>NC_068923.1:35862032-36487032 GCF_023091745.1 Budorcas taxicolor | reverse complement strand
CTTAGGGTAGGAAACCAAGAGCTAGGAACACACACTCTTTCTTTCTGCTATTTCCTAGTTTTTGTGAAAACAGGATGAATGGGAAAGCACAATAACCATATCTTTCTAGTAAAGAATAAAGACAAGTAACTCTGTCCACCCTATTTTTTCTAAATTTTAATTAGGGATTTAAAACAATTCCTGTTAAGAGCCATAAATGACTCCTCTGGGGAACTGAGATAAAAGGAAAAACAACACATGCTAGTCTTCCTGAAATAAGGGGTTTGCTCCAGTAACCTGGAGGAATAACAGGCAGAACTTGGAGACGCAGACAACTTAGGTCAGTGTGAGCCGAAGTCAGGGGACAGTCACCCAGAGTCCAGGGACAGCTCCTGAGGAAATCCCTGATTTCCAGACAGTAATTCCAAACAATTAATGCCCTTAAGTTCTTATTTTCTAATGGAGAGTAACCAATGGAAATATAACCTATTTGCTGTAGTTTTTGGAGATCAATCACCAGTTAATATTTATGGAAAACAAACTGGAATCTTTCAAGTGTTATTAGCTAACATCTCTCCTGTTCACTAATTTCACACACACACACACACACACACACACACACACACACACACACGTTTCCTCTCCAAAACCACCATTTGAGTGAACTCTAGGACTTTCAAAGGATATCCGTCAGGAGACATCATGGTGCTGATGTCGAAGATCTCGGCAGTGGCGTAGTCCGGTCCTCCCCAAGGTGGGCTGAGAAACACGATGTCAGCCTTTAGACTAGACGCCAATTGCAGGAAATCTCCACAGATGAACTCGATCTTGTCCACTACGCCGTAAATTTCTGCATTATTGCGAGCGAGATCTATCTTAACAGGATCAATATCGATGGCAATCACTAAAAACAGGAACAAGAAAGAGGAGTTCAATGATACTGATTGTCAGTTATATGGACGAGTCCATCTTCTGAGCAGTCTTTATTTTCTGTGCTTTTAAAAAAAGTTTTTAAAGGGAGATTTGGCCACATTAATGAGAGAATTTAATTTAAAAATATCACCTAACCTAGGAAGAGTCACTTGTGCTATATCAAGAAAATGAGACCAAGGATGTGGCTTGCAGAGCTGTCTCACTTAGGCCGCTGGGCCAACGCAAGCAGTGAGGTGGTTACCCATTATCCCAAGCCTGGTCTGTGGTCAGAGCTGGACGGTAGACACGGGAAGGTGATGGCTGCCACAGACAGTTTAGAAATGCTAAGACTTTAGATAAGACCAATTTCCTCAAGATGAGGCAATGTCCAAAAGTAGACAGATTTGACAATGTCTACAGTAAGGCAAATAAAACACTTTTTGACAAACCTATGTAGCCAACTTATAAAGAAGAGATGCAAAAACACCTGCTGATGATGTTTAATGAGACATTTTAGGTAGAGGGAACAGATGTCATGTTTTTACTGCAGGGGCTCTCACTTAATTTACTTCAATTTCATAATTAGCAACACAAACGTAAGTTAATTCCAACTCACTCATGTCTTACAGTAAATTACTCATGTGCACCTGTGTGTGCAACAGGATGTTAGTGGCAATACTTTATGTCTGCAAGGGCGGAGTGCAATCCTGATGCATACACCATGGTTGACAAGGAAACAGCTGTATTACAGAAAATGTTGGTTTCAAGGTTTGTTAATGCTTTAGGGAAATAATGCACTAAGTAAATCACTGGAGCAATGAATACAGGTACCAACGCTATGTTGCAAAATCATGCATCCACAACACTATTCTTCTGATAATATTCATATTTATAAAAGGGACAAGGTCATTTTTAGCTGCTTAATCTGCTGAATTGATAGCACGGAGACAGATGCAGAAATACACTGTCAACAGCAAAAATTCAACAGAAAAAAGTGACTTTCAACACCAACTGTATTTGGCTAATGGCCCTGTTTTCATCTGTGCTCTCCTGGAAGACATTTTTGTTTTCAGGCCTAACAGAGTGTGAGCAACTCAATCTGGCAGGTGAATGAAGCGCTGATAGGTGCTGGAGGATACTGCGGGGAACTGCCATGTCCAGGCATGGCAGCCACTGGCACCTTGTCCAGTCTCGTAAAGCCTCCCCCCAACCCATCCCGGGAAACAGCACACGTATTATCTACTTGACACAGTTCCTGGCAGATATATAGTAACAGGTCTTTTTTCCTGGGATTCTGAAGTCAACCAACCATGAAGACAGTCTAATATTTAAAGTCTCCTTTCCATTAAGATTAAAGGAAGTCCAAAATCATACAGTGGGTGAGGGCAAAGCTGGAACCCACTGCACCATCTACGCTTCTCTTCTTCCAGAGAACAGTCTCTCCCATTTTAACAGTTTTACTTTTATATCATGTTATAATCTTGCTGCTGCTGAGCTGGGTCTGTGTGATCTTGGGCAAATTATTGCATGTCTTATTTTTCAGTTTATTTGTTAAACACAGAAAGTATAAAAGATACATATCACAAGACTGTTGACTAAATACAGTGATACATATTAAACACAACAGTACACAAAGTGTAGTATTAATATATGCTATTATTGTTAAATATTTGGCATTAAATTATCAATGATTATATCTCAGTAAAGATAGGGCTGAAGGAAAATGAAGCATCTGATGAATAAACTGAAATTAATTAATGAGTAAACCACTGATGACCAATTACCTCTCTTCCCTGTTAGAGCAAACTGAATGGTATTCCCTCCAACTCCGCAGAAGGCGTCCACAACGGTGCCACTCTCCAAGGACTGGCTGACTCTGCCTGCGATATGCTCGGCGATCTTCTCAGGAGTAACTGAAAACCAGCCCTCTGCAAAGGGAGAGGTTTCTGTTAGGACATTCAGTGTCAAGAAGCCAAGCCAGACACAGACACAGCAAACACTGATGTATACTACTGAACAAATACCGAAAAACAACTCAGTTTCTCCTTTCAAAAAATCATATATTGTCCAGTTTGAAAGAAAGGTCTACAAATTTTGTTATAAATGGAGCAGTACTATCCCCAGTCGCAATTTCCACATAAACAACCACCTCTATTCTTGCCTGATTCTTTTACAAAATGCCTCCAATAACTGAAAGCAATACTGATTTTTCTGTCTGAAGTAGTAATAACTGACTGCCTATCGTGGAAAATAGAAAGGTAGCTGTTCTAGCTGATCAACTCCCCAAACTTCACTGAGGCTCCCAATTAATTCATTCCTAGGGGGGAAGTAATGAACCAGATTTGTACCAGACACTTGGCAAAATCTGCAGAAAGCAAGGATGTGACAGCACGACTGCAGGGCTGTCTTCACCTTCAGTAATGAAGTCCTGTGTCCACTCCCAGGAAAAGGACATGGCCCTCCTCCTTCTTGTCCAACAGGAGGAATTTACATTTTTCAGAATGATATTTCACTAACAAAATGATGCACCAATTTTCCTATTCCCTCCCCCTCCTTTTTTAAACCAAAACTTTAAATGGCTCCTCACTGCTAGAAGAATAAACACATAAATTCCTATTATAGAATTATCAGCTTTTATCCAGTCTTATTTCCCCAACAAACTCTATGTATGCTCCCTGACATACAACATTTTACAAATAATTTTAAGAGGTTCAAGGAACCCCGGAAACTCCACCACAGATCAGTATCTCCTGATTTTGACAGTTAATAAAGACCAATATTTAAGTAGCCCCAACATGAAAATAAGCGTTGTTTGTGCAACTGAGTGTAAGCTAGCTGTTTAAGGTCATGGTAGGAAAGCTGGAGAAAGAATTCAGACTTTCCAGTGTTAACTGATTAACTTACAGCTTTCTGTACATCAGATGTTCTGTTTAATCATCTATCAATTGTGCTAAAAATATAGAATAAACCTGAGTGTGAGTTTAAAAAACATGTATATATCCAAATTGAGAGACACTGTGGAAGATGACTGGCAGCTGTTCTCTAGAAAATGTCAAAGTCACGAAAGGCAAAAAGGTTGAGGAACTGTCTCAGATTAAAGGAAACTAAAGAGACGTGAAAATAAATGTAATATACAATCCTACACTGGAAGGAAAAAAATGCTGCAAAGGACATGATTAGGATAACTGATGAAAGGAGAGCACTACTTTGTTGATTTTAACATGGTAACAATGTTAAATTTCTAATCTTATCATTGTTACATAAATTGATCATTGTTCTTAGAAATACACACCAAAGTATTCAGGGGTAGGCCTACCTGGATCAGAAAACACACATACACAGAATGACAAGGCAAATGTGGCAAAACGGTAGAAAGAGCTCAATCTGAGTAGATGGGATATGAAAGTTTCTTACAATTCTTGTAACTCTTCTATAAATCTGAAATTATTTCAAAATGAAGTTAAAAATTACACATCCACATTACCTCTGTCTAATTTAATCCCATCATCAAAACGGGAGAAGAGCCTGTACCTCTGAGCCCAGTACTTCACAAGCTCAGGCACGGCAGCAATCTCAGGGGGCAGACTCAGCCCCTTTTTCTTCTTCTTTTTCTTTTTCTTCTTCTTCTGACTTTCAGCTAGAACAAAAGAACAGAACCAATACAGACGCTGACTACAGAAAGAGGAAATCATAGGTGAAATTATCTAAAGTGTGGTTACATCAAATAACTAGAGTTTGGGGCTGCGCTCCAGAACACGCAGCCTACAGAGCAGCGTGGTGGAAGATGCCAGTCTAGTGGCATTGATGGAGGTGCTCAAACAGCTCCGTATGTGAGTGAACTTTTTATTTTACTGTGCTTGTTCAGCCGAGGGGGCTCTGAGTCTGGAGGTGTAGATGATCGTAAATGATAACGAGGGAAAGGCACACTGAGAACAATGACCTTCCGCCCATGACAGTGGGAGCACATGCTCACCTTCAGCCTCTTCCTGGCGAGGGTCCGAAGCAGCCTGGGGCATGCAGCCCTCTGTATCTGTCCCGGCAGCTTCTGGGCTGGTCCCATTATGCTTCTCTGCCCCTACTTCCCCGGCTGGACACACAGCAGGATGCTGTCCAGGCTCTGCCTCACTCCTTTCCACTGGGTCATCCCCCTTCTCAACAGACACTTCTGGTTCCTCTGAGCCACTGCTCGTGCAAGTGTCTTGCACGTTGTTATGAGAAACCGACTCTGGCGATGGTTCTTCATCCACTGGTTCCTTAACCCACTTTAGAAATTTTTCTACCTGAAACGTTAAGATGTTATAAGCATGAATTAATTCTCTGTTTGTTACAAAGACCATGTCTACCTGCTTTACCATTTGTTTTTTCTTCTTTGTTTTTTTTGCTTTACCATTTGTGACTTGACAAGCTGTGTCACAGTATTAGCTCAGATATGTACACTACATCATACAAGTTAATAAGTAATTCCAACCTAAATGTTACCTGGACATACCATGACCTCACTTAAACATAAGACGATGACGTTCCTGCATGCAATCAACACTAAGAGGATAAAGGTCTCTGTTCCAGTAACTTTCCATTAGGTCTTCTAACAATATAACCGTACTATACATTACCATTACAAATGCACTCATCTATTGTTGAGCCATAACTTTTAGTTTTTCCAACTATACAGAATTTTCTGCAATGGCCCAGGCTATTTGATCTATGTTAAATGGTACTCAGCATCAGAGATGAACTCCACAAAGATTCAGTGTCAATCCATCCAAAGAAAATGTGAGCTGCCTTCCAATGAAGCAGCAGAGTCAGTAAAGTGATTCCTGAGAAACAGGGTTCTTCTTTGAAATGCGAACAAGGCTCAAGGTCAGATGACGCACAATTCCATGTAATTTTCTAACATGAATATCCTTCATAACAGATCTTCCTGATCTTCCTAAGAGTCAGGAGATGAGAATAAGAGTGACAGACAGGCAATGGGCAGAGACCACGACCTAGAACCTTCTTTTGGGGGCACCAATCGGATACTAAGGGCACAACAGCCACACTGATTTTACTTCCTCAGCCACACACAGCAGTTATGTTTCAGCTCTTCAGCTATGGACGAATGTATGGGACCACCACATCCAACACAGTGTAGGAAGACCTGTTAGACTGATCAAACTGGTACTAGGAAATTTGTTCCAGATATAGCCAGGGCCACTCACATAGTAAAATAACACCACAAACCAAGCAATCTGAAATATAGTAAAAATAAAACCAGCAATAAATCTGTAGCATGTTTTGGAAGGATGGTGAAGTTAAAGAGAGATAATGTACCCTAAGGGTAAAACACAGTCATCACGGGGCCTGAGGCTGTTTCATCGCTCTACAGCGCTGCCCCAGAGGTGGCAGACACAAAACTGCTCACTGGATGGTGATCATTTTCTATAACAGAGAAGAATCACTCAAGAAACGAAGCAAAAGCAACTCTAATTACTTTTGTTTCCTAGGTACTCAGAAGGCTGGTACAGCAAAATCCGAGAGAGGGGATGTGCGTGCTCCAGTTAACAATGTGAGTCACTAAATTAGCCTTGGGGCTCATGACAGCAGGGTGAACTTGTCAGTGCAAAGTTAAGATTGATCACCTCTAGATGACCTCAAAATTAAGGCTTACAATAGCTGCTGTCAGAAATCAGGCCTCCAGGACGGTGCTTAGCCTGAAACAGATGAGATGTCACTGCACATGTCAGACACCATCACCTATTTACTGTTCCACATGTTACTACTTTGCAGATTTCAAACATCCCCATCAGACCACCCCCAAATTACCTATTCTGCAAATTTCATTCACACAATAAAAGCCTTGAAGAAGCAAATGGAACAGAATTTTTGGTGCCCTGACCACCAGAAGAAGCAGGGTTCTCATTCACAAACAACAATTAAGCAGCCAGGGTCATAAACTCAGACTAGGTTTGTAAATATAGAGCAAATGTTACACACACCTTACTCAAAGTTCTGCTTTTCTTAAAACCAGTTTTATCTGACTCTTCAGTGAAGAAGATGTGCTTGTTTTTCATGTTGATTTGTCGTCTCATGTCCAAGGGCTTTGACTTCTGCTTCATGTTCTTCTGCAGATACCTCACCCGCCGGCGACTGAAGTTTGAAATTCCTCCGTATCTGTGACCAAAGCAAAAGGAGTGGACTCAGACATAAGGGTCTTCGGATCTCTTCACACAAAGAGAAGAAACTAACAATTTTCACTATTTCCTATTAGCAGTCAATACTTTCATTTCATTTTTTTTAATTATGGAAATTACAAAATAAAGTTAAACATGCAGAGGACTTTTTAAGGTCTAGCTTGTAGTTTAATTCTCAAGGAAATGTGAAACACCAACGGTGGGAATATCAACACATCTTACCTAAAACAGAAAGGAGAAATTATATTGTAAAATGTAACAAAGAAACAGCAGGAAACTATAATCCCAATGTTCGTTGGGGAAAATACAATTTTTCACACAGTAAGGTGATGCCAAAGCTCTTCTAACCTTGTTCTGGATATGTTCAAATTATCTTGAAAGTGGCCACTAGATTCTTAAACCAATCTGAACTTACCTAAGAAGTAAACTCCCATTACTAAAGTAACTAGAGAACATCTGCTGATCTAACCATATGAAGTCTTCCAGTCCTAGAAGACAAATGTCCGTTGTGAAGCCTTCGTTGACTCTCTGAAGCCTCACTAACTGCCTCTCCTACAGACTGTTAGGGACCTACAGTGTAACATACAATTCAGCACTTAAACTCTGAAGAGTTTGGCTTTAAATGTCAAGTGTATCTTTCACCCACATTATAAACTTAATAAAAAGTGTATCTTACCCTTCTCTTTCACTGAGATTGTGTGCTCCAAATAGAAGAGCAGTTAAGTTAAATTCCAGGTAACAGAATAAATCTCTGTGAATATATACCAGCAAGAGCTAAGTGATTTCTCAATAAAATTACATGTGGCTAGAAATAAATTCTGCCAGGAATTTTAAAATGTGGCAGTGACCAGGAAAACCCTTTATATTATTAACTTCTATTTAAGTTAAATTCCAGGTAACAATATATCTCTGTGAATATATACCAGCAAGAGCTACCTAAGTGATTTCTCAATAAAATTACATGTGGCTAGAAATAAATTCTGCCAGGAATTTTAAAATGTGGCAGTGATCAGGAAAACCCTTTATATTATTAACTTCTATAAACTCTAGCCTTAAATGATTATATGGCTTGGAGTACAAAGAGACGATTACAATTCTGTAGACTAAAAACACTGGATTGCTATGAAGTGCAACTGAGTTAATAATGTGAATATATCAAATGCACAGTGTTAGCTCTACAATTCTTACTAATAAGAAAGGTTAGTGCTTTGACTGTGACACCTCAAATGCCATGAAATATGTAACCACCATTCCCTATCTGAATATCAAGAGAACCTGAGGACTGCTGAGTGGTTAAGATTTCTAGAAGAAACAGCGTTGATGGAACATTACTTTTGCCCTGAGCCGTGCTTGAATCCTAGAAGAGAACCATCGCTGTCAAAGTCTGAGTCCGGGTTTTCATCGAGGTCCAGCTCATGACTAAACAAACAAAGCAAACAGTGATAAGCCATTAACTATAGAGCCCATTAGTTCAGGCAAATATTAAAAGTCAACCCATGTAAACTTTCCCATCACAGCAGTCAACCACAGTTCACAAACACAAAAAGACAGGAAGAAGCGCAGTTCAACCAGGATTTACCAAATGAGATCAATTACCTAGTAGTGTTTGGGACACAGTAACAAGCACTCAAATCTTAAGTCAAGTAATTATCTCTATTCCTGAACATGGTACAAATATAGATTTCTCCATTTTGTTTTGGAAAAACACCCGTTAACCTGTAGCTTTAACTAATCTCCTAGGTGATTTCTCTAGAGGTTTTCCTTAAAAGCAAACAAGGAAATATTTGAAAGGTATCAACCCAACCAAAAAGTTACAGAAGAAAAAATAATGTTATGAAGGTTCTGATGAAAGTGACATTAAGTAACTCAGTGGCCCACTCTTTTTGACCACATGGACTATTGCCCAGCAGGCTCCTCTGTCCATGGGATTTCCCAGCAAGTGGGTTGCCATTGCCTTCTCCAGGGATCTTCTTGACCCAGTAATGGAACCCATGTCTCCTGCGTTGCAGCTGGCTTCTTTAGCACTGAGCCACCATCGCCACCTTTTGTGGAAATCTTCTAGTGACCTCTACTACATGGGTGACAGTAACAAATGAAAATGATGAGAAATAACTCTTGCAAATTAAGTTAAGCTCACTGTGTGTATGTAGAACCTACGAGGTCCCAAGAATATAAGTATACACCGGTATACACACAGTCTCTGCCTCTAAGGACCAGTAGAAACTGAGGAGTTAGCAAGAACATGTGCTGTTTAGAAAGAGCAGGTAGAGATGTGCTCTCCTGCAGTAAGCTCCCGAGTTCCTAAAGCGTGCTGGTGTGTGCTGGAGAGAAAGGTGGTGAGTGACTCGCCTCCTCTTCAGTTTGCTTCGCTTCTCTTCAGGTGGATCGTCTCCACTCTCATCCCCATCAGTGCCACTGCGGTGGCATCCGTCTCTGACTGTGTTTGCTTCTGAGGACTCCTGTGAATCTAAAGAGGTGGAGATATCACAGTGGGTTTCTGTCCCTGGTTTGATAACTCTTCTGTCATTTCCAAATGCAATCAACATCTTCCAGGGCCTTTCCTGCAAAGAATTGCATGCCAGACCCCATTTATTTATTCTGTGTATCCACACACAGAATCCTCAGCTAGGTCTATGAAAGTCTAAAAGTTCCCATGATCTAACTACTTGAAATGTCAACTCTAAGAAATTCCATGGTGGTCCAGAGGTTAAGATTTGGTGCTTTCATGCCTTCACTGCTCTGGCCTGGGTTTGATCCGTGGTTGGGGAACTAAGATCCCTCAAGCCAGGGGGTACGCAAAGTGAAAAAAAGAAAAAGTGAACTGTGAAACTACTTTTCCTCATGGCTGTCCAAATCTATACACATTAATCCACAAAGTTACCTCTGTGACATCTGTTAGCTATCACACTTTGATGAAATCCTAATCTAAGAAACTCTAAAGATGGCATAGTCACATTTAATTAAAAACAACTTCTCTTTCTTAAGAAGCAAATACATCTAATGGTCTCTAATAGAGCTTTTAACAACAGAAATGACAAAAAGACAAGCACCAAAAATCTAGGCCAGTCTTACCCTGAGCTGGCTGGTCTGTGCTTCTGCTCCCAGACAAGCTGCTTTCCGTGGTTCCTCCATGACTCCGTTCACTGTGGCCAGAAGCAGGGCATTCTCTTCTGCTGGGAACTTCACTCAAACACTGACGTCCATCACAACTTAGGGAGGGATCTACCTGTCTCTGTTCTACTTTCTCTGAATTCAGACTTATGTTACTAATTCCATTGAGAATTTCACTATGATCTTTATCACTTGAACTAGAGCTTTCGCTGCCAACGGATAAAGATGGGGGAAAAAGTTCATCTGCTTTCATATGATTTTCGTCTTTTTTGTTGTCAACTTCTATTTTAGACCCACCAAGGTCTGTATCTTGGCTTTGTGAGGCATCAAAAGTCCAGCCCTGAGCTTCCCAGTACTGAAACTGTTCCAGATAGTACCAATACATCTGACTGTAGTGCTGCTCCCACTCCTCCTTTGTGTCTGGAACATTCCATGGTTCTGGACACAGGGTCTGATCTGCATGTTTCTCTTGCCAGCTTTGCCACAGCAGTCCTCCACCGTATTCATTCCAGTACTTTTCCCACATCTCTGTAATTTCCAGCTTTGGACCTACTGTGTTTTCAATGGGAAAACTTTCAGCCTCAATGTCTTTTTGGCTTTGAATTTTGCACTTTCTAGCGTTCTCATTCTCAGATGAAGAAGGATCGTCCGAAGCCGAAATGTCATCTTCTTCACATTGTCTCCAGGATTCTCTCTTAATCTCATCTAAGTACTTCTTTTGATATTTTTTCTTTTTCTTTTTCATTATTTTAACTTTTTTCCTAGTATTCATAGATTCCTACAAAGAGAAATAACTTGAATATAAACTGTACTTCAGAAGATATAACAATAGGTAGAATCTAAATCTATCTTGACCTTAAACAAAATACCCTTAACCTCCCAACCTGGGTTTTCGTGACACAAACAAGTGAATGGTACTATCTACGTTTCTAAAAAGAGGAATCATCACACACGAGACATATCAAAACCAGAACCATAATTTCTAGTTATCTTATAAATACGTACATACATTTAAAAACAGGTGTATGCATATGTGCTAAGTCACTTCAGTCATGTCCAACTCTGCGACCGTACGTACTGTAGCCCACCAAGCTCCTCTGTCCATGGGATTCTCCAGGCAAGAATACTGGAGTGGGTTGCCATGCCCTTCTCCAGGGGATCTTCCCAACCTAGAGATCAAATCAGTGTCTCTCACGTCTCCTGTGTTGGCAGGCTGATTCCTTACCACTAGCGCCACCTGGGAAGTGTCCTAATTCAAGAAAGCATTAGATTTGGGATAAAAAGATTCCATGTGATATTTTATGATGAAAATTAAGAAACAAACAATTAAACTAATACTTACCTCAAAATTCTTATGTGCGGACATCCTACCGAATTGAAGGGGCAAGCCCATACTCCTCATGAGTTCAGCCTCGGAATCCAGTTCACTCTCATCTGGGTCTGGGCATCTGTTGTCGTGGGGCTCTGCAGGGCCCTGGGAGTGGCCTCCTTCCTCCTCTTCCGCGGCTTGTTCTCCTACACACAGTGGTTGTTACGTTAGCTTAGTTTCAGAAAAGATTTAAATGCAGGTTTTATCATCCTCATTTTAATGAAAAAGAACTTGAGATCCAGAATTACTACATGACTTGCTCAAAGTAAAGGTGTGCAAATGTGACAATTTTTAAGGGGAAGAAAAATAAAAGGAAGGAAAAAAGGAACTGATGGGAATGTGGACTAGTGAGAAAACAGCCTCCTAGAGCCAAGAGACAGCTTCTAGTCTGGCTCTGCCTGCCGTTGTCCACCCAGCTGCCCACTCAGCTCACTGCACAGAGTGCCTCCTCTTGCTCTACGCTATGCTGGGACTGAGGATGTATGAGGGAACACAGCAGGGAGGCCCTGGGGAAAACAGCCCCATTTCCACATTCCCATCTGCAGCACTGCTGCATTAGAGCAGTGGGTTTAACATGATGACTTGGGGAGTTATTTTAGGAGTTGGTAATAAGAGACGTGAGAGGCAGGTCTTTAGGCCCTTCATGGGTACTTCAATCACAACTGGCATTTACAGCCTGGGACTCTGTGGGAAAGTTCATTTAATGAAAGGTTTCACTATTAAAAAGGTCTGAAATCCACTGAACTGGAAGATGCTTTCAAGCTCCCTGATTAGAGAAAACCTGTTTTATTACAACAAAACGAGTTTTACTGTATCCTATTACGGTTATCCAAAAGTAGATCATAGCACTAATTGGACAAAAGCCACTCAACTGCTCTGTTTAAAAAATGTGAGACAAAACACTCTATATGAGCATACTCAATCAGGGCTGAGCTGCACTGCAGCTAAATAATCTTAGGCAACAGAAGGGGAACCTTAACACTGGACAGATGAAGCCTGAAAAAAGAGATCCTATGGGCAGAAATTCTACTAAAAGCCAAAGGGGGAAAGATACCAATTTAGGTAATAAAGGACACTCCACTCGCCAGCCCACGTAATGAACTCATGGAGGCTCAGGAGAGCAAACAGGGAAGATGGATCAGCTACATATGCCGTATGCTCCCGTTGGGCTATGCATATTCCCTCACGTTCAGTGGGACCCTAGGCTCTAGAGGAATCTTACTTGTACAGCGTCAAACTGAAACACAACAAACATTCTACTGCGTGGGTAAGTGACGATGCAATGATGGCTCCGTCACGTGAGAGCTGGGGAATTTCTCAGGTCACATGACACGCCACTTGTGTTGGTTTTACCTACACCTTGGGCTGCAGTCTTCCCTCTGTGTCTGGAGGAACATAAAGATCCACATGGAAGGGACAAATTGGGTCCTGACAGGGAAGTCTGACAGAGACCCAGGTGGTTTTCGGGTGAGGCTCAAAGTGTAGACGAGATTCTATTTGTTATGCGGGAGAGTTAATACAGATGGTAGCTCCCTTACTTCAGGCTAGACTGGACGTTCACTTGGAGTTGACCCTGAACCATTTACCTATGAAACTCCTAAAGGACTGAAACAAGGAGGCCGTGAGAGTGAGGTGGCTCCAGTGCCTGGGTAGCCTAACCCAGCAAACCAAAACCCAAGCCAGAGCCAGGGCACTGGGATCCGAAAACATGAAACTTAAGCACACCATGCATGAGCAGCCAAGTAAGCTTTCCCAAATAAGGTAAGTGCTTAAACTACGACCAGTCAAATAACCTCCCTGCTTCACTTCCGCATCTTCTCTATACAGCATTATGGCTAATTTTAGTAAAAAAAAAAAGGGGCTATTTGGCTTCATACCGTATTACCTGCACTGCTGTCATCGTCTTTAACATAGTAGCCTTTTAGTCCCAAATGGTACAATTTCCGATCTCTGTGAAGCAAATTAAAGAGTCAATACTGACAAAATTAAACTAGAGAAAAAACAAGGTTAAGGCAGCACAGATTAATAAAAAGGTTAAAAAACAGAAAAGCCCTCTGCTAACACATTATTCTTATCTGTAAGACAGAGGTGATAATACATAGCTATAGGGTTTTAACAAAGATTGACTGTACATGCAAAACACTTGGTATAATCCTATACAAGGCACACTATAATGATAACTACTAATTATTAAAGTGGCAGCTCTGGATATTGGGGGAAGAATCTGATCCTCCTTGTGATAATACAAACAGGGAAATATTCTATAAATTTTCAGTAAGAAGTCAGCATAAATGTCAGAAGATTTATCTTACAGATTTACAAACCCATGTGCAGACACTACTCCATCTGCAAATAGGACTAGTAGACAAGACAGTCATGGTCTGAGCTTGTTTTGGAGACTAACTTAAAATGAAGTTCTTACTAAACTGAAACATAAATCAAGATTAAACAATTTGGTCTCAGTGAGTTTTCAAAACAGTGAATAGATAAAAACTTTTCTTTACGTATCTCCTTTTAAATTTTTTCTTTACTAAGAAAAGAATTTCATAACCATAATAAACCCAGCAGAGCACTTAAAATAAAGGGGGGGGGAATTTTATTTATTATTATCTTTCTACCAGCAAATTAAGCTGTAATACATTCCATTGTATCTGCCATGACAAGGCCATCTGCAAGAAGAGCTAATACAACTTTTCTGTACACTTGATGTATTTCATATTCCCCGTTTATTTTTTGTATTTCATGAAATATAATGTAGATGGTGACTTAGAAGGACAGTGAATGGGGAGGGGATGAAATGCAATTGGCAATATGCCCTCTGACCCCCAACAACTTGGGGCCCCAGTGGGTGGGAGGGCAGCCACAAAAGGGCATCAGTGGTGTGCCTGCCAACACCCATGCACATTTCTATGGAAATTCTTTTTCCCACTTAGGGCAACTTTCAAACATCTCTAAGAGCACTCATCACCAGGGAAGGTGCATTTCTGATGCTGAGTATTAGAAGAATTTCCTGTTACACCTGCTAAGAGATCTCTATAGAGCAATCTTTGAGTTTGCTAAGTGTAACTCAGTTCACAAAACAGAGTGATTTGGAATGTGTTATCTGGACCTGGTGGGCTTCCCTGGTGACCCAGCTGGTAAAGAATCTGCCTGCCATGCAGGAGAGGCAGGGTTGATCCCTGGGTTGGGAAGATCCCCTGGAGAAGGGAATGGCAACCCACTCCAGTATTCTTGCCTGGAGAATCCCATGGACAGAGGAGCCTGGCGGGCTGTAGTCCATAGGATCACAATGGGACACGACTCAGCAAGTAAGCACATACACACGTGCAGCTGGACCTGGAACATGATAAAGACCAAGTGACCTGGAACCGCTGAACTGAATTGTAAGGCTGGAGACCAGACCTGCAGTGGAGGGACACCAGGAAGACACTGCCCTCCATGAGGCCTGGCCAAGCAGCTCATCATCATACCTTGAATGCAACTACCATCAATACCGTTTCTAAGTCGGCTTTTTCTCACAGCACCAGATACGTGGGTAGTCAAAATACACGCTGAGTAAATGACTCTTGGAAATGTCTGAAGTGGAAGTAGCCATTTCTCTACTGTAAAGGGACCATGCATTCCTGAAAGCAGTCAAAAGGAAAGGGAATCCTTTCTGAAACGGCTGAAAGGGGAGCACGGAGATGTTTTGACTCGCCCACTGCCCACACAGCTCATCTGCCGCAGAGCTGGGATGTGAAACCAGATATTCTGTCTCTAAGGACAGTGCTCTTAAATTCTGGCTTGAGAATGTGTTGTGGGGAAAAATGCCCACGGGCAATGACTTTGTTATGCTTTGTATGAAATCTTAGAGGTCACCACTAGACAACATCACATGACTGTAATACCAGAAAGTATATTTCACTTTCTTCAGTTTCCAGTGAAAGTGTTAGTCGCTCAGTCGTGTCTGACTCTGCGACCTCATAGACTGTAGCCCGCCAGACTCCTCCGCCCATGGAATTCTGGAGTGGGTTGCCATTTCCTTCTCCAGGGGATGTTCCAGACCCAGGGATCGAACCCCGGTTACCTGCATTGTAGGCGGATCCTTTACCATATGAGCCACCAGGGAAGCCCAACATTTTTAAAAAAGATGTTAACCAAAAGTCAGTCATCTTCAAACCTTCACCGTGTGATGTCACATCCCAGATCAATTTCATTCGCATTCCACTTCCCTTGCTTGTAACCGTCCTCTCAGGTGGCGAGTGTAAAATAACACCCACCGGCCACCACGTTTTCCCCTAACAGCGCACAAAGCAGATTTCCTCCTTCGCTTCAGGGCCGCAGGCGACCACCCCCTGAAGCCCGAGGACGTTTTCCCCTTTTTCGTAAGCATTACGGTACCCGAGGGTCGGACGCGCTGGCCGCGGTTCTAGGGCTCCATCACCACTGGTTTGCAGCCCCCACAGGTCGGGGACCGAGCGGCCCGTGTCCAACTTACTCCACAAACGCCCGCGAGCAGAGGCAGAGGATGCGCGAGCCCCCCCGCAGGTCTTCGAGGAAGAGACACATCTCCGCCACAGGCCTCCACTTCTCGCAGTACATCACAGCGCCTCAGAGGAGGCGGCCACGCTGCAAACGGCGCAGGCCAGCCACCCCGCCGCGGTTCGGCTGCCGGGGGCCGAGAGGCCCGGCTGCAGGGTACGAACCGGCCCGGGACGGCTCAAGCGGGTGGCAAGCGAGTAGCTGCCGCCGGAAGTGGCTCTGGAGGGCGGTACAGGAAGGGGCGGGACGACGAGCAGTGTAGCACACAACACTATCCGGGATGCAGCGGGCGCTTGCCTTTTCCCTCCCGCGTCGCTCGGGGAGAACGGCTGCTCGAGTGTCTCCGCTTCCCCGGGTGAGCCACTGAGGAGCTCCCGCCGCTGCTCCAGGGTGAGGGCGAGCAGAGCTGCCTCTGCTTTTCGCTCTAGGTGCGTCGTCCCTGTCTGGGCTTCCTCGAACCCTGCGCTCCTCGGCCCCCGGCCAGTCTCCCGGGCCGCGGCTCCAAGGCCGCGCGTCTGGTCTCATCGGGGCCCCGCGGAGTCCCCAGGCTCCCCCTGGACTCGGGGTTCGGCTCGGGCCCCGGAGTGGCCGGCAGGGGAGGCCCTGCCTGGGGGACAACGAGCCAGTTCACCTTGGCCTGAATCTCCCCCCTGCGCCCCAACGCTGCAGTTCGGCGGGTGTGGCCTCCACTTGGGTGGGGGGCGAGGTGTCTCCGCTCCCTGTCTGCCTCCGGGGCCCCTCTGATGGGGATGGGAGTGGCACCCTCTTGTGTGGTGTTGGGGAGGGGCCCGCGTCCGGCTCGGAGGGAGTCCTGGTCGATGCCCTTCATACCACCTTCGTGACCAGGGCTGGCCACTTGACCCCCCAAACCTGGCTGTAAGAGTCTGTAAATAAGGGTGATGAGTAGCACCTGTTTCGTAGGGCGGCTGGGAAGGATGGAAGAGAACCATGAGCATCAGACTTCTCACCAGTGCTGTTAATAATCTGGGTGGGTACCTACTCTGGAGGCGCCTGGGACTGTCTCGGTCTCCGAGTTTTGCAGCCTGTAAAACAGGACTGCTGATCAATACTTAAAGATACGTGTGTCCAAACCAGGATGTGGAAAACTGGATCAGCTCTGCTGGATTTGAAAAAAGCAGTGCTTGGCATTGGTTGAGATCGCCCAGACAACTTCCTGCAGGAAGCACTCTCATACTTGAAGCTTGTGGAGCACTTAGGACTTGGTTTGTGCTGTGGGTCCTGAAGTTGGTTTGGTATTCCTTTCTACTCCAGGGGGTCTTCCCAACCCAGGTATCTACCCCCCATCTCTTGGGTCTCCTGCATTGGTAAGCGGATTCTTTATCACTGAGCCACCAGGGAAGCCCAGAATAAGTTAAGAGCTGAAATAAAATCCAGAGGTTTAGAATGGCCCCTCATGTTCTGGCTGCTTTTACTGGTCGGTGGAAGTAGAAGTTTAATATTCAAATGAAGTGTTTATTCCCGGATCGTTTGTTGTGGTTCAGTTGAGTCGGCCTCTTTGCGACCCCATGGTTGCAGAATGCCAGGCACCTCTGTCCTCCAGTGTCTCCCTGAGTTTGCTCAAATTCATGCCCATGCTTCCTTACTGGTTTCTTACTCATGTTAGTGACTCAAGAAGATAAGAGTGCTGCACAATTATAGATACACTAGTATGGATGTGTAACATGTGGGAGAAAAGGTCGATTAAAAAAATAGGATAGAACAGCAATTATCAAACAGAGTGGAAGATTTTAACTAGGAATCGAGGGACATTCTAGGACTGAAAAAGAAAAAACATCTTGAAAGGGAATTCAGATCAGAACTTATGAGTCTGAAGCTTGAAAGGCAAAAGATAAGATGGTTGATTTTGTCAGATAGCATAACTGAAATATTAGATAAACAAACTTCTGTTTTATCAATGGTTTGAAGTAGAATGCTTATTATACTGAAACTGAGTGTGAGAACCCTGTTAAACCATTATGAAATACACAAAAAGAAAAAGGGAAAATTAATTAGTGTTTCACTGAGTATTTCTTGTAACTGGCATTTTCAACATATCTGCAATTTGGCTCCTAAAAATAAGAAATGAATCTGCTGCCATCCATGGTGGTGAAAATACTGGTAATGATTAAAAAAAAGAATAGATTTATTTCCTGAAGGTTTTATAGAAAACAAAATAGCCCTCTGTTTTACTGGTTTTTGAAATATTCTCATTTTAACATCTACAAAGTCACTTACTGTAAATGTTCCTCATCAGCAGCATCGACATGCTGATATTTCAACTTGGCAGCTTTTCCTCACAAGTTACGTGAATTCCAGATGGGAAGGTATATGATGGATAGAACTGTGTGTCATTGGAGAGTTTTTTGGGGGGTGGGGCTTAGGAAATACTCTGGAACCTTGGTAACTAAAATAAATCTCCTCCAAAACATCTTTTAAACAGTGATAGTTTTTACTGGATGAAAATAAAGTGGTAGGGAGTCATGTACAGCCTGTGGTAAATTGGAGGGGGCAAAGGGCCAGGCAGAAGTAGAGGGAAGAGAAATTGCAATGTTAATATTTTTAGCCTTTCTGTCAGAGAGGGAGTGAGACTTAAAAAGTGTACTGAAAATCAAAGTAGAAAGTAGGACTGGGTTTTAGTTTTGACTCAGTTTTTCCCTGAATTAGTTTAGTAACTGGGTAAGTCTACTTGGCTTTCTGTTTTTAACTTTTCTGCACAATTAAGAGGTGGTATTCATTGAGATCTAAAGCTATTTTCTTATGAGTATTCTATCAACTCAAAAGCTTGTTATTTAAATTCCTTGGATAGTTCTCTCGTGAAAGGTTTTAGGACTCTATCTTGGCCCATATTTTTGTTGAAGATTTGGATGAACAAATTCACCTCTATCTGTATTTAGTTAGCCAGCATTGCTTAGGTCACTAACATGTCCTGGGCGTATTATCCTAAGTACTTTTGCATGTTTTCTCATATAACCATCTATTTTGTTTACTGATACATTCCTGTGTTTAGAATAGTGCCCAGCACAAACTGCATACTTGCTTGATGACTATTGAATACATGAATTCATAATCAGTGATGTAAGTCTTCTTCGTGCCATCCTCTTTCTTGTACGCTGTATTCTATCCCCTCTGGCCCAGGCCCTGGCAATTATCTTCTCTCTCGATCATCCATTTCTCATTCACCCATTGACATATCATCATTGGTATTAAAAACTGCAGTAGTTTCGTTCATGGTGAGACAACAACATACTTGACCCACATTCCCCACCAACCTGTTTTTCTGTGCCTTTATGCAACAGCATTCCACTGAATATTTGCTATTTCCAGTTCATTCCCTCCCATTCCTTCTTGAACCTACTTCACCTTTTATCCCACACTGAATCAAAACTGTTGTTACAGGGCTGGCCAGTGCCTCTGTGTTGTGAAATCCAAGGATCACTTGTCATTCCTCATCTTACTAGACCTCCCAGCGCCATTGAGGACTCCTCCTTTCTTACTCTGATGTCCACGATGCCACTCCTGGAAGGAGGGTGTTAGTTGCTTATTGGCTTCCCAGCTTCTAAAATATTCAGGGCCCCAAGGCTCAGTCATGGAAGCTCTTTTACTTTATGTTCACTCCCTAGAGGGATATTCTTTAGTTTTCCAGTTTTCAGTACTTGTCTGTATGTTGTTGACTCCCAGATGTATTACTCTAGCGCTGACCTTCCTATGAAACTCTGCTGTGTCTAGCTGCCTGTTGAACATCTTCACTTGGATGTCCAGTACAACCCGGATGTGTTCAAACCTGAATTCCTGATGGCCAGGATTTCCTGGGATGCCTAAACCTGTTCTTCCAGCAGCTCCTTCTTTTTACAAGCAAGCTGATGATAGTCATGCTTGTTTAGTGCTTTTCTGGTGGAAGGCACTCTACTAAGCTTTGTTCACACAGTCTTATTCAGTTCAGTCGCTCAGTCATGTCTGACTCTTTGGACCCCACAGACTGCAGCATGCCAGGCTTCCCTGTCCATTGCCAGCTCCTGGAGCTTGCTCAAACTTATGTCCATTGAGTCAGTGATGCCATCCAACCTTCTCATCCTCTGTCATCCCCTTCTCCTCCTGCTTTCAATCTTTCCCAGCATCAGCGTCTTTTCCAGTAAGTCAGTTCTTCTCATCAGGTGGCCAGAGTATTGGAGCATCAGTTTCAGAATCAGTCCTTCCAATTAATATTCAGGACTGATTTCCTTTAGGATTGACTGGTTGGATCTCCTTGCAGTCCAAGGGACTCTCAAGAGTCTTCTCCAACACAACAATTCAAAAGAATCAATTCTTCAGTGTTCAGCTTTCTTTATGGTCCAACTCTCATATCTATACATGACTACTGGATAAACCATAACCTTGACTAGAAGGACCTTTGTCACAAAGTAATGTCTCTGCTCTCTAGGTTTGTAATAGCTTTTCTTCCAAGGAGCAAGAGTCTTTTAATTTCATTGTTGTAGTCACCATGCAGTGATTTTGGAGCCCAAGAAAATAAAGTCTGTTCCTGTTTCTGTTGTTTCCCCATCTATTTGCCATGAAGTGATGGGACTGGCTCCCATGAATATTGAGTTTTAAGCCAACTTTTCCACTCTCCTCTTTCACTTTCATCAAGAGGCTTCCTTTTCGCTTTCTGCGATAAGGGTGGTGTCATCTGCATATCTGAGGTTATTGACATTTCTCCTGGCAATTTTGATGCCAGCTTGTGATTCATCCAGCCCTGCATTTTGCATGATGTACTCTGCATATAAGTTAAATAAGTAGGGTGACAATATATAGCCTTGACGTACTCCTTTTCTGATTTCGAACCAGTCCTTTGTTCCATGTCAGGTTCTAACTGTTGCTTCTTGATTTGCATACAGATTTCTCGAGGCAGGTAAGGCAGTCTGGTATTCCCCTCTCTTGAAAAATTTTCCACAGTTTGTTGTGATCCACGCAGTCAAAGGCTTTGGCATAGTCAAAGCAGAAGTATATGTTTTTCTGGTACTCTCTTGATCCAGTGGATGTTGGCAATTTGGTCTGTTTCCTCTGCCTTTTCTAAATCTAGCTTGAAGATCTGGAAGTTCTCTGTTCACATACTGTTGAAGCCTAGTGTGGAGAATTTTGAGCATTATTTTCCTAGCATGTGAGATGACTGCAATTGTGCTATAGTTTGAACATTCTTTGGCATTGCTTTTCTTTGGGATTGGAATGAAAACTGACCTTTTCCAGTCCTGTGGCCACTGCTGAGTTTCCCAAGTTTGCTGGCATATTGAGTGCAGCACTTACGCAGTATCATCCTTTAGGATTTGAAATAGGTCAGCTGGAATTCCATCGCCTCCACTAGCTTTGTTCATAGTGATGCTTCCTAAGGCCGAGTTGATGTTGCATTCCAGGATATCTGGCTCTACCTGAGTGTGATCACACCATCATGGTTATCTGGGTCATTAAGATCTTTTTTGTATAGTTCTGTGTATTCTTGCCACCTCTTAATATCTTCTGCTTCTGTTAGGTCCATACCATTTCTGTCCTTTATCGAGCCCATCTTTGCATGAAATGTTCCCTTGGTATCTCTAATGTTCTTAGGGCAATCTCTAGTCTTTCCCATTCTATTCTTTTCCTCTATTTCTTCGCACTGAAGAATGAGAAGATGAGTGCACATTCTTCTACTCTGCCATCCTGGACTTCAAGACAGTCTTATTCGGTTGATACTGTTATCCTCATTTGTAGATGGAGAAACTGAGGCAAAGAGATATTATGTAACTTGTCTTGGGTTCCACAATAAGGGGCAAACTCTGCTGTGTACCCATCCATGTTGCCTGAAAACATGTGGCCATCCAGACTTCTCTTCTTACTCATGTTCTACATTCATTCACCAGTGCATCCTGTTGGCTTTATCTTCAAAATATATCCAGAAGTTTACAGACTCTTATAGCCTTCCCTCTGCACACTTGTCCTGCCACCTTCATGACTCATCTTGGTGACCTCAGTAACTTCCTATTGCCCCCTGTGCAGCGTATTCTCGACACAGCCGTCATTGAGAACTGAAGTTGGGAATCTCATCCTTCTGACACCTTTTCCCTCTCACTTAGGTAAAAGCTAGCCCACAAAATTCTACAGTAGTCTCTGTTTCCAACTGCCCACCCCACCCCTCTTCCTCTGCCTGCCTGCTTTTCTGCTCCTCACTCCACCCCAAAGTGCACATCGCTTGTGCTTACCATTCTTTCAGCCAGGAATTCTCTTCCAAAGGTGCACGTGGTTTGATTCCTCACATCCTCAGGTCTTTGCTCAAACAGGTGACACAATGGTAAAGAATCTGCCTGGTAATGCAGGAGATATAGGAGACACAGGTTCAGTTCGATCCCTGGGTCAGGAATATTCCTTGGAGTAGGAAATGGCAACCCACTCCAGTATTCTTGCCTGGAGAATCCCATGAACAGAAGAGCCTGGTGGGCTGCAGTTCATGGGTTCACAAAGAGCTGGACATGACTGAGCACAGACACAGACCTTTGAAGGTGGAACGGGTACCTTTTGAGTTTTCTGTTCTGGAATGTTTTAAATCGAAGGGTTGACCATTTGTGGAGGAGGTTCTTGTGTGTGGTACATGGGGTGCTGTTACCGGGTGGCTGGATCTTGTGATGGGTCCTTGCAGCCTCTGTCCCTGGGAGTCAACCTGTGCACTGTCCCTCTCCCCTCTACTGTGTGTGTGTGGCATGTGTAATAGGTCAGAATGTGGCCGGGGTAAGAGTTCTGTTACCAATTTGGGTGGAGGGAGGTACTAAAGGTTTTAAAATCACAAGATTTTAGAATCTTATTAAAAATTGGAAATGAGACTAGATTACTGGGACAGTTCTATTAAGCAGTAAGGGTCAGCTCACCAAAATGATTGGTTTTCAGGCCTGGGAAAAGCTTTTAACATATTAGAGAGGCTATCATAAATTTTAATGTATTAACAATTTTCAAAAGCTCTCTCTGTTGAGATATAATTCATCATAATATTCACCATTTAAAAAATGTGCCAGTTGGTGGTTTTTAGTATATTCACAAGGTCATACAGTCATCACTACCATCCTGTTCCAGGACGTTTTTATTGTCCCTCAAAGACACCTCTGTTTCCATTGGCAGTCGCTTGTCATTGCCCTGCCACCAGCCCCTGGCAGCCGCTACCTTTGTGTCTGGGTGGATTAACTTGTTCTGGGTGTTTCATAGAAATGAAATCAGGTAAGATGTGGCCTTCAGTATCTGACCTTTTTTTTTACCTAGTATAATGTTTTCAGGGTTCCCTTATATTGTGGTATGAACTGGTACTCCCATTTCTTCTTGTGCCTGAGTAATCTTTTTTCTGGCTGTAGCATATTTTTATCCATCAACTGATGTACATTTGAGTTGTTTCCATTTTTTTTGGCTATCATGACTAAATGCTGCTGTCAACAACTGTATGCAGATTTTTCTCTGAATTTGTTTTCAGTTCTCTTGGGTGTATACCTAGGATAAGAATTACTGGGTCCAGTGGTAACTCTATGTTTAACTTTGAGGACTGCCAAACTGATTTCCTCAGTGACTGCACTATTTTATGTTCCCAGTGGTAATGTACAAAGGTTCTCATTTTGCTATATCATCAATATCACTTGTTATTTTCCTCTTTTTTTTTTTTTTTGATGATAGCCACCCAGTGAGGAAAGCTCTTATTTTAAAAAGTAGTAAGTTTTACTGTGTTGTTTTACTCTGAATGCTCAAACACTGATAAATTTTAGTGGTTTAACTCTGTGTGTGTTTATGTTTAGTCACTCAGCTGTGTCCAACTCTCTGCGACCCCACGGACTGTAGCATGCTAGGTTCCTCTGTCCGTGGAATTCTCCAGGCAAGAATACTGGAGTGGGTTGCCATTTCCTTCTGGCTGACTCTTTTGATGGGTTGGTTAAAATGTGATGTAAATAAAACACAGATTGTGGGCTCAGTGTGTGCTGTGTCTACCTGCTGTCACTACCACAGGCCCAGATTTCTCACAGGTAAGTGCTGTGGGTTACCAGGAAATCGGACACAACCTGCATCCCTGGAAGAATAAGTCAGTTCTGTGTGCTGCCCACACGCTAGTTGATTAGCAAGATAATCTTGGCTTCAAGACATCACGTGATTGCTCTTTTATACATCTTGTCTCCCTCTCCCTCAATCTCTTTCTTTCATTTTTTTCCTTTCCCATCTCATCCACAAAGGATTTGAGATGATTTTCATTAAGGTTATATGGTATGGAATAATGATGAAATATCTCTAAGAATAGAATCAGAAGCAGGTAACATAGGAATGGAAGAAGGATATCTTATGTAGGACATTGTAATCATGAGGGCTAATACAGTTGTGTCATCGAATATCATGTTTGACCATCAGCGTATCCAGCAGTTACTAAAAAGAGACATTGCCTGTTACACATCCTAACTTCATATTTTTTCTCTAAAGAAGCACAGTTTTCTGTAACTCTGAATTAAAAAACGTCTTAAGTGGGGGTGTTTAGAGTACAGGGGCTTCCTAGGTGGCTCAGTGGTAAAGAATCTGCCTGCAATGCAGGGGATGTGGGTTGATCCCTGGTTCAGGAAGATCCCCTGGAGGAGGAAATGGCAACCTACTCCAGTATTTTTGCCTGGAAAAGCCCGTGAATGGAGGAACCGTTTAATAGAGAGCTAAAACAGTACATAGAGGTCCTCACTAAAAGCTTTGGTAGCATGAGTATAATTTTGAATTATGATACGCTGGTGTAGGGCAGGAAACATGTTTGTCTCACATTGTGTTTATGTCTCTTGCCATTTATTTTATGGAAATTCTATCTCTAGGTATTAATGGTTATCTTTTTTTAAATCATATTTTTCTTCCATTTGTATATGGTGTTTTCCAGAATACAGACATTGAAACTTGGGACAAAATATTTATCTAATTTCTGGTAAGTTAAGTGAATGCTTTAGGGACTGACATAAAATAATTGTATGCTCTGTTTCTTCAGTCATTTAAGATACAAGAGAAATTTTAGTAACATATAAGATAAAAACTATGTTGGTAAATTTTTATTATTGTATAACATAAAAGGAACAGAGAGCTTTTCTGTAAACCTGCTTGTAAAAGATAATACCCCAAAACATATGTTGTCATTTCCTAAAGAATTGGGTTACTTTTATTGAATCAGATATTGATGTTTTCTTCTGTGAAGAATAGTTATCTCAACATAAGTCAGTTTAAGAGACAAATGCTCAGTATGATTCACTTAAGATATAGTCAAATTATTCAGATCAAGCTGCAGTTTCATTCATCGGCTTTGTTTTCCTCTCGTAACTGTAGCTTGTGAGTTATTTTCAGAAGCTAAGTCCAGCACGCTTCACAAGTGGACAGAGGATACCCATTTTCACATGTAAATCTTCAACGAAGTTAAGAATTAACAACTGACTCATTTTTGGTATTAAGAAATGACGCTGCACCATATTTTTATGTAGACCAAAACATTTAACTTCTCAGCTGCGAAGAGAATCACACTGGATTATTTCTCCCTTCTAGTGGCTAAGTTGAAGACCTGCCATGACGATGAAGAAAGAGACTGCATTTGCTGTTTCCACCTAAAGAAAAATGACCAACAAGAACCAAAGTTGTGGTGTGGGACAGGACTCCATGCCCTCCATGACTTGTCTCATCCACGTACTTGAAGCGTGGCTTGGTGTGGAGCATTTGGAGGACTACTGGAATTTTGCAAACTACCTCTTGTGGGTTTTCACACCACTCCTCCTTTTAATACTCCCTTACTTCACCATCTTTCTGCTCTACCTTACTATCATTTTCTTACACATTTATAAGAGGAAGAATGTGCTAAAAGAAGCCTACTCCCATAATCTGTGGGATGGCGCGAGGAAGACGGTGGCGACCCTGTGGGACGGACATGCGGCTGTCTGGCATGGTAAGCAGATCGCTCTGTGCTCTGAGCTCCTGCTGGTGTGGGTGCACTGACACCCTGTCATCGTCCCTGTGGTTGATTGAAGAGATGTTGAAAAATATGATGGAGGGGAGAGTTACTGCTTTCTGTTATCTGTTTGCATGTGTGTGGTGCACATGTATGTCTTTATTAAAGTGATTTTCTTCTAAAAACATTCGTTTCCATTAAAGAACCATATAGCTGTGTAGAATATGACAATAAGCTAAAATTAAAAAATGAATATTTAACATCTAAAAGAGTAAGAGACGAATTAAAACAGTATAGAAAACTGTTTTGAAAGTGCTTTAATTATTTAATGTTTATTTCCATTTTGTTCAAAATAAGTTTGACTTTCCCAGTGTCAAGATTTTTAAACACTGAAATATTAAGTAATAATATTTTTAAAGTAAATATAATCTATATACCAGAATTTACCCATTTTCTGTTTGCCTCATTTCAGAGTCACTGTGTGACTTACTAAGCTAACGTGTTGTCACTTTACATATGCCTGCAAGTCATTTTTGAGCACTTGACCATGCCATCCGGTGTCAAATGCTTAACATGCATCAGTTCTTATAACACAGTAAATGGAGCCCATGTCTTATCTCCATTTTACAGTTTTCTCATAAGGAAACTGAAGAACAGAGAGGTTGTCATTTGCCCAAGGCCGCTAGGACACCAGGGAGAAGAGCCAGGACACAGCCCCTGGTTTCCGGGTCTCGGCCTGTGCGTCTCTGACCCGTGCTGTGCAGCAGGTCTGTCCCTGGCTGGGGGCTCGGGCTCCCAGCAGTGGTTGTCAGAGGGTACGCAGACAGGAAGCACTTGCTACTGATGCAGGGAATTTACTATTTACCTGCTAATACCAATGCCCTTGCCAGTCAGCACAGCCCTCACACCCTCTGGTGGCTGTTCACCCACCGTGGGATGGTGTCTCCGCATTCCATGACCAGAGCCTGCGTCTGTGTAGACGGCTATTGTTCATTGTCTATACAGCAGTGAGACAGAAAGGCAGTGGGCTGGTTTATAGGGCTTGGGAGTCCATGTCCCCCTCCCACTTGTAACCCCCCCCATATTTCAGGATAATGCATATAGTAAGGAATTTGAATTTATTTCTATTTCAGGAGACATTTAATTTCTATAAATTCAAGTGTTGAACTTATTTTGTAAGCGAGTATATAATTTTGAAGTATTTATTCTTTATTTTTCTGATGTATTCTAAATATGCCCCTATGGCTCAGAGTAAGTAAAAATATAGATTACTACCCTGTTTTAATGTTCTGTTATGATAGGTGATGCTTTTTAAAACAGTTTTCTCCACTCTTTTAGTGACATACACAATAGGCATTTGTGTGCACATTCAGATTTTGTATTGATGTCAAATCAGTTCTAATTTATGCTTTGTAAAGAATCTTCAGAGAAGTTTTTAACTAATAAAAATGTTCACTGTAGAAAATGTGGCAAGTAAAAATAAATATGGAGAAGAAAATAACAGTTACCTAAAATTTGCCATGCCTTTGAATTCTGGTGTGTTTATTGCTTTCTATTTGTGTGGCAGACTAGTATCTTCATGTCACTAAGCCTTCTTACAGGAGTTGTAATAACTGTATAGACTCTGTAAATCCTATAGCTAATTTAGTTAGTTACCTGTTACACTGTTGTTTGTTTGTAATTGGTTTACTGTAAGTATTTTTATATAAGAATCTATCCACTGTTTCCTGTTTTGAACTTAAATTTTACCCTCTACCGTATATTATGTAAGTGCTCTGGCATTTTGCAAACCGTTCTCTGATTCTACTACATTAAGGAATATGAATCTGATATTTCTTTAAATACCTGCATTTTTAGGTTGTCTGTCAATGAGGTCCCTACCTTCAAGTTGTTTACAGCCTTTAAATTATAGCAATTTTGACTTTTTTTACTTCACATTTATTATTAATTTTTAAAAACATGGACATATTGTATTCACTAAAAGGGTCCTCCAAGTTAAACCACAGGTAGTAGGGTTTTTTTTTCCTTTTTTTTTTTTTTGCATATATATATATATATTTAAATTTATTTTTAAATTGAAGGATAACTGCTTTATAGAATTGTAGAAGAGTTTTTTTAATGGAAAATTAAATTGGGGTTTCAAGAGAACATTCCCGCTCTCCTTCAGGTGGCCTTCAGGTGGGTTAGAGTTTCCTTTCACTTCCTGTGTCTCACACAGGGAAGGACGCCTGGGTCCACCAGCTGGAGCTCAAACCAGCCTCTCCCCAGTCACAGCTGGGTGACCTCGGGCAGGTTACCTCGCTTCCTTTGCCGTTTCTCCCTTCTCCCTCTTCCTCCTCCCTTCCTTTTCAACAATTAGGACTTTTTAAAACTTCATTTACAAAAATTTTTAGAATTACAGAAAAGTTGCAAAAATAGTCCAGAGTTCCTGCTGTTTTTCACTCAGCTTCCCCTAATGTTAGCATCTTACGTAACCGTTTCTACAGTTATCAGACTGACGGTGGTACAACATTATCAACCAAACTACAGGTGTTATTCGAATCTTACCAGGTTCCCTGCCAGAGTCCTTTTACCAGGATCCCATCCTGCATTTAGTTGTCATATCTTCTCCAATTTAATACAGGTTTTTTGTCTTTACGACCTTCACACTTTTGCAGAGTACTGCTCAGTGATTTTGTGGACTGTCTCTTAATTTAGGTATGATGTTTTCCATAATTAATTTGAAGTTGTGCATTTTTGACCAGACTCTCACTGATGGTGCATTTTCAGTACATTGTATCCGAGGTGCCTGATGTTAACACGTGTTATTACTGGTGATGGTGACTTTGATCACTTGGTTGAGGAGGTGTCTGCTAGGTTTCTCCACCACAGAGTTGCTAGTTTTTACTTTTTAATTGATAAATGTCTTGGAAGAGCTCCTTTAAAGCTATGCAAATAACCTTTCTCTTCAAACAAGATACGAAACTTCATTTTCCTCTTCTATAAAATGGGTTGTTTTAAGGACTCATCGAATCTTGATATAAAATACTTAGAATAATTTCTATTATGTAATAAAAATTTAACAAATGTTAGCTGTCATAATTATAGAGCATCTTGCTCCAATAATTTGGAAGGCACTAAAATACATCACTTGCCTCTTGGTCATTATTAAGTTCAACTTCACACACCTACTGTGTTCAAGATTCCTAGTATTTTCAAGGCACATTTTTAGGTTGTCAAGGTTTTGACTCTTGTTGCTAGCAAGAAATGCATTCTGCCATCCAGTGTCTACACATAGGTATATCTACTTCATCAAGTGTGTAGAGACTGTCTTCATGTGATCCGCTCTGTTTTCTGTCCTGCTCTCTCTTATTTAAAAAGATAATGCTGACAGTAACTCACTAAAGTGATTGCACAACTCAGTGAGTGGATGGCCACAAGCATTTGACAATCGCAGGTGCAGGTTAGCCTGGGCACACCTCTGGTAGGAGGTGTGGTGGGGGGCAAGGATACAGCCGCCCTCCCCCGCCCCCCTCCCCTCTACTGTGTGACCTTGAGTAGTTGGTTGTGTGGGTTTTGCTTCCTTGGGTTTCCTCATCAGTGCAGGAATTCTGTGAGGACCATATGACATAATTACTATGGGTCCAATACAGTGCCTGGCAGGTGAATACTCAATAAGTGTCTATTCCTGTTTCTATGAGACAAAAGTGAAAGCACTATTCATGGAGGAGGTAGTTTTTAAACAAGGTTTTGAAGAATGAGTGGGGAAATAACTGAATAACTATTTCACAGAATCCACCTGCAATGCAGGAGACCCTGGTTCGATTCCCGGGTCGGGAAGGTCCGCTGGAGAAGGGATAGACTACCCACTCCAGTATTCTTGGGCTTCCCTGGTGACTCAGCTGGTGAAGAATCTGCCTGCAATGCAGGAGACCTGGGTTTGATCCCTGGGTTGGGAAGATGCCCTGAAGAAGGGAAAGGTTACCACTCCAGTATTCTGGCCTGGAGAATTCTGTGGACTGTATAGTCCATGAGGTTGCAAAGAGTCAGACACGACTGAGCGACTTTCACTTCACCTCATTTCACTTCACACCATTATATTTAAAAATTAAATACATAGTTTTTTTTTTGAAGGAAAAGAACCAATCAAACTTGGTTCAAGAAGGAGAGAGAAACAGAGCAGACCAATAATCATACAATAAATATTGAAACAGTGATCAAAGTCTATACCCTCCTCTCTTCACAAAGGGCTGAGAGCCCACAAGTTATACTAAACTTTTAAGGAACAGATAATGCCTCTCTTAAAGTGAGAGTGTAGGAAAAAGTGGAGTTAAACAATTTATTTTACAAGGATAGCAGAACTTTGCTATCAAAACTAAGGCGAACACAAAAGGGAGATTTGTAGGTCAGTCTCAAAGTAATTTTATAAAATTCAGTATTTATGATAAAAAAAAAAAAAACTTAGGTGAAGACTAAAGGTACTACCTTAATAAAGTTCCAGAAATATTCAACAAAAATGATCCACATTAGAGAAGTGGTAAAAGCAATTCCCATAAGAAGGAAATAAGACAAGGCTGCTCTCAACTTTTACTATTTAACATTCTCTAGGAGCTCTTGGAAATAAGTAAAGAGATGAGAAAAGAGGCCTGAAAGAACTAAGCGAATCCACTTACTAGTACTGATAAGTTTGCTTAAACACAAAATCACATAATACCAATAATCATTTTTAAAATGGAAATAAAACATTCTATTTGAGACTAAATCTAACAACATGTAAGAACTTTAAGGAGAAACTATATGCTTTACAGATGGAATTCAAAAAGTTGAAGTGGATACAAGGTCTCAGTGTAATATAGATGTCCCTTCTACAGCCCATTCTCCCAGTTCATTTACTAATTCAATATAACTGATTTTTTGTCAACTTCTAAAATTCATATAGAAGAGTAAAGAAGAATAACCAAGGCAAATTGGAAATAAAAGAGGGCATTTCCCTCTATCATATCAAAAGCATCAACATTTATCATGAGTAAAATTACAGTGTTGGTACAGGGATTATCACAAGTAGATCAAACATTAAAAAGTTAGAAGCATGAATGTAGTAAGTGATAAAAGTGGTGTTTGAGGTCAGCATGAAAAGACAGGAAAATACTTGATGACCTTCAAGTATGGAAGATCTTAAAGAAGATGCAAAACAAAAGCTATTGAGAATAACTGAAAATTGTGTCAAAAGATGGGGCAGATCAGGGTAGGTCATTTACAGCATAACATCAGTTCAGTTCAGTCGCTTAGTCATGTCCGACTCTTTGCGACCCCATGAACCACAGCACGCCAGGCCTCCCTGTACATCACCAACTCCCGGAGTCTACCCAAACCCATGCCCATTGAGTCGATGATGCCACCCAACCATCTCATCTTCTGTCATCCCCTTCTTCTCCTGCCCTCAATCTTTCCCAGCATCAGGGTCTTTTCCAGTGAGTCAGCTCTTCACGTCAGGTGGCCAAAGTACTGGAGTTTCAGCTTCAACGTCAGTCCTTCCAATGAACACCCAGAACTGATCTCCTTTAGGATGGACTGGTTGGATCTCCTTGCAGTCCAAGGGACGTTCAAGAGTCTTCTCCAACACCACAGTTCAAAAGCATCAATTCTTTGGCACTTAGCTTTCTTTACAATCCAACTCTCATATCCATATATGACCACTGGAAAAACCATAGCCTTGACTAGATGGACCTTTGTTGGCAAAGTAATAGTAAATTAAAAAAATCCAATTTAAATGGTCTAAGCATGTGGTCTGAAAATGACCTAAACATAAATGCCAACAACTGTGACAGATTCACAAGCCCCCTAGTAATTAGGAAAGTGCAAATTAAAACTTATGCTAAGATATCATTTTTACTCAAAATATTGGCAAAAATTAGTTTGTTGACATTAAAGAGTAAGAATGTAGAGACAGGGACTCTCAGTGCCTTTAAGAAGGTACTGTATAGTGCAGCCAGTCAGGAGGACTATTCGGTAGTTTCTGTTATAATTTAAAATGGGTGTATCATATGGTCAGTTGCCCTTACTATCCAGTTGTCTCAGTGTCCAGTCTAGTGGAAAACTCACACAGTGTACAGGATGCATATAAATGAATGTTCATTGCAGCAATTATTTGTGAAAAACTGGAAACAGTCCAGTGTCCCTAAATAGGGAAATGGCTCAATGAACTGTGATAGGAATTCATTATGGAATACTTTATAGCCACTAAAACATCATCAATAAGGTCACTACATGTGTTTATCAAGTAGATGTCCAAGATGGATTGTTGCCGGAAAAAAACTAAGATTCGTTATAATCACAGTAGGAAAACCACCTGTGTTCAAACATGCAGACACCCTGGTACTGAGTAAAATGCAGGGTGTATTCAGGACCAAAAAGAGGGGTCATTGTTGTTGTTGGGTGAGAAGTATGTGGAAGGATGAACCTGGAAAGGTAGACTGAAATTAAGTTGTGAGGCAATTGAATGCTGTGCCCAGCCAGGAGTTTGCCTTTATTTTGTAGGTACTTTTTAGGTCCATTTGCTTTCCTGAGCAAGACCCAAAAGGATGGTATTGTCATTTTACCATAGTGTGTAGGTGTACAGCCTTAAAAACGGGTTTTTGGTGTCACATTTGGAAGGGATCATCTCTTAGATTAGCCCTACCTGAAATTATGGTGCATGCTTGCCTGCTCAGTTGCTTCAGTCGTGTCCCACTCTTTTCAACCCCACGGACAGTCGCCCGCCAGGCTCCTCTGTCCATGGGATTCTCCAGGCAAGAATGTTGGAGTCGGTTACCATTTCCTCCTCCAGGGGATCTTCCCCACCCAGGGACTGAACCTGTGTCTCTTGCATTGAAAGGGGGATTCTTTACCACTAGGCCACCTGGGAAGCAAGGTGGTAGGCAGTTATTTATTACATAATAAATCCCTGTGAGTGAAGGTCTGGGGGAAACCAAAGAATCTGGAAAGTTCTTAAAATCAAGGTGCAGAGTAGGAGAGGTAAGTATGCATTTCACAGCATAAAACAAGAGAGCCACATTCGTCACAGAGCAGGGCTGTTCTTCGGGAAGGGACCCAGACCACTGGAAATGTGTACAAACATGCATATGTCCTGGCCCTCTCCCTGAACAGCGGAGGGATGGACGGTGGCAACAGCCGTCTTGGAGAGTGACGTCTTTCTCTGAGCGCTGGTACCCATCACCCCCCACCCCCGCCCCACCCAGGACAGGTCCTGTAGGCAGAAGACGGGGTTGCACTTCAAAACCCACATCAGGGAGAGGGAGTGTTATACTTAAGAGAGTGGAGGTAAACACACGGAACGTGGTGACCAGAAAATAGAGTCCGAGGGAGGAGCAGGTAAAGCGCCCCAGCATTTCTATGAACGCGTGACTGAAAGTGCTCCGTTAGAGGCTGTCACGTGGGCAGCGTGGAGGTGGGACGCGCCCTGGTCCATGTGACACAGGAAAGAATGTGACATCACTTGATGGGCCTTTTTGGGGTCTGAAAGGCCTTGACAGTGTTTGACCAGTGTGACCATCCGCTGGTGCTTTCTGAGCCAGGGGCAGTATGACGACATCCGTGCTTCACGATCAATGCGGTTGAATATTGGGGCTTAAGGTTTAGTGGAACGATGGTAAACTCAATTTTTCTGCTTTCAACCCGGTGATTTGATAATATGCAAGCAGTTCAATTAATTGTCAGTTCTTTTAAAAGAAAATTATTCTGGAAAACAAAGGGGAAGCTAAGGAATAGTCTGTATATAATCCCTTAAAGAAGTATTCTTTATTAGAATGTTTGTCTGCTGGGACAATCTATCCTTTTGATAACTACAGGCAACTCCAGTGACTGATTCTAAGTAAATTGAATTATTTGAACTAAAATTAGGCAATTGGGAAGAAATGTTAAAAGTACAGAAAGACAATTTTGAAATATCATTAAATTTAATTTTTAAAACCGTTCTGTTGAGTTTATTTGATATATTACCAAATGATTTATTTCTTCAATACTAGAATCAGTTACCACACTTAATCTGTTTGGTGAAGATATTATGTTTTTGTTTAGTCACTAAGTCATGTGCGACTCTTTTGCGATCCCGTGGGCTGTAGCCTGCCAGGCTCCTCTGTCCATGGGATTTCCCAGGCAAGAATACTGGAGTGGGTTGCCATGCCCTTCTCCAGGGGATCTTCCTGACTCAAGGATCAAACCCGAGTCTCCTGCATTGGCAGGAGGATTTTTTACCACTCAGTTACCTGGGAAGCCCAAAGATATTATAAACTACTTTAAAAATGAATCTCTTAAAATTTACACCTAAATCTTTAGAATTTAAATGTTTGTTTCTTAGCAAATCTAACAAGGGATGAACTGAAGGGAAGAAGCTCACTGGCAGTTTCAGATTTCTGTATTCTGGACACAGTGTCTTTCCTGTGTGGGTTGCAGCCTTGGGTCAGCAGTTCTGTGTGGGAGAGTCTGGCCACAGGAACTTGCTTTTCCTTCTCCCCTTTAGTCACTGAAGACTTCCTTCCTTTTTCTTTGGGCCTCATTGCCCTTGGCCGTGGCCTCTGGATGCTCCCGTTTTCTCTTTGCTAGGTCCAGCTGAGGCTCTGGTCTATAACAACCCCCTCTAATGGGGAGAAGGGAGGTAAAAGCAGGTCTTAGACCAGGGCCGGGATCACATGCCTTCTCCTGCACAGTGCCATTTCCCACCTCCTGGGATGAAACACGAAGGGTAGTTTTTACTGACACGTGTGGAGCTTACCTCAACCTTTTATATGTGTTTCCCACAGTCCACCCACAGCACAGAATGGTGGGAGGAGAAGTGAGGGCTGGCTTGTCTTTAGTCCCACTCATACTACAGGAGAGAGATTTTCTTGACATTCAGTTCAAATCTCTCATCACATTTTTTTCTTCCACATGTAGTAGTTAGATCCTACAGAGTCATCTTTGTTTTGAATAAATAGAATGGGAAGAATTTGTGAAGAATGATGTATATGTATATATTTGTTGTTCAGTCGCTAAGTTGTATTGGACCTTGTGATCCCATGGACTGTAGCAAGCCAGGCTTCTCTTTCCATGGGATTCTCCAGGCAAGAATACTGGAGTGGGCTACCATGCCCTCCTCCAGGGGATCTTCCTGACTCATGGATCAAACCTGGGTCTCCTGCATTGCAAGCAGATTCTTTACCATCAGAGCCGCCAGGGAAGACTTAGTATAAATAGACTAACGTTAAATACATTTTAATTGTCTGTGCTTTGTTTTTCTAACAGGTTATGAAGTTCATGGGATGGAAAAAATACCAGAAGAAGGACCAGCACTGATCATTTTTTATCACGGAGCTATTCCCATAGACTTTTACTACTTCATGGCTAAAATTTTTATCCATAAAGGCAGAACTTGCCGAGTAGTAGCGGATCACTTTGTCTTTAAAATTCCAGGTAAACTTTCCCTGTAGCTGGTGATAGAAGAATATTTAATGAACACGACCAATTATGTGACAGTCTGTGTATCTTTGAGTTCTCTATTAATAGTATTACATGGAAAATCTTTTTGCCTTTTTAGGGTAGCACACTTGGAACTCCAGTTTGGGAGTATCTGTTTTAGGTAATATATCCAAATATAAAAACATTATGGCCAAAAATGTTATCTAGTTTCTTTATTAACAAGTATTTAGTCATTATTTTTCAAAGTTAAATCCTAAAATAAATTGTAACTTTTGCCAAGCAATTAATACATATTTTGGTATAGAGGGTAGTTAACTTTTCATATGGTGAATTTTTCCGTGAGCTATTGATTTGAGAGTTTACTTCTACAGTAGTCAGGGTTTGATTACTGTCAGTTGGATAGCAAATGAAAATTAGTGAAATAAGCTAGCCAGGATATATTTTGTCTTTCCATAGTAACATAATATTGTCTCAAAAATCCTAATCTATATAGCCTATTATGTCTCTTATCATATTTGACTTGCGTGGTAGAATTAAAACTCTTGAGCTTGAGGACTACATTCTTTTTAATATTCATGTTCCTAAAGGCTTTGTGCCTTTTAGAAAAGATTAATAGGGAGACTTGTCTAGTGGTCCAGTGGTTAAGACTCCATGCTTCCACTGCAGGGGGAACAGGTTTGATCCCTGGTCAGGAAACTAAGACCCTGCATGCTGTGTGGTGTGGCCCCCCCAAAACACAATAAAATAAAAATAAAAAGATTAATCGGTAATTCCCTGGTGGTCCAGCAGTTAGGACTCTGTGTTTTCACTGCTGAGGGCACAGGTTCAAACCTGGTTGGGGAACTAAGACTCCACAGGCCATATGGTACAGCCAAAAAAAAAAAAATTAGTAAACTGAATGGTTTCAAACATGATAAGAATTTTAAAAGGATCATTCTAAAGTAAACTCACTGAGATTTTCTTCTGTCACTAAATTACTGGGAACAAGCCAAGAAAATTTATAGCATGTTTTCTGGATTAATAAAAGCAAAAGCCAGCCCTCAACCAGCTAAGCCCCAGGCAGTACATGAAATAACAGTTCACTTACTGCCTTTCACAGACATGGTTAATGCTTCCAGTATCCCTGTGTCACTAAAAAAGCCATCTTTTTTTATACACAGAGTACTTTGTGTGTAAAGTAAGTTGGCTATAAAAGATATTTCTTTAGAAAGTAACATGATCACTTTATAATAGACTTGGAAACTAGAGGAAATAACATCATTACATGGTCTTATCATGCTAACATGTACCCAGTTATCATTTTGATGTATTTTGCTTCATTTTTAATTTGTACTTTTTCATTTTATATGAACTATTTTGTGTTCTTTTAAAAAAATTAATGCAACATTAACATTTTTCCATGTTTTATAAAGAACATTTTTAATATATGACTAAAATATTTACTTGTTTTCTCTTATGAAACATTAGATTGCTTCCATTTTTTAAATATACACAATAGAATGTGAGGGGCTTCCCTGGTGGCTCAGCAGTAAAGAATCCGGCTGCAATACAGGAGCTGCATAAGATGTGGGTTTGATCCCTGGGTCAGGAAGATCCCCTGGAGGAGGAAATGGCAACCCACTCCAGTATTCTTTGCAGTCCATAGGGCTGCAAAGAGTCAGACATGACTGAAGCGACTTAGCATGCATGCAATAGAATGTGAATATTTTTATTTAGCATTTGACTCTAAAGTTTTCCCCCTTTATAATCTTTATGATCTTATAATATTTTATTAAACCTTCCTCATTTATTCATTTACCTTGAGAGTGCATTGAGTGAAATCAGTGAACTTTTAATAGAAGATAAAAATTATTTCTTCTCAGTAATACTGATAATCTTGCCTCAGACCCTTAAAACCTATGAGCAGTTTGGCTATTCTGCACAGTTTTCACTCTCCATCCACACATGTCCCAGTCTCGTGGGACTATGTTATGAACATCAGTCCTCTAAAATTTCAGTTTAGTTTGGTTAAAATATTTAATTATTGATAGGATTGTTTCTTTTATCCATAAGTAGTTGTAATTTGAAAAACTGTACCATTTTAAGACTGGAATGAATTGTTCCCAAGTCAAACAGTAACATTATTAAAAGCACTTAATGATATTGCTATTACTGTTGATTTAAAAAATCTTATTGTGAAATTAGCTGTATGTAACTTTTAATTCTGGGGGCTTCCATGGTGGTTCAGATGGTAAAGTGTCTGCCTGCAACTCAGGAAACCCAGCTTCGATCCCTAGGTTAGGAAGATCCCCTGGAGAAGGAAATGGCAAACAATTCCAGTACTCTTGCCTGGAAAATTTCATGGTCGGAGGAGCCTAGAAGGCTACAGTCCATAGGGTTGCTTTTAGTTTGGATAGATTTAACTGTGGCCTGCCAGTTTGGGTAGGTCCAGGTCAGTTAGATTCACGTTCTCCTCAGTGACTCATTCATGGGGTTAATGGAAGGTTAGATGGGTGGTTGCTGACCCCTCTCATAAATACTGTGGACAGTGTTTGCCTATGACACACACTGGAAGAGCTTTAGACTAGACACACTTGGACGGGAATCTCTGCCCTGCCCTTTGCCAGATGTGTGCCTTTGAGCAAGCCTCTCAACCCTCTGAACCAACTTTCCTCCTCTGAAAAATGGGGATAAAATTCCCTATTTTCCCAGGTCCTTGGGGGTTTTAATTGAGAATTTGAATATGCAGCCAGAGTTATAGGTGATCATGAAGGAGGTGATCAATAAGACATTGCTATTAATTTACCAGCAATGTTGATCTTAAGAGTTCCTGTTGGTTTAAAAAAAGTAAAAAAATAACGTACTGATTTAAGTATAAATACTACATTACGTAGATTGTAAAAACTTTTGTTCTCAAAAAATTAGACAAGAAGTACTTAAGATGTATCTTCATGTTAATATATCTTACAGGGTTTAGCTTATTACTTGATGTATTTTGTGCTATTCATGGACCAAGAGAAAAATGTGTTGAAATCCTGCAGAGTGGTCACTTGCTAGCTATCTCACCAGGTGGCGTTCGGGAAGCACTGATGAGTGATGAGACCTACAACATTGTGTGGGGTAATCGGAAAGGCTTCGCTCAGGTTGCAATCGATGCAAAAGTGGTGAGTTGTATAAAACTGATTATTAAAGGAAAGCTAGGTCAACTTTAAAATAAATGCTTAAGTTGCCAAAGTATATCAGAATTTAAATCTTGTCTTTGTACTACTTTAAAAAGTAGTGTATGTAACTCATAACAATAGAGAAATAGTCCTTGTGCATGGGAAACCATCTTTACAAAAATTCAGTCTGGGAATATGCGAATACCTAGAAAAGCTTTATTTTACACTTCAAAATCCAGCTTCTTGTATTCAGATTTATGAAATTTTTGTATTATTTCAGTTATACTCTTTTTCATGAGTATAATCAGTCCAATTCTGTGTAGTTTGACATATTTCAGTGTTTGAGTTGACATATTTCAGTGATGGCTGTTAGTTGGTTTCATTATAATCCTTGTGTCTGTGACCAATTTATAACAATAGAACTCAAATAATATATGACTCCTACCATTTTTCATCAGCAAATGTGATCAGCTATCTAATAGTATGAATAAAGATGAGAAATAGATATTGGTATAATTTAGAGCTTTTAGAAAAGAATGAATTTGTCAATAAAGTGACGGTTCCTCTGGGAGTCACTGTAATTGTTCTTAGTAAACTGGAGAATCAGAATGTCATCTTGTCCTTTTCTTTTGCTTTGGAAAGTATTTCTCAGCTTTTTGGTCTCCGTATTGTGCTTTGTCCTATGAAACATTTACTACTTATGGGATGTTTCTTCTTTGTTTTTTCTTTATTTTCATTTTAGATTGTCTATCAGAAAAAGAAATCGTGGCACTTGCCAAGGTGGTTTTCTTTTTCCAGGCCAGTTAGTTAGAGACTGCTGCCCATACTTTCACGTTTTTATTTTTGTGTGTGTGTTTCCATTGCTGTCACGTAGACACCAGTTTAGACCCTTAACTTGACTGTTTATTTTGCAAATACAGACCTTCGATTAAAAAAGAAAGGATTATGGATGTCTCCTTCTAACCCAAAAGCAACACTTAAGGAAGAATGGACATTTTTCCTTTATTTTTTAAATCGCAGAGTTACAATAAAATATAATACATTGCACGCTATTCTCTACTGTACATATTTGTATATGTAACTCCTAGAAGATAGTGCTCTATCAGTGTGATCTCGGTGTGAGTTAATGTACTTGGCCAAGTGTTCTATAATGGACCACATAAAAATTTAAACACTATTGTCCTACAGTAGGTTATACACTTCCTTAGGACAAAGCCATCTTTTTATAGTCTGAGCTCTGAGTACAATGATTAGCACTTAGGCTCTGTGTATTTGTTGAATTGATTTTGTAAACACGATATTAAACACTGTAAGAAAGGAACCTTTTGAATTTAAGTCTAGGTTAATAGTATTACTGATACAGAAAATTAATTTATAGCCTACTTTCCAAAAAATCTTATGTATTAAGATAGAAAACAAAACTTTAGACTTTATGAATACTGTGGATACAAGATGATATATGCACAGTTGTTTAGAAATTAAGGCGAATCAGTATAAATGTACATTGAGCCAATGATAAAAGCTAAAAGCCTAGCTCAATTTTCAGGTTTATATTTTGAGAGAATTATTTCTTCCCAGGTATAAGATAAAAGCTAGAAAAGCTTTATTTTACACTTCAAAATCCAGCTGTAAATCTATTGACGAAAATAGATTTGGAATCACCCACATTGATCATGGGACTCTAATTCCTCATCCTTAAGTAACAGTTTTAATGACCTTTGCCTGGAAGAAGACTTGATAGAAAGAAATCACATAGAGAAAGAAACCTTTTCATCAATCCTTGAGTTTCTAGATAAATGAGATAATCTAGATCATTTAAGGTTTTGGTACAAAACTTGAGAAAATTTAATGAACAGTCCTTTACAAGTTAATCAACAAAAAACTTTAACGTTGCTGGCTTACATCATAGCACTGTATTGTTGATAAGTCTTGCATCACTCCCAACCTTTCTTAGCGCTTTTAAAGGCTTTGCATTGGTGCCCTGCGCAGTAAGTAGGTGACGTATGTGATTATTCCAGTGTTACACATGAGGAAGCTCAGGCACAGAGAGATGGAAGGACCGAAGCAGAGCTTGTCGTTCAGGACGGTAGGCAGCCAGTGCACTTGACAGTGAGTCCGCCCACCCTGAGCTTAGAGGTCCTTCCAGGTCCAAGAGGGAAGCCTTTCAGTCGCAGGTGGACATAGCTGTAAATGGCACCAGTAACTTATTTAGAAAAGCCTTTGCTTGGTCTCACAGATTTACCATAAACTTTGAGTCAGAATTTAAGACAGTTGTGGCAGGGTTAGCTGCATTTAAATTGTATAATAACAAAGTAATGGAAATTCAAGTGAAAAAAATCTAGATTGTCAATGGAGGTTCACGGAATATTGATAGCAAGTATTTAAGGTTCATGTGAAAATTATATGGCTTTTTGGTATAATCTAAATCACTCTTATTTTGTGAATTCCTGACAATTCGACTTTGTTGAGAATTTTTAGGTAACATTATACCTAAATAAGTTGGGATAAAAATGAGGCTATGTACTCTAACTGGAAAACAGGTAACAGATGTAAAAGAAGATAGCATTTGTTTCAGTAATATTGTTTATGTGTATTATCTTAATCTATAAAAAACCTTGAGATGGGATAATTCTTTTTATTGTCCCTGTTTCATACATGAAGAAACTGAGGTGTAGTGAGTGACTTGCCGACTTACATTTTTGTGGCAAAGACTCCAAGACCACTGTATTCCAAATACACAGCCTCTCCCTCTCACATACATGTACAAATTGTTAACATACATTAACAATTTGATTCTAGGTTACTGATGCAACTACCTTGTTATACAAAGCGTCACAAAGAAAGGAATGAACTACAGTACATAGTTGTAATAACGGTAATGCTTGTAGCTGTAAGGCAGCAAGCTTGAACATGAATTTAGAAACCACAGACCCAGGGTACAGCCTGGAGTACTAAGTTTGTAGGGTAAGCTTTTTCCTGTTTAGTGTCTTCTAGAAATGCCCAGCCTCTGGAGAGTTAGCCATTAAAGGATGATAATGCAACTTAAAGAGCCCTTTGATGAGGGTGAGAGAGGAGAGTGAAAACGCTGGCTTGAAACTCAACGTGAAAAAACAAAGATCATAGCATCTGGTCCCATCACTTCATAGAAGGGAAAAAAGTGGAAGCAGTGACAGATTTTATTTTCTTGGCTCTGAAATCATGACGGACGGTGACTGCAGCCATGAAATTAAAAGATGCTTGTTCCTTGAAAGGAAAGCTATGACAAACCTGGTGCATGTGTTCTAAGTTGCCTCAGTCGTGTCCAACTCTTTGTGACCGTATGGACTGTACCTCACAAGGCTCCTCTGTCCATGGGATTCTCCAGGCAAGAATACTGGAATGCGTTGCCGTTCCCTTCTCTAGAGGATCTTCCTGGCACACGGATTGCATCCACCTCTCTTATGTCTCCTGCATTGGCAGATGGGTTCTTTACCACTAGCACCATTTGGGAAGCCCCATGACAAGCATAGACAGTATATTAAGAAGCAGAGACATCATTTTGCTGACAAGGGTCTGTATAGTCAAAGCTGTGGTTTTTCTAGTAGTCAAGTACAATGTGAGACTTGGACCATAAAGAAGGGTGAACACTGAAGAATTGATGATTTTGAATTGTGGTGCTGGAGAAGACTCTTGAGAGTCCCTTGGACTGCAAGGAGATCCAACCAGTCCATCCTAAAGGAAAGTAATCCTGAATATTCCTTGGAAGGACAGATGCTGAAGCTGAAGCTCCAATACTTTGGCCGCCTGATGCGAAAAGCCCACTCGTTGGAGAAGACCCTGATGCTGGAAAAGATTGAGAATAGGAGGAGAAGGGGGCGACAGAGGATGAGATGGGTGGATAGCTTCACCAGCTCAATGGATGAGAATGTGAGCAAACTCCAGGAGACAGTGGAGGACAGAGGAGTCTGGTGCACTGTAGTCTATGAGGTCACAAAGAGTCAGGCATGACTTAGTGACTGAACAACAACTACAAATACATCCTCAAGAATCTTTGTAAAGTACACCCTTCGATACAAACTTTGGGGTTAATGCCAGAGTAAATCTGGCAGAACTGGTGGGAGAAGGCAAAGTGGTATATATGTGAGCTGGAAGTTCTCTGTTCCTTCTTGGGCATCTTATCTTCTTAACTCTGAAGACATTATGCAACTATTTAAAATATTAGGATTCCAGCCATTGGTTTATTCTACAAAACTAGTGGCGATTTTAGAAAAATCATAATCTGGATTTTTTTACAGAAGAGTCAGTCTACTTTGTCTTAGGTGTTAGCTTTGTGAATGAACTCCATCAGATTTTAAATTCTTCGTCTGACTGGTTTTCTTTACACGACTTCTCTCTATCCTAACTGGGTTTTAAAATGCCTGCTGTCTGTTTCCTACCCTTTGTTTTCAGAGAACACAGTGATTTCCTCAGAATTTTCTTTCTGTTCTGTCGATTCATTCCTTCTGTGGTTTGTCCATTACACTGTCTGTTAGCACCTACTTTTTCTGGGCAGTATTCCAGGTACTGGGGATCCAACTGTGAACGAAACAAAGTCTCTGCTGTCGGTTACAGAGATAATAAATAAGTGATCAGTTAGGTATATGTGAGGGAGTAAGTTTTATGAAGAAAGCTGTGCCTACAGTCTCTTTCCTTCAGCCCACCACTTTTTACTGCTTTCCGAAGCTGAAAAGGAACAGCTTTTTAAATGTCAGCTTATGTAAATGTTTCAAGCCCTGCTCGCTAAGGCAGGTCACTCTGATTTAGCAAATGCTGATGGTACACTGTAAGTGAAGTGACACTCGCCCTTCCCCACCAATTTTATCTGTTCTAAACATCATTTAATTCAGTATATTTTGTGTACAGTTTAAAGTATTTTATTCAATTTTTTATCTACTTCAGTTTCACTATGGCATAATCTCCTTACATGGTCCTTTGCTACTTAATCCATTATTTTATGATTAGATAAGGCCTCCATTTTAAGTGAGTGAAGTCATTCAGTCATGTCTGGCTCTTTGCAACCCCGTGGACTGTAACCTGCCAGGCTCCTCCATCCATGGGATTTTCCAGGCAAGAATACTGGAGTGAGTTGCCATTTCCTTTTCCAGGGGATCTTCCTGACCCAGGGATCGACCCTGGGTCTCCCACGTTGCAAGCAGACTGTTTATCATCTGAGCCACCAGAGAATCATATTTAATCATTGGTATTCATGGAAAAATAAATAACATGAACTTTTGAACAGATATCCTCCAAAATTAATGATATGAAGAGTTTATATATACACACACAGATACATACATACGCTTTTCCTATTTTTTTGGTGTTGAGACTTATACATGGGTTTCCCTGGTGGCTCAGCAGTAAAGAATATGCCTGCCAGTGCAGGAGACGGGGGTTCGATCCCTGGTCTGAAAGATTACCTGGAGAAGGAAATGGCAACCCACTCCAGTATTCTTACCTGGAGAAACCCATGGATAGGGGAGCCTGATGGGCTACAGTCTATGGGGTCACAAAAAGAGTCAGACACAGCTTAGCGACTTAACAACAATTTATACAGTCTTTGTTGATATTGAACATTTTCAGATTTAATAAGCTCACCCCCCAAAAATGGTGTTTCACTAATTTCTGGATAGCATCTTGCCAAAACTTGTTATTGAAAATCATAGAAATTTCCCCATAGAGAGGATTTCTGTCTTGTAACTTTTTCTTCAGTGAACATACTACTCAGTACCCCACTAAAACCAGTTTAATTATCATTCATTTTACTCAATGACATTGATGATTACTTTAATCCTTGAGTTTCAGGAGTTCTTGAGAATGATAGCAAAGTTGGCAAATGAAATATTGCATATTACCACTAGAGGGTAGTGTTTCCTATATATATATATATATGTGCATATATATATATATATTTAGAAATACCACGTTAATTTTAGTCGATAAATCAGACTAGTGATAACAGTATGTTTTTATTTTTAAAAAACCTTAGTTTTGTGACTTAAACAGGCCCTTAAAATTTTACAATAGTGACTTAATAGAGACATCAAATGGATTAATGTATTTACTTTTTAATTCAAATTCTCTCTTTAGCCCATTATTCCTATGTTTACACAAAATATTCGAGAAGGATTTAGATCACTTGGAGGAACAAGTAAGTTCTGATTCATATGGTTTTTTAAGTATAACTGTAATATTTAGAATGTAATATTTTAAATATTTGGACTTTTAAACACTATACAGAAACCTTTTGAATTTATTTTAGAAAATGCATATGCTATTTAGGTGTTTTTCTTTTTTAAATCTAAGTGATAACTGGTTCTAAGTGATAGCAGTTCTAGGTGTTAAATTTTTGTTGAGTCTCATATATACTGAAGATTATTTACCATGGGCTTTAAAAAATTGCACAGTGAATTTTCTAATTCTGTGTTAAACCATATTGTTGAGGTTTAGAACAGACTTACGTATTACCCAGACTACCTTCCTAACTCATTCCTGAAGAAGTTACAGCTTTAAAAATGGATGACAACAAAATACTGAATTAAGATTAGCAGCCTAAGAAGATACCATTTGCTTTCATTTATTGCTATTACTTCTTGTTCTTTTTATTTTTTTGAACCATGATAAACTTACCTCAAAGAGTTCTTTTTGCCTACCTTTAATTTTTGATAAAAATAGCTTTGAACCTAGCTATAGGAAGGATCGGAGAAGGCAATGGCACCCCACTCCAGTACTCTTGCCTGGAAAATCCCATGGACAGAGGAGCCTGGTGGGCTACAGTTCATGAGGTCACTAAGACTGAGTGATTTCACTTTCCCTTTTCACTTTCATGCATTGGAGAAGGAAATGGCAACCCACTCCAGTGTTCTTGACTGAGGAATCCCAGGGACGGGGGAGCCTAGTGGGGTGCTGTCTGTGGGGTCTCACAGAGTCGGACACGACTGAAGCGACTTAGCAGCAGCAGCAGCAGCATAGGAAGGATAGCAATTAGATGTGCTTTCTGTTTGGAGTTTGTTGTTGGCTTATTTATTTTTATGAAATTTTTATGGTTTGTTTTGTACCCTGTGGTTTCTGTATTTGATTATATTTTGTATCCTTAGCACTATATTGTTAGTGTTCCTATCCATATATAAATCTCATCCTGAAAACCCTGAACTTCTATTGTTCCTTTTATGTCTAATGTTGGTGTATAGTTGATATTATATCATGTTTTCTTAGGTCTTTTTTTTTTCAAATGTGAAATAGAAAGGCAGGTTGATGTGATGTTTAATTTTTGTTGTGTAATTGTTCCTTCTAATTTTCTTTCAGGTCATTTCTTTAGAATTTAAGTTACATACCAGAAATCATTCCTAACTTTGCATACCAGAAATCATTCCTAATTTTGTTCCTTTAACTATAAAGTGTTCTAAAAATTTTTTGACTGCCTTTTTTACTTAAAAGTTGAGTATCTCAAAAATTGACGTGTAGTAATGTATTATTTCGAGTACTACTCTGGGTCTTATGGTATATTCTGTGTTTCCACATATAAACAGTGTTTTAAACTTTCAGTACAATTCATAATTGTATAGTCCATGTTCCTTGCCTTTTGTGGATTGTTTTGTAGTCTTAGCCCATCAGTTTATTTTACATTACTACCACTTTTAATCTTGCTAAATTTCACACTTGGTCCTTAGCACTAATAATTCTTTTCCCTAATTTATAGTATTTTTAGTCTTAGGTTTTCAGTGTATTTTGGTCTCATGTTTATTTGACTTTATTTTATGGCTCCATTTTTGCTTTTATTCATGTAAGTCACGTGTTTCTGAGCCTCTGGACTGTTTAGCCTCTGACGTTTTGTTGCAGTCTTTATCCTGTTTTGCAATAATAGTAATGAGTTTGTCTTTTAAAATTCTTATTTTTTGAAAGCTTATCTCCACTCCTACCCCTCATTAATAGACCTTATTTATTGAGCATTTTTAGGTTGACATAAAAATAGAGCAGAAGGCACAGAGGGGCCCCCACACCTCACCACCCCCCAGTTTCTTCTGTTACTGGCATCTTGCAGTAATGTGGCACATTTGTTACCATCAGTGAAAAGCTCCCCTTTAAAAAAATTGTTGTGTTAATTGCCAGGAGATGATACTGGTTGCCACCTTCCTTGAAGTCTTACATAATTCATTTGAAAGATTACAAGTATATGCTTAGAATATGTAACTTTTAAAATGATTTCATTTCCTTTAAAACAGGGCTGTTTAGGTGGCTTTATGAAAAATTCCGTTATCCATTTGCCCCCATGTACGGAGGTTTTCCTGTGAAGTTGCGCACCTACTTAGGTGATCCCATTCCATACGACCCAAAGATCACAGCAGAAGAACTAGCTGAAAAGGTAAATTATTCTTTCTTTAGTTTTAGGACATATTTTTCCTTTTACTGAAGATGAACTCATTAATTCCACAAATGTGTTCCGGATCAGTGGTGACTTTTCCCCCAAGGGACATCTGCCTGTGTCTGGGGACATTTTTATTGTCACAGTGGACAGAACTCAGGAGGTGGTGGTGCCCTTGGTGTCCCATGGGTAGAGGTCAAGGATGCTGGTAGATATTCTGTGGTGGGCAGGGCAGTCCCCCCAGCAAAGAGCTGTTCTTTTGAAAATGTCAGTACTGTTGAGGTTGAAGTTCTTGGCCCTGATAATTAAAAAGTTTTGTAAGTGATGTTTAGAAGAAGAAAGCTTTGACCTCCATGAAAAGAAAGAAATTGCCTTTGTCTGGTAGAAGTACCTTGGGAGGAAAACGGAACGTTGTTTGTGAGTTTCCACGTCAGTTGTCCCAGTGCTGCTGTTTGTTTGCTCTGTGACTCAGGCAGGTCCCACCACCCTCCTCTAGTCTAGGGGAGAGAAACAGAGCCCACTCACATATACCCAGAGGGTCACAGGTGACTGTTCACGTTCATTGTTGAAAACTGTCTGCCACCCAGTAAGTGCTCCGTGGATGCTGGCTACTGTTGTTCTCCTAGGAACATACAGCCCCATGTAGAAGGTCAGTAACTAAGTTGACGTTTTTAAGGTGATTTCTTAGCACAAGGGGGCTTCCCAGGTGGTTCAATGGTAAAAGAATACACCTGTCAATGCAGGAGACATGAGTTCAATCCCAGGGTTGGGAAGATCCCCTGGAGAAGGAAATGGCAAGCCTCTCCAGTATTCTTGCCTGGGAAATCCCATGACAGAGGAACCTGGTGGGCTATAGTCCATGGGGTCACAAAGAGTTGGACACGACTGAGCAACTGAGCATGCACGTGAGCACATTAGCACAACGCTGTGCTTGTGGCTTGACTTCTCAAGCTGAGCACCACTGACATTTTGTTGTGGGCAGCTAGAAAGGGGTGAAACTTCAACGAGCTCGCCAGAAAACTTCCTACTACTTTTTTCCTTCTGGTTTTCACCCCCTTCAGTTCTTTTTAGTGTTTACTGTGTGTAGGGCATTGCTGTGCACAATGCTAGAAAAATGCTAAGGTGTATCTTAAGGTATAGAAAGTTGCCATGTGGACAATATCTGTAATTCCACTGTAATGAAGTGAATGTAGGAAATATGGCTGAGTAACATACCATTATATATATGTACCACAGCTTCTTTATCCGTTCATCTGTTGTTTGACATTTAGGTTATTCACATGTCCTGGCTATTAAAAATGGTGCTGCAATGAACACTGGGGTACATGTGTCCTTTTGACTTATGCTTTTCTTAGGGTATATACCCAGTAGTAGGACTGCTGGGTCACATTGGGGAGGGGTTGGGAAAAAGGCTTAAGAGGGAGGGGATATATGTACACATATAGGTGATTCACTTTGTTATACAGCCAGAAACTAACACAGCATTGTAAAGCAATGATAGTCCAAACTAAAATAAAATAAAAATTAAAGAAATGCTATGCACCTTGAAGAGTCACTGCATGAATGAAAGTTCAAGAACCTTCTGTACTAAACACAGTTTGCAACATTTCGTTATTTTTCATATGCTTAGAATGCTGAAAGGTTTTTGAAGCTAAATTAACAGTATTACATTAAAAAACAAAACTAAGAAAGAAGTCATTCATTCTGAGGATTGATAGATGCTAAGTTTGGGAAGACTTCTTTAAAGTACTAGTGTATTAAAAAAAGTATTATATTAAAGTATAAATATAATAGATAATAAATAATTATTTATTATTAAATAATAATAATAAAGTATTATATTAAAGTATACTATATTAAAGCACTAGTATATATCCTTACAAACTAAATATCTACATTGAGAACTAAAAGAATAACGGCTTTTCTTTTGCTTTCTTGATAGACAAAGGATGCTGTTCAAGCTCTGATTGATAAGCACCAAAGAATACCTGGAAACATAATGAGTGCTTTGCTAGAACGTTTTCGTAACAAACAAAAGATCAACCAGAAGACTCTTTAATACATTTATATTAATCTGTTTGTATCTATAGGACTGTATTCTGAATTTTGTAGGTTCTATAGTTAGTATTTTTTTTTAAATCACGTGAAGAAGCATCTTTCATTGAACTTGTTTGCTTGAAATTATGTTGTCAATTTTGTTTCTGCAATCAGTTGTGTCAAATTTAAACAATAACTCACTACATGCATCATAATTCAGAAAATGATCATGGTTCTTTTTATAATTTTCTAATCATGTATTATAAACATAGATCCTTAAATCTATGGGCTTCCCTGGTAGCTCATCTGCTAAAGAATCTGCCTGTAATGCAGGAGACCCAGGTTTGATCCCTGGGTCGGGAAGATCCCCTGGAGAGGGGAATGGCTACCCACTCCATGCCTCATAATTTGGAAAGTGATCATGGTTCTTTTTATAGTTGCCTAATCATGTATCCTACACATAAATCCTTCAAGTTAAGTTTATCAATAATAGCAGTGGAGGTTAAACATTCCTAAATAATGCATCTAAGTTTCTGCATCTCTTGCACTGAGCTAGTTTTGCAAGATGGCATAACCTAGGGTTTTAGTACAGATGATTAAGTTAGAGAAAAACAAGCTGTTTCCTCTGCCTCTCATTCCTTTCATGACCTTCGGCAAATCACATATTTTTGTGCCTCAACAATTCACTTTTTAAAAACATGTTAATCCTTTGATGAGGAATATTGTTTTAACTCTTTCTATTTGCTGTGATTGATATCCATAGAATGGAAATTATGACCGTATAAACTAAACAATACCAAGATCTTTTAGAAGTTTGTGTATTTATTTTGTCCATAGGATGTTTAAATTATTCCTTCAGGTATGATGTCAAGTTGCCAAGCAACAATGAAAAAGATGTATTGTTTTTCAAACTGAGTAAAACAGAAATTAGGGAAAGTAAAATTTCTAATTATTGTGATTATTCTTTTTAGTATTATATTTTTAATGAGAATCTGTAGACAAGCCATAAAAGGTATGCTCTGCGTCGTCTGCCCTGTAATATGGCATTTAATAGTGTCAGGTTAGAAATCACAGTCGTGCCCTGCATCTTGTACGTTAGAAGCTGATTCTAGGCTGATGACAGCCCCGGGAGAAAGCTCTGCTTTTCTCAACATCCTGGCTCATTCAGCTTGACTCTGCATCCAGACGGATGGTTTACTGTTTCAATAAAAATATACTTGAATGATGAATTTATGTGAACATAGGGCTCTCTGAAAAATTAATGGGTTTCGATTTGTTGTCTCTTTGAAATCTGAATTTAAAAGTATTTAAACAGAATACTACTAGGAATCAAATGCAGTATGTCCCTCTCCCTTTTTAAGATATTAAATTACTTGGATTTTTGTATAAACTTTTGTATAACAAGTATGTATGTATGATATGTATAATGTATGTAAAATTAAGAAAAATAAAAATAAGTAAAGCTGAAATGCAGTTCCTGTTCTTGTGAGATTACATATGTGACACTTTTTAAATTTAAACTGATTTTTTGTTTTACCATTTATGCTTTTCTCACCTATAGTCATATTCATCAATTTCAGCCATAATGAATAAAACTGACTTTTCCATGTAATAAGTATATTTTAATTTCAGTGAAAAGTATCAACTAATTTGCAGCTTTTTTCCCCTCTCCAGTAATGAGCAGTGTTTTTTAAAAAATTCATCAATATTTCCAGAATAAAGGAACAAAGGGTCATAATATGAATGAGAATAATGGTTTTTTGGCAACTATTGCGTTTTAAAAACTGAAGAAAGAACAACATTCATTGCTAATGTAGCAAAAGCCATTTTTTTTTACAGTATTAAAGTTTTACTGCTTTAAAACTTTTTTCTTCTCTGATACTCAGAGAAGTATTAACAAGAAGGCTGTCTCATTTAATACAAAGTCTTTATCTATGCTATTTGAATTTAAATGCCATTTAGAAGAATGAGGGGGCTTCCCTGGTGGCTACCCTGGTGGTAAAGAATCCACTTGCAATACAGGAGACCCAGGTCCGATCCCTGAGTCAGGGAGATGCCCTAGAGAATGGCTACCCATTCCAGTATTCTTGCCTGGAGAAGCTCATGGGCAGAGGAGTCTGGGGAGCTACAGTCCATGGGATTGCAGAGGCACAACTGAACTGTCACTTTCACGAGAAGGGTGAAGGAATGTGATGAAATATAGACATAAGTAATACTATTATTGCTAACATTATTGCATCATAATAATAGATCTAAATAATGAGACCCTCTGAAGTTAATGACATGAACCATTGAAATAATAGATGTTTACGGGGATAAGCTGGGTGTGTTTTGTATATATGATTACCATTTTTAAAACACATTTTTTTCTTAATGTATATTTTTTACTGAAGTATAGTTGACTTAAAGTGTTTCAGGTACACAGCAAGGTGATTCAGTTGTACATGTACACATATACTTTTTTGAAATCATTTTCCATTGTAAGTTCTTACACTATATTGACTGTAGTTTCCTGTGCTGTACAGTAAACCTTTGTTGCTTGTTGCATATCTATTTTTTTAAATTAGTAGTCTAGCATTCTATTCATACTAAATGGATGACATCTTTAAAGAAGCCTTGAATGCAGAATTCTAAGGCACACCTATGGTCTTTCTTCAGAATGCACTATGTGTGTGTGTGCACGCTCAGTTGTGTCTGACTCTTTATGATACCATGGACTGTAGCCCTCCACTCTCCTCTGCCCATTGGATTTCCCAGGCAAGAATATGGAGTGGGTTGTCCTTTCCTTCTTCCGGTAAAATATACTTTTGTTACTTCTTTGTTGTGGCAAAATATACACACCCAAATTTACAATTTGTTAAGCCCAAATTCTTCACTCAGGATGTCCATCTCCCCAGGAAACTAAGCGTTGTTAATTAAGATGACAATTCTGTGTTTCTGGTCTGCATTTAGATCAAGTTCCATGTCATTAGAGGCTTCCCAGGTGGCTCAGTGGTCCCATCTGCCAATACAGGAGACAAAGGAGACATGGGTTTGATCCTTGGGTCACGAAGATCCCCTGGAGGAGGAAATGGCAACCCACTCCAGCGTTCTTGCCTGGGAAATCCCATGGACAGAGGAGCCTGGCAGGCTACAGTCTGTGGGGTCACAAAGAGTTGGACACAGCTGAGCTACTGAGCTCGCACACCCATGTTCTTAACAAGGGTGACGAGGAACCCTACATGTTGCTACTCTCCCTTTTTTCCTCTTCCCGCCACTTGATTTTAGTCATACATGTTTTGTTTTGTTTTAGTTTTTCTGCACCTCGCCCCCACTTTTCCTCTGCGTAGGCACACAATGCCCTCAACCCGTCCAGCTTCCCTGGGCTAACACTTGTTCAGCTAAACACCTGGTCCACGATAGTCTTCTCTGTCCCTCTGCAGGTTTGGGTGCCTTAGGCTTCCTTTGTTTGTCATTTGTCTCACTTGGAATTGAGTAGACGTTACGTAACGGAAGCATGGTAGCACTGCAGTTGAGAGCTTGGGTTCCAGACACAGCCAGACTGGGTTTGAATGTCGCCTCTTCCACATCTTAGTAGGAAGAGTGTGGTTAACTCACATCACCTCTTCAAACGAACACCAGATGTAACTCACTTGGCACACTGCTGGCATAGATACTGATACACGTCATATTGTGTGCATCCTCAGTCGTGTCCGACTCTTTGTGACCCCATGGATTGTAGCCTACCAGATTCCTCTGTCCATGGGATTCTCCAGGCAACAATACTGGATGTGGGTAGCCATTTCCTTCCCTAGAGGGTCTTTTCGACCCAGGGACTGAACACGCATCTCCTGCATTGGCAGGAGGATTATTTAAGTATATGTGTGTGTGTGTGTGTATATATATATATATATATATATATATATATATATATAGAGAGAGAGAGAGAGAGAGAGAGAGAGAGAGAGAATTTATTTGTTTGGCTGCACTGGGTCTTAGTTGTAGCATGTGTAATCTTTAGCTGCAGCATGTAAACTGTTAGTTGAGGCATGTGGGATCTGGTTCTCTGACCAGGGATTGAACCCAGGCCCCCTGTTTTGGGAGCATGGAGTCTTAGCCACTGGATCACCAGTTAACTCCCATTATTATTAGTATCAAGAATCAGCAAATTAAGAGTCGTTGACTCACCAACTGTTGAGTCCTTGCTTCCTTGAATATTAGCATGTTATAAATAGTTACTGAATAAATGAGTGTATGAGAAGACTAAAATATTTTCTTGGGATAAAAAAATCACTTGACTGACTTCATATAAAAAAGCAATTTAATTGATTTGTAGAAAATGCACCCTTGTGTTTAAATCCCAAGCAAGAAGTTCTACTACTAGTCAAATTAGAATCAGTTCAAAAATAGTTTGCTTTATTGATAAATCAAAAAAGTCTTGATTCCCCTAAAGATCAATGTCCAGGACTACATGAAAGCTAGAATGTAGACAGCAAATAAATTCTCTGTGTAAAATGTATTGTATTGAGTTTCCTGCAAATCGAATCTAGGAATTGTTCGTTTCATTGATTGGTGCTGCCATCATGAAATGCTATAAAGAGGGATCTTTCAAGTGTTCCAGGAAACAATTAAATGGATTTTGTGAAACCTGTGTGGGATAACTTTGGGAAATGAACAGTGTTTTCTGTGTGTGTTCAAGACTGCAAAAGAATAATTGGCCTTAAATTTAGGCAAGTGTGGTATTGATTAAGTTTCTTGAGCCTCATGCTGATAAAGTACTGTAATAGGCTACACAGGGAGGCTGTGAATCCCAGAAATTTCTTTTTTTTAAAAGATAATACTACATAAAAGACACATTCCATCCATTTCCTCCTAGAAAAAACTTTACTTTCCCTCCTCCACCTGGGTCACATTTGAGTGTGTATTCATTCTTTCTTTCCTACTAACATGGTCGATGCTAATTTTTATGAAAAAGATGGTTGACAAGATTTCGTTTTTGCATTATATTGTATTTATCTTGTTTTCATTTATTTATTTGGCTGTACTGGGTCTTCATTGTGGCACTCGAAATTTTCAGTTGTGACATGCCAACCCTTAGTTGTGGCATGTGGGGTCTAGTTCCCTGACTAGGGATCAAACCCAGGCCTCCTGCATTGGGACTGAAGCATCTTAGCCACTGGACCACCAGGGACGTCCCTATAGGTTGACTCTCTGGTTAGGAGCTAAGATCCCACAAGCCTCACATACAAAAAAACAAAATATGAAACAGAAACAGTGCTGTGACAAACTCAATAAAGATTTTAAAAGTAGTCCACATCAAAAAAATATTTTTTAAAAAAGAAAAGAGCCTTGATTCACAAGTGAATCCAGTGGCCTGAGCCTATTGATTAAGTTTGAACTCCAACACGAGACAGTCCATTGGTATCTTTGCTCTAGAAATTTTGCTTATTTAAAAATTTTTTTCACCTTTATTTTTTCCTTTACTAGACTGCTGCTCAGAATTAATATAACTTTATTTTTTCTTATAATGAAAAGTGAAAGTGAAATTGAAGTCATGTCTGACTCTTTGCGACCCCCATGGACTGTAGCCTACCAGGCTTCTCAGTCTATGGGATTTTCCAGGCAAGAGTACTGAGTGGGGTGCCATTTCCTTTTCCAGGGGATCTTCTCGACCCAGGGATCGAACCCGCATCTCCCACATTGTAGACGGAGGCTTTACCCTCTGAGCGACCAAATAGCATATTAATAGAAATAAATCCAGACAATACAAAAAGGTGTAAAGTAAAAATGAAAATTACCACCACCCAGAGAGAAATCTTATTAACATTTTGATGTGTGCCTTTTCATATTTTTTCTATGCATATAAAAATGTGATTGTATTACAATGCTGTTTTGTAATCTTTTTATTAAGCATAACATATCAGGAGCATTTTTCTTTATAATGAATATTGATCTTCATGATTATTTTTGAATCTATCATAACAATAACCATGCATTGGCTGAATCATGATGTATTTAATCAGTTCCCTATTGAGAATTGAGAAAACACGCTTTTCACTTTTTCACTATTATGAATAACAGCATGATGAACATATCTGTACATGTAACTTTGCATGCCTTACTAGTTCTTTCCTTGGGATAAATTCACAGAGGTAACATGGCTAGGTAAAGGATATGCATATTAAAAAACTAATTACATATTGCCAAATTACTCTCTAGGGAAGTTGATTTTATTTACATTACTGAGATGTTGGCATGGGAATATGCTGCTGTTCATATTACAAATACCAGCTTGTAGTAATCTTAAAATTTTGTAAATCTACACTACTACATGTCAAATAGATAGCTAGTGGGAAGCTGCTTATAGCACAGGGAACCCAGCTCAGTGCTTTGTGATGATACAGGAGGGTGGGATGAGAGTGGGTGGAGTGGGAGGAAGGATCAAGAGGGAGGGGATATCTGTATACATATGGCTAATTCACTTCGTTGTACAGCAGAAACTACTCAACATTGTAAAACAATTCTACTGCAATAAAAAAATTAAAAAAATTTTTTCAAAAATCTCCCCTGCCCCCCCAAAATTTGTCAGTCTGTTAGGCAAAAATGATTCTTCTTGTTTAATTATTTTGCTTACTCAATGGGAAGTATTGATCCAATTCTGGACATCACTAGGGTTTGGTCCCACATAGAGAAAGGACCCAGTGACCTAACTCTGATAAAGGCAAACGTGATAGCCTGCTGACTCCCTTTTTTGTTTTAACTCATCTACTCCTGAAGTCTATACAGATTAAATTACTGATTGTATTGATTTTCAGTTCCCTCTTTGGTCCCAAATCTCCAAAAATAAATTGGGAAGAATTTGGGAGGATGTTGAAAAATTTATATATTACCAGTGTATCCCCCTCACTTCAGTGTGAGAGAGCGAAGCAGGTCTGACCCTTCTTCACCCCTGCAACCCCATCACTTTTCTTTGTGTCTTCACATTGTCTGCTTGAAATATATTTTTTTTCCTCAAAAACACTCTTTCTCATCTAACAGTGACTTGTTCATTTCCCCCCATTCCACTGTTCTTTTGTTTTAATTTAATTTAACACACATGTAACTGTTGGCTATTTTACACTGTACAATTAAATGGTCTTTGGCATGCTCACAATGTAGTTCAACTATCACCTCTATGTAATTTCAAGAACTTTTCATCACCCTGAAAGGAAGCCCTGTACCCTTTGAAGTAGTCGCTCCCCACTCCCTCATGTGCGAGGTCCTTGCCAGCCTGACAAGGGAGCTAAGACACAGACCCTCAAAAGAAAAGCAACTGAACGTCACATGTGTTACTGGTGGGGTGTGAATCTCAGTCAGGAATGCAAAAATGACCTCCCTGAGCTGCAGCTCTTGCTAAGGAGAAAACAGTGTGTTATCCTTTTGTCAGAACTGGATTGAATCTGATCTGTTGAAAATGGAACTTATGATACTAACGCTAGAAATCTCTTAAGTTGGAATTTGAGTAGCATGTAATATGATATTATGGAAATATGCATAAAATATGTTTCCTTCTAGGTTTTGTTCACATTGGCTGTAGAACTTTGTAAAAAATTGTTGACTGGATTCTTCTCAGTGAACAAAAGCACTTCAAATTGTAAATAATACTATCATCTATTTATATTCCATTTAATGTCCATTTTATTAATATGATTTATTTCAACTTCCTTCATACATGAAACATAAATGATTGATATTTCTTTAAGTATTTACATGTTGCTTAAGATGAAATCAAAACTTACACATTTAACAAATTATCTAAACGCTTAAGCATTGATTGCAAACTGATTTAATCAAACTCTTCTAAACATAAAATAAAATCATCGATTTCACTCACCCAATGCTTCAAATCTGGAAAAGGAAATGGCAACCCACTCCAGTATTCTTGCCTGGGATATCCCATGGACAGAGGAGCCCGGTGTGGTGCCATCTATGGGGTCGCGCAGAGTCGGGACACGACTGAAGTGACTTAGCAGCCACAGCAATGCTTCAAATACTTTAAGAAGCAGAAAAAAATGCACAGAAGTATAGTGATGGTTACCAAATGGATTACACTTGCTAATACCAGTTTCAAATGTGCTAGTACCATGTGAAAATTGCTCAGTCATGTCCGACTCTTTGTGACCCCATGGACCAGACCGGACAGTCCATGGAATTTTCCAGGCCAGAACACTGGAGTGGGTAGCTGTTACCTTCTCCAAGGGATCTTCCCAACCCAGAGATCAAACCCAGGTCTCCCGCATTGCAGGTGGATTCTTTAGCAGCTGAGCCACCAGGGAAGCCCATGGTTTCAAGATAATATCGTAGATTGATTGATTATTTCTTATATTTTTCTGGAATTGTCTTCCTGGAGTTGTAGAGAGTTTTAAAAATTCTAAGAGGAGAAGAATATCTCCTTGGATTAGCTGAGCCTGCAGGATTTGGTTGTCAAGCGACTGACTCCCGGTCAAGACCCAGCAACCATTGTGAGGTCCCAGACTTTTAAACATGAGCCTCTGTAAAAAGACCAGGTCTCTTTTTGTAATTCAATTTTTCTTTTACATCAAGAGAACTTTTAAGTCTGTCTTTTAGGAGGCTTTTAGTCCTTGAGCTTCATGTATTTCCAAGAAATAATATATTTTCTAACTTTCACATGGTCTGCATTATCAAGCTTATTTTGCCATTATGACCCAATTTCTTAGTGTTACTGGAAACTCATGGATTGTATGCATTATATTTAATAAAGTTATTCAGAGTTTTTGTCTATAGGTGAATGAGGGGTAATTTCATCTTTGGGACATCTGGCTAAGTGATTATCTTGGAACAGTTTTATGTCTGACCACTAGCGTGAATGGCCTGCTTTCACCTGAGAGTTCCCTCAGGTTGCCTCATAGTTCCCTGAGGTTCTGTTCATTTTTTTAAATACACATTTTATCTCTCTGCTTTTCTCAACATATTCGAAGATATTAATTTTTATGCCTTTTTTAATTCTGACATTCCCAATCAGTTCTTAAGCTTATCCAATGAATTTTTAGTTTCAAGTATTTAACTTTACAGTCAGAATTTTGATTTGGTTCTTTTTTAGGGTTTCCATTTCCTGCTGAGAATTTTTTCTCTTTGCATTGTTTTTTGTGTGCTGCTACATAGTCTTAATAGCTGCTTTAAAATCTGTCTCAGTTAATCCCAACCTCTGGACCATTTCAGAGTTAGTATCTACTGATTGTCTTTTCTTTTATGCATGGGTCATGTTTTCCTGTTCCTTTGTATGTCAAATAATTTTGAAAGGTGTCCTGCAGGTTATGATATACGATGCAGATCTTGACTCTGACATGTTACTACAAAGAATGTTGGTATTTTGTTTGGCAGATAAATGACTTGTTGAACTCAAGCCACAAGCTTCATCTTCTCTTGTTCACTCTCCCTAAAGTGGGCCTGTGCAAGTGTTATTTGGAGGTTTGCAAGGGGTCTCGGCCATGTTTATATACAGAATTTGTTCTCTGGCTCTCTCATTTCTGAGATTTTCTTCCTCATTTTTCAGCTGCTAGTTCTATCCAATCCCAGTTCTCTTATTCTTCAAGCAAATAAGGCTTCAAAAAATTATTTCTTTAATCTCAAGTGGAGGCATGGTACTCAAGTGGACTGGGACCTACCCTCAGGTTAAAAGCCATAAAAATGGAAAATTCATCCAGAGCCTTCCCTCATTCCTTGTGTTAATCTTCTTCCTGCTCTTGTCTGTTCTTTAGTGTCTTCAGCTAGTTGTTTTCAAATTTTATCCAGAGTTTATATTTGTGGAACATCAGTCCAATAAGACTATACAATTTGAAGCATCATGTTGCTAGTTTGGTCATGTGGACTGAAGTATCAGAGAGGGAGGGGAAAAATGGTGGGGACTTTCCACTGAGCATCCCTCACCCCAGAGGTCCAGGTTTACGAGTTTAGGAAGAAAAATATTTTTTTTTCTAAAAGATTTAAAAATATTTTAGAAATGTTTATATATATATATAATATATATATACAATTATTAAACATATATATATGTTTAAACATATATATTAAACATATATACATTCAGTTCAGTTCAGTCGCTCAGTCGTGTCCGACTCTTTGCAACCCCATGAATCACAGCATGCCAGGCCTCCCTGTCCATCACCAACTCCCGGAGTTCACTCAGATTCACGTCCATCGAGTCAGTGATGCCATCCAGCCATCTCATCCTCTGTTGCCCCTTCTCCTCCTGCCCCCAATCCCTCCCAGCATTAAAGTCTTTTCCAAGGAGTCAACTCTTCGCATGAGGTGGCCAAAGTACTGGAGTTTCAGCTTTAGCATCATTCCTTCCAGAGAAATCCCAGGGTTGATCTCCTTCAGAATGGACTGGTTGGATCTCCTTGCAGTCCAAGGGACTCTCAGGAGTCTTCTCCAACACCACATTCAAAAGCATCAATTCTTCGGCACTCAGCCTTCTTCACAGTCCAACTCTCACATCCATACATGACCACAGGAAAAACCATAGCCTTGACTACATGGACCTTTGTTGGCAATGTCTCTGCTTTTCAATATGCTATCTAGGTTGGTCATAACTTTTCTTCCAAGGAGTAAGCGTCTTTTAATTTTCATGGCTGCAGTCACCATCTGCAGTGATTTTGGAGCCCCAAAAGATAAAGTCTGACACTGTTTCCACTGTTTCCCCATCTATTTGCCATGAAGTGATGGGACCAGATGCCATGATCTTTGTTTTCTGAATGTTGAGTTTTAAGGCAACTTTTTCACTCTCCTCTTTCACTTTCATCAAGAGGCTTTTTAGTTCCTCTTCACTTTCTGCCATAAGGGTGGTGTCATCTGCATGTCTGAGGTTATTGATATTTCTCCCGGCAATCTTGATTCCAGCTTGTGTTTCTTCCAGTCCAGCATTCCTCATGATGTACTCTGCATATAAGTTAAATAAGCAGGCTGACAATATACAGCCTTGACATACTCCTTTTCCTATTTGGAACCAGTCTGTTGTTCCATGTCCAGGTCTAACTGTTGCTTCCTGACCTGCATACAGATTTCTCAAGAGGCAGGTTCGGTGGTCTGGTATTCCCATCTCTTGGAGAATTTTCCACAGTTTATTGTGATCCACACAGTCAAAGGCTTTGGCATAGTCAATAAAGCAGAAATAGATGTTTTTCTGGAACTCTCTTGCTTTTTCCATGATCCAGAGGATGTTGGCAATTTGATCTCTGGTTCCTCTGCCTTTTCTAAAACCAGCTTGAACATCAGGGAGTTCACGGTTCACGTATTGCTGAAGCCTGGCTTGGAGAATTTTGAGCATTACTTTACTAGCATGTGAGATGAGTGCAATTGTGTGGTAGTTTGAGCATTCTTTGGCATTGCCTTTCTTTGGAATTGGAATGAAAACTGACCTTTTCCAGTCGTGTGGCCACTGCTGAGTTTTCCAAATTTGCTGGCATATTGAGTGCAGCACTTTCACAGCATCATCTTTCAGGATTTGAAACAGCTCAACTGGAATTCCATCACCTCCACTAGCTTTGTTCGTAGTGATGCTTTCTAAGGCCCACTTGAGTTCACATTCCAGGATGTCTGGCTCTAGATGAGTGATCACATCATCATGATTATCTGGGTCGTGAAGATCTTTTTTGTACAGTCCTTCTGTGTATTCTTACCACCTCTTCTTAATATCTTCTGCTTCTGTTAGGTCCATGCCATTTCTGTCCTTTATCGAGCCCATCTTTGCTTGAAATGTTCCCTTGGTATCTCTAATTTTCTAGACGAGATCTCTAGTCTTTCCCATTCTGTTGTTTTCCTCTATTTCTTTGCATTGATCGCTGAAGAAGGCTTTCTTATCTCTTCTTGCTATTCTTTGGAACTCTGCATTCAGATGCTTATATCTTGTTTAATATATATATAATATATACATTATATGTATATAAAGATATACATTTATATACATATATGTTTATATGTATATAAACATATTACATTAATATATATATAAAACATATAAACATTAAACATATATATGTATTATGTTTATATATATATTATCCAGGGACAGCATATTTCCTGGAGTTTCCATGCCTCCAGGATTTTAGGTGGGAAGTGATGGAGTCAGATAAGAAATACCACGAGGCTGCCCTATATGCCATGAGCATGTGGTTCAAGCCTACATGTCTCTGATGATAACTAATAACTCCAGGGGTGGGGTCTAAAGTAAGCCACAAGGGAGGATGATTATTCTGGCTATTGTGTTCTGCTTTTCCAAATTTTAGGGAAATTACCCAGAAGACTCAATGGACATGCATGCGTGCTAAGTCACTTCAGTCATGTCCGACTCTTTGCAGCCCCTCAGACTGTAGCCCTCCAGGCTCCTCTGTCCATGAGATTCTCCAGGCAAGAATCCTGCATTGGGTTGCCATTTCCTTCTCCAGGGGATCTTCCCAACCCAGGGATCAAACTTGCATCTCTTGGCAGGAGGGTTCTTTACCACTAGCGCCACCTAGGTAGTTAAGACTCAACGACTCAGAAGACTCAATGGACATGAGTTCCAGCAAACTTGGGGAGAGAGTGAAGGACAGGGTAGCCTAGTGTGCCCCAGTCCCTGGGGCTGCAGAGAGTCGGACACGACTGAGCAACTGAACAATGAAAAACAACTCAGAAGAGACAGAAAAGGAGACAATTTGAAGTCCATCCTTTATTGCCTGTGTCTGGGCTTTGCAGAGATGTGCACACAGCCGGGAGGGTCAATGAGAAGAGAGGCTGGAGAGTCTCAGCAGGGGCCTCACAGGTCTGCTCTGGTCAGGTTCCATCCAGCAGGAAGATCCCAGCTGTAACCCTCTTGTTAGCAGTTCCGCTGTCTTGAGAGAACAGATGAATATTCACAGTGTTGATACCTCTCTTCATTCATGTTCCTGCTGGGAAATCTGGAAAACTCACCCCAGTGCTGTGGTTTGAAACCATGATGTTCCAGTTGTCAAGAAAGATCTTGATAAGAAAAGTCAGGCAATTGAAGTCAAATTCTCTCCCCCAAGGAACTACAAAGTCTGTTTGAGGGGATGTTCCTGCAAGGGCTGCCCTGGTGGCCTGGGGGCTCCCAGTGTGCCTGTGGTCCCTGGATGTTCTTGTGCTCAGGGTTCTTGCGGGAGGTAAGCTTGCCTCCTGCCCACATGATCTCCCCTCCTTGCTTTCCTGCAGGTTCTGAGCCTCAGGAGATCTAGAGCCTGTTGTAGAAATCTGCCTCTTTGACAAGGTGGAAAATTTCAAATGCATGGCTAAGGGAATGCCACAGGCATGGTACAGTTAGGTCACACATGTTAGATGGCAACATCATATTTTAAAAATATCTTGACACTATATTTACACAAATACAAACAAGAGGAAGTTGAAGAGAATAAATGTGATGAACTCTATTAAGAAATCGTTTGTTGGTAGCTCTAATATGGTTGTATTAGTAGCTCAGTTGTGTCTGACTCTTTGCAACTGTAGCCTGCCAGGTTGTCTGTCCATGGAACTTTCTGGGCAAGACTACTGAAGTGGGTTGCCATTCCCTTTTCCAGGGGATCTTCCTGACCTAGGGATTGAATACGGTTAATATTTTTTTAAAAAAGTTTGTAGGATTAACTTCTTGATGGCTCTGAAAAATACAATATAAATACAGGGTTCAGGACAACTGGTGTTAGTGTACAAGTCAGAGGATCTGACAGTTCCATACTGTATACTTTTTACATGTACTCTGGAAGATAGTAAGGGACAGGGGAGCCTGGCGTGCTGCAGTCCATGGGGTAGCAAAGAATCTGACACGACTTAGTGACCGAACAACAACACCAACAGCACTTACATGTTCAATGTGGTTATTACTGTTTGAAAGAGCTCTTTATGAATTGAATTGCATCATTGAAAGGATGACCAGAATTAAAATGGGGTAGAAACCATCAGCTGAAATCAACACCTCCAAAATGTTCAGTGTTCTGCAGCAAAGGGGTTGGATTTATTCTGTACAGACACAAGGCATAGAACTCGGACCCATTGGGAAGTTCACGGAGAAGTGGATTTTCCCTTTATATGAGGAAGCTCTTTCTAATAATGAATGTTGTTCCAAAGTGGAGTGAATTTTCTTGAATCACATAAAGTATTCAAACAGAATAAATAATCACAAGTTGGAGATGTAGATGAAATTTCTAAATTAAGAAGACACTCAAGCTCACTTCAAAGATATTTCCTCATTCTAAAATTCAAAGCCAATTTTTTATCCTTTGTGGGACAGTAATTTTCTCATAGGTAAGACAGTATACACTTCATAGAGTTTTATTAATATATAATGATTCTTTTTATTATAAAAATATAAGGCTATTTCAAGTGACTGGATTCTTTTTCTTCAATCATGATGATACTGTTTCTTTGGAAAGAGGTGCAAGAGTCTGTATGATTGCACAGGGTAAATCAGGTTTCCACCCTGATGCTAGTGTCAAATATGGAATGGTCAGCTTCTTGCTACTTATTCCCAGCCTTGGGACATCTGGCTTGGCCTCAGTGGTCAATTTCATCCCACCAGTGGGCTCTCTGTTTTGTAAATGTGAGCACTGAGAATAGGGTTGAAGAGAGGGAGGTAGAATAAAGCTTTCCAATTTTACTGCTGACTTTTTTTGTTTGAAGACCTTCAGTCAAAGCCTCTGCTACTTTGACAAGTTGCTTTTCTTTCTTTTAAACAAACTGTTGTTGCTGCTTAGTTTGCTAAGTTATCTGACACTTTTGTGAGCCCCAAGGACTGTAGCCCACTAGGCTCCCCTGTCCATGGGATTTTCCCAGCAAGAATACTAGAGTGGGTTGCCATTCCTCCTCCAGGGGATCTTCCTGACCCAGGGATCGAACCTGCATCTCTCTTACGTTTTCTGCATTGGCAGGTGGAATTCTTTACCACTGCATCACCTGGGAACTTCAGACACACCACCTTTATTTGTCTGATAATGCTTTCCTCATTATCATAGTTAATTAGACACTAAACTTAATTAGAAGCCTGATGAATACTTCCTGCCACCTGAATTCCTCAAGGTCTATTATAATTGATGACTATTTTGTTTATTCATAATAAATCCATTGGAGAGTTTTCTCTGGTTGGACTCAGGAGAATTCTTCTATATTCTCTTTAAAACTTTTACAACTTTTTTTCCTAGACAAAGAAAACAGGTAAAATAAGAGCTATTGTGACAGGAGTGTTGGGTTGAATCTGGGAGCCCAACTTTCTGGCTCTTCTCTTTCATGTGATTCCACTTTAGAACACACTGGTCTATCCTGTATTTAAGCAGGAAAAGTCTTTATTCCCCTAAACTACTGACTCACTTCGAATATTTTATCTAATGATAGCAGTAGTTCCTGACAACTGCTAGATTTTTGTCAAGATATTAAGTGGCCTTTGAGAACTTATTTTATTATTGATTGCTGTTATGGAGAAATAGGTGAGGGCCTAGATTGTTCACCACTTTTGCTGCCTTTGATTTTGAACAGACACTAGTCAGAATAGGTCACCTGGACTGACCCGGTATCTCCGTCACTGATGTGCACACGTAACTTGTATCTAATACTATTGTGAGAGTCAAAATCAGCCACAAAGACAGTTTCCTGAGAGGTTAGATGAGTATACATAGTTTAAAAGAGGAATATATTTTGCTTTCCTTTTACATCCTTTGTAAAACATATACATTCATGATTTGAACTACTTTCAGACTCATTAGAACGGTACCCCTCTGGTCCTATTTGCCAAAGATATGGGTTTATAGTCACAAGCAGAAGTAGTCTCAGGAGTGATTTGGCTCTATAAGTACTATCACAAAGAATGGTTTAAAACCAACTGCTCTAAAATCTTTTAGATCAACATTTGGGAAATGCCTTCAAAATCTAATTGTCAACAATTTTGTGTAGATGGATCAACTCAGATGCTCAGGATTATGTTTTCCAACTCATTTTGCCCTGGAGGTTTTCCAGGACTCTGTTTAAAATTAATTATTTTATGGATGCATCTTTGAGGGTAATTTTTATGGCAAAGGTGAGAAGTCTGCAAGTGTCTTATATTTTTTCCAGGCCAAGATGACATGAATAATGTTTTCCAGGACTTCCCTGGAGGTCCAGTGGTTAAGACTTCATTCCCAATGCTGGGGCCCAGGTTCAATCCCTGGTCAGGGAATGAGATCTCACATGCTGCAACTAAAAAAAAAAAAAAGGCAGAAAGTGGAGCATATCTTATATTCAGATCCTTGGTTCAGGTATAGACAAGAGCCCAGAGGATATGGAACTTCGGTTGGCTCTCTCCACTCTGCTCCAGGTGTTCATCTGCCCAGTCTAACTCAGCTTTCAGCGGAGGTGGCCTTGTTCTCTGAGCTCAAGGCAAGATGAAAACAGACTTGTCTCACATCCCCGTGAAACCGAACATCCTCCTTGACTTCTCCGTGGATTCCTAGCCCAAAGTTCCTACTTTGTGGGTTCTGGAACACCTACCATCTCTCCTCTGGGGCTGTTCTCTTCTCTTTGCACTGTGCTGACCCAAAGTGTAACAGGGTTGCCTCTCGTGTGTGGGAGGTTTTAGGAGGGTTTGGGGAGACAGAGACTCTTTAGAGGAAGGATCTCAAACCACTTAGCGCTGATCATTGGGTGCTCCTGTCCCTACAGGTCCTCGGGCTGCCCTGCTCAGGACACTGCTTGATGGCCAGGGGCCAGGCTCATGGCTCAGCTCCTTGCCCTGCTTCCCACCCAGGGGCTACACAACTGAAAATTGGGCATTGGAGATGTGGCGTGAGGATGGAGAGTTTTAAGGTCATCCACTTTAAGACCATAAATATGTAGGACAACTGCTGTGCTGGAGGAGGCCCCCTGTGGTTCAGGTGATCTTCTGCTTCCTTCCCCACTCCCCTTTCATAATGACCCCTGTCTTGCTTCACAGAAGGACTCTCCCCCATTCCCAAATCTTATTATAGCACTGCTCTGGAATGTTAAAACTTCCATGCAAAGGGATCCTTTGAAATATTGATGTGGGTCTAAGAAAGAGATAAACTCGAGTGGGTAGGTAGCTATTCCTTTCTGAGTCAGATGGTTTCCAATTCTTGGCTCCCAACAACATTGAAGGAGAACTTGCCTGAGTTGTCAGTTGACAGACTATTTAAAAATACATTTTGAGGATACAAAATTGTGCTGATTTGAGGAAACAGAACTCTGAGAGAATTCAGCTGTTGAGTGATGTTGTAGCCCATTCCCATCTACTTGTTTAGATGATTAAGGAATTTTCAGCATTTTCATTAAAAAAAAAAAGAAAAGTCAACGCTGTTCCCTGTGTCATTTCAGCAATAAGTCATCATCATCTAAGAATACAGGAAAGCATCAGGAAAAGAGGACTGTGCAAAACCTGTTCAGATGAAGACTTCCAATTTTTCTTTTACTTTTCATATATTTGATCATTCTCCTCAGTGGTGTACTGATCATTTGACGGATAATTCAATCCACACGTTATACAACATTTCAAACTTTAGGCTCATGGGAAATAAAGAATCAACTTCTAATTTTAAGTTTCATTCATTTAGGGTAAACAATAAAAAGGCTTTCAAATATAAAAATATATTAAATTTGAATAAAATCCTATGATAGTAATGGAATGGAGATCCATATTTAAGGGTAAAATAAACATTAACAATGAATAAGATAAATAGAAGCGTGAAAAGAAATAAATAAAGTCCTAGTGGTTTTTTTCCCCCACCCCAACCCCAGTAACTTACACAGGGCTTAGTGTAAAGGTTCCCAAACCGCGTGGTGGTGGTGGTGGTGGTGGTGGTGGGACCAGTGGACTCACCTTCTGCGCATGCGTGAGGGGCGGGGTGGGGGTATCGTGTGTGGCGGGCCTATGGGGTTGATTCATGATTCTTCTCCTACAGCGTCACCGCCGCGGGCTGGGTGTTCTCTGTGTTCTTGACCTTGTAGTTATTACTTAGTTTTTCTTTTTTCAATATACTTACTCTCCACTGAAAAACAAAAGGCTTTACAAATACTACCTGGTAAAAACCATCTTATCTCTTTCTCCCAGATGGTGCAATAAAAACCTAAAAATATCAAGGAACTTTTCTGAAATGTTACAATTAAGTGGAAGAAAGAAGAAGCAACTGATTCTCAGGTCCTCATTCCCGGGTTATTAGACAGTGATTTGTGACCTTAGGTGTGAGAGGAGTCACATGGCTGGGGGAATTTCACATCATGGTTTAGAGTGATTTGTTAAAACTTTGCTGAATACCAAGCGCTTTCCTTTGGCATTTCCTGAAATTGCCTTTTGAATCAGGACCCATCAGGCTTGTTCCAGGGGGGTCTCCTGCACCCAGTTCCTCTGGTAGTAACATGGCAGGTAACTACAGAACAATATCCAAGTCAGGACACTGGCGGCTAAACAGCAGAGAAGATTCTCCCGGGTTGTCTGGCTACTCCTTCACCTCTTGGAGCTCAGGTAAGGTGATGGTCAGGACACCAGGGAGGAAGAGCGGGAAGGTGGGTGGGGTGAGAGGAGGGATATGCCAGGAGCGGGAGGGAACTGTTGGGGAGACACCTTTGCTGATTAAGATGATGCGATGGTCCCCAGGGCTCGGAGCCCCTGGAAATTTGGGGGCAGCCTCTGTCCTTCCCAAGAGGGACGGTTAAGGGCACACCCATGTGGCCCCACCCAGACGGGAAGGAATCTGTGACTCTGAGGGGCTGGAGTGGAATGGGGCTTGGCAAGTGATGCCATCTCAGATTTTTTCCCCTTGAGATGCAATTCAGATACCAGAAAATTCCCTCTTTTAAAGTATACAATTCAGTGGGTTTTAGTCTGTCTTCAGAGCTGTGCAACCATTGTCCAATTCCAGAATATTTTCACAGCTCAAAAACAAACTTCAAGCCCATTGGCTATAACTCCCTATCCTACCCCCTTCCCCAGCACCCCCCATCAGCCCCAGGCAACCAACCATTTCCATCTCTAAATTTGTGTGTTTCTAATGGACATTTTATATAAGTAGAATCATACAGTGTATGAGCTTTGTGTTTGGCTTCCTTCACTCAGCACAGTGTTCTCAAGGTTCTTCCATGTCTCAGTCCATCACACCTTTTAAGGGCAGAATAATATTTCACTGAATGGATCTAGTACCATCTGTTCATCTGCTCATCAAGCGATGGGCATTTGGGTTTTTTCCACTTTTTGGCTATCCCAAATCATGCTGCTATGAACATCTGTTCAGTTCAATTCAGTTGCTCAGTCGAGTCTGACTCTTTGCAACCCCATGGACTGCAGCACGCCAGGTTTCCCTGTCCATCTCCAACTCCCGGTGCTTGCTCAAACTCATGTCCATTGAGTCGATGATGCCATCCAACCATCTCATCCTCTGTCGTCCCCATTTCCTCCTGCCTTCAATCTTTCCCAGAATCAGAGTCTTTTCCAGTGAGTCAGTTCTTCGCATGAGTTTAATATTTTTAAAGTGCATGTTACTGAGAGCTCATTTTAGTTGAACAACGCTGATAGACTCATCAGGATTCATTTCCACTAGACTTTACATTTGGCTGATCCAGAAGCCATTGTGAATTTGTTAGCAAAAGTGGGATCTGGCTGCTCGCTGCTCAAAAGCCAATAAAGAGGCAAGGTTGGTGGAAAGGAAAGTTGCTTTATTTTGGATGTTGGCCACCAGAGGAGGTGGAGTGGTCTTTTTCCAAAGACCACCCCTTCCCCCGCAGTGACAATCAGTGGGCAAGAGCTTTTAAAGGCTGAAAAAGGGGGCTACAGGCAGAAACAACGTGGTCGGCTCTGACAGTCACCTTGAATTTTGTCATTTGGTAGTCTGACCAGCATCATCTCGATTGTTTTAAGTACAGTTAATACTCAGTTCCAGGGTCCATTTGTTGCCGTTTCCTTGAGGCCAGTTCTCAGAATTATGGCAGTTTATGTCATGGTTATAGTCTGGTCATCATGTAACCAACTTCATCACTTGGTGGGAGTTTCAGTATATACAAGACAGCTCACAGGATATGGCTCAGAATACTGTTTACAGCCCTTGAGAAGGAACAAAAAGTCTTTGACTTTATTTAGTGACTAAACTTACTGTTCTGTTCTGTTTGACTGTTTTCCTTTGCTTCTGTATTTCCTTATTTTCGTGAGTAAATTTATTTTTTGGCTAGAAATTTTCCACAAAGGCAGGCTGAGGACCTGGGGAGGAAGGACCATAGGGTCCTGTTACATTTCAAATTAAGAGCAAGAAAGAAAATAATCTCTATTTACTTCATTATGCATCCAGGATATGAAGAGAAAATGTTATTTGCTTGTCTCATCTACCTGTTGAGTATTTTCAAGTCTTCTTTAGACATTTAGTTCAAAGGTTTTGGTTGATTGTATCTTCATTTTCATAGCCATGTCACATTTGTATTTCAGAAAGGTATCCTATGTGTTTCATGGTTTGAGTTCACCTTATTCATCAGCCCAGCGTTTCCCAAACAGTGCTGAGGTGCCTTTATGTACCACAAGAAAATCGTGGAGGTACTGCAGGAATTTCTGAAATGTTCATGTTCAGGATGTTCACAACTTAGTACTAGTATTAAAAGCTAAGGATAGGTTACAGTTTCAGCATCAAACAGTGGCACATTCTGTTGGAATAATATCTTTGTGGAGCTGGGATTTTGGTGGTTGCTTGATAAAAAGAAAGCACTGCATGAAAATCATTGTGCAACAAGAAGCAGGGTAGTGAGGTCCAATCTGGTTTCAAAATCTGAGAAGTTATTTAGTAACCAACTGATGTACACATCTCCCAAGTAAGTAATTGCAGTTATTTAAGAGTAAGATAAAAGTATGACTTTCCTTTATTGCATCTTTTTTTCTCTTATTGCATCTTAAATGTTATGTGACCTCAACTGCTTAATAAATAAAACGTTTAAAAATTTCTTTTGGCTTCAGGTGTGCCACGGAAAAATTACTGAAAAATGAAGGTTGCAATAAAAGAAGTTTGGGAATCTTTGGTTTAGTCTTTCCCCCCTTAATTTCTAATCTTTATTATGTTGAATTCTCATTATTTAAAAAATATATCCTGCTCTTTCACAAGTCCATGTGTCTCTTTAACTTGTTCCTGCCTTCTTGCCATTCTTCCTTTTCCTGTAAAAAGTTTTTTTTTTGTTTTTACACTTCAAGACTCAGCTCAAATACCCTCTCCTCTGGGAAGCTTTCCTGGACTTCTCCAGGCATAACTGGTTGCTAAATCTTCAGGGATTTCACAACATCCAGTCCATCCTTCCATTCCAGTGCCCACAGGAGGTCACTGGGCTGTAGTTTGCCTGGATTGCTTGGCTTCTCCCAATCTGAGTTCCACAATCACAGAAACCACGTCTTAGCACCTCTGTGTCCCGAGCCTGGTGCCCTGTGTGTTGTGAGTGACTGGCTAGCCGTCTGGATGGGCTGAAAGATAATGCAAGACATCTATCAAGCTGCTGCCACTTCTCCTTCAGGATTCACATTTTTCATTGGAAGCAATTTACTGTGGCACTGCTGGAGAGGACTGTGAATAATCATGATTGCAGTGCCAATAAAGCTTTATAATCAATCAGAGAGACCATTGGTATACTGAGTGTGACCATTCCAAAGGTAATTTCCTGACTACTGCCTCAAAGTACATGTCAGACACAAAAGTTGTGACATCTTAGATCTCCTGTTTTAAACCATAGAGTTTACTGTAAGTTCAGCCTGAACTGGGCTTAAATGAAATGAAATTGATAGCAGATGAAAGCTCAACAGGTTCCAGAATAATTATATACTTGTTATGATGTTCTCACTAATTGGAGCACCAGCTCAGTGAACCTCAGCTTCTGGAACTGCTCCTGGGGAAACTGGCAGATACATCTGTTTGGGACAAATCTGCATATTTGCTCATTTGCCAAAAATGTAAAGTAGAACCCTGAATTAGTCTCAGTTCGCTTCATTACTGCCAAGCTGAAAAATCAGCTGATATATTACAGCACTTCTCCTTCCCCTCCACATGCCAAATTTCATCCATAAGTGAACATTCACAAAAGGCCATTTAAAAGCAGGTTGTCTGGAATGGCATTGCCCGGAGGCGCAAACCTCCTTTGGATGGCTGTATGTAGCTCTCATTAATCTAAATAGGAGCTGAGCACTCATACCGTAGAGGAACTGGATGAAAAGAAACTTTGTGGAAGCTCTTATTTCCAAGAGTAGAATGAAGCTTGCATCTTCTTACAGGAAAACCCCTTGAATTCATATTCCATTCCCTGTGGCAACGTGTGCATTGATAGATAAGTATTGGTTTCAGGGCTTCAGAAGTTGGACTTCTCATAGAATTAAAGACTAACCTTCATTAGTCCCAGAGGTGTTTTCACTAAAATAAACTTCTGTCACAGCCCTTGAAGGCCATGTTCATTTTACTTTATCATGGTTCTTATATTATAGTAATCCCCCACCTCTTCAACTTGGTATAAAGCAATTTCATATTTATATTTTCCTTAGGCAACGCAAGTTATCTTTGAGTGTTCTACAAAAATATGACTATCAGCTCCCAGAGCTGTAGCCGCCCCATGGAGGTGAAATGAGAGAGAAGAAATAGCTTCACTTCCAACTCACAAAGTCGAACCATTAGAAAAAGCCTCACTTTGCTCCTCTTGGGTAATATTTACAGAAGCTTTATTTCGAGTGTGAGGAGCAAGGAGTGACTGAGTTATGTTTGGGGTAGAAATTCACTGACGGAGAACGTCCTCACCCATTAGGCCAGCTCCGTGTGCTGGTGCGGGGTCCTGAAACTCCTCCTCTCCAAGCGCCCGCCTGTTTCCTTGAAGTGATGTGTGATTCCAGGATCCACTGGATCCCAGTGTGGACACTCTCACAGGTGCTGCGTGTCCAGCAGTGAAGAGAGACAATCTGTCTGCCTCCAGGAATTTACAGTCTAATAGGAGCCAGACTGAAAGCAACAGACCCCATAAACAGCAAGATTAGAATATGATGATAATAGAGATGATTGGGTGGTGGGAAGGGAATAATTTCTAGATGCAAGGGGAGTGCTGGTGGTCAGAGGAGGGTCTTGAGAGGAGGCAGCATCTAAGATGAAGCCAAGGATGAGAGGGAACTGGCCTTGAAGAGACCCTGGGGAAAGGCCATCGCAGGTCTAGGGAGTGGACTGGGTCATCGAGTCCCTGTTGCTCCACCCCGTCCTCTTCCCGGCCTCCCACCAGCACCCTATGCTTTGTTTCATGTATGTCAGCTGACCAAAGATTCTGTCTGATAGATGCCCTGCATGGGGCCAAAGGTTTTGGTGACCCCCCTAAAGCCAGCCATACCTAATACCCAGAAGGCAGGGGTCTTAACAAATTATAGGAACTAATATTTAAAGCCATGAAAAAAAAAACATCGAGCTTGTCTAAAAGATAGTTTTTCTTTTGAACTTCTCGCTTTGTGTTGGGGTCTAGCCAATTAACAATGTTGTGATAGTTACAGGTGAACAGTGAAGGGCCTCCGCCATGTATATACTAGTTTTGTGGAGGGTGGCTGTGTGTTTTATCAGGGAAATTGACAGACCCTGTTCTAACATTTGGTGAAGCCTACTTACCCATGACTTCTGGACAGAGATGAGGAGTTGCTATTTTGCTTGTCTTGTCTCTGAAAGCTTGATCTCCCCTCGGATTCTTTTTATGTACAGGTGTCTGAACCAGGCAGACTCAGCACTGATGGCTTTGCCCCACCTGTGGCCATCAGGCGTTCCTGGGCTGTGGGAGCCCCCAGCATCTCTTGGTGATGTCATCTGCAGTCATCACATTGTTGGTCCTTCCTGCTCGCAGAGGGTGTTTCCACTGAGGACAGGTAAGAGAAACACCAAGGGTGACAGTGCCACTGGACAACCTGTTGCCACCTACCTGGGGTTAAGAAGCAGAACACGGAGATGGGGCAGCTTTGCTCGCTGGGAGGGGCTGGGGTAAGGGCTGACGATACCCTTCTAGGAGCCTACAGAACTCCCGCCATAGAACAAGACCAGCCCAGATGACTCTGAACTTTGATGTCACCATTAATCTGCATGGTCTCTCTGCACCCAGGAATCTTTGCATTTGCTCATCCCAGTGAATCAGGGTCTGACTCTTTGTGACGCTCTATCATGGGATTCTCCATTCAAGAATACTTTAGTGGCTTGCTGTTTCCTCCTCCAGGGGATCTTCCCGACCCAGGGATCAAACCTTATCTCCTGCATCTCCTGCATTGGCAGGCAGATACTTTACCACTGAGCCAACTGGGAAACCTGAATCAGAGTATATCTCGCTGTAAACCTCAATCCCTGTTTGGACTGTGAGCTCATCTGTATTTTGTTCATTTAGCTCACTCCAGAGTGCCTGCTCCAAAGATGTTTGTTGTGAATAAGTCAGTAAGTGCATGATATGTAATACATATAGCTCTACCGAAGCAGTATCAGAAATGTTGGCTGCAAACGAGTTGCAGAGCCCTGCATACTCTGAAAACTGGAGGAAGAGGACTTCTTCCACAGCAGAGGCCCCCTCCTCGTGAAACAGCCACCATCACCCACTTAGGATTGTTCATTTTTCATCCATGTAGACATTTGCTTTGCCACTGCTCTGGAAAATAGTGGGCAGAAGATGAAGGAACTGAGATGTTTTGATGAAATCATCTCATTATTTAATGGGTTGGCCTGGGCCCTATTTTTGTTGCTGGACAGTCTGCCAAGATGTGTTTCAGCCTCAGTCTTAGTAACCTAATAAATGCAAGCTTCTGAGCAAAATGGAATCTTTCTTTGCAGGTTGAAGCTGTTGTAATGTCCTGAGGCTGTCATAACATCCAGACCCCTGCCTTGGTTTCTTCTGGAAAATGCATAGGAAATACAGCCAAGTCTTCACTGACCCCTGGGCATGACGGGCACAGTAAATTTTTGAATAAATCTGGAAATAATCTGGTTTCCTTATGACCCATGTGTTTCTTTCCAAAGTCATAAGCTATAAAAAATTCGGATGGGTTTATGTTTCTGGTTAATCAAGGTTTACTGTCTGCTTCAAGCTTAGTGCCAAGTGACACCCAGTAATCATTCTTTGTTTGGAGCGTCCCAGCAGCAGAGAAGTCAGATTCATCACCAAGTGACAGTTGCACTCACATTCCAGAAGAGAGACAATTCATAAACCTCTCATCTTTATTTATTTTTCTTTTACCCCCATCAGGGAATCTTCTAGCCTGATGCTATGAGTAGACAGAGCATGACCTTGCACACTACTGTAATATTTCTTCCACTGGTGTGCTTAGTAAGAAGTCTCTGGAAAAAATGGATATAGAGAAAGCAGGATGTATAATTCCTGCCTTCCTCGAATATGTCACAGTGATAAGTGGGTGATGAATGCTGACGAGCACTGACTGTTTCCTCAATCAAGCCCTGTGTGTGCGTGTGTGTGTGTGTATGGTTTGCAGCTGCTGTCTAGACTATACTCTCTATTACTAAACCATCAGGATGATCACAAATAATCAAGGGGAAAAAAATGAAATGACGTCAGATGAATCATTGTGGAAAGAAAAGTGAAAGGCAAAGGAGAAAAGGAAAGATATACCCATTTGAATGCAGAGTTCTAAAGAATAACAAGGAGAGAGAAGAAAGTCTTCCTCAGTGATCAATGCAAAGAGATAGAGGAAAACAATGGAATGGGAAAGACTAGAGATCTCTTCAAGAAAATCAGAGATACCAACGGAACATTTCATGCAAAGATGAGCACAATAAAGGACAGAAATGGTATGGAATATAGAGAATAACTATACAAAAAAGATCTTCACGATCTAGAAAATCATTATCGTGTGATCACTCACCTAGAGCCAGACATCCTGGAATGAGAAGTCAAGTGGTCCTTAGGAAGCATCTCCACGAACAAAGCTAGTGGAGGTGATGGAATTCCAGCTGAACTATTTCAAATCCTAAAAGATGATGCTGTGAAAGTGCTGCACTCAATATGCCAGCAAATTTGGAAAGCTCAGCAGTGGCCAAAGGACTGGAAAAGGTCAGCTTTCATTCCAATCCCAAAGAAAGGCAATGCCAAAGAATGCTCAAACTACTGCACAATTTTACTTATCTCACACCCTAGCAAAGGAATGCTCAAAATTCTCTAAGCCAGGCTTCAATAGTACATGAACCGTGAACATCTAGATGTTCAAGCTGGTTTTAGAAAAGGCAGAGGATCCAGAGATCAAATTGCCAACATCTGCTGGATCATGGAAAAAGCAAGAGAGTTCCAGAAAAACATCTATTTCTGCTTTGTTGACTATGCCAAAGTCTTTGACCGTGTTTATCACAACAAACTGTGGAAAATTCTTCAAGAGATGGGAATATCAGACCACCTAACCCGCCTCCTGAGAAATCTGTATTCAGGTCAGGCAGCAACAGTTAGAAGTGGACATGGAACAACAGACTGGTTCCAAATAGGAAAAGGAGTATGTCAAGGCTGTATATTGTCAGCCTGCTTATTTAACTTATATGCAGAGTACATCATGAGAAATGCTGGGATGGATGAAGCACAAGCTGGAACCAAGATTGCTGGGAGAAATATCAATAACTGCAGATGACACTACTTATGGCAGAAAGCAAAGAAGAACTAAAGAGCCTCTTGATGAAAGTGAAAGAGGAGAGTGAAAAAGTTGCCTTAAAACTCAACATTCAGAAAACGAAGATCATGGCATCTCGTCCCGTCACTTCATGGGAAATAGATGGGGAAGCAATGGAAACAGGGAGAGACTTTACTTTCTTGGGCTCCAAAGTCACTGCAGATGGTGACTGTAGCCATGAAATTAAAAGATGCTTGCTTCTTGGAAGAAAAGTTATGACCAACCTAGACAGCATATTAAAAAGCAGAGGCATTGCTTTGCCAACAAAGATCCATCTAGTCAAAGCTATGGTTTTTCCAGGAGTCATGTATGAATGTGAGAGTTGGACTGTGAAGAAAGCTGAGTGCAAAAGAATTGATGCATTTGAACTGTGGTGTTGGAGAAGACTCTTGAGAGTCCCTTGGACTGCAAGGAGATCAAACCAGTCCATCCTAAAGGAAATCAGTCCTGAATATTTATTGGAAGGACTGATGCTGAAACTCTAATACTTTGGCCACCTGATGCGAAGAACTGACTCATTTGAAAAGACGCTGATGCTGGGAAAGATTGAAGGGAGGAGGAGAAGGGAATGACAGAAGTTGAGAAGGTTGGATGGCATCACTGACTCAATGGACATGAGTTTGAGTAAACTCTGGGAATTGGTGATGGACAGTGAGGCCAGGTGTGCTGCAGTCCATGGGGTCACAAAGAGTTGGACAGGACTGAGTGACTGAACTGAACTGAACAATATTAACCATGTGGCTTAATAAAATGCTCCTGGAACACATTTTCCCTTAAGAATGTATCAGTGGAAATAACTGCAGAGAATTCCTGAAATCTCACTCAAGAACCAGTTGTGGACATGGATTACTACAGTAATTCTTTTGATAGAGTATACAGTGTAAGGAGTTTCATTTGATGATGGTTCTTATTTACATCATCTACATGTGAAGACACAAGGACCTGGACCAAACACCTGCTGCCAGGGTACTTTGGTTAGATTCTTAATCCCCCTAAACCTTGAAACCTGACTCAAGGAGCTGTTGGGAGAAGAAGGCTACAGAGGAAGTGTGTCCCTGAAGGACACAGGCCTTGGGTTCTGACCACCAAGCTTCACTTCTCAGCACCTGGGTTACATTGGTCCAGCTGCCTACCTTTTCTGAGTTCCAATTCCTCATTTGAAAGTGAAAGTGTCAGTCTCTCAGTTGTGTACAGCTCTTTGGGACCCCATGGACTGTAGCCGCCAGGTTCCTGTGTCCAGGGGATTCTCCAGGTGAGAATACTGGAGTGGGCTGCCATTCCCTCCTCCAGGGGGTCTTCCTGACCCAGGGATCAAACACTGGTCTCTGCATTGCAGGCAGATTCTTTACATCCTGAACCACCAGGGAGGCCCCATTTCCTCATTTAATGGATAACAATGTAGTCCTCACAGGACTGCTGTGAGGAATCAGATGAAGATATGCCCAGCTAAACACCTGGAATATGTCAGGTGTTCCTCAGGTGCACAGGCTGTTCAGTCTCCCAGTAAGCCTGTTGTTCCATCACTCAGTTGTGTCCTCTTCCTGACCCCATGGACCGCAGCCCGCCAGGCTACCCTGTCTTTCACTGCCTCCTGCAGTTTGCTCAAGCTCATGTCCATTGAGTCCGTGACACCTTCCAACCATCTCATCCTCTGTCACCTCCTTTTCCTGCTACCTTCAATTTTTTCCAGCATTGGGGTCTTTTTCAGTGAGTCAGCTCTTCAAGTCAGGTGGCCAAAGTATTGGAGCTTCCTTCTAAAGAAACCCCATTCCTTCTATGAGTCTCGGATCAACCAATGCAAATCTTATTACTCAACATGATCAATAAATACTGAGTAATAAAAAACGAGGTGAAAGCACTCTGCCAGTATTCCTTATTATTAATAGCAAAAGTTAATAATCAAGAGCCTTTCTTTCCCACAAAAATGTTTCAAACTGGATACAACATACGAAGCAAGTCTTTTCAGGTTCTGGACAATGGGCTAAACTGCCTTGTGTCAATGTCTGAATACTTATTTCATATATTATGCTTGGCCTTTAATTGTTTCGGGTAAGATGATGAATCCAGTCTGTGTTACTCCATTGTGGCTAGACATGGAAAACTGCCAGTGGTCTGTAATGAATTAAAGATGCACCTACTCTGATATCTCAGTTGATAAAGAATCCGCCTGCAATGCAGGAGACCCTGGTTCAATTCCTGGGACAGGAAGATACCCTGGAGAAGGGGTAGGCTCAAGTATTTTTGGATTTCCCTTGTGGCTCCGCTGGTAAAGAATCTGCTTGCAATGCAGGAAACCTGGGTTCGATCCCTGGGTTTGGAAGATCCCTGGAGAAGGAAAAGGTTACCCACTCCGGTATTGTGGCCTGGAGAATTCCATGGACTGTGTAGTCCATGGGGTCACAAAGGATCGGACATGACTGAGTGACTTTCACTTTCACTTTTTTTCACTAGAAGAGTAATGATAAGAAGCATAGCTAAAAAGCCAGCACAATATTAAATATTAAAGAATATTAAAAATTATTTGATTAAACCAAATCAAAGCAGGAGGACAGGGGAACCAAAAATATGAAAAAAGTAGAAAACAAACAGAAAAGGTAGAGAACCCAACCATATTAATAATTAGACTAAATGTAATTCTTTTTCTTTTTTTACATTTATTTTTGACTGTGCTGGGTTCCCACAGTGGTGGCTTCTCTTGTTGTGGAGCATGGACTCTAGATGTGTGGCCTTCAGTAGTTGTGGCTCCCGGGCTTAGTTGCCCCATGGCATGTGGAATCTTCCTGGACCAGGGATCAAACCCATGTCCCCTGCATTGGCAGGAGGATTCCTAACCACTGTACCACCAGGGAAGTCCTAAATGTAATTATTAATCACAAACATTCCCCTTAAAGACAGACTGGATGAAACGAAGATTGTGATTTACACAAAGCTGCTCTACCAGATCTTCATGGAGGGCTTGTTGCTCTCCTCCCCAGTGTGGTCCGCATCCAAACACTGGTTGAGGCAAGAGCACAAGGCCCTGGCCGTTTCAGCTGAGGGTCTCGTGACTCAGACAAGCCGCATATGCACCAGAGCTTCCTGTGGGGTGGGCTGAGGCGCCTTTAAGACTTCAGTGCAGCTTGACTTCTTCTGCCCCACCCTGCTTACTCACCACCACCTCCCCTCATCCCACAGTTGCTGACCCCAACACTTACTCTGCACAGCAAACTCCAGCTTAGCATCTGCTTTTGGAGAATCTAACCTACGACAAACATCCAATTATATGCTGTCCATGAGAGGTGGACTTTAAATGTAAAGACAAATAGATTAAATAAAAGGCCAAGTGAAAGGAACCAATGTGAAGGGGCCACATGCTGTAGGATTCCCACTTCTGGCAAAGACAAAACTGTGATGACAGTAAAAAGATCAGTGGTTGCAGGGGTGTGTGCAGAGGGAGGGGTGAGTTGGTGGTACACAGAAAAGTTTTAAGGCAGTGAAAATACTCTAGTACCATAGTGATGGGTACATGTCATTATACATTTGTCCAAAGCCATCGAACACACAACACCAAGAGTGAACCCTCATGTAAACTATGGACCCTTGGAGATAATGTTTCAATATAGGTTTGTCAGTTGTAACACACATACCTTCTGATGGGGGATGTTCATGGTGGTGGGAAAGCCATATATGTGTGGGAGCGGGGGATTTATGGGAAATCCATACCCCCCTCCTCTACCTATAGGCTTCCCTGATAGCTCAGTTGGTAAAGAATCTGTCTGCAATGCCGCAGACTCCAGTTTGATGCCTGGGTGGGGAAGATCCGCCCAGGGATCTAGAGAAGGGATGACTACCCTCTCTAGTGAACTTGGGCTTCCCTTGTGGCTCCGCTGGTAAAGAACGTGTGGCTCTACAATGTGGGATACCTGGGTTCAATCCCTGGACTGGGAAGATCTCCTGGAGAATGGCAAGGCTACCCACTCCAGTATTCTGGCCTGGAGAATTCCATGGACTGTATAGTCCATGGGGTCCCAGAGTCAGACACAACTGAGTGACTTTCACTTTACACCCTCCTCAGTTTTGCTGGGACCTAAAACTGCCCTAAAATAATTTTCTTAATAATAATAAAAAAAGAAAAACACGTCACATCGTTTATTTAATCAACTAACAAACACAAGGCAAGAAAAAGCAGAGAAAGAGCCATAGGGTACTCGGCACACGTTGGAGGGCAGGCAGGCAGGTAGAAGAGCTGAATCCTGGGCTCTGCTGTGTTCCCCTGTCCTGCTCTCCATCTCCCTCATCTGCTGGCCCCATTGATGATGTGGTTACAAGGACAAGAATTGAGGTTTGAGCCAGGGGGCTCACTGGAGTGATGTAGATGTAAAACTTGGCCACAGCTGTTAATTGCTATTTGCTTGTTGAACAGGCTTGGGTTTTGTTTCTTTAGAGGCCAGAATGAATGTCACCAGTGATGGTGAATTAAGGCCTCTTGAATATTGAGTGCCCGTGAATATGTACTGTAATCTGAATATTTTGAGCTTCTTATATATTTAGTACCATATATGCCTTATAAATGTTAATTAATCCTGAATAGTTAGTACCTCCAGGTATCTAGTGTATCGTGAATATTTAGCATCTGGGTGCTGCATGAATATTAGGTATTTTTGCTCCTTCTACCCTTTTAACCTATGTTTAGCACACACACCCTCTACTTTGTAACTCCTTATCTCTGCTTAACACATTTTACAAATGTTAACATTTTGTAAATTGTTTATTTGCACAAAGATTTTGCTTATGAAGTTATCTGTACTTAAAACACTTAAAAGTTTTTGCCAGTGTTTTACAAACTACGGACATTTTCATCTTTTATAATAAAATTGAATATTTTCAAGATAAATGCACAAGGCCTCTATACTGAAATTATAAAGCATTGCTGGGAGTAATTTAAACAGGCTGACATAAACAAAGAGATACACTGTGTTCATTTTTTGGAAAACTCATTATTGATGAGATATCAAATCTCTCCATATTGATTCATAGATTCAACACAGTTTCAATTTTAAAAAATTCCAAGGGGCTTTCTTTGGCGAGTGAGGTGAGTAGAAATTCACAAAATGATTCTAAAATCTACGTGGGGATATAAAATGATTTTTGAGAAAGGAAAACAAAGTTGAAGGATCTAAAGTACCTGGTTTCAAGACTTCCTTCCAGACAGTGAACTTTTGGGTAACGTATAGAATAGAGCACAGAAACAGCGCACTGATTTTCAACAAGAGTTTCAAAGTAATTCAATGGGGATAAGATAATATTCTCAACAGTTGAAGGCGGTGTAACTGGATAAAAAAATGCACTGTAACCTATACCTCACACTATATGTAAAAACTGATTTGTTGCCAAAGGGGTGGGGGTGTGCAGGATGCGGAAGGGATGGAGTGGGAGCTTGGGTTTAGCAGATGCAAGCTATTATAGAATGAATACACAACAAAGTCCTACTGTATAGCCCAGGGAGCTATATTCAATATTCTGTAATAAATCTCTGTGGAAAAGAATATGAAGAATACTATATATATCCATACATTCACACATATACACGTATATAATTACAGCAAAGTGGTCGTGTATATGAATCACTTTGCCATACCCCAGAAACTCATACAACACTGTAAATCCACCATGTGTGCATGCATGCTCACTAGTGTCTGACTCTTGGAGGCCCCAGAGATTGTAGCTCACCAAGCTCCTCTGTCCATGGGATTTCCCAAGCAAGAATACTGAAGAGGGTTGCCATGCCCTTCTGCAAGGGATCTTCCTAACTCAAGGATGGAAATTGCATCTCCTGTGTCTCCTGCATTGGCAGGCAGATTCTTGACCTGCTGAGCCATTGGGGCAATTCCCCCAAACTATACTTTGATAAAAAATTAAAAAAACTAATTTAACATGTATCATTACCCTAAACGTAGATGCTAAAAAGCAGAAAAATGTAGGAAAAAATATTCCTTGTGATAGATAGGTATTTCTTAAACACAACACATGAAACTTGCTAGTCATCTTGTTTTTTCCTTATCCCCAAAAGCCAGGAATCACTCTTAGCTCATCCACTACTCTCATGATGGTCCCCTAGAGAGGTTGCTGGCTTCCATCAGAACTCCATAAGGACTGGGCATGCCTGTGCTCATGGAGGGTCTAGGGGGCAGGTGGGGCATGGAACCCCTGGTCCACTGGCTTATGCAGCTGTAGCTTTGAATAGGTACAAGTGAGGACCTCACTGCCTGTTTGTTTCAATAGGGATCCTGAGATTTACAACAAAAGAATTACATAGGAAAAGAAATCTGGTAACCAGGAAAATAATTTAGTTTCAGTGAAAGGTAAACAGCTCATTCTTAGCTTTTTGGAGATGAGACTAAATAGGATGAAGGGGAGAAAATTGCCCTAATAGGGGAAGTGGTTAATTCAATTTCCCTCTTATTGCCTCACAGACGTGGTTCATGGATTTCCAAACTAATCCAGGAAAAAAAAAAAAGGCTGTCTTCTTAGGGAAATATCATCTTGCTTTAGTCCATTCATCACTTGAAGGCAACAGAGTGAAACCACGTCTGCCTAAGCATCAAAGAGAGTTAGAGAGACTGTAGTTACGGAAAAAAAACTGTGAGTGTTTATAACCATGAATGTGAAGGAAATCCATCTGGTCAAGAAGAGACATGAAGAATAACTTGCGACACACATGGGATGCTTATGAAAGGCAAAAGAATGGTGCAGAAGAAAGCCTGAGAGAGAATGAGTTAGAGCTCAGAGAAACAAGACATGAATGTTGCAAAAACTGTCTCCATAAGGAATTTTCAAATCACTGAACACAGATAAAAAGTAGCATGTCTTCACAAGAGTGGTTTCCAAGGGCTTATTTCAGATGATAAAGCAATGCAATCACTACAGCAATGCAATGGTTCCTTTGCATTTGTTTGAGAAAATGGACAGAGAATGAAGATGGACCTCAGATAAAAACCTTAGTGTTCTCCAGCACCTATGAAAACAGAACTAAGCAATGCTTAGAGATAAAAAAAAGCCACTGATGTGAAAGGAAACACATTATCCTGTTTCCATTTTCTTCTGACTGTGGGTCTGAGAGCAAAGAATTGGTGAGTTCTTTACAGATAGGGCTAGATATGAAACTAAACGTTGGATCATGAATTTTAGTTCTGGCCTCGTTACTGGAGAGGTCCTTGATCTTGGATAAACATTCTGCTTGGTGTCTCATTGTTTCAAGCCTACCTGTTGAGATTGTTTGCTTTCTTCTGCAAGCATTTCTGAGGCCCCCATTGTGTGCTGGGCTGCATGGTGCCTATACTGATGGGAGAGGCTGTTTTTAGTTCTCTTTCCTCACTTAGAAGATGGTGTAAACTGAGGCTCAGAGAGGTGAATAAATCAGTTAAGATGTGTCAGCCGGCACAGAGCTGGGGTGAGCGTCGTGGTGCCTGCTGCCTGGCAGCCCTGCCCTGCTGTGGACTGCAGTGAAGGCTAAGTGCAGGGTGCTTCCTGAAAAACGGAGAGTTCCAGTTAATGTGGAGGGAATGTTCCTTTACTCTGGTAGAAAAATATTATCAGCCTTGGGGGGAGTGGTGGGATCAATTGGGAGATTGGGATCGACACATATACATGTTGATACTAGGTATAACATACATAATTAATGAGAACTCACTGTATTGTTCAGGCTTCCCAATACAATGGAATATTACTCACCTCTGAAGAGGAACAAAACTGGGTCATTTGTAGATACACGGGTGTGTGGCTTCCCAGGTGTTGCTAGTGGTAAAGAATCTGTTTGCCAGTTCAGGAGACATAGGAGACATGGGCTGGATCCTTGAGTCAGGAAAATCCCCTAGAGGAAGAAATGGCAACCCTCTCCGTATTCTTGCCTGGAGAATCGCATGGACAGAGGAGCCTGGTGGGCTACAGTCCGTAGGGTCACAAGGAGTTGGGCATGATTGAAGTGACTGAGCACACATTCTTATTTGTAACTATATGCTCATCTGTATGTGACTTTGTTTCTCGACTCTCTTTTCTATTCCAATTGCCTTATTTATCCACAACATCAGTCCTGTTCTGTTAATTATTGTAGCTTTGTAACACATTAAAACTTTTTGGAAGACTGCTGCTGCTGCTGCTAAGTCGCTTCAGTCGTGTCCGACTCTGTGCGACCCCAGAGACGGCAGCCCACCAGGCTCCCCCGTCCCTGGGATTCTCCAGGCAAGAACACTGGAGTGGGTTGCCATTTCCTTCTCCAATGCATGAAAGTGAAAAGTGAAAATGAAGTTGCTCAGTCGTGTCCGACTCTTTGCGACCCCATGGACTGCAGCCTACCAGGCTCCTCCGTCCGTGGGATTTTCCAGGCAAGAGTACTGGAGTGGGGTGCCATCGACTAGATTTCCCTATTGTTCTTGTGTTTAGAGGAGTTTTACCCACTGTTTTTGTTTGCCTATTCTGCAGTTACTTCTTAATACTTAATCTTATACCAGCGACATTGATGTGATTACATTAAACCCATTGATAACTTCACTTTGGGCTTCTGGACCCAAAGACCTGTGAGCTGCCTTTAGACTATAACCTGAGGGTAGGTAGAAATAATGCTGTGCTTTGTACTCTCTGGTGCAGAGCACAGAGCAGCTAACCGAAGAAGGGGAAATTAGAAGGAGAGATACAGAGTTAGAGGTTAACCTATGATTGCCAGAGATTCAAGAATATTAGGTGTGGCAGGGATCTTAAAGATTAACTTGTCTCTAACTGAAAAAAAAAAAGTGAAACTCACTCAGTCATTCCGACTCTTTGTGAGTATAGCCTGTCAGGCTCCTCTGTCCATGGAATTCTCCAGGCAAGAATACTGGAGTGGGTAGCCTTTCCCTTCTCCAGGGGATCTTCCCAACCCAGGAATCGAACCCAGGTCTCACGCATTGAAGGTGGATTCTTTACCGTCTGAGCCACCAGGGAAGCCCAAGAATACTGGAGTGAGTAGCGTATCCCTTTTCCAGTGGATCTTCCTGACCCAGGATTCGAAACGGGGTCTCCTGCATTGCAAGCTTCATAGATGAGGCAACTGGTTTCTGTTGTTGTTGTTTGTTTGTTTGTTTTTTAATTGAAGTGTCTTGGCTAAGATCAAACAATTAGTTGGTGGCAAAATCCAGGCTAGAGTGGCCCAAGATACCATCAGTCTACTGAATATCCTTTCTACACATCCCTTCTAGAATCGTAAGCAGAGGATTAAAAAAAAATTTTTTTTATTGTGGTACAAGTCACATAATACAAAACTATCTTAACCATGTTTAACTGTGTGTTCAGTGGCTCTAACTACATTCACACTGTTGTGTAACTCTCACCATCATCCAGCTCCTGACTTTTTCACCTTCCGAAACTGAAACTTTGTCCCCATTACACACTAACTCCCCCCCACCCCAACCCCTAGCCCAAGGCATCTGCCAGTGAACTTTCTGACTCTCTGAATTTGACTATTCTAGGTACCTGCTATAATTGGAATCAAAAAGTTCTGCATCTAGTATTTTTGTTGTCTGGAATGTGCTTAGTTGCATCCAACTCTGTTGTCCCTATGGACTGTAGCCTGCCAGGCTCCTCTGTCCATGAGACTTTCCAGGCAAGAATACTGGAATGGGTTACCATTTCCTCCTCCAGAGGGTCTTCCAGACCCAGGGACTGAACCTGCATCTCCTGCATTGGCAGGCAAATTCTTTACCACTGAGCCACCTGGGTACCTGGTACAAGTGGAATACAAAAGTATTTGTCTACATGTAATGTGTATTCCAATGTATTTTTAAAGTTTAACTTAATATATGTCCTACAAACAGATTGTACCTTCTTTCCCTGCCCTGAGCTATAAGAGGGTTTTTGTTTTTGAAATAAAAGCGTGGGAGACTTCAGTTCTTCCTAGTCGCTGCCTTTTAAACTTTCCATGAAAGGTACATATGAAAAGAAAAAGTACCAGTTCTGAAAATTCCATGATATTGTCATTTATAGACTACTTAGTGAGTTAGCAAGAGTTGAAGCATAAAAGTGAGACTCTAGAGTGTTTTTCTCTTTGCCCACATTAGTAAGGGTACTGCATGCTTTTGATATGAAGGGAACACATCTTTACTGCTGCTTTTCATTTTCCTGTTGATAAAATACCCTAAGCCATCTGGAGAGAGCTGGAACTTGGCTTCATTTCTGTTTAGTAGCAATCTGGGCAGTGAGGGGAGGGGAGTGAAACACCTCTGGAGTAATTGTGTCCCCAGCCAGCCCCTGCCAGGTCTAGAGATAACTTGATATTTTCCCCTGAAGTGGTGGAGCTGGAGTTTGCAAATATTTGCTTGGGGAGAAGACCTCTCAAATGCATACTCACTTTACAGGAAAAAAAATTTGAATGATATCTTCAGACAGCTCACAGGAGGCAGGTACTTTCTAAATTAACATTGACAAAGTATGATTTTGTGTGCAGTTCATCTTCCTAGATAACCCTTGGTTTATCTTCTAGGGTTAAATGTGGATAAGAAGTTTGATCTCTACATGTCATGTCATGCTGATGACTTGGGTGATATATATTTGTGTTAATTATTTTCTATGTATGTGAAAAGCAGTTTAAAATGTGCTAAAATGTAGACTGGATGCATCCAGCTTTCCCTCGTCTGAGCTTTTTTTTTTTTTAATGTCCCATTTTCCAATAATACATCTTATTCCAGGAAGAAATGGAGACTCTCGGCCGGAGTTAAGAATATTGGATATTAACAGTCTGCGGGTTGCACGTAGCTATTTATAAAATGCTCTATTTTTGCCATCTGTTCATATTCCCTGGTCTCTTTATGTCCTTTTCCTAAAAATGTTAGCTATGGCTTCTAAATTAATTTCCAAGTCTTTTTTTGGAGTCTAGGATTCCTTTTCAATATTTGATATTATTCAACATTATTCAGAGTTTTTCTAATGAAATGTCCTTCATTCTGCCCAACCCCAGATTTTGTATGGTGTTTTTGTCCTTCCTTCTGCTCAGAGTTGTGCAGCATCCCCTCTTTGTGTCCCTGAGGTCCAGGGTGGACGGGAGCCTCTGGAGGGCACAGGAGGTCTCTCCCGCAGCTAGTGAGCCTTGAGGACAGACAGGCCTCCTGTTCCTGGTCCCAGCTTGGGCCTTACTGCTTCTTGCTGCAGCCAAATGCTGCTCCTCAGAATAGCTCCTTTCATCAGACCTGAATCCATTTTTAAATCACTGCATTTTATTTTAAAAATTTTTATTTAAAAAATTTTTATTTTATATTGGAGTATAGGTGATGAACAGTGTTGTGTTAGTTTCAGGTGTACAGCAGAGTGATTCAGTTATACATATACATGGTTCTGTTCTTTTTCAAATTCATTTCCCATTTAGGTTATTAGAGTACAGAGCAGAGTTCCCTGTGCTATGGACAGTAGGTCCTTGTTGATTGTTGTTGTTGAGTCACTAAGTTGTGTCTGACTCTGTGTGACACATGGCTGCATGGAGCATGCCAGGCTTCCCTGTCCTTCAGTATCTCTTGGAGTTTGCGCAGACTCTTGTCCATTGAGTTGGTGATGTCATCCAAACACTCATCCTCTGTCATCCCCTTCTCCTCTTGCCCTCAGTCTTTCCCAGCAAGTGTATATGTTAATCCCAAACTCCCAAACTATCCCTCTTCCCAATCTTCCCTGCCACTGTTAACCATAAGTTTGTTCTCTAAGTGTATCTGTTTATGTTTTCTTAAAATAAGTTCATTTGTATCATTTTCTTTTTTTAGATTTCATATATAAGCAATATCATTTGATATTTGTCTTTGTCTGACTTACTTCACTTAGTATGACAATCTGTAGGTCCAGCCATGTTGTTGCAAATGGTAATATTTTATTCTTCTAAATGCCTGAGTAATATTCCATTGTATATAAGTACCACATTTTCTTTATCCATTGCTCTGTTGATGGACATATAGATTGCTTCCGCATCTTGGCTGTTGTTAACAGCCCTGCAGTGAACTCGGGTGCATGTATGCTTTTGAGCCATGTCTTTCTCCATATATATGCCCAGGAATGGGATTGCTGGATAATATGGAAGCTCTACGTTCAGTTTCTTAAGGAACCTCCATGTTCTCCAAAATGACTGTACCAATTTCCATTCCAACCAACACTATTGGGCTTCCCTGGTGGCTCATACAGCAAAGAATCTGCCTGCAATGTGGGAGACCAGGGTTTGATCCCTGGGTTGGGGAGATCCCCTGGAGGAGGACATGGCAACCCACTCCAGTATTCTTGCCTGGAGAATCCCCATGGACAGAGGAGCTGGCAGGGCTACAGTCTATGGGGACGCAAAGAGTCAGACACGCCTGAGCGACTAAGCCCAGCACACAGCACCAACGATATAAAAGGCTTCCTTTCCCTCCACACCCTCTCCAGCGTTCATTGTTTGTGACTTTATGGGGTGGGAGGTGGGAGGGGGATTCAGGATTGGGAGCTTGTATACACCCGTGGTGGATTCATGTCAATGTATGGCAATACCAATACAGTATTGTAAAGTAAAATAAAGTAAAAATAAAATTAAAAAAATAAATAAGTAATTTAAAAAAAAACAGATTTTAGATGACCATGATTTTCTTAGAAATTTCAAATTGAGTCTCCCCTTTTTATGGATGTGGAAACTGAAACTCAGAGCAGCAAGTGGCTTGCAGAAGGGTACATGAATGTTGGTAGAGGAGAATAATTTCATTAGTAGAGTGTTACCCATGTTTATGACAGATTTAGAACACATAAGTGAAAAGCAAAATTAACAAATCCTACAAATGAAATAGTACTGTCAAACCCACAAACCCTTTTGAACTCTCATGACAACCTTGTATACTAGTTAACTGGGGCTGTCACAATAGAACACGGCAGACCAGGTGCCTTTAACAACAGAACAATATAATCTCACAGTTCTAGAGGCTAGAGGTCCAGCATGAAGGTGTGGGCAGAGCTGGTTCCTCCTGAGGTCTTTCTCCTTGGCCTGAAGATGGCCATCTTCTTCACACAGCCTTTCCGCTGTGTGCTCTTCCCTGGTGTCCCTCATGTGTCCAAATTTCTTCTTTTTATAAGGACACCAGTCAAATTGGACTCAGGGCACACCTACATTTAAATTAATTAATTTGGCCACATCGGGTCTTAGTTGTAGCATGCAGGATCTTTCATTGCAGTGAATGGACTCTCTAGGCTCAGTAGCTGTGGCACACAGGCTTAGTTGTTCCAGGGCATGTGGGATCTTCCTGGAGCAGGGCTAGAATCTGAGTAGCTTGCATGCAGATTCTTAACCACTGAACCTTCCCGGGGCCCACCTTAATGGCTCATTTTGACTTAATGAGCTCTTAAAAGATCCTTCTCCAAGTATAGTAACAGGCTGAGTAGGTCAAGACTGTATATTGTCACCCTGCTTATTTAACTTATACACAGAGTACATCATGCAAAATGCCAGGCTGTCTGGATGAAGCACAAACTGGAATCACAAAGAATCCATGCCGGGAGAAATATCAATAACTTCACATACGCAGATGCCACCACCATTATGGCAGAAAGAGAAGAGGAACTAAACTTGATGAAAGTGAAAGAAGAGAGTGAAAAAGTTGGTTTAAAACTGAACATTCAGAAAACTAAGATCATGGCATCCGACCCCATCACTTCATGGCAAATAGAAGAGAAGGCAATGGAAACAGTGACAGACTTTTTATTTTGGGCTCCAAAGTCACTGCAGATGGTGACTGTAGCCATGAAATTAAAAGATACTTGCTCCTTGGAAGAAAAGCTATGACCAACCTAAATAGCATGTTAAAAAGCAGAGACATTACTTTGCCAACAGAGGTCTATCTAGTTAAAGCTATGGTTTTTCCAGTAGTCATGTATGGATGTGAGAACTGGGCCATTAAGAAAGCTGAGCACCAAAGAACTGATGCTTTTGAACTTTGATCTTGAAGAAGACTCTTGAGAGTTGCTTGGACTGCAAGGAGATCAAACCAGTCAATCCTAAAGGAAATCAGTCCTGAATATTCATTAGAAGGACTGATGCTAAAGCTGAAACTCCAATACTTTGTCCACCTGATGCAAAGAACTGACTCACTGGAAAAGACCCTGATGCTGGGAAAGACTGAAGGCAGTAGGAGAAGGGGACGACAGAGGATGAGATGGTTGGGTGGCATCACCAATGCTATGGACATGAGTTTGAGCAAGGTCTGGGAGTTGGTGATGGACAGGGAAGCCTGGTGTGCAGCAGTCCATGGGGTTGCAAAGATCCAAACATGACTGAGCATGAACTGAACTGAACTGAGGTGCCTGAGATTAGGCACCCGAGATTAGGGGTTCAACACATGAATTTTGAGGGGAACAGTTTATCCCAAAACACCATGTGAGGTCAGGATTATTAATATCCCCATTAACTGATGATGGAATAATGACACAGAGATGTTAAGTGACTTGCCCAAGGTTGCTCAACAAATAAATGGTAGAGCTAGGTTCCCTGGTGGCTCAGATGGGAAAGAATCTGCCTGCAATGCAGGAGACCTGGGTTTGATCCCTGGGTCAGGAAGATTCCCTGGAGAAGGAAATGACAACTCTCCCCAGTATTCTTGCCTGGAGAACTCCATGGACAGAGGAGTCTGAAGGGCTGCAGTCCATGGGGTCACAAAGAGTCGGATATGACTGAGTGACATACACACACGCAGGATGTGAACACACTCCAGCCTCAGAAAATCTGCTGAGAATGTTGCTTGGAGCTCAGAGTCCTGCTTAGAAATGTTTCATAATGACACTATTATAATGTTAAAAATCTTCCCTGAATAATTTGCACTAAATAAGGATTTTTAAAATTATTATTACAAAAGGCAGTTTTTGTTCATTTGCCATGACTTTTTCAGGTCCAGTTGATAGAATTTTGCTATAGTCTATGTATTATAAGAAATAGAAATGCTTCTGTAATAGTCCTACAATCTGGAGGAAATTTCCCAAGGAAATTCAATAGTACAACCAAAGAGGTGAACATCCAGGAAAGAATGATTTCCTATCTTGGAAGTTGTAAATTCATCATCATTTCTGGTCATCCTGTGGTCTAATGTAGCAGTAAGCCTGTCAACTCTCTTCTTAATTGTAACTTTAACACACTGAGGACAAAAATAGCTGTCCTCACTTCCATAGATCTTCCAAGGGAAAAATGAGCTGCCCAGGCTCTGCTGTTATAAAATTTTCATGGTCCCTGTCAGCACCAGTGAAACACTCAGAAGGAAGAACACAGGTCTTTTTCTCAGTGAAAGCGGGGTCTGAAATTTAACTTCTGCTTAACTCTTGAGTTCGAAACAAGATGAAATTGTGTGCACAAATTTACACAGCAACAGCAGAAAGTTCATATAATATTAAAGTATTTTTCAGTCTTAGATATCAAAAAGAAATGAATCAAAAAGAAAATGCATTTATCTGTGCATTAAAATTTTAATCCCTTTACCTTCCAACTTTAACCACTAACTGCAATATCACAAAATAAAATGTGAGCCTTTGTTATGGGAAAACCCCATGACAGTAGAACAGATGCTAAGAGACTCAGTAATAACTGTGTTTCTAAAATAAAGCTGAGCATGAGTAAATGCAGTGTCTGTCTCAGTGTTAATGACTAAAGTCTAGAACAATTAGTTGTCATCTCTTTTTCTCTGTGGCTCTCAGTGGTTGGCTTCCAGTTCTTAGAAAGACACCTCAGTACCTTCAAACAGACACTATCACATAACCTTAAGGAGAAGAGAGTCAAATTTCTGATTTGTTTATAAGGAATTTTAGACAGCGGACAAGTGTCATCCTGTTTAAATCATGAAGCTGATGCCATATGCTGGGCCAGGACTAAAATCCAGGTCTCCAGATTCCTTGTCAGCCGTATAACCACCTTTGTCTTTATGGAAAGATGATATTGGAAAACTTTCCCAGACATTGAGTACCTTATAGGGTCTTTGTTATTGTTCATTTGCCAAGTCGTGTCCAAATCTCTGTGACCCCATGGACTACAGCACGTGAGGCTTCCCTGTACTTCACTGTCTCCTGGAGTTTGCTCAAATTCATGGCCCATTGAGTCGATGATGCCATCCAACCATCTCATCCTCTGTCGTCCCCCTTTTCTCCTGCCCTCAATCTTTCCCAGCATCAGGGTCTTTTCCAAAGAGTTGGCTCTTCTTTTTGAATCAAATGGCCAAAGTATTGGAGCTTCAGCTTCAGCATCAATCCTTCCAGTGAATATTCAGGGTTGATTTCTTTAGGATTGACTGGTTTGATCTCTTTGCTATCCAAGGGACTCTCAAGAGTGTTCTTTAGCACCACGATTCGAAAGCATCAATTATTTGGCACTCAGCCTTTTTAACCTTAGAGAAATCGTGATCCTTTCACCAAGGACAGTTTTATTAAAGGTAATTATATCATTGGCTTCCCTGGTGACTTAGCGATAAAGAACCTGCCTGACATTGCAGGAGATCCAGGCTCAATCCCTGGGTCAGGAAGATCCCCTGGAGGAGGAAATGGAAACCTACTCTCCAGTAATCTTGCCTGGGACATTCCATAGACAGAGGAGCCTAGTGGTCTACAGTCCATGGGGTCTCAAAGAGTTGGACATGACTTAGCGACTAAACAACAACAACAATAGTCATATCATCTAGGTATTCCTATTAAACTCAAATATATTTCCCCTTGTTCCTAAAACCACATTCACTATGATAGTTACACTTCTAAAACCAGGTGCAGCTTTTAGACCCTGTGCCATAATGAAGTATGGGAAGCAATCTAAAAAATCCCAAAGCATGCAGGCTTTACTGCAGCTGCAAACTTGTGAATCTAGTGAGTGAATACTTACAAACAATTGCAGCTGATTAGTGAGAAATGCCAATACACTTCTTCCCAAAAAGGATTTGAAGAGCAAACACATACCTGTCTGTGTAGAAACTTGTACAGAAAAGGAGTCATTTTTTATGTTTGGAAAATGATGTCTTTCGGGATACCGAAACCTCAGGTAGATTGGGGTTCTGCAGAGAACAGGATAAGTTTACAAAAGTGGGCTCCAGACACAAAACACTGCAGTGTACTGGTAATTTGGGGTTGACATGATGGTCTTGTGGGTGGGCTGTAAATCCCAATTACAGGATTGCAGAGACCAGGGGAAGCCCTTGGACTTTCTCCTGAAGTCTGCACAGACTGAGATGGTTGGTGAAAATGGATAAGCCTTGCTGGGCTGTCCAGTTCTGTTCAAATACTGGTGAGACTCCTCAGCTCCCTGCTGAGATGGACTCATGCTTGCTGTCACCCAAATTATTTGAATTCGGAGGAAAAGTCATGATTCTGCATGGGAGGGCTGAGGAAGTGTCTGCATAGGTGGAACCTGTCCTGAAGGAGAAATCTGAACTGTTCAACCAGGCAGAGCAGAGACGTTGAAAGAAGAGTGAAGGTCTCCCCAGGAATGAACACATTAAGTCACCAATGTGTCAGAGGGCAGACCCTGGTCAGGTCAGGAGTCCTGGGAAGATAATATATGAACAAGGAGTGGATGAGAAGGCTGACCAGGGCCAGCTGACAGGTTATAGTGCATTAGTGGACCAGCACCCCTAAATGATTCTGTGAGGGACGTTTCTACCCTGGTTTCATGGCTTCACTGTATTCTGGTTGAGCATCTGTCCTTTCTAGTTGTAGGTTTGGAGCCTGTCAGTCATCTTACCAAGGTTTGTTCAGACATCTCGAACCAAAGTTGTACCCAAAGTAGAAAATTAGTTACCAATGTGCTTTGTACCTCATGGGATGTAGTGGTTAGTCTTCTGTGGAATGTACCTCCTCTCAGGTCAAGGCGATAAATTGTCTTGGAGATTTTGGTTTAGTCTTGGAACGTTGAACAAGAAAACCAGTCCTCTAATTCCTTCCCGTTCTCCAGCGGGGCACATAGCACATAATCTAATCAGAACCAAGGGGCAAAGTATGGCTCATTCAAGGAAAAGCTTCTTTTTGCTGAGACAAATGATACCACCAGGTATCTGTGTTTAGAAATGCGTTAGACATCAGCTGTAGGCACGTTTCTGTCTCCATCTAAAGCAACATTAGTGTTGGTGTGTGAGCTTCTAGCAGTGCAGTAACTTTTCATTTATATCTGTGGTTTTCAAACTGTGCAGTGGTGGAGGGTCGAGGAGCATGAGGAAGGGCTGGCAAGTTTTTAGCATCTGAATAGAATTTTCTTTGAATGAAAAGTTCTAAGGGGAAAAAAAAAAAGAAAGGAAAATACTGTTTTAAATCAACCAAAGCCTATAACCAAGCACATTAGTGGCAATTAAGCAAGCAGAGTTTTTGGAAAGGGAAGCAATCCTGGTCTGTGAATAAGAACCACCGGCAATAAATTAATGTCAATGCTAAATTAAGAATAAATGGCTTTATTCTTAAAGTTTAAAACCTTACTGAACTCCTCAAAGCCCATTCTTTTCCATCTGTCAAAATCCTACCCTTTTTCTTGTTTGTTTTGGTATAAAACAACACAAATTTATTTTCCTATAGTTCAGGAGTTAGAAGTTGAAAATGGGTTGGCAAGGTCCTTTGTGCCTGGTCTTTCTTTAAAAAAAATTAATTAATTTTTATTGGAGTATAGTTGCTTCACAATATTGTGTTAGCTTTTACTGTACAGCAAAATGAATTAGTCATACATATATATATATATGTGCTTCCCTGGTGGCTCATAAAATAAAGACTCCAACTGCAATGCATGAGACCTGAGTTGGATCCCTTGGTGGGGAAGATTGCCTGGAGAAAGGAAAGGCTACCCACTCCAGTATTCTTGAATGGGAAATCCTGTGGACAGAGGAGCCTGTGGGCATATACATATATCCCTCCCTTTTGGACTTCCTTCTCGTTCAGGTCACCACAATGCACCAAGTAGAGTTCCTGGGCTATACAGTAAGTTCTTGTCAATTGTCTATTTTATACATAGAATCCTACTCTTTTTAAAAGATAATTTTTACACCTAAGTCCTTGTTGCAACTTTTCTCTTCCAACACAACATCCCAGATCCTCAAGACATTAATCTCTTCCTTCCCAGTCCTTCTGAAGCCTTTGTTAATATCTGCATTGCCCTGCAACTCACAGTGACCTTGCATTCAGCTTGCAGGGTCTGTGTTTCTCTTTCCCAGGACTCTGACCCCCCTGCAGGGCTCTTGTTCATCTGCACAGCCCTCCTTGCACCTGTCTAAGAATTGAAATTAGTAGAGAGAAAATCCTAAATAAATGCGTGTTTCCGTGAATTCTCAAAAGTCATAATTTTCACATTATTTCAGAACTTTTCATTATTGTTATATCTGTTACGGTGATCTGTGATCAGTGATCTTTGATGTTACCATTGTAATTGTTTTGGATGCCAGTGCTCCCATTGCTTGTTGACGTTGTTTAGTCGCTCACTCATGTCTGACTCTTTGTGACCCCATGAACTGTAGCCTGCCAAGCTCCTCTGTCCATGGGATTTTGCAGGCAAGAGTACTGGAGTGGGTTGCCATTTCCTTCTCCAGAGGATCTTCCTGATCCAGGGATCAAACCGGTGTCTCCTGCATTGGCAGGTGGATTCTTTACTACTGAGCCACCCTGGAAGCCTAGTGCTCCCATAAAACACGGCAAATTTAATGGATAAATGTTATGTGTGTTCTAACTGCTCCACACATGGGACACTCTTCCATTTCCATACATGTCCTCTGGCCTCCTTACTCTCTGAGGCACAACAATATTGAAATCAGGCCAAATGAGAGGAAGAGTCCCATATAGCATTGCATGCCTAGAGAAGTCTTTCATGAAAGGAGGAGTCTACTGATGGGGCAAAGCCCATTACTGTCTTACTTTAAGAAATTGCCACAGTCACCCCATCCTTCAGCAACTACCACCCTGATCCATCAGCAGCAGTCCACATTGAGGCAAGATGCTCCACCTGGAAAAAGATTAGGACTCACTGAAGGCTCAAAGTGATGGTTACTATTCTTTGGGCAATAAAGTATTTTTAATAAAATTGATATTTATCCCTTTGTTTATTTTTGGCTCTGCTGTATCTTCATTACTGTGTGGGCTATTCTCTAGCTGCGGTCAGCTGGGGCTGCTCTCTAGAAGCTTCTCATTGCAGTGGCTTCTCTTGTTGCGGAGAAGGGGCTCCAGGGCACCCAGGCTTCAGTGGTTGCGGCTCCCAGGACCTAGAGCACAGGCTCAATAGTCGTGGTGCATGGGCTCAGCTGCTCTGCGTGTGGCATGTGGGATCTTCCTGGATCAGGGACGGAACCCACACCTTTTGTATTGGCAGGCAGATTATTTACCACTGAGCCACCAGGGAAGCTCAATAAAGTATTTTTTAATTAAGATATGTGTGTTGATTTTTAGACATAATGTGATATACTCTTCATAGACATGGTATAATGTAAACATAACCTTCACACGCATTGGGAAGCTAAAAGTTCATGTGACTCAATTTCTTTTGATATTTGCTTCATGGAGGTGGACTGGAAAGAACCCATAATTTCTCCAAGGTGTGCCTGAATGTATATAGCATTCCCCATCACTTTTCCCTAAAGTAAGCTCTCAGGGAAAAGCCTAGGAAAATGGAAGCATGCGAATACAGGAAGTTTCATCTTTCTTTCAAAGCCCAGAGACACACAGGAAGTAGAGATGCTGAGTGAGTGAGAAGAGACTCTGTGTGCATCCTTGTCTGGATCCTTCTGTGCACATCCCTGTCTGGATCCCTCTGTGCACATCCTTGTCTGGATCCCTCTGTGCTCATCCTTGTCTGTGCTTCTGTGAGCATCCTTGTCTGGATCCCTCTGTGTGCATCCTTGTCTGGATCCCTCCTTCAATTTGGCTTCCTGTATCCTGGATGTGGATGTTCCAGCTGCTGCTAGAAAACTGTTTGGTGCTAATTAGAAGCTTTCCTCCTGAAATAATTACAAACTCCTTGGTTAGAATGGTTGACATCATCACAGGATCAGATGGGGCAGTCTGACATGTTCAGCAGGGACTGCGTTTTATTTAGACTGTTTTAGGACACAACACAGGCTCCAGATTTAATTGAGTTAGTGAATAGAATTAGACATTTATTGTAAGTGAAAGTTGACTGTTGAATGTGACCAGTATGAATTCATTCCACAAGGCTGGAATGAAAGGAAATGAACATTTTAAAAAACATATTTTTATTTTATTTGTATTATTTATTTATTTTGGCCATGCTGGGGATATTCACCTGGCTCCCCAATAGGCTCCCAAGTGAAAGAGAGATTTCTCTCTTTGTCAGGTACTACGTGCTTTCCCTCCCCCAAATCAGTGTCCAAAGAAAAGCTATGACAAACCGAGATGGCATATTAAAAAGCAGAGACATCACTTTGCCAACAAAGATCTGTATAGTCAAAGCTATGGTTTTTCCAGTAGTCATGTACGAATGTGAGGGTTGGACCATAAAGAAGGGTGAACGCTGAAGAATTGATTCTTTTGAACTGTGGTGCTGGATAAGACTCTTGAGAGTCCCTTGGACAGCAAGGAAATCAAACCAGTCAATCCTAAAGGAAATCAACCCTGACTATTCATTGGAAGGACTGATGCTGAGTTGAAACTCCAATAGTTTGGCCACCTGATTTGAAGAGCTGACTCATTGGAAAAGACCCTGATGCTGGGAAAGATTGAGGGCAAGAGGAGAAGGGGGCAACAGAGGATGAGATGGTTGGATGGCATCACCAATTCAATAGACAGAAATTTGAGCAAACTCTGGGAGATGGTGAAGCACAGGGAAGCCTGGTGTGCTTCAGTCCATGGGTCTCAAAGTGTTGAACATGACTGAGCAACTGAACAACAAAATGGATCAGTTGATTTAATCAACTCTCCAATATTTTTGACCAATGGTGGATGTGTGGGAAGAACCAGGGAGGAGTAATCTGAGTGTATGCTTTAGAGTCAGACAACCCTGACTTGATGTTGTTCTTGAGTTCTGCTACTGCTTATCTGCCTGGTCTTGGCCAAGTTGCTGAACCTCCATGGGTCTGCGTGTGGTTCACCATTTGAAAATGTTGTTAACAGTATCTTCCCTTTAGGGCTTTAATGAAAAGTAAATGAAATGGCGTAAATAGAACTACCTTCCTGCCCTCTCAGCCATCCCTCCCTACCTGCCTTCCTTTCCCTCTCAGCTTGTTACTCACTGACTGGTACTGTAACTGAGCAGGACCCAGGGACCTTTCCGGAACAGGCCTTCCCAGCTATCCTCCACTTTAGCTCCTCTCTGAAGGACCTAGATAATAGTATTGGACGCACATTTCCTGAGTTGTTTTGTAGATGTAAAAGCCCTCAGCAAATGGAAGATGTTAACTACTTGAGGACCATGAGCACACAGCCCCAGGCCTCCTGGAGCTTAAGGACTGACAATGTGAACCCCTGTGACACCACCCTGTGACCTCACCACCAGTCAATCAGAGAATTGTGTCCAAACTGATCACAGACACTGCGACCCCAGCTCAGGGTTTTTAGAGTATGAGCCGCCTATCTCTTGGCAAGGCCTTGGAATAAAACTTTCTCTGCTCCGAGCTCAGACATTTCAGCTTGTTTGGCCTCATTATGCTTTGGGCACACAGACTTGGACCAGCAGTATTAAGAATTCTAGGAAAGCAAATACAGGTCTTGAGATGACATGTTATGCTATCAAAGTCTGGACAGTGAGCATGAAGCATCTGGGGATGCTGGATAAAACAGTTTTAATCTTAGAGGGGGGAAAAGAGAATTTTAAAAACAGCTTATTTTTAGAATCTCAGTCAAGCCAAGAACAGCGTTCTCTATTAACAAATTAAAAGTGCAAAAACACAAAATGAAAATAATGTGTCTTCAAGTGTGTTGGTTTGGGATGATGAAGTATTCTCCTACAGTAAGTACTCTGTGCCTTTCTTGTAAATGGTTGGCAAGGAGGTTAAAATTGGAAGGATATCCGAGAACCACTCCTGTGAAAAAGACTTATTTTGGTATGGAAAACAGCACAATGGGCACTTTTAGATTTTATTTTAGTTTTTACTGAAGAATAAACTGGTAACATTTTATGCTCAATCTTCTTTTGAAGCTGATAATTGGATCATGCAAAGGGTGTTCAAGCCCAAGTGACATAGTAGACATACATTAGTATGACTGCTTGAAATAAGTCATTTTGGGGGGACCACTTCTCTAAAGTGGTTTGTCCAGGTTCTCCTAGAACTCTGTAGTCAGGCAACCCTGTATCTTGCATATATTCCACTCTGTTACTGCTTAGGTAGATTTAAGAACTCTAACTCTATTTATAGAGTTAGTTTCTTCTTCATATTTAGACTTGTATTTTCATGAACTCCTTTGGAGAGTATATATTTTTCTCACCACTGATTTTTTTTTTCAAACTGGAGTGGTTCCTAATTAAATAATCACTAAACTATATGTGGGATTATGTTATGAACAGCTGAAACTCAAAATGAAAGGAGAGTATCTAATCAAAAATATTTTAGAAAATTTAGGGAAGGAGGAATCTCATGATGTGCCTGGAGCTCATATCTTTGTTTCTCAGGCATCTGAGTGATTTGGTTTCCTATTATATAACCTACTCTATTCAGTACAGTACTTAGTATTTTTTGATGTGATGGATTAATATTAATGAATTCCATGTATATTGATTAATTAAAAATTATATATTTCACCTGAATTGTGATTTATGCCTGCACATTTTATTTACTGTCTTATTCCAGTGTGCAGATTGTTATGGCTTGAACGTTTGGATCCCTTACAAATTTATTATGTTGAAACGTTAACCCCCACTGTGACGGTATTGGGAGCTAGAACCTTTGGGAAGTGATCTGGGTTAGATGAGGTCATGAAGGTTGGTGTCCTCGTAAGAAGAGGAAGAGGCGGGCACCCGCCTTCCACCACCACAAAAGGACACAATGAGAAGGTGGTTTCTACAAACCAGAAAGAGGCTCTCACCAGGAATTAAATCAGTCCACATGGATCTTGGAATTCCCAGCCTCCAAAACTGAGAAATATATATCTGTTGGGTAAGCCATGCAATCTGTGATATTTTGTTACTACAGCTGGTTAAGACACAGGCTTTCTCTTCTTTTAAAAGAAAGCTGGATTGGCTCAGCTCTTTGTTAACCCTTCCTGATACTTGAAGTGCAGCTGAAAAACAGGGAAAGATGTTAGTCAGTTAATGAAGCTGTCCAGCCAGGCAGAAAGGGGAGCAGGGGAATAACACACCCCACTGAACATTTGAGAAGGATGATGACGTGGGTGGTGGGAACTTCTCTGAAAAAAACCTGAACAATGATCCAGAAATGGCATATCAAAAAAACACAATATATTTTTTTCTTAGAATTAATGAATCATCCCCTTTTGGGGGATTATAGACATGATCATTTCAATATCTTTCTATGATTGAAAGTATTGTCAATTAATGTCATAATTTTGCAAGTAAATTTTTAAAAATTATTATATTTGATATGCTAAGGAACTTCCAAATGGGAACATCTGTTGTTTTCCTGTTATTCACAAATTTTGTTAATCTTAAAAATAGAGCTATCAAATTTGTTGGAGACAGTTTATTAATTTTCTGAACTCATGACATTATTTTCTTATTATTTCAGTTGCAATCCTCAGGCCCCAGGGAATTAAATCATGGAAGTAGAGAGCTCCTGCTCTTTCTACACATCCCAATCTCTCTTTCTTGTCATGGAGCCAGGGGGCATTGCAGGTGGTGCTAGAGGTAAGGAACCCACCTGCCAGGTTAGGAGACAGGAGACTCAGATTCGATCTCTGGATCAGGAAGATACCCTGAAGGAGGACATGACAACACACTCCAGTATTCTTGCCTGGAGAATCCCATGGAGAGAGGAGCCTGGTGGGCATCAGTCCATAGGATCACAAAGAATCAGACACAACTGAAGCAACTTTGTACGCATGTACCACAGAACCAGTAAGATTCAGGGTCAGCAACATTGAACTCCCTTATAAATTTAAAGGGGACATATTGATTTTAGTAGTCTAGAAATCCATCTTACAAATGGAAATAAGCCATGAGGATAATTATTAAACAGTCAATAAGGCTGTTCCCTTGGATAGGGAACAGGGAAAAATCCCCTTTGCCGTACTGCAGAATTTGCCTCTTAATATTGTAAGTTTGTATTGATAAATAACTTCAGCCCAATATTTTCCTTTTTTTGATTCAAGCAGTTATCCCTGAAGGGATGAACTATGGGTGAAGAAGTTCCTTCTAATCACAATTTCCTAAAGATGAAATTTTAGCAGAAACCATAATTTGGGCAAGAGTGACATCAACCACAAATAGGATGTACCCTCAGGATCTGAGAGTAAAATGAAAATGGGAAAATCACCTTCAGAGATAATTTGTTACTGATGAGACTAGAAAGAAAGCCTTTTAAATCATCTGAAAAAATTCTCAAGGAAGTAATATAAATATAATTTAATAGACTTGGTCTAATTAATGATGACATTTATTATTGTCAAGATAGGAGGGTGATATTCTGCATGGAAATTGAAAAAGAAATAACGAAGAATAAGACTTTTTCAATATTTCTTGAGTACAGTACAGTTTCAGGTGACTTAGGAAGAAATATTTTCCCCAGAGCAGAGGAAAAAAAAATTATTAGGAAACATATAATATCTTGCCAGTTTCATTGTCATTGTAAATGCATAATTTTGGCCTTTTGGCTTACAGCTATGAATCTTGGTGTATTAATCAGAATCTTTTTGTGAGTAAGTAGCGGAAATCAACTCAGACTAGATTATGCAGAAGTAGTTACGGTCATATTCCGAGTCTTCCTGCACCTAGTATGACTCACCTGTTGTAACCAAGCAGAACCCTACAGGGCCTTCCTGAGACAGGCCTTCCCCAGTTTCCTTCGCTTTGAAGTGAAATGAAGTGTTAAGTCACTCAGTCATGTTCGACTTTGCAACCCTGTGGACTGTAGCCTGCTGGGCTCCTCTGTCCATGGGATTCTCTAGGCAAGAATACTGGAGTGGGTTGCCATTTGCTTCTCCAGGGGATCTTCCCAATCCAGAGATTGAACCCAGGTCTCCCACATTGCAGGTAGCTTTTTTACCATCTGAGACACCAGGGAAGCCCTTCTTCGCTTTAGCTCCTCTCTGAAGGATCTATACATGTTCTGCAGACGTAAAACCCTCGCAACAAATGGAAGATGTTAACTACTTGAGGACTGTGAATACACAGTCCCAAGCCTCATGAAGCCTAAGGACTGACCATCTGAACCCCTGTGACACTGCCCTGTGACCTCACCACTGGCCAATCAGAGAATTGTGCAGGAGCTTATCATACACACTGCCACCCACCCCTCATCCCCCCACCCCCATCCCCTCCACCTGTCTTTTGAAAATGCTTTGCAGAAACCCTTTAGGGAGCTTGAGGCTCTTTCGCAGGGCCCCTGCAATAAATCTTTCTCTGCTCCAAACTTTGTTTGGGCCTCATTCTGCTTCAGACACGCGAACTTGTGTTAACACTCTGAATTAATTCATATAGTGGACATTTGAAAGTACAAAGTTTGACAGGGACCCCACTCTGCTGTGACCTGCTGCTGCTGCTGCTACTGCTAAGTCACATCAGTCGTGTCTGACTCTGTGCGACCCCATAGACGGCAGCCCACCAGGCTCCCCCGTCCCTGGGATTCTCCAGGCAAGAACACTGGAGTGGGTTGCCATTTCCTTCTCCAACGCATGAAAGTGAAAAGTGAAAGTGAAGTCCCTCAGTCGTGTCCAACTATTCGCGACCCCATGGACTGCAGCCCACCAGGCTCCATCGCCCATGGGATTTCCCAGGCAAGAGTGCTGGAGTGGGGTGCCATTGCCTTCTCCTGCTGTGACCTAAGGAGATGCAAATGTTCTCAGTGCCCCAGCCTGAGAGAACTTCATGGCAAGCCCTCTGTTATAAAGAGAGCAAATGTAAATCTGCTTACCTTCAGAGTTGCCCCACAATCACGTTGGGGACTCTCAGATGTGTAATTTAGCATACTTCCTCCCTCCTAGTCTTTTCTTTGCTTATCAGCAGTTGTATCTCGGGTCCCAGGAGCAAGTCCTAGGACCTGAAGCTTACCTGGGGGAGGAAAATCTGTAACCCAGAAACCTTATTTGTTGTTTGCTTTTTAGTTCCTAAGTCAAGTCCGACTCTGCGACCCTATGAATTGTAGTCCGCCAGGCCTCTCTGTCCATGGAATTTTCCAGGCAAGAATACTGCAGTGTGTTGCCATGTCCTCCTCTGGGTGATCTTCCCAGCTCTGGGATGGAACCCTTGTCTCTTGGGTCTCCTAAATTGGCAGGGAGTTTCTTTACCACTGAGCCCCCTGGGAAGCCCCAAAACCTTATTAAATCTGCTTAAAACTGTCTAGTAAGTCCACAGCAGGGGAACAAAAATAGACAGAGTGCTTTTTCTTCCCTTCCTCCCTTCCCCTCTCATTCTCAGATCTTCTACAGCCTCTTTTACATCAAAAAGCTTTGGGGTTCCCCTTGTTCCCTTTATCACGGTGTTACCTGCAGATCCCTGAGCCTTCTGGTCCTCACACCCTGGTGCCCGTGCACACCCTACCACCTCTGCTTGTAGTGAAGTGGATCCATGAGAACTTGTTGAAAACAAACTACTTGAAAGCTGTTTAATAGGAAAAATAGGACAAAGTGTTCAGTACTGCAGTGGAATTAGAATAAACATACTGTGCTAGCTTGCTGAAACTCCTGTAACAAGGCACCACTATGTGGCTTACACAGAAACTTATTGCCTCAGTTTTGGAGGCTACAAGTCCAAGGTGTTGGCAGGTGTGGTTTCTCCAAGGTTGCTCTGTTTGGCCTGTGGGTGGCTATTTTCTCACACGTCCTTACAGGGAGGACACCTCACAGGGTATCTTCACTGTGTCTTCTGTGTGCGTAAATCCCTCGGGTCTCTTTGCGTCCAAACCTCTTCTTCTTATATTGGATTCTCATCCATCCTGAAGACTTCATTTTAGCTTATCACCTCTTTAAAGGCTCTCTCTTCAAGTACAGACACATTCTGAGGGACTATGGGTTGGGACTTCAACATAGGAATTGGAGGGGACCTGACTTATCCAGTTGGGGCCCACTTTCCTGGTGGCTCAGTGATTAAGAATCCATCTGCCAATGCAGGAGACGCAGGGTCGATCCCTTGGAGAAGGAAATGGCAACCCACTCCAGTGTTCTTGCCTGGGAAATCCCACAGACAGAAGAGCCTGGTGGGTTACAGTCCATGGGGTTGCAAGTGAGTCGGACACGACTTACTGACTAAACAATGATTCAGCCAATAACACATATCAATGAAAGAGAGTTGGCCGTGGGAGCTAGAGGATGAAGGAAGAAGGGAGAGAGACAAGATTGAACCTGACACTGGGTATTTCATGTCTTTCTTGTCTTTTCCCTATCAATCTTCCCCCAACCCCCACCTCACCGTCCCCACTTTCAATTTGTTTGGACTACCCTCACCACACCAAGCGGTGTGGTGCCTGGAGAAACAGGCATAAAAGTTCCAAGAAGCACAGAATTTTCAGCTGAGCAGCAGCATTAATAGGACAGGTCTGTCCACCCTCAAGAAGAGGACGTTTGGTAAGACTGGGAGGAGGCTGACAGGGGCTTTATTTGGATAGAGATCTCATGTCTTCCCAAAGATGTTGGGGGTCCTCCCATGGAATGCTGGGAAACTCTCTTGTGCAATTTCATCATTAGAAATCATCTCACACATACACACAATTGTCATTGCAAACCACAGCACCCACTCAGTTTCCAGCCCATGCTCCTGCTCCTGCTCCTGCTCCTTGCCTCCCAGGCACTTCCTCCAATTTTGCTTCATGTGAAGAATGGCAAGAATCAGCAGTCATCTTCTCTAAGTCCAATTTGACTATATTTCCAAAATATCCCTGGATATCTGGTTCTGCTGAAAACAATCATGAGAGTCAACTTATACATAGTGTAAAAGAACTGCTCTTGGCCTCGTGTGGCTGCATACACTAAGACACTGAAACTCACATGTTCTGGGAATGAAAAAAGTAGGGAAAAACGCCTATATGGATCAGTAACTCCAAAACACAGAACCTGTGCTTGTTATGACATTTCCAGGGCATTCTTACCTGCTTAAAAAAAAAAAAAAATTTGCTGCATTTGGCAAAGACTTTATTATATCCGATTTGCCCTAAATCTCTTCTTGTTAAAGGCAAGTTTAAAAGTAGAATTCATTATCTCAGAAAGTAACAAAGACTATAGTTTTTTAGCAACTGCCTGTCACCACAGTGCTCCTGAGGAAGCATTCATTCAAAGAAATCTGTAAAAATGTTATGTATTTAAGAGGTCAGTTGAATAAAATTTCAGATTTGGGGATGGAAGGCTGTTACAGATTGCTATGGACTGAATTCTGTGTCCCTCAAAATTTATATGGTGAAGCCCTAATCCTGAATGTGGTGGGACCTTTGGGAGTTAATTGGTTTTAGGTAAGCTCATGAGGGTGGGGTCCTCAAGATGGGATCAGAGCCCTTGGAAGAAGAGACAGTGAGCCTCCTCTCTTTCTCTCTCTGACTGAGGAAAAGCCAGGAGAGCACCCAGGAGGTGGGCAGCCATGGAGGAGCTGGAAATGGATTCTTACCAGGAACCCAACTGCCAGCTTCCAGAACTGAGAGGAATAACAGTCTGCTGTTCAAGCCACACGGTGTACAGGATTCTGTTCCGGCAGACTGAGATGATCAAGATGCAAATACTCACCCACGAGGAGCATCTTCGAGGTCACTCTCAGCGCCAAGCTTTCTGAACTGGAGAAGGTGTCAGAACTGTTGGAGAAACAACTGAACGCATTTCTTTGTGGCTAGAACACAGCCAGGAAAGAGAGTCACAAGAGATGAACCTAGCAGAGTTACCCACATCCGGACTATGAAGGGACTTCTTTTCCCTTATAGGTTCTTACAAAACATTGAGTATACTTTCCTGTGCTGCACAATAGATGCTTGTTGGCTATCTATTTTATATATCGTAGTATCTACATATGAATCCAAAACTCATAATTTATCCCTTCCTCATTTTCCCAATATAGCTACTTAACACTGTAAAGATACTTTCAGAGTATTTATTATTTTTAGTTGTGAGAGGGTGTCTCATTATAAGAGTGTACTGTAGTTTATTTCTTATTGCTTGCTTTTCAGTTATTTCCAATTTTCCCTCTTATGAATATCATTGCCTATACATTGTAGGGTATTTGTCCAGTCTTCTAGGTTCAAGACTTCGGTTGATGTTTGGACATTTGTGTTTCTCCTTCAAGGGAAATAATGGAGATCAATCTATCACCTATTTATCTGTATCTCTATAGCCTACTTTCATATTGATTATAAACTCTATCTCTTTATCTCAGTTGGAATAAAACTTAGAAAATATTTCCCACCTCAAGTGATATTAATATAGTAGTTTTGTACTTGTGGTTTTCTACAATTGTATCTTTAATCTGTACGATCTGATTTTGGGGTAGGAGGTGTTCCTAGAGGTGAGCTGGTTATCTTAATACCATCTATTGAAAAGACCATCCTTTTTCTTGTTTTTGATTATGCATTCAATTTATTTATATTATATGTACAGATTCTGTTTTTGAACTTTAAAGTTTGTTCTTTCTTTGGTGGCTGTTGTTTAGTCACTAAGGCATGTCTGACTCTTTTGCAATCCCATGGACTGTAGCCCGCCAGACTCCTCAGACCATGAGATTTTCCAGGTAAGTATACTGGAATGGGTTGCCATTTCCTTCTTCATCTTTCATTTGTAGTAAACTCTTATGGTTATTGCAACTTATGATAGGTTGGGTGGGAAAACCTTCATCCATATTCATTTAAAAATAAGCTTTTAGGTTTTCCAGTGTTTTTATTCCTCCACATAAACTTTATAGTCATTTTGTCAAGTTTTATAAAATATCTTTTGGGCTTTGTTGCATTATGTTTCTGGGTTAATTAGAAGCAAATTGCATTCTTTACCAAATTAAGTTTTCTAACTCAGGAGTATGGTGTGTTTTTCTTTCTTTTTTTTTTTTTTTTTAAAAAAACTCCCCTTAAATATAAATTTTATTTGTTTGCAGATTATAGTAACTGCACTCGTTCATTGTAGAGAATATGAAAAAAAGTAGACAGACAAGTGGCTATTTCCTTTCCACCTTGGTTTTGGGCCACAGGTAGAGAGAGTTGAATGAATTGTACTGATGGTTGAGGGCTTCCTTGTTGGCTCAGACAGTAAAGAACTCGCCTGCAATGCAGGAGGCCTGGGTTTGATCCCTGGGTTGGGAAGATCCCCTGCAGAAGGAAATGGCTACCCACTTCAATATTCTTGCCTGGAGAATCCCATGGACAGAGGAACCTGGTGGGCTACCATCCTTGGGGCCATAAAGAGTCAGACACGACTGAGTGGCTAACATTTTAACTTTTTCACTTTGTACAATGAGGTACAACTAATTGTACACCACTGGGCCATGGAATGCTCCATAAGAGCAGAAAGTAACAAACAACCCCAAATATCAGTCGCTCACCCCAGTGGAAGTGTATGTTTTGCTGGTGTCCAATGTGGTTCAGCTGAGGGTGGGGGTGGGGGTGGAGTGGGGCCTCTGCTCCATCCACTCAGAGACTCAGATTCCTTTCATGGTGTGGCTTCCCCACCTCCACCCCCACAGGGCATGTTAGAAACTCCCGTAAGAGCCTGTGCCCATCTCTTGCTTTTACCACCAGATAATACAACTACTGGCAGACATGGACTCTTCGTGTTTTACTCATATTTGTGACTCCATATGGTGCATGTCAGTTGGTTCAGATGTTCACAAACACTTAAAAATCGCAATGTAGAAAGTATAGATGCTTCCAAAAAGACTGGAAAGAGTCTTTCCAGTATTTTTAAAATACCGGATGGGCTTCCACTATTTTTACATTTAACATGTCTTACTATCAGTCAGGAAAAAAGAAAGCTCTGATGAATTTCTCTAAAAAAGAAACAAGTGAATTCTTGATTATTTCAATTCTTTGTTCTTTCTAATAGTTTTAAACTTTGTTCCAGCTGTTGTGTATAGCAGTTTCTCTACACATAGAGCTGATGCTTCAGCTCCTTTTAAATATTCTGCAAAGAAAGGCTACATGAACCAGTAGAACACTTACCTAATTGTATAGAAAATGGAACATTTCTTTAAAAAATTAAAATATTTTAAGAAAAACAATTATGTATAGCATAAACCCTAATTTTGTAGAAAAATCAGGCATTTAGAAACATTGTCCTTTTAAAAAGTACTTTTGTTCATTGACAATGTTTCCTTTTGTTAATGTTTAAACCAATTATTCACATTTTTAAGCCTCTTTGTGAGCTGAAATATCTCTTCACTTTTGTAGTCATTTTAGAGAAACATTATTACTTTTTAGGACTAAGATGTATAGATTAAACATATCTTAGAAATTGATATAATTTAATTTTAAATTTATTTCAGATTCAACAGAACTCAGCTCTGTTTGCAGGGTTCAGTCGCATTGTTGGGAGACTGTGCCCGTGAATACAGCCTTATTTTACCTTCTCATCTTAGACCCACAATGTCCTGCTCTCTTCCTAGACTTAGAAAGAATTAGGAACTCGGACTTCTGTTAAAATGACCACAGTGTACTTTATTTAATGATTTTGGTACCTTGTGTTGCAATAAAATAAAAAAAAAATCTACAAAATTCAAATATAGAAAATTTCAAGTCTTCTTTTTTTTTTTTTTAAAGTTTTACAAGAAAAATCATGTAACCAAGGAAATCTGTTCATTATGAAGCACTACTTTCCACTTTGTTTCATCACAAATTGCAACTTACTCAACAAACCGAAATGACGATGGTACTGCAGTAAACAGCAAATATTCCACACACTGTGCTTTCAACTACAGCAGGTGGAGGCTGTGCTGGGAAGCAGCAGCCTCCAGCCAATAAAGACACTCTTACAATCCAAACGCTAAAGGAATGTTTGTATACCTGGAATTTGAATATATATATTTACAGGAAGAAAAAAATTTAATAAGTAGTTTGCTTCTTCATTTCAAACAAAATCCCAAATACATTTGTACAGTGTTTACAAAGTAAAGCACAAGAACTGCCAAGGTTTTCACTCGGGTCCAGGCACTGTGCTTGTACTGGGGATGGGGGGCGGGGGCTGGGGAATGTCAACTCCATTCCCTAAACACACACACACACACACACACACACACACACACGGGGTCTCTCAGACCTAATTTCAGTGTTGGTCATAGGGTGGGCAGGGGAGAGGGAAGCACAGGAATGGGCATTCCCCACACTCAGAAGGTCATGCAGAGAGAGTTGACAACAGAGAACTTAGAAATGATGGCCCATTCTCATCGCTGGCTGTTCCCCTCCCACCTGGTATATGTTCTCTTTAAAGATAAATTTAAAAGAACAACAGCAACAACAAAAGATCGAACTGGGAAAGGAGCACAGAATGTTTAAGGCAAATCAAGCAAATATAGAGCAGCTTCTCTTGGTGTTGAGTGGAAATGAGGATTTCACTCCCAATGGAACTTAGAAACAAAATGTAGGACAACTTCTTGAGGCTGGGTTGCTTATGTCCTGTACAAATTTTTTTGAAAATTGCTTTGCACCAAGTGTATCCTTTTGGAATTTTAAATGAAAAAACTAGTTGGTTACAAAGTGCATGGTTTCACGTTTTGAAATAAAACAGTAGCTGAGGTAGTTCGATGTGAAAATTATTTACTTAAAATAACTGGAGGATGAAGAACAAATGTCAGCAGCAAAAATCCTTGCTGTGAGGAAGCCGGTTTCAATTATGCAGTGGTTTAATGCTGAGTAAAATGCTTCTATTTTCCTTTCACATATTATTAATTAAACTGGAATATTAGTATTAGTATGGAAAATCTACTTGGTAGGATGTCAGTACAGAAATCTATAGTCTCAGCAAATTTTATGATTCATGCTTTCCCAATTTCTGCACTGAAGCTATAACATAAAATGGCACTAGTTGTCATTCTTAGAAATTTTGAACTAAACTGTAAAAAGAGTTTAGTAAAGATGGAGAGACAAATCAGTAGGAAGGATGGTTTCACTTTTACTTGGAGGATGCATTTGTCTTTGGCCCTGAATTCAAAGTACCATTTTAAAAAATTAATTTATTTTTTATTGAAGGATATTTGCTTTACAGAATTTTGCTGTTTTCTGTCAAACCATGTAATGAATCAGCCATAGGTATACATAGAGGGAGGAACCTCCTGGCTTATCTGTTGTTCAACTTGTTCTGAGAATGGGAAATCCTACTTTGTACCTTTAACTCTCTCTCTCCAAGCCGGTGAGCTGTCCACTAGCTGAGAAGAAGAGCAAAGAGTATTCCGTAGGAGCAAGGTTCTTGCTCAACATCCTGCCTAAAGAGAGGCTTCAGGTGGGCCCTTCAAAAACCAGTTGACTGAAAGTTTCATTTTTCAGCGATCTCATACCACCTAGATATGAAAGGAGTTTTGTGATAATAACGTGCTAGGGATAAGAAGGGATATAAGCAAGGTGGGAGACATTCTTTTTGAGCAAAACAGAATTTTCCATGTGTTTTTTACTCTTACAAGGTAGAATGTTAACTGAAAAGCCATGGAATTTGAAGACTGCATTTAAAACATGTCACGTGTGATGAGGACATGACTGGTCCACAATCGTATGATCAGATTTATCTTTGTTAAAAACTTGCTTTTCTGAAATAATATCTTGTTTTTAGGAAGGATATTGGAAAGTTTTACATGGACTGAAAAGTCTTAAAAAGACTGTAATGTTTGAGGCGTTCAAATCCCCCTTTCCTCACTGATCAGATTTATAGCCTACATGAGATAACACTTTGACTCCACTTTTTTTAAGTTTAGAATTTAGATTCTAGCATTTTGAAGAATGGTCCAGCTCTCATCCCTTCACACTCCGTTTTGTGCCCTTGGGGTGAAATATCCCAAGGACATATTCTGCCCACTGACCTCCTTCTCTCCTCCCAGCAAATCCGCCTGAGAAGCTGCTTCAGCCCTTGCATCTCCAGGTCCTTGCACCAAGGCCACTCAACCTCAGTTTTCTTGTGCAAAAACAAAGCCACAGGTATTTCCCTTCACAGCGACAAGGATAGTCTGCTGCACTTTTGGTTGAAAAAGTCTTGATGCTAGGAACTGGGGGAAAAAAGCCCAGAGAAATTCAAGTTATTTTTGATTCACTTATTACTACAATCATATTTTGAGTCTCAAAATCCTACAAAACACAAACCAAAACAACAGCAAAATGATACTTAAGTCTGATGTGGCAATATAATTTTTTTCTGATGGGTCGGATAATCACCTAGGTTAAATTCATGCTTCAGGAAACTTAATACCATGCATTAGACATGTTTATCCAGTCTGAAGTTTTAAGCCTTGGTTGTATCACTAGCAACAAGATTTTTAGAATCCAGAAGAGATTCTGTTGAATATGTATGTTATGCAAGCTCCAGACCCACTTATCTAGTAAACATTCTGAAGCCCTAATTCATAGTTTTAAGAGCATGCAATCTTTTTTTGCAAAGGATATAGTTTTTAAATAAGGGCACAATGATAATATTTATGTACAACAACTTCGCCTCATGAAGTCACATCATGAAAACGTTCTCTGCATTGTTAGTATAGTTTCACTGATATATTCCCATGAATAATATTCTCTGATTACCATATTGCCTCCCTGACTCAAAAATGACAAATCATATTACTTAGCACTAGTTCTTCTCAGGACTAAATATTTGAGAGGAAACATGTTACTTTGGCAGGAAGTAAGTCGCACAAGCTGCTCTTCTTGGCAAGGCCTCCCCCACCACCTCCTCTGTCCTGGAGCAGAACTCAGGTCTGTGTACGTGTAAGTACAGACGTGGATCCATGTATGGCTGAAGCCCTTGTGTAAACAAACACTTCTCTGAAATATTTAAAATATATTTATACTCTGAAAATAAATCAACTCAGAAACTGGGGAAGAAATAAGGCTCTGGTTTCTTTTATTGGATCATAAAGGGAGACATGTATCCACTTAGGGGTGAGACAGAGTCTCATTGTAAACAAGAAGAAACCTAACCTCAGTAACAAATTCTCCCTCCCAGTAACGGGTTTCAGAGTACCACCTGCCAGCATTAGTACTGAATTGGGTGTCATGCAAGCGTTCTGGAAAATGTAGCTTGGGATCAGGCATGAAAATTTTTCAGGCATCAAAAGAAGCCACCTTTTCTGGGTACATTTGATAAATATTTAGTAACATTCAGTTTCACTAAGAGGAAAATTGTCATTCTCAGTGTTTGTATGAAAGGAGTTAATTTTCTCGTTAAAAAGTTGATAATTTAAACGAATTTCTCCATAGACCTTTGAAGAACAAGTTACGCTTTGATCAGAAATCATCAGGGTCCTGGCTGGCTGAGTGATTTCTTTTCCATCCCTAACCTGCTTCTCCAGCCTGCTCCCTCCCAACCCCGAGTTCTTCTCTGTGTGAACACTAGTCACCAGGTGTCAAAGCACTTTCCCAGCTCACATTAATCTTCCCAACACCCCTGTGAGGTAGGTAGATGAATATTCTCTTTCCTGTGTGTGAAAAATGTGGCCAAAGATGGGGACAATGGTCATTCACGTTCCCTCACCTTGCATCCCCATCACTGGACCAGCCCCTCTGTGTCCTTGCTCCCAAAAGGGAAATAGTTTAACTATTTTTATGCTTCAAAGGTCTAAGAAATCCTTGAAATAAAAACTTCCTATTTGAAGAATAAAATACTCACACATTTGTATTTCCCTTGAACGATTCTGTCAAGTAGACTCTGGCAAGGATTAACAGTGTGTGAGCAGCAGGGGAGCAACTAGAAAATTCTAAAAGATGGAAACAGCTGAATAGTAAGTTTCCTTGCCAGGCAGGGCCCGAGAGGCAGGCCCGGAACTGTCACCCTGTAGGAAGGACCCCAGGACCGCCTCCCACAATTCTCCCATTCATGTCTGCTGAAAGCAAATAAAAATCAAATAGCATTGACTCTGCATTATTTATTTCTCTTTGCACAACAAAGAGATCTTTAGCAGCAGAATATCACCAGCAACAGATTAATGCGCAAGAAAGTTTAGTTCCATTACCTACAACACCTGAGCATTTTCTGTCTATCTAGGCAACACCAGACAACCAGAAAGAACACAAGGATTCAAACATCTGGATTTTCCCAATGCTCCAGATGTGTGACATCACAAATGCCAAATTTGCTCCTGGAGTGACTGACTTCTTTACTTTTTCTTGGGATATTTACATTCTTGTAGGACAATCTTTCTATTTTTTAAGAATACCATGCTGTCTACTTCTGTTTCTGAAGAAGAGTTGGCAATCATTTGGAAAATTCAGATGCTGAAAGCCCTCAAATGAACAGAAACGTAGTCATGAGGAAAATTAAAGCTTTTAGGGCTGCTGGTGGTCCAGAGGTTTTGTCTCCCTTGAAAAATTTCTTCATTGTCCACCTTTTCACTTCCATTATTCTGAAAATTGTTCTCCCGAGAATTATTTTTGCTCTCTGGGGACAAAGATGCAGTCTAGGTGATGACAGAATCAAGGTCCAAAATATGTTGAAATGATTCACGTAACAAACTTGTTGACCCGGTTTAGTGGATTTGATCACAGAGGTTCTTGGGATGGAGTGATGTATTTATAATGGGATGATTGAATAGGGCCGTGGTCACTCTGAATTTCACTGTTGTTAAGACAAAGGATGATTCAATGGTCATGTTTTACAAGCAAGAGTACTTACTAACCTTCAAATATCTCAGCTTATAACCCATCAGAAGCCCTCATCCTGCAGAGTTAGATAGGAGGGAACAGGCCAATGACCAGGGGAAACTGTCAAGCAGGAGAGTCCCCTTAAGGACAGAGTTAGTCTCAGACACAGAGCCACCAAGGTCATCTCTGTCCTCCTTGTCCAGCCATGCCCTGGCCTTTCATTAGTCGATGCATCTATTGTCATCGCCGCAGAGTAAGTAGCAGGGTCCACAGCGACCTCTGCTCTACAAAAGGCAAATATTCCTGATGAACCACTGACAGGTTTCGTCCTTGGTCCCCACACCTGCACATTTACAATAGTAGGAAACTTCTGTTCCAACACCTCTCGTAGTCACTCCCACTCAAAAGCCTTGTTTTACAGGATGATTTCTTGTTCCTATGTGACAACAGCCAACCAACTTATTGGACAAGATAGAGGATATTTGTGCCTTTTTTGGCTTTAGCAATTGAGAAAATTGACACTTTCTTCAACTTCTTAGTTTTCATTGCCTTGCAATTGAAAGTTGCATGATGGCAGGTCACTATTTCACCATTACACTTCAGTGCTTGTGCTCAGAGCTAGACTTGCTGAAGTACAGGACAACCCTGGTGCTTAAAACTGGGACTATCACTTGGTACCTCTTGGTACATCTTGGAGATCATCACCAAGATGGTCACTGATGAAGCAGAAACACCTTCGGAAGAGGTACAAAAAGGACCACAACATCGTCTTCTTTTTGTGTTAGATTGCTTATCAGATATATCTGAAGACTTTCACTCATTCTTCTAGTGTTAACGTTTGAAGCTGTTCCACTGAGAGATTAGACAGAAAACTATATAACAACATATGGATGTCTGACTCTTGCAAACTTTAATCTGAAGTACATCTATCCTTACCTTGCAGCTCAAACCTTTCCTTAAAAAGAGAAGCAAGTGGGACCCAACCATGATTTTTAATTAAGAGATCACCTGTTTATTTTTCAGTGAACTCTCAGGTGCTCAGAATGTCAGCTTGGTGAGCTCAGAGCTGATAACCAAGGTTACACAGGGTTGGAGAAGCAACGGGAGAGCCAAGCCCACGTACAAAAGTATTTCAGTTTGAAACTGGCAATGTCACCACCTAGGAAGGCGGGAATCAAATGATTCCATAGCTATAGCCATGGGATTTTACCTCCAAAATTGAATTATAAATTCAATTTTATAAATTGGTTATTACAATGCTGACAACAGAACTCTCAGGAAATGAAGAACAGCAACTATACTCAGATCAATCATTAAACGATGACAATGACTCCCCCCCCTCATTTCCAAACACAAATAGATTTGTATCCATTTAAGGTGAGTCTCCATAACCCACTGCACTGAGCTATGTAAGCCCCCAGGAATCCATTCACTTTTTCAAAGTCGTTATTGTTTAGTCACTATGTTGTGTCCGACTCTTTGTGACCCCATGGACTGCAGCCTACCAGGCTCCTCTGTCTATGGGATTCTCCAGGCAAGAATACTGGAGTGGATTGCCATCTCCTTCTCCAGGGTATCTTCCCAACCCAGGGATCGAACCCAGGTCTCTTGTGTCTCCTGCATTGGCAGGCAGATTTTTTACCATTGAGCTGCTAGGGGAAGGCCTTTCAAAGCTGTGCAAATGAAGGCAAAAACAAATGAAGAAGGTGGAATTTCATCAAAGGAGTGAGAAGCAGGGAGAAGGGATTCTGGAGCACTCTACTTCACAGAGGCCTTTCTCTCCAGGCCTGCGGACCTCACCACACTGAATGAGCGCTCCTTCCTACTAACTGACTCATTTCCCTTTGCAGTAGCTTGACTGCAATCTCACAAGTCAAGAATTCACAAGATTAAAGGGTCTGTTGAATTAATTAACGCAAATCACCTTCAGTAAATCTTGACAAGTTCCAAGGTGTTTCTGTAAAAAAAGAGAAGGGAATCAATAGCATCAGCAGTGTGAGGCTTTGTGCAGCAGAGGCTCGTGTTTCTGGTGTGGCTAGTTCATCTTTGGCTCCCTTCCCCTTCCTCCAGGCAGGAGAGACTGCCGTCTTTTCATAGAACTCCAAAACTCTGGTTCAGACCAAAGAAGACATTTCACCCCAGGCTTTCAAGACACACTTGAGAGATGTATTCCTTTTTCTAGGTATAATACCTTAGAAAGGTTAATAAGGGGAGTTGTTAGATATCTTGGTTCTTTGAAAGAAGGATATGAAATGACAATTCTTGACTAACCGACAGATCTCCATTGATTATAGGATGATGTGCTATTGCTCCCAATTTGAATAGAAGAATTCTCAGCAACACAAATAAAAAGCCACAGGTGGAAGGTTAATTGCCAAGTTATCATAGTGGTATCCAACTGCCAGAACCACAATGGACTGAAACGCCAGTGTTGATTACAACCCATTCTACTGGCTTGCAATCAAAATAGGTTTCTTACAATGAGAGAAACCCAAAATGTATTTTCAACACACTTAAGGGTGTTTTAGAACTTCCTGATAGATGAATTAATTTGAAACAATTAAGAGCGTTGATTTGATACAACTCAATACCAGACTGCCACTAGAACAGCTCAATTAAATTAGTTTAAACACAGCATCTTCATTTATTAATATTTGTAGCACTTAAATGAAGTAAGAATTTGATTAGTTCCATTTGAATGCAAATCAAGCAACAGAGAGAGCGGATGGCCACCAGCTGAATTTGGTAGATGGCAGTAAAATAAAAACAATAAACCTTACATTTTCTGAAATTCTAATAACAGAGAAGGTGACAGGCTTCAATATTAGCATGAGAGAAAATTTTGTGTTGGTACTGTGCTGGTAGTATTTGCTTATCAAGTTGATTATTAGTTCTGATGTTGATCTGTTGTGTTAAATGTGATGTTTCTCTGCAAACATCAGTAAGGGTACTCATCTTGTCTGGTACCATCCCTGAGACAGGGGCAATCATCATAATGAACCACTCATGGTGGCAGGAACTGAGACACTAGCACTATTATTAGGTCAGCTGTTTTGCTGAAGGAATTCTTGGTGTGTTTCTCGGCTCATAAAAATGAATATGCTTTCTTTTCTCTTTCCTTTTATTCCACAGAGGACCTGTGAGTTTATAGCCTTCCCTAACCAGAATTATTTAACTCAGAGGAAATTAGTCATGTATGTCAATAGTTATCTTTAAATAAGATGCTCTTTACATCTATGGGAAGCCAATCACTGTGGGCCATATTGAAGGAGAGACTTGGAATGGGTACCATGCCAGCATGTGTCCACTCAGGGTGGGGCTGGCAGTCTTCTCTCCTGAAATGTGATGCAGGTCACTGCTGCTCGTCTGGGCACGGGGCTTCAGAACATCCTCTCAGGTTGCAATAACTGAGGTTTATGTCTGAAAATTTGTTCTTCCTAAATAACATGTATGCTGCAGACTATGTTCTGAGGGAACCTACTGGGACATCTAACTTTTGTGTACAGAGAGATTTTTTTTTTTGCAATGAAGTTCTACTGATGATGGGAAAAGGAGATCTTTGACAAGCCTGCATGCCCCATGTGCACTTCTGTAAACGCACATGCCCCTTGTCCCTCACAACATATCCTCATTCTGTCTTAACTGATGGTCCTTTTTCCATTCCTCTGTGGCCAGCCAGAACTCCATTAAAAACCATAATTGGGGGCTTCCCTGGTGGTCCAGTGGCTAAGACTTCTAAGCACCATGGGGTGCTGGTTTGATTCCTGGTCAGGGAACTAAGATCCCACATACAGCATGATGTGGCCAAAAAAAGAAAACCAAAAAAACCCCAGAATGGTGACTGGGACAAAAAGGTATCATAAGTGCTCATCAAAGACGCTTCCTGAAGGTCAGAGAAGTGCCATCTCAGAAGCATGCTGATTTCACATCTCTTCTTAAAAATAAATCCTCAGGAATATCTCCAAAGCTGATTCAAAGATGATTGGTTTGAGTCAAAAGCGCATGCGTGCATGCTAAGTCACTTCAGTCGTGTCCAACTCTGTGTGACCCTATGGACTCTAGCCCACCATGCTCCTCCGTCCATGGAATTCTCCAGGCAAGAACACTGGAGTGTGTTGCCATGCCCTCCTCCAGGGCATCTTCCTGACCCAAGGAGCAAACCTGCACCTCTTGTGTCTCCTGCATTGCAGGTAGGATCTTTACCACCAGCACCATCTGGGAAACCCTGAATCAATACTTTATGCCAAAGAGTGTCTCAAAATTTATTTTTGCTTTGTGGTCTTGACTTAAAAATATCTAGTGTTGGAGAGGCATAAGAACAAATTACAAAACTACTTTTCTCTTTATCAGCAGCCATCTGTTGTTGATTTATCTTTATATTTATACTGTAACCTTATGTTTGCCACTATGCAGGCTAACTGTGTATTGTGAGGCTTATTGGAAAAACTTATGTTTCTTTATTGTTCTGGTATGGAATTAAATGTAGACATTAAGAAGAGAAGCAGTGTGATAGGACAGAAAGAACTATAGCTGAAGTCAGATGACTCTTCTGCTACCAAAGACCAAAGTGTGAGCTGCTGGAATATGGAATTCTTTCCACGTGTGACTGTGTATTGCCTGGCACTGCCAGGCATATAGATCACACTTGATAGATGAATGGCTGAAGGAATTCTGATAATGAAAAATGCCTGATCCCTTTGGATCTCTGTCGTGCTCATTTTTAAAAGAAGTGTTCTCAAGTAACATTGAAATCTCGTTTAGATGCTATTCTCTATAAAAGTTCATGATGCCTAATTTAACCTAACTTCATAAAGATCTGTTTAAGTCATATCAAAGTCAGAAGTCAGATTACTTGTATTTTTAACATATTACACTCAGACTGATGGCTGCATCTATTTTTTAAAATAAACACCAGGATTGAGAACATTTTTGGTTTATTGCTGTGGCCACCTTTTTAGCATGAATTCAGCCCCCGCACACTACTTCCTATACAACAGAATCATTGAATGGGTCACAACTCTGTCATCCTGTGGATCCCAGACACATTATGTCTAAGTTGAGGATGGAGAAGACACATACGTTATTTTATAATCCAACTCCACAAATATTTGGTAAATGCTATATTCTTTAGGTATAAACTTGCCATCTAAGAGGAAATTTCCAGATTTATATGAGGGTTCAACTGGTGGTATAGTAATCCGTGTACATATTAAATTTGGTGACCTGCAAGATATTAAATGAAATTTAGGGCAAATTATGGCAGTGGAATAGAGTTATTTTATAATATGAAAATACGGTGGCTCAGACAGAAAAGGATCATCCTGCAAAGCAGAAAACCTGGGTTTGATCCCTGGGTCGGGAAGATCCCCTGGAAAAGGGAATGGCAACCCAATATAGTATTCTTGTCTAGAGAATCCCAAGGACAGAGGAGCTTGGTGAGCTACAGTCCATGGGGGTCACAAAGAGCCAGACACAATGGAGCGACTAAAACACACACACACACACACACACACACACACACACACACTGTCACTCAAAGACTTGTTAGATTCATCTTTCCTTCTTCCTTTCCCCACCCCCATCTCTCCTTTTTCTCCCAGTCTGAAGGTCAAGGCAAGTAGCGGGGTTTGGCTGTCTTTCTGTTTACCTAACTGGAAAATGGTAGCATACATATAGAGAATACAAGAAAAGAACCATCAGGCTAATTTATATTTATCACTTATTTTAGTGCAAAGTAGAGCTATGGAAGAGGGGAGAGAGAGTTGTTTGGAATGAAATACAAGCATTTATCTGCCTACTCTGAATTAGGGGGTCGCAGTAAAATTCAATGACAAGTGATAAAGACTTCTGTTTCTCATCACTGACTTTTTTATTTTTAATCTTGAAGGGCCTTTTTGATTTTTGAATGAAATTCTCTTGAAAAATTGGATCATCAGACCATATTTTTGTTTCTCCTGAGATCTTGCCAAGGACAGAAGAGATTTTGGTGGGAAAATATTCCTTGGTTTTCTAGAAGGATTTGCAGTTGTGAGAAGTCATGACAAGTTGTGTTCATCTCTCAGCCCCAGTGTTTCCAGCTATGGGACCCTTGCCTAATTTAGTGTCTGTGAGCTTAAGTTTTGTCTGTAAATGGAACTTAACTCATAGATGGCAGAGAAGATGGAATGAGATCATGGAGATAAAGCTGGCTAATCCTTGATGCTCTTGGGCTCAGTCAGTTCCCATTAATACAGGGAAATGAATGGCGTAAGTCTTAGAGGGGTAGGGCAGGGGAATAACCAAAGCAAAAATTTGATTCAGTCAGTGTTTCTGACTTACATCGGTATATTATGAAAATGATATTAGCAAAGCAGCTAGATATTTCAAGGACATTAACTGACCCTTATTTAGCAGAATATAGACCCAGAAAGGGGGCTTCCTAGGTGGCTCAGTGGTAAAGAATCCACCTGCCAACGCAAGAGACACAGGTTTGAACCATGGGTTGGGAAGATCTCCTGGAGAGGGAAATGGCAGCCCACTCCGGTATTCTTGCCTAAAAAATCCCATGGACAGAGGAGTCTGGCTGGCTATAGGGTCACAAAGAGTCAGACACAACTTAGCAACTGAGCAACAACATATCCAGAAAAAGTTAAAGGTTTGATTTCTTGGCTAGATCGTTACGTGCAATATTACAGAAGTTTGATTTTTTTTTTTTCCTTATGAAATCTAGAGAAAGCGCTTCAGATGGATGGTGAAACAACACAATGCCTCAAACACTCAAGGGAGAACTTCTGAACCCCTCATTTCTGTGGGTAAACGGCTCTTTGCCACGTCTTCCATTTGGCTATCTGCTGTGTGAGAGCTTGCCTAATTGCTACAATTAGCAAAATTAAATGGCTCATTGTGTTTTTATACAATTCCACCCACATGCCACAGAGTTTCACTTTGGAGGCTGTTGATCACAGACGCTTACTGCATCTTTCCATGAGCTCATTTTTAGGATAGCCCCTGGACAAGACACATGTCCACAGAGAGCGCTTTGTGGGAGACAGTGCAGCCTGCCCAGTGGAGGAGAGGAGGTGCCACCCCAATGTCCAGATACTCTGATACAAGTGGGGACCAGAAACTTAGAAATGGAGGGATGGGTTGGGGGTGAGAGAGGAATGGCCCATCCTTAGCCAGTTTAAAAGGCTCCTGCTTCAGATGGGTAGAAGTGGGGGAGTGGGGTGGGGGGGCTATGAGTCACAAGCTGACAGAAGCCAGCAATTTGATTGTTTTCAAGTGTGACTCGGGGTTGCTGAAGATAAACAAACATGAGTCGATTTGCACCCATCACTGAAATTAGAGAAATGACCACCTCAGTCCTGCTGTTTGCACTGCACACATCAACCATTCTCTGAGTTGTTTTTCTGAAAGACAGCCTGAGATATGTTTTTTTAAAAGGCTTTAAAAACATCAAAATGCAGGCACCTCATCCAAGCTTTATATGGAAACAGCAATTGCTAAGGGCAAAGACTCAAGAGAATGCTGGGGAACATATATGTAATCTCAGAAAGGGTTCATTAGATTAAAAAAAAAATCTCTGGATTCTTCTCCAAACATGTGTCAGAACTTGTTTCCCTTAATGATATTTGGTATACTGAAAGGCAAATACGTAACCTTACATAATCCTGCTAAGGACACCAGATGTTTTCTTTACTCCTTTCAATAAGTTCAGAGAAAGAATCTTTGAAATGACTCAAGGTTATTCTTGCCTCTCTAAAGACAAGCTCCTTGAGGAGTGGGAAAACTCATTCAAGCTAAAAATGCTAAATTATATCTAGATATTTCCAACTGAAGAAGACTCTTGAGAGTTCCTTGGACTGCAAAGGGATCAAACCAGACAATCCTAAAGGAAATCAACCCTGAATATTCATTGGAAGGACTGATGCTGAAGCTGAAGCTCCAATACTTTGGCCACCTGATGCGAAGCTGACTCATTGTAAAAGACCCTGATGCTGGAAAAGATTGAAGGCAAAAGGAGAAGAGGGTGGCAGAGGATGAGATGGTTAGATACCATCGCTGACTCAATGGACATGAGTTTGAGCAAACTCTGGGAGATGGTGAAGGACAGGGAAGTCTGGTGGGCTGCATTTCATGGGGTCATAAAAAGTCAGACATGACTTAGTGACTGAACAGCAACATTTCCAACCCAAGTTCAAGTGTGTTGATGTCTTACAGACATGGATTCTACACTTGAGGTGATGCTGAAAAGGAGTGGGAAAAAACTTTTTATCTAGAAGTTTATGTGTCAATAACATACATTTATATGCATTAACAACAGTATATATTTTACTCTTTTCATCCATTAGTTGTGTGTATACATATATTATATGTAATATGTGTGTTATCCATACTAAACACACATCTATACAATATCTTTTTAAAAAAGTCATTGAGATTTCAATTATTCCTATTCACTTGTAATTGGTCAGTGCTATTACTTCATTTATTCATAGAGCCAAAGAAATGGGCCATTTAGAAATTAAGTATAAATACATCTTCAGATCATCTATGTATTTTTCTTTTGCTAATACTTGAATTGCATATTCTTGCCATGTCGGTAGGAGAATTTATTTCATTTGTTGGGTTCACAGCAATATCATAAAAGAAGAGTAACAAAGTGTCTACAAAGTCCAGGTTACTGAACTAGATAGTACATAGTTAAGAAGAACAACAGGAATGGGAGAAGATTTAAAGGACAGAGTCATTTTGAGGGACCAAACTTTGACTTACATTGGAAAAAATTTTTTTTTCTTCCACACAAATACTTAAAGTCTCAGTCCTCATCTTGAGTTTCACTGAGAAACGTTCATTTAAAAATGAAGAAAATTTATAATATTTTCTTTTAGAAAACTCATGGCCCTATGCAAAATTAAATACTAAGGACAAACCCTTCACCCCCCCCCCCCCACCCCCGCCCCACACCAAGTGACCCAACAGACCCAGCACAAGATGTTGGAGCTCACAGATAAAGAATCCAGTGTTTCCGATTTGTATGCTAACAAATTTGTAGGTTCCAATTTGTAAGGCTTGTTCCTTTTGGATTCTTGAGCTACTCTTGTGGAGAATTTAGTGGTCAACTGAAAATAAAATCTTAGGGTTTATACTAAAGTATAAATATGAAAATCAAACTTTGTTCCTTTGTATGTTGACAATGTCTCTTTAAATCCTAATACTGGAAATGCTCTGTTATCAGTGTATCTGAAACAAATACATGCTTGATGTCAACACAGTGCTTTCTGAATCATGGAAGCAAGATTAAGCCATGATTCTCCTTGGAAGTAACATTTGTTGTCATGTTGGTGTTCTCGTCTGTAATCTTGAGAAGTCTTGTTATTTATGACATGGTGGAGATGTCGTTTCCTTAACAAGCTTTTTTGACTAAACCCTCACCTTTTAAGTATGTTGGATAACAGAGTATTTACAGTATTTGGTAAAATCACTGAAAATTTCAAACTTCTTGCACCCTCCTGACTGCATTCTCACTTTGAAGACAAAGCACAGCACAGCATTTTTTTAGTCACACCGCACTCATTTTGATTCTTCACCTGTTAAATGAAGGATCAAGTTGAGAAATAACTTAGGATTTACATGATTGAAGAGTGATGGGACCTGTCGTATTTGTTGACTGACATTATCATCTGTGATTTACTCATGGAATCAAAGGGATAGTTCAACTGAGCAATTTGGTTTCCAAAAGATCATTAATTATGAAGCTAATGACCCACGGGCCGGCACCAAAGTGAAGAATTTGCCAATATAATCATTTTTTCCCTTCTAGAGTGGGGAGTGGAATGTTTTTTGCCAGTTACTGGCAAGAAGAGCATCTTTCTGGGCCTTTCCTGGTAACCAGGTAACGTTTTCACATCTAAACCAAAGGTTATTATTTTTTAGTGGACTGCTGCTTGGAGGATCCATCATGGAGTACTAGGAAACTATGTCTACTGATAAAAATCATCTACTTTTTAAACACTGCCTTTGGACTTAGTACCAAAAAAAGTCCTAGTTCGAGCTCTCTGTCACCTGCTGTGGGTGTCATCATAGGGACGGCTGCCTCTGTACGACACAGTCACGACAGGTAGTGGCTCTAGAACTTGACTGTTTAAGTGAATTGGACAGTCCAGATAACTGAATAATTAAGTTAAACTGACATTTTTATTTTAAAAAGTGACTTGACTAATATTTAGTGCATCAGTTGGGTAGATATAAAACTGGAAAAGGACGTTCAAGACATTGCCCACTGTGGTCAGGTTTGTCATAAGAGATGGAAGAGTCATCACTTCCATCTTTGGTTTCCTGGGAAACATTGGCCAGTCTTGACAAGCCCTTTCTAGTTAAGCTGATTCTCTCGTCCCCTGATATTCTGATAGCACCCCTGGCCAGGTTCCTGGGGGCACCGACATGGCAAAGTAGGATGATCTTGCAAGAGACATGTGTTCTTGATCTGCTGAGGCAGGCAGATGGGATCTGTGGACCAGTTTCTACATCCCAAGTAATTATGATGCTTAAAGTATTTTAAACGATCCCAGGTCTATAAAAAAAGTGATGATGCCTATATGTATACCCTATATTTTTTTATTACAAAAATATTGAAATAATCCATGAGTTATTCCACTCTGCACCAACTATAAAAAAATACTATCAAAGTTTGACCGGCACTTTTAATGCAACAAAAAGCACCATGACTGGGGGTGGCGGGGTGGGGGGGGGACACTGGGAACAGAAAGTGGGGAATGTTTACTTGCTGGACAGAGGTATTTAAAACCCAGAAGCTTGTTGTAAGAGTGGGACTTTACAAAATGACTGAAATACAGATCTTAGCTGGATCTAGTGATAAGCCCTCAATCAGTTCAGAAGGGTTTTCTCACAGCATATTCACTGTACCTGTGGGCTCATACTTACAAAAATGTGTCCCAAAGCCTCTAAAAGACACATCACTTTGACCTTGGGGGTAGGGGAAGAGGGGTCCTTTACACAGGGAGGACTTGACTGTTCGAGCACTCTTCTGCTTTGGTGGGGCTCACGCCACCCATGCTCAGCCGTTCAGGGCTTTCTCGTCAGTCTCGTGTTGGATGGACTTTGGCACTAGAAGGGTGTGGCATGGCGTATTCTGAAATCCTGCCTGCCCGCCATCACATTCCTGCACCTGAACACTGGCCATCTCTCCCGCCGCTCTGCCCTGACCTTCCCGTGTGAGCTGCACAGGCCAGGAAATCAGACACTCATTCTGCCTTTTGCTCCTGCTTCCTCTCCGTGGTTTTGTTACATTTTTTGCAACTGAATACTGCATCCTGATTATCACTGAACTTACATCACTAAGGTATCAAGCTCCTTGGTCTTGTCAGAAGCCATCCATGGGCTGCATAGGATTTCTATAATAGGAGATGTTCTCAACTGAAAATTTAAAATGGAAAAAAAAAATCCTGATGTGCGTTGAAAACGAACCATTTCATCAATTCTAATACATGTGTAAACACACTTGGGTTTTCTGTCCATTGGGTAAGGTTTTCACATGAGGATGGTTTATGAGTTCTTTCTAAGCTTCACTATATTTTTTTAATTTGTTTTTTCTTTGTTTTTCTGGAGTCTTGAGGGATATGTTTTCTCTCTCTTTGTTTTCCTATTCCTGCAGGAATCACAGCTTTGCATCAAGAGAAATCACCCAAACTATTTTGACAGAGGATTGGCATGTGTGTTACTGTGTGTGTACTCATGTGTGTATGTGTGATTCAGTATATTTTTATGCAAAGATCAGTTAACTCCATCCAAACACCCTACTGATTGGAGGCAGTATTTCCCATCACAACAGTACCCTTGGATGGATGTGCTGAAGATTGGGCTGGAGGGGTTGGCAGCAACAAGGAGTCCCACTGAGCTGGCCTGTTCCCTTCAGATGGAGTAGGAGGGTTTGGGGGCTGCTCTTTGAAAAGAGGCCAGCAGCAGGCAGTCTGCTGTCGGAGGGTCAGACACGTATCCGATGAGGGTCACATTGGGAGTCTCACAGCCCATCACCCTGCTCTAGGGGAGAGTTTCCTTATTGCCACAGCCCTGCTGTCACCCCTCTGTCTGGAGGTCGTGGCCCCTCCAAGTCCTCTCGCTTTATAAAGTGGTCTCATACTCCAGCCGCTCCTGAATGAGAGCATCGTCTTTGTACTGCAGCCTTGGAGGAGACGGCGAACATTCGAAGGCTAAGATGGCCTTTCGGAGGCTTCGGTCCAAAACGTGTCTCTCCCACGCTGGGTACCTATTCCTGAACAGGTCAATCTTAATGACGGATTCTTCAATCCGTGGTGGGCGAGAGGATGGGGTGGATGGGGCCGTGGGCCTCACCTGAAAGACAGGGACACACCCATCTCGCTCTGCGAATTTCTGGTCGCGGTCGCCGGCGACACTGCGGTTGTTGGAGATGGACCGCAAGGTGCTCGTGGCCACGTCTGGAGGCAGAGCGAAGGCGGCAGAAGGGTCCTCGCAAGCACAGCTTGGTGATTGCCCAAACCGGGGTCCATTGGGGTGAAAGAAGGCATAATACATCAGCATAAAAACCACGCCGGTTAAGAAGCTGCTGAAGACCACGCACAGCGCCGGGATGGCAAACGCGTCCGCGATCTGGGGAGCCTTGTAGAGGTACCAGAGGGCACTCAAGGCTGTGTTTTCCAGAAGGATCACGAAATAGTAAATGAAGAGCCTGCAGCGTGTCCTGCCTTCCTTGACATTGAACCAGCTGAAGATGTAGATAATCCCCACCACCATATCGAACACGATCTCCTCCCACTTGGTGATGCAGAACTCTGTCTCACAGTGGACGATCCAGAAGGTCATGATGCACCAGTGAAGGACGATGAAGATCCCAAAGTAGAGCTGGAAAACCGAGGCGAAGAGGGCGAAGGTGATGACCCTGGCCGCGATGGTGAAGAAGTGCCAGCAGAACTGGATGACCACCGCCATGTAGCTGATGGGTTTCTTGTCATCACGAGAGTCCCGGAGGGCCTTCTGGTAGGAGGCCAAGGCCCAAGCCAGGGATACCAGCGAGGCTGCCGCTGTGAAACCTATAAAGGCAAGTGGGAAGACAAGCTGTCAAAGGTGCGATACACTGGAAAGGAGTCACATGGGGCTGGGGGTTTAGGACAGGCTAGCTTCCACCGCCGCAAAGCTCTTCATTTCTCTGAGTTTTAGCTGGACTGTAGATGGGACTCCTAGGATCTGTCCTCCACGGTCCCCCACCATATGGAGAAGACATGGAGCTGATGAGAATGCTACTCAGGATGAGAGTGGGATGTGGGGGCTGGAAACGGGGAGGGGTGTTAGCTTCCTGTGTATTCAGCAAAAATAGATTCCGGAGGTCGTTTTATTTGGTGGGAATATAACTGTGGACTGCATGTTGATAGAACTGGGTGGCTGTTTCAACTTTGCCACCGATGACCTCCATGACTTTGGACAATGATTTAAATTGGCATCCTCATTTAGAAGGTGGATAATCTCCAAGGTTCCTTGTCAGCTCTGGGATGCTATGATTGAAAGGAACTAATAATCACAGGCAAGGCAAGGGGCTAGTTGGTTACCTTTCTGGTTCTAAACAGGAATAAATGTAGCTCAGTCCCCAAAGAAAGTCAATTATTTCTTGAAAATAAGGCAAGGAGTCCGTGGGGTCTCCCTGGCCATGTTTCTTGTGGCACCTGGTGTGCTCTCTGCCCTCATGTGATCTGGGACTCTTTCTACAGCTTCTTTCTGCTTCAGAGAAGAAATGCCTGCTCACTGTCACTCATCTTGTAATCTTTCACAGATTAAACATTGTGCGGAAATCACTTATCAACTGCTTTTCTTATTAGGCAGTGAGCCCGTTTAGTTAGTATTCCCCCTAAAAGTATCTTTCCGGATTAAAAAAATAAATATTCTTACTGCTTCCCTCCACTCGTGCTCTCCCTACTACACTTGAAACATCACCTTTGTGGTCTTGATGTGGAGAAGGCTCTTCTAAAACACACCACCTCCTTCAGGAGGGAGGGAGAATTCCACGTTGTCACTGAAAGGTCAGATCAGTCTGCCCTGCAACTAGTTTATTAGTAACGAGCCGTAGCACGAGCTGTAACAATACTTATGTATGTGTGTGTCCTCAGTTTTATCTGACTCTTTGTGACTCCATGGACTGTAGGCCAACAGGCTCCTCTGTCCATGGGATTCTCCAGGCAAAAATACTGGAGTGGGTTGCCATGCCCTTCTCCAGGGGATCTTCCTGACCCAGAGATGGAACCCAGGTCTCTTGCATTGCAGGCAGATTCTTTATCATCCGAGCCACCTGAGAAGCCCAAACAGTGGAAAACCAGGATTGACCACTTGGGCTCATCCATTTAGTTTTCTTTAATCTAGAATGTTTCCACAGGCTTTCTTTGTCTTTTATCTCTGGACAGTTTTTGAAGAGTACATTACCTAAAGAAAAGAAAGAAAGAGAGAAGGCAGGAAGGAAGGCAGGAAGGAAGGGCTTCTAAATACAGTCAGAACCACAGGAAGAGATATGCAAAAATTTTGCACGATTCTTCATTGCTCTCCTCTTCTGCTTTTGCGATTTCAGTCTGAGCTGCAAATGCCAAAACATTATGAAATGAAATCTGTTCTCCCGTTGTGTTGTTTGTGGCCTGGGCATAAACAAGAATTCTTGGAAAAACCCAGAGAATGCTTTATGTGGATTTATAGCCTAATTCTCTAGATGTAGGAGGTTCGTAGGAGGTTCAGGGAACTGAACCACGCACTCTAAACAGAGTGAGACACTTTCCCTCTCCTTCAGGAGTATAGAACGGCAGCTCTCCTAGCCCCCTCAACCTCACCACAGGCCAGCCCAGGGTTGGTCTCAGGGTTAGGACCCATGTTCACAACAGAACTGAAGCTAGTGAGAAAGGGCTTTTTCAAAGAGCTGTTATTGTGTAAAATTTCAAGCATATACAATAGCAGAAAGAATCACAGAACAGGTAAACCCTGCATGCATAGTCAACTCAAGGGCCTGAGTTCTTAAATTCTTCCCGAGGGAAGTGCGAGTTTTGGTCGGCAGGGGGCGCCTCTTGACAGCACCTCGACGGGCGACTTCGTGAATCTTCCTGATGCTTTGTCTTCCTTTACTGGGAGACAGAAGAGCTGTGCTGGGACCTGATGTTTTCTCCGCTCTTCCTGGGAAGCCTTCCTCTGGCTAAGTCGGTCCCCCAGCCACCCTGCCAGGTTTCCCTCTTCTAGGAAGACAGAAAATGCTGTGCTTAAACTTGAAAAAAAAAAATTAAAAAACCCACTTCTCAGTGAGAATTTAAGCGTCATTCCTTTCCGTAGGGAAGCCAGTCCCGATCCCTAATCTGAGTCCAGCCCCTGCTCCCACCCGCCAACAAGTGCACACCACACCCTGCACTCCGCACACTTTGAAGCACTCAGGGAAACAGAGACCCAAAGGGAGGCCAAATAACTTGCCTGAGCTGATGTGACTAGCAAAGTAAAGCAGGCATCCAAATTCATCGATTCCAAACTGTGCACCACGCCCACAGACTGGGATCGGATTGGGGTCCATGACAGGTGAGAAGACGTATAGACTAGTGTGTGTCTGACTGTAGAACTCCAGGGCTAACAACCTCGAGGGGTGAGGGTGACCCCGGAGTGGTGCTGCCTCTCAGGTTCTGATTCTGAGGCCTCCTCTCACACCTGCTCCTTCAGGCTCGCTTTGAACATGCTTGCTCCCAGGTCAAAGAGTCCCATTCTGGTTGTTTTCACAAATTGGCCAGAAGCAAAAGCTGCTAGAAGGGAAACCAGGCTTTTTTCATCTTCACATTTTCTGGACTAAAACAGTCCTCCTAATTTTCCTGATTTTTTTTTTTTTTTGGCTGTACTGTGAGGCTTGTGGGATATTAGTTTCCCTCCCAGGGGTCGCACTCAGGCACTGGGCAGTGAAAGGGTGGATTTCTAACCACTGGACCTGGATTTTTATCTGTGGAAAAATGTTGCCCAATTCAAGCTGATTATAGAGCAAAGAGTAGCAGGTCATGAAACCGGAATCGCTTCAGCATGCTTAGAGCTTGTCTCTTAGTTACAGATATAAAAGCCGGAGACCCACTTGGCTGGACTCTTTATCGAATTCACCTAGTTGAAAGAGTATAATAACTGAAAAAACATAAAACCACCTGTGCTGTGATCTTTGTGGAATGAGGTGAAGCAAAGAAAAGTCGTATGAACTCCACTGGGTCTAAGATGTTCGAAATCTCCTTGCATGGAAGCCATTTTATCTCTTTTTTAAACCTTGTAATAGTTCTGATTAAAAATATTTAAATGCTTTAATATGTTTAATTTCAGTAAGGATACGCATTCTCCTCGTAATCCATCCCAAGGAGTTCAGCTTCTTTGCAAGGCAAATTGTAAGGCTGCTAAGGAGTTGATAAGAGAAATACTGAATGGAAATTAAAAAAAATATTTTACTATGAAAGCAGTTGAAGAAAGTTGTGGGAAGAACCAAAGTGTCTTCTTCTCTTTAAGACATGTGAAAAGGAATTTCTTTAAAAAATTTTTTAATTGGGAGATAATTGCTTTACAATATTGTGTTGGTTTCAGCCATATGTCAACATGAATCAGCCATATATATGTATGTATGTATGTATGTATGTATGTATATACATATAAGTTCCCTCCCTCTTGAAACTGCCTCCCACCTCCCACCCCATCCCACCTCTCTAGGTTGTCACACAGCACTGGGTTGAGTGCCCTGTATCACACTCAAACTCCCACTATCTATTTTACATATGGTAATATACATGTTTCCATGCTACTCTCTCAACTAGGATTTCCTTCTGAATGGAGAAAACACAAGTTAGGTGATCTCGCATAGCTGCAGCCCATTTCAATTTTTAAATTATCTTTAGATTAAATTAAAAAATTCCCAGGAAAGCAAACATTCTGTGTGTAAAAATTTGAAAACATCTAATGCTATTTCTCTTGGGAAAAAACATTCTGTACTTAGGAGAAGGCGAGGAGTCACCCTTCTTTGTACAATATTACAAACTTCAACCTATATTTACATTGAACATAAAAAGATGATAGAAATGACTACTCAAAAGACATAAAATAGGGCTTCCCTGGTGACTCAGTGGTAAAGAATCTGCTTGCCAAAGCAGGAGACACAGGTTTGATCCCTGGGAGGATCCCACATGCGGGGGAGCAACTAAGCCTGTGCATCACAGCTACTGAGTCCACACATGGCAACAACTGAGGCCCAGGCACCTAGAGCCCATGCTCTGCAGCCAAAGAAACCACAGGAATGAGAAGCCCACCAACCACAACGAGAGAGCAACCCCGTCTCGTCACAACTAGGGAACACTCTGAGCAGCAGTGAAGACCCAGTGCCGCCAAAAATAAATACATGGATATTACTAAAAAAGAAATATCCAATGCTGATGTTTAAAAAAGACACAAAATAAGTAATCTGAGATCCCCAGTAGAGTTAAATTTTCCTTTACGTGAACGTGAAGTCGCTCAGTCGTGTCTGACTCTTTGTGACCCCATGGACACCAGGCTCCTCCGTCCATGGGATTTTCTAGGCAAGAGTACTGGAGTGGGTTGCCATTTCCTTCTCCAGGGAATCTTCCCAACCCAGGGATCGAACCCAGGTCTCCTGCATTAACCTGGGGATGGAACCCAGGTCTCCCGCATTATAGACAGACGCTTTACCGTCTGAGCCACCAGGCAAGTCCTTCAGAGTCAGTTTATTTTCCACACCGTTTATTTTTTCACCATCACTCTCTTTTTTCCTTGAAGTTTTTCTCTGCTGGATGGTAGGGGGATTAGTGAGGGCAAAATGAAAAGAAATAACGGTAGGAACCTAACAGAAGCAGAAGATATTAAGAAGAGGTGGCAACAATACACAGAAAAACTATACAGAAAAGATCTTCATGACCCAGATAATCATGAGGGTGTGATCACTCACCTGGAGCCAGGCATACTGGAATGTGAAGTCAAGTGGGCCTTAGGAAGCATCACTACAACCAAAGCTAGTGGAGGTGATGGAATTCCAGTTGAGCTATTTCAAATCCTGAAAGATGATGCTGTGAAATGCTGCACTCAATATGCCAGCAAATTTGGAAAACTCAGCAGTGGCCACAGGACTGGAAAAAGTCAGTTTTCATTCCAATCCCAAAGAAAGGCAATGCCAAAGAAAGCTCAAACTACCGCACAATTGCACTCATCTCACACGCTTGTAAAGTAATGCTTAAAATTCTCCAAGCCAGGCTTCAGCAATATGTGAACAGTGAACTTCCAGATGTTCAAGCTGGTTTTAGAAAAGGCAGAGGAACCAGAGATCAAATTGCCAACATCTGCTGGATCATTGAAAAAGCAAGAAAGTTCCAGAAAAACATCTATTTCTGCTTTATTGACTATGCCAAAACCTTTGACTGTGTGGATCACAATAAACTGTGAAAAATTCTGAAAGAGATGGGAATACCAGACCACCTGACCTGCCTCTTGAGAAACCTGTATGCAAGTTTAGGAAGCAACAGTTAGAACTGGACATGGAACAACAGACTGGTTCCAAATAGGAAAAGTGGTACGGCAAGGCTATATATTGTCACCTTGCTTATTTAACTTCTATGCACAGTACATCATGAGAAAATCTGGGCTGGAGGAAGTACAAGCTGGAATCAAGATTGCCGGGAGAAATATCAATAACCTCAGATATGCAGATGACACCACCCTTATGGCAGAAAGTGAAGACGAATTAAAGAGCCTCTTGATGAAAGTGAAAGAGGAGAGTGAAAAAGTTGGCTTAAAGCTCAACATTCAGAAAATTAAGATCATGGCATCCAGTCCCATCACTTCATGGCAAATAGATGGGGAAACAGTGGAAACAGTGTCAGACTTTATTTTTCTGGGCTCCAAAATCACTGCAGATGGTGACTGTAGCCATGAAATTAAAAGATGCTTACTCCTTGGAAGGAAAATTATGACCAACCTAGACAGCATATTGAAAAGCAGAGACATTACTTTGCCAACAAAGGTCCGTCTAGTCAAGGCTATGGTTTTTCCAGTGGTCATGTATGGATGTGAGAGTGGACTGTGAAGAAAGCTGAGTGCCGAAGAATTGATGCTTTTGAACTATAGTGTTGGAGAAGACTCTTGAGAGTCCCTTGGACTGCAAGGAGATCCAACCAGTCCATCCTAAAGGAGATTAGTCCTGAATATTCATTGGAAGGACTGATGTTGAAGCTGACACTCCAATACTTTGGCCACCTGATGCAAAGAGCTGACTCATTGGAAAAGACCCTGATGCTGGGAAAGATTGAGGGCAGGAGAAGAAGAGGACAACAGAGGATGAGATGGTTTGATGGCATCACCGACTTGATGGACATGGGTTTGGGTGGACTCCGGGAGTTGGTGATGGACAGGGAGGCCTGGTGTGCTGCGGTTCATGGGGTCGCAAAGAGTCGGACACGACTGAGTGACTGAACTGAAGTGAAAGAGGAGGAAACAAGGACAGCGCCAGGTGACCTTCTCTCACCTGCAAAAAGAGACACAGATGGACAAGAGCAAAATGAAAATAATAATTAAAAAAATCCTGATATGTACCAAACATTGCTCTGTGGCTGACCTTTCACACTCATTACTCCATTTATTCCTCACAGCATCACTCCCTCGATGTAAGTATCGTTGCCCATTTTATAGATGAGGAAACTGAGGCTCAGAGAGTGAGATATTCTCACCAAGGGGCAGCAAACATTTCTGTAAGTATAAGAAGTACTTTGGGTTTTGCAGGCCCTGGCTCTCTGTCAGAAGCATTCAGCTTTGCCTTCGTAGGGAGAAAACAGCCATAGACAAGAGTTAAACAGAAGAAAAGCAGGCGGTGGGCTGAATTTGGTCCAGGGGCCTTCATATTCCAACCCCTCAGCTGACCTGGGGACACATTTTGAACAAGGAGCAGGGTTAGGATTTATACCCACATGTTTTCTGACTTTAAACTCCTCATACTCTTCCCTACACTCACTGAAACATTCTGGGCCACTGACGAAAGCTGGCCCCTTTGGGGACCCTTTCTGAAGTGGTTTTAGGTGCTTACTGTCTGAATGAAAGCCCGAGGCCCTTTCACCATCCACCCAAGCAAGGAAAGAAGTGAAAGCCACTCAATCATGTCCGACTCTTTGCGACCCCATGGACTATACAGTCCATGGAATTCACCAGGCCAGAATACTAGAGTGGGTAGCTTTTCCCTTCTCCAGGGGATCTTCCCAACCCAGGGATCAAACCCAGGTCTCCCTCATTGCAGGCAGATTCTCTACCAACTGAGCCACAAGGGAAGCCCAAAGAAACAAGCCCGCAGGTAGGTGTGATTGTGGCCTGTCTGTGCACAGGATGACATCTGTGAATGAACACACCCACTGAAGGTCAACTGTAAAGTCATCTAAGAAGGAGCACAAGTGCCATGCCTCCACAGGCTTGCTCATTTTCAGGGAAGCAGGCTGTTCAGTTGCTAAGTCATGTCCGACTCTTTGTGACCCCATGGACTGCACCATGCCAGGCTCCTCTGTCCTCCACTATCTCCTGGAGTTGGCTCAAACTCATGTCCATTGAGTTGGTGATGCTCTTTAACTTCTGCCCACCCCTTTCTCCCTTTGTCTTCAATCTTTCCCAGCATCAGGGTCTTAAGCACGTAGCCATTCGCAAGGGCAAGACGGCGCCCTGGTCCAGGCTGGCCCCCACCCATGGAAACACCAGCTCCTGCACTTGGCCATGCCTCAGCCACACCAGCCGCAGCATCTGAGACAGAGTCTGTGGCGGTTTCTCTTCCCTTGCGTCTCAAGGTACTTCTGCAGCCTGCCATGTGTGTAAATGTGATGGCCACAAATCACCTGCCAGTGTCACCGGTATTGACAGTCACTGGCCTATTTAGAAGAATCTGTGATCAGGGCATCCGTAGAAGAGTGACAGAGTCTGAGTCCCTGGGGTTTATAATCAAGTGTTAATTCTAATGAAGGCTACTGTCTACTCACCCGCATTCAGAGTTATTCATGCTTAGAGGACTTGGAAGGGGGCCCAGAGGATGCAAAAATGGTGACATTAACCCAGGGTAAATAAAATGAAGAAGAATGAGGTGTGCCGGGGGTGGCAGGTGGTCGTGTCAGGTGGGCGGCACGGTTGCAGCACAGCCAAGGATCTGTCAGGGGAGGGGCACTGGCATGTGATGTTCACGAGGACATAAGTTGGCATCAATATTTGTGCTGATGGACCCTAAGAGCCGAGCTCTTTTCTTGTAGAAGACTCTGCCTGTATGGGGTAGAAGGAGATGAAAAGAATGTCCCTGATGGAAGAGGGTCCCAAGGAGAGACCTGGGAGGACACACCAGTCAGCCTGGGTGTGAACACATGTGCTTGGTGCCATCGTCCAAAGGATAACAGGTTTGCAACCTGCATCCCAGACCCAAGTGCTCCTCTGCTTCCCTCCTGTGTCTCTCTCTCCACTCCATCCTCATACAAACTTTGACACTTATTAAGTGCCAGGTGCTGAGGACACAAATGCAGGTTCCTAAAGGCACAGCAGGTCAGTGTGGGAAGCGGACACTGCTCCAACCTGTGAGCGGAGCGTGGAGGAGAAACAGCCTCTGCCCTGGGAGAGGCAGCCCAGCCACAAACCAGAGCTGAAGGTGCAGCTGAGGCTGAAGTTGGGGTGTCTGGGGAGTGCAGAGCTGGCCAGGGCAGTCAGGAGACTGTGGTCACGACATACCAGACAGGAGGACGTGGGCCTCAGGGAGTCAGGGACACCTTCAGTAGCCTCCTGGGCAGGTGCCTGCGGGCCTTGAGTGGTGGGATGACATACCCGGCGGAGGTGGGTGACTTGGCAACACGATCCTGGAGGGGCAGTGGTGAAAATGGGGGAAATTCTCTGCCCGCTGGCCCTGAATCTCTGGGCCAGTTGCTCATTACACCTGTTCTTCACAGGTTTGAGTGAGAGTCAGTGAACTGGGGTTGCTTATTTTGTGAACAGAAAACCTTCTATATAAATATGATTAGCTGTTTCAAGGCTTAGCTTTTCTCTTAATTTTTCTCCCTTTTACCTCCTCCCCAGGAGCTCTTTCATACCTGGACTCAAAGGAGGTCTCCCTGGAGGAAGGAGAATAAGAGGTACAATCTATATGATAAAGACTTTTTTTCTTTTTACAGATATGAAAGCAATTCTTTTGATAGGATGTTATTTCTAAAAGTCACTTGGAAATAGAAGGAAATATAGTTGGCATTATTTACATAGGTGGAATATGTACTCCATTTTATTCAGATTAAAAGCTGATAAAATAGCAGCTACTCAGCTGAAGGAAGGAGGGGACGTGATAATATGGTGTCAGGGATGCAGGAATGTCTGGGACAGGATCAGGTTTCTGTGGCCGAGTCTTGGGAAAACCCAGGTGACAGGGACGGGGCTGGTCAGAGCATTTCCCTGAAATGTGTACAAGAAAGGAGCCTTCCTGAAGGAGGGGGAGCTTGGCCCTGAGCCAGGCAGGCCCTCCCAAGGATGGAGAGGAGTTGGGGGAGGAGAGGATGTTGGGCTTCCCGAGAGAGACCAGGACCAGGAGGGGAGCGGACTGCAGCCCCCAGACACAGCCAAGGCCCTCGGAAGGACACCCAACACTTCATTTATCTGCTTTCGATTGCTGATTGCTTCTATCCCCTGCCTTCATTCCCCTAACAATTTTTGGTAGAAATGGATGCCCTTTAAATTAAAAGGCCTTTTACTGTAAGCTGTAGATTTCTCTAAAGATCACCAGTGTTCATTTGTGGGGTTCCCACAGGCTTCAAGGAAAAGGGTTGCCTTTTCAGCAGGTGGGGGTGGGGGCTGGAACCCCCAGCTTCTGCCCTCACTTCCCAGTGCCCTGCCCTTTGGGTTGCCTCAGTTTTGCTCTGTCAATCCAAAGGCCACACCTTGTGCTGGGACCATATGATAATGCAGCAATAAATGCAATCTGGATGAGGCCTTTCTGGGTAATTTACAAAAAAAATGCCTCAATCCTCCGAGGACTCCGATGTGCAGCATTATCTATTTTCACAGCTGGACTGGTTGGGAGAAAGCCCACCCGCTGGGACCTGAGGGGCGCACAGGAGCGCAAAGCCTGGGAGCACCCACCTCACAGCCTCAGTATTGCTCAGCCTCTCAGGGATCACGGTCCTCCCTGCTGGTCAGCGGTGGGACCTTCTGTGCTTCTGTGTGTGTGTGTGTATCCGCGTTCAGTCGCTAAATTGCGTCGGACTTTTTGCCACCCCAAGGACTGTAGCCCACCAGGCTCCTCTGTCCATGGAATTCTCCAGAGAAGAATACTGGAGTGGGTTGCCATTTCCTTCTCCAGGGGCTCTTCCCTTCTCAGAGATGGAACCCGCATCTCCTGCATTGGCAAGTGGATTCTTTACCACAAGCCACCCTATAGGCTCAAGTTGAGAACCCTCAGGGAGATCCCAGTCCACCTGTCTTGAATCCTTCGGGTTTCTGACCCACGTCTGGGCCTGGACCTCCATCAGGATTCCCCCATGGACTGTTCTGTGATGCCTACCTGAACCACTTGCTTTGGAAAGCCCGTCCTGCCTCTCCCCATGGGTTACAAGCTCCACTTCTGTGCTCCATTCCTGCCTGGCATACAGCTTGATTTCAACTTTCGAGTTGTTCACTAACCTTTCTCTTTTTGTGAGATCCTTGAAGGTAGAGACTGAGTCCTATTCCTTATTATACTCCCAGAGACTTTGAAAATGCCTAGCACACCTGAAAATTACTTGATAAATTGTGCTGAATTGAAATGAACTGAAGCTGGAGATGTTCTAAATTGGGGTATGGCGTGGTTGCTGTTCTTGACTGTAAGGAAGAGACACAAATCACCTGGATCTGGGGCTGTTTCTTAGTGTCCCAGGGCTGAACTTACCCTGAGGCACAGACTAGGGCACAGAATCATTGAGATTCCAGTGTGCATTCCCTCCCTAACCAAGGCAGGTCCCTAATAGAACAGAAGTAAATTAAATGCATGCCATAACCAGGTGTAAAGGTTTTTCAATTAGGATTTTGTATGCTAGCAAGCAGGAAAAGAACAACAATTTCCCTAGACAGAGACTTTTAAATAGAAATGATCTATTCCAGATTCAAAGCTTTCTCTAAGTCTTCTAAAATTGGCCAGAAGAAATAATTTTAAACTTTCTAAAATACCTAGAGGGGTGATTTTGACTGTATTAAGGATGCTTAAGTCTGAGTTCTCAGCAAAAACTCTGGGATTATACATGTCTCAGAATTTGTCAACTAGTACAGTACAAAGAACTGTGCAATTTGGAGATACTGATATGTAAGTGGTCTGATATTCATGACATTTACAAGATCACTCTAAAAAAACCAATTTTGATTTGAGTGACAAACTTGTCAAAAAGACTTGAAACAGATAGTTATAAAATAAACATAATCAAGTAAATGATTAATAGTGAATACAGAAAAAAGAAAAGAGTGACACCACAACCCTAGACTAATATTACAATTATAATAGAGCACTTAAATTTATCTCTGAGCTTCCAAGATGCCAGTTAAAAAAGTGAGTTAAATAATTTAAAAAATGAGTTATAATTATCAATTAATTGTAATATTAATACATCAATATATACTCAATAATATTAATTAATAGTTAAATAATTCTCACTGTTGGAGAAAAAGAAGTAGTATTTGTCCTGGTAAAATATTCCTAAAGTGGGGAACCACTGCCCTTCTCATGGGTTTCCACTATAAGCCTTGCAGACATCTAAGACAGCTTAAACACACAGTAGGTCTCTTCTGCATGGACTTTTCTGTTCAGGAAAGGAGAACGGGCAGATTGGACCCAAGATCTGAATCAAGCAGGGCATGAAGCCAGCTTTTATCAGACATTAGTAGGGAAAGGGGATGGAAATCATGGACTGATAATGAAGCAGTGTGTATGGAATATGGCCTCTACTCTGCCAAAAAGATGGGATTTTTAAACAAAATCAGTGTTCTCTGCAAGGTGGAAGACAGGGGGTTGGCCCTTCTGAGGTTGGAACAGGGTTATTGATCAGACACTGAGAGAAGGCAGGGAGACAAGAAGGGCCTGCTGCAGCTGCTGACGGTAGTGATTGAACAAGGCCTTGCAGAACAGGCCTACTATGCATGTGTGCCTCTCAGCTGTTCCTTCTAACTGAGGCCTCAAGTGAGGACACTTGCAGCTGGAATGTGATTTCCACTGTGAGCCCTTCAGTCCCATCTATTTGGTCTTCAGACAGTAGAGACCCCACACCAGCTCAGCAGTCCTTCTTCTGCGTTACCCACTTTCCTAAGCCCCCAGGATGCCCCGTGGTTTGGCAGAATTGCATCTGCATTTTATGTATTCATAGCAGGGGGAACACGAAAACTCTTATGAGAATACAGCTATGCTTTGGGACGACAATGGTATTTTGCCCTTATATTGTTCCAGGGCTATGAAAGGGCCTATTGGTCTGTTGAAAACAAATATCAGTTGCACAAATCCATATTGGATGGTGTACACTCTTCATGACTAAATAATATGATAGCCCTGGACACAGTTGCTTAAGAAGATTCTAACACAAAACAATCCTGTGAGCACTAATTGAACAAAGTTGAAGGATACAAAATCAATAGGTAAAACTCAGTTGCCTTTCTCTACACTAACAATGTATCACCTGAAAAGGGGAGGAGGGTTGCTGAGTTATTGTACAGAGTTTCCATTTGGGAAGATGAGAAAGTTCTGGGGAAGGAAGGTAGGGATGGTTGCACAACAGTGTGAATGGACTTAATACCATTGAAACAAACACTTAAAAGTGGTTGCTGCTGCTACTGCTGCTAAGTCACTTCAGTCGTGTCTGACTCTGTGCAACCCCACAGACGGCAGCCCACCAGGCTCTGCTGTCCCTGGGATTCTCCAGGCAAGAACACTAAAAGTGGTTACCATGGTACATTTCATGTTTTGTGGTTTTTATCACAATAAAAACAATCAGGTGCTGTTCTGAGCTAAACTTAATCAAAGCAGAAGTTGCACGGAATACCTTGAGTGTTGCACCTTGTCTGTTTCACTTAACTCATTACCTGTAAGGACCTAAGAGTTAACTGGGTTGGAGACTCATGTAATTCCACCTTATCAGCACATGCCTGTGGGGTGAATAGCTGTTCCTGGCTACCTGAGGGAATGTGCGGTAGAATGGCAAGAAATTGGGTTTGGGACTTCTGTTTAGACTAAAAATTGAATGCTAGGTGTGCCCTTGTGAATCCTGCAGCACGTGAGGTTTCAGTTTTCTTAAAACCAGGTTGGGACCTTCCCTGGTGGCCCAGAGGTAAAGAATCTGCCTGCAATGCAGAAGACGTGGAGATGCGGGTTCAATCCCAGAGTCAGGAAGATCCCCAGGAGAAGGAAATGGCTACCCACTCTAGTGTTCTTGCTCTGAAAATCCCATGGACAGAGGAGCCTGGCAGGCTACAGTCCACGAGGTCTCAAAGAATCAGACTAAAAACAGTAGCAACAACTCGGACGGGTTAGATGAGGTTGTAAATACAAATGCAATTAGTATGTGCCTGTGGGCACCAGAGGGTGCAGCAAACATTTGTGTCCTTCTTCTGTTTCATAAGTGATGAGTCTTCCCATGTGAGGGAATGATGCCCCAGCCACGCGATTTGCACAGGTTAGTGGTGGGAGGAGACAGGAGAGTGGTTTTGGTGGTTTGCATAATGGTGTCCTACGGTTAGCTCAACTGTACAGTCCTGGATGACAAGGACTGGCTGTCTTTGTCTTTCATCTAAGACATGCTGCTTAGTACACGCTTAGAGGATAATGCATGAATTTTGTCAACGTGGCAAAAATAAGCATCAAAATGGTATTCACTGAGCTTTGAGGACAGGGAGAAAAAAATAGGTCATCTGGACTCTTAGGAATAGAATATGACTTTCAGTACCAGGGAAGATAATGCTTTAGGCTTGCAGAAATCTGGAGAAAAATTAAAGCTAGGAAAAAAAGGGAGCTCAAGGATTGAGAACTTATTCATCTTTTTCCTCTTGCTGCAATGTTTCCATTTCTTCTAGTGTTTTGGCCCAATTTTCAGGAGCAGATGCTTTTTCCAGAGCCTCTGACCAACTTGCTCTGAAACAGTCCCTCCCTCTCCTGGAGCCTTCAGGGCTTATATTTTGGGTGGTCACAGCTTTTCTTCTCACCTTGAATCTCAAATTCTAGATGGAAGAACTGAAAGAAGAAAATGAATGCTATCAAATATTTGATGCTGGCTATTATAATTTTTTCTTCCTTCTTACTTTCAAGAGATACGCACACTCTATTTCCTACAGAGATGAAGAAGGCACAGGGATAGATAAACTCAAAAACTGGAGGAAAGTCTCTGGGCTCCATCTGGATTCCAGCGGTAGTCCAAAGAAAACAAACTCAGAAAGAAGACCTGTACTTACTCTGGAGATGGAGAACAGCTGGATATTCAGCCAATCACTGTGTCAATACATAATTAGAGTCTAAATTAGTGCCATTAGTGCAGGATGGCTCTCTCTGCCACCACTGCCATCAGTCATTTCGAATGAGCCCCACCACCTTTGCAAGTCTCAGCATCTGGCCTGCTGGGTCCTGGGGCTCATCCTACAATAGGTCACTGCAGACACAGAAGGTGAGCTCTCTCTACTTGTTAACTGACCACCTTTCTAGAATACTTTCCAAGTTCTTGTAAATTTGTAAACGAACAAACAAACAAAGGTATTTTACCAGTCATTATATTCTTGCCTGGAGAATCCCATGGACAGAGGAGCCTGGCAGGCTACAGTCCATGAGGTCGCAAGAATTGGACAAGACTTAGTGACTAAACCACCACATTTTTTCAAAGATGAAGCCTTCTGGAGCTGAAAAACTCTGCTCCTAGAGTCCCAAGGACTAACCAGTGCATGACTCCTGGTAGGCAGGAAATGCTTTTCAGAGAGCAAGAAGGACAATAATTGAGAGAAGGTTGCCTTAATTTAAGGAACATGTTAATAACTCATTTCTTTAATGAACCTCTACACTCCAGGCATTTGAAATAATGATAATGACTCCTTGATCTCAAGTAATAGTATTTTCAGTGTTTTTAAAAAATATGTTAGTGCAGACTGTGGTTTGATATTTTTTACATGTGGTGTTTAACCTTTGTGCCTGTAGTTTCTACAAGATTACTATATAGAAATCAATCAACACCTCTCAGGTTTCTGAAGATATTGAAGTTTTCTTATCTAAACAGAAGATGACCAAATTTTTTTTAAAAAAGACAGTATTTTATCTTATGTTTGATTCAAATATCAGCAGATAAATTTGCGGAGGCTTATTCATGGCCAGTGAAGTCTTCTTTCTCAGGCTAAGTTTTGCCACCTGGGAAGGCAGTTCTGAGCAGGGTCTGGTAGGCACGCTGCCTGGGTTGAATCCTGGTGCTGAGACCTAAGTAAGTCACCTCCCATCTCTGAGCCTCTACTATCTCGTCTACAAAATGGGAGTTCAGTTATTCAGCACATTTTCACAAATACTTACTTGCAAGTTTCCTAGTGTTGGGATGGAGCAGTAAGCAAACCGAGCACGCTCTGCTTTCCTAGAACTTCGGATTTATGGGGGGAGGATGCCGCCCACACAGAATCACGACGGCGAACGTGTTCTGAAGAAAAGTAAGCCGAGGAAGAGGGCTGGGGAAGGATGGATGGGGAGGCTGGTTTTCCAGCTTGAGTGGGAAGCCCCATCCACGCCCCCTCCCGCCCCCAGAATGCCATTTGGCAGAGCCCCTGGAGACGTCTGGGCTTCACAGGTGGCGCTAGTGGCAAAGAATCCGCCTGTCAGTGCAGGAGGGAAAAGAGACAAGGGTTCTATTTCTCGGTCTGGACGATCCCCTGGAGGAGGAAATGGCAACCCACTCCACTATTCTTGCCTGGAGAATCCGACTTAGCACTCTTGGAGATGTCAGGACGAGCACTGCCGAGTCTGGGGGCACCTGTGCCGAGGTGGAAGCGGTCTTTGCAGAGCACTGAGATGGAAACTCAAACTGCCGGCCTATTAGAGGAAGAGCAAGGAGGCCGGCAGGGCGATGCGGTCCCGCGCAAAGTGAAAACGGGAATCGGGAGCGTCACCCAGGGGTCTTCCCACCCCGCCGAAGGCTTGAGAGCCTGAGGCTGCGGACTCCCGCCGCCGGGAGCCAGAGCCTGGAAGTGCTGGGGGCGCTTGGCCACTCGCGGCTCCCCTTGCTTCGCCCAGGTCCCCGCCGGGATCCGGGCGGCGGGGGAGCGCGGCCTTCCGGAGGATCCAGCGGGCTGCGGTGTCACAGGTCTTCGCTTACCCGACACCCATTCCGAGATAAAATCGTGAACGTCAGCGCCCAGAGCGTTAAACCCCTTCGGAGCCCGCCGGCTCCCGGGCTCGGTGGGCGGGGCGGCCCGGGACGGGGTGTGGCTGGAGGAATGAGTTCGTGGGGGCGCGCGAGGGGTCGGAGAGGAGGGGGCTCTGGCCCCGGCATCGGCTGGCGGGGCTTGCGGGCCAGCGTGGGACTTCGGGGTTCACTCTGAGTGGGGCTGGAAGGTATGGGACGGTCTCGAGCAGACGGTGACAGGGTCTGTCCGGCTTGGGCTTCTGTTTGTAAAAATGTGTGGTCCCTGCCGGGAGGAGGAGGAGGCCTGGGCCGCGTCAGAGCAGGGCGCCACCAGAACAAGCCAGGTGTCTTGGATAGAAACGTAAAATTCCTCATCTTCAACTTGTTAATGATTTGGATGTGGTGTGGGAATGAGCCTGAAGAATCAGTGAAAAGTGTTAGTCATTCAGTCGTGTCCAACTCTTTGGGATCCCACGGACTTGAGCCCCATGGACTGCAGCCCGCCAGGATCCTCTGTCCAGGGTATTCTCCAGGAAAGAATACTGGAGTGGGTTGCCATGCCCTCCTCCAGGGGATCTTCCCAACCCAGGGATGGAACCCAGGTCTCCTGCATTGCAAGCAGATTCTTCGCCATCTGAGCCACCAGGGAAGTCCTGAGAAGAATCAGGGATGATGCTCAAGTTGGGGGCTGAAGACCTAGAATGATGGAGTTCATATTCTCTGAAATGGGGTCTTGTTGGGATGGAAATAAAGATGATGATGGGACCTACTTCGCTGGAGTGTTTTGAGGGTGGAAAGTAAGTGTTAGTTGTTCAGAAGTGCCTGACTCTCTGCGACCCCATGGACTGTAGCCCAACAGCCTCTTCTGTCCATGGGATTCTCCAGGCAAGAATACTGGAGTGGGTTGCCATTTCCTTCTCCAGGGATCTTCCTGACTCAGGAATGGAACCCGGGTCTCCAGCATTGGCAGGCGGATTCTTTACTGTCTGAGCCACTAGGGAGCTGACATATAATAAATGTTCCATAAATATTAGTTCCTTTTCTCCCCAAAGCAAAACCACATTTAAAAAAACCCAGCAGGTTAGATAAACTCCATTTCCGTTACTAGAGTATATTTTTAAAATATTAAAAAAACAAATAAGCAAACAATCTGCCCACAGCAGTTCTGTAAAGCTAGTATCAGGGCCATTCTCATAATTATATTCTGATTGACACAGACATGCTTATAGTCAGTCTTTTATGTGACTTTCAGTGTTCAGATATAGTGCTAAAAATAATAAGGAAAGGGCAATTTGATAAATGGGCATCTGGGAGGTACTGCTCAGCACTGTGATTTTTGAGCTCAAAAATATTTTTTATTGATCACTGAAGAGAAGGGAGATGCCTTCATGGGGTCTGCACTGATAAGTCAAACTCCCTATCCTGATTCCTATGCAAAAGTGTTTATTGAACTTCTGGGTGTGGGGTTGGACAAGCTCTTACAGGATTCATTTTTTATGTGAAGATTACTGCTGAAGGAAGAACAGATTGGGTAGACTGGCATGAAATTTTGATTTAATTTTTTGTGTTTCAACTATTCAGATCTACTGAATAAATCCTGATGTATCAAATGCTACTTTATGATGATGGGATCATATTTATGAAAATATTTCAAACATTTGAGAAATATCACATGAGGGAAACTAATGTCCCACTTCATCCAGAATTATATATTTAGTGTTTTGTTTGAGGTGTATTTGTCGTATGGATGACACATAGATATTTAAATTCAAAATCACATTCAAAATCCAAATTGACTGCTTTTGGGAGTCTAGCTTTCAGTTTTAGTCCGGGGTCTCTTGCACTGCAGGCAGATTCTTTACCATCTCAGCCACCAGCGAAACCCCAAGGCTTTTATAATGACAATAGTATTTTATTTGGGTGGGAGACTTCCCTTTAAAAAGATGGTCATGTTATCAGTTCTTGGTCCAGGAATTGGCTGAGATGCTGAATAAGACATAGTGATTCTGTTGGTTGTGGAAAAGTTTCCAGAGGCTTAATCTCTATCCATTAAGCATTATTTCTTAGAAGAGTTCTCTTTAACTTGAACAGCTCCATCCACTCAGTGCAGCAAATACTGCTTGCCCTCATTACTATTAATTATCATATATCAAATGCCTACCAATGCCCTGGCTTCCTTACAGATGTTATTTCAAAGGCCCCCAGTGCCAGTCTGGAGAAGGAAATGGCAACCCACTGCATTATTCTTGCCTGGGAAATCCCATGGACAGAGGAGCCTGGTGGGCTACAGTCCATGGAATCACAAGAGTCGGACACGACTTTGAGACTAAACCACCAGCACCACCACCAGTGCCAGTCAGGCTCTCAGAGGGTCAGCAGGAGAGCCTTCACTGAGAAGCTGAATTAATTTTTTAATTGGAGTATAGTTGATTTGCAATGTGTGCCAATCGCTTCTGTGCAGCAAAGTGACTCAGTTTCACACGTACATGCATTCTTGGTTAAAAAATATTTTTTTCCATTATGGTTTAGCCCCAGAGACTGGATACAGTTCCCTGTGCTATAGAGTAGGACTTTGTTGTTTATACATTATAAATGTAATAGCTTGCATCTACCAACCCCAAATTGGGATGTCCATCCCTGTCCTTTCCCTCTTCCCCTTGGCAGCCCCAAGTCTGATATTTCTATCTGTGAGTCTATGACAAACTGAATTAATTTGTAAGCAAACATTTTTGAGTTTGTGTTCTCAAGTTAGTTTGACCTCTTTGTTATGCCTGAGGCCATTTTTCTAAAATAGTTCTGATATGATGCTTTTGAGGTGTGTGGACATATGCATTTGGTAAAGAACTTCCTTTACTGTGAATGGACGGATACAAAGGTTATTAACTTACACGGTGTTTGGGGACCACAAACAATTAATATCACAGTGAGCAGGAAATCAATACAATCTTTGTTTTATCTGACCCTGAATGGGAGAATGAGAACTGTGTGGGTAAGGAGAGTTATGGGGTAAAAGGCAGAGTCACCTTTTCCTGTCTCTCTGTAGGTCAACCAGATTTTCATTCTATCATTTTCATTTCATTCAATTATTTACTAACTAATAATGACCACCTGATGTGAAGAGCTGACTCATTTGAAAAGACTCTGATACTGGGAAAGATTGAAGGCAGGAGGAAAAGTGGATGACAGAGGATGAGATGGTTGGATGGCATCACCAACTCAATAGACGTGAGTCTGCGTAGACTCCAGGAGTTGGTGATGGACAGGGAGGCCTGGCTGCAGTCCATGTGGGTCACAAAAAGTTGGACACGACTGAGCAACTGAAATGAACTGAACTAAATAATGACCAAACTCTTGTGAGTTTCTTATATGCCAGACACTTTTCTAAGAGTTTTATAAACTATAGCTCCTTTAATTCTTGCAACAACCCTATGAAGTACATATTGCTATCATCACGATTTTATGGATAGGCAGACTGAACCTTGGCTTCCTAGGTGGTTCAGTGGTAAAGAATCCCTCTGCCAGTGCAGGGTTCCATCCCTGGGTCAGGAATATCCCCTGGAGGAGGAAATGGCAACCCACTCCATTATTCTTGCCTGGAGAATCCCATGGACAGAGGAGCCTGGTGGGCTACAGTCCATGGGATTGAAAAGAATGAGACATGGCTGAGCACGCACACACATTCTGAATCTTAGTAGGTGGAGTGTCTGGCTGAATCAACTCTGCCCAGTATTGCCTGTGGAAAAGGCCCCTACTTGGCCTTTTAAATTCTCCCCTAAACCACTGTGGCTGGAAACCAGAGAACTGCATTTTCCAGACTCCTTGCTTGGCTGAGGTCCATGGGAGACAATGGTAGGTGCACATAACCCATTAATTGTGAAAAAGAAAGCAGAACTACCCTGTTGCTGGCAGTTTCTGGGGACTGCAGACGACCATGGTATGTGCCAGCGGTTCTAGTACCACCAGAGGAATCCAGTGTTGTGTTCTGGTTAAGAGTTGTTCAGTTGACTTGCATGGAAATTGTCTTCCTTATAAGAGCGAGAATCTTCCTAATAGGGTTTAGTTTAACAACAATTAAGAGAAGTAAAATTGTGACATTAGCATTTTGGAGTAACAAAGACTGTTTAATCCACTTGTAATTTTTTTCACCAGTTTCCATATTTTAAAAAACTGTAATTGGAAGATAATTGCTTTACAGTATTTTGTTGGTGTCTGCCATACAACAACATGAATCAGCCATAGGTATACACATGTCCCCTCCCTTTTGAACCTCCCTCCCACTCTCCACCCCATCCCACCCTCTAGGTTGTCACTGATCACCTAGCTGTGCTCCCTCTGTTATACAGCAACTTCCCACTAGCTCTCTATTTTACACACAGTAGTACAACAGCCTGGCTCCAATTTGGGAAAGGAGTACATCAAGGCTGTATATTGTCATCCTGCTTATTTAACTTATATGCAGAGTACATCATGAGAAATGCTGGACTGGAGGAAGCACAAGCTGGAATCAAGATTGCCGGGAGAAATATCAATAGCCTCAGATACACAGATGACACCACCCTTATGGCAGAAAGTGAAGAAGAACTAAAGAGCCTCTTGATGAAAGTGAAAGAGGAGAGTGAAAAAGTTGGTTTAAAACTCAACATTCAGAAAACTGAGATCATGGCATTACTTCATGGCAAATAGATGGGGAAACAGTGGACAGTGACAGGCTTTATTTTTTTGGCTCCAAAATCACTGCAAATGGTGATTGCAGCCATGAAATTAAAAGACACTTGCTCCTTGGAAGAAAAGTTATGACCAACCTAGACAGAATGTTAAAAAGCAGAGACATTACTTTGCTAACAAATGTCCATCTAGTCAAGGCTATGGATTTTCTAGTAGTCATGTATGAATGTGAGAGTTGGACTCTAAAGATGCTTTTGAACTGTGGTGTTGGAGAAGATTCTTGAGAGTCCCTTGGACTGCAAGGAGATCCAACCAGTCCATCCTAAAGGAAATCAGTCCTGAATATTCATTGGAAGGAGTAATGTTGAAGCTGAAACTCCAATACTTTGGCCACCTGAAGTGAAGAACTAACTCATTGGAAAAGACCCTGATGCTGGGAAAGATTGAAGGCAGGAGGAGAAGGGGACGACAGAGGATGAGATGGTTGGATGGCATCACTGACTCGATGGACATGAGTCTGAGTAGACTCCGGGAGTTGGTGATGGATACGGAGGCCTGGCTGCAGTCCATGGGGTCACAAAGAGTGGGACACGACCGAGAGACTGAACTGAAGTGTGTAAATATGGGTTTACTGGGTGACACTAGTGGTAAAGAACCCACCTCTCAGTGCAGAAGTCATAAGAGACACAGGTGTGATCCTTGGGTTGGAACGATCCCCTGGAGGAGAGCATGGCAACCCACTCCAGTGTTCTTGCCTGGAGAATCCCATGGATAGAGGAGCCTGGCGGGCTACAGTTTGTAGGGTCACAAAGAGTCACGACGGAAGCAAGTTAGCCCGCACAGTGTGTGTCTATGTCAATGCTACTCTCTCAGTTCATCCCACCCTTAGTCTGTTCTCTACATCTGCTTCTCTATTCCTACCCTCCAAATAGGTTCGTCAGTGCGATTTTTCTAGGTTCCATATATATATGTTAACACATGATATTTGTTTATCTCTATCTTACTTCACTTTGTATAACAGGCTCTAGGTTCATCCACCTCACTAAGACAGATTTACCACTTAGCAAGTTTACAAAACTTCGACAGATTACCGAGTACTCAGTTTTCCCTTTTCCCACTAACATCTAGAAGTCTGGACAAAGTATATCAGATGATTGATTCAGATGCTGGGCAACAGGTGGCATAAACCTGCATTCTAGATAGAAAGGAAACAAATCAGGTGAGATGGACAATTAATGTGGCTTTTTGCCTGGGAACATTTTCTAAGCTATTAATGGTACAGGAAGGGGAATTCCAGTGGAGGACTGCTCTGAAAGACAGACATTGGTATTCAGGAAAGCTTGGATGAATGAAATTTGTGGGGAAAGGATGAGAGAGAAGGAATGATGCAGGGAAAGAGCTCTAGAAATCTGTATTAGCATCCCTTTGAATTTTTTGCTGAATACCAAGCTGTATGTGCATAGGCCAGGCCAAAAAAAAAAAAAAAAAAAACTACTGGTGCTGAACAATTCCCAGAGCTCACATGGGGCTGGAAGACTGTAAATTCTGATCAGTCAGGCATACAAAACTGGATGGAACACCTGGAGCATTCAGAAAAGATCCTGGAAAGAGCACACCTTAAAAAGTAGGACTAAGCTGGCCCCAGAGTATCTGGTACTCCAGACCTGGCTCACTGCGTAAAAACAAGTTCATCTGAAGTAAATTAATTGCCTGCCAGGGAAAAATTCAACTTTCTTCTACAGAAAACAAGAAAATTCACATTCACGATACCAATAAAAAATCACTGGCCATGGAAAGATGCAGAAGAATGTGGCCCATAACCAAGAGGAAAAGCATCCAACAGAAGCAGAAGCTGAGAAGAAAGAGATGATGGAATTAACAGACAAAAATTGCCTGTTACAAATTTGTAAAAACTGCTATTATAGATTTGTTTGAGAATGTGTAAAAATTAGAGAACTTGAGTTCTTAGCAATAGAAATCATCTAAACTGAAGCACAAATATAAAAAAAAAGGTTGGGGGAAAAAGCTTTGAGTCGCAGTTACGTATGAAACAATAGAGAGCTGTCATATGTGTAATTGGAGTGTCAGAGGGGATCAGGAAACAGAAACACTATTGGAAAGTGCAGTGGCTGAAAAATGTCCAAATTTGATTAAACTATAAACTGTTAATCAGACCTCAACAAACTACAGGCAGGAAACACACATGCACACAGACACACCTACACCATACACGTTCACCAAAGCACTTCATGGCCAAACTACTAAAAGCTGTCGGAGATAAAAGACTTGTTATAGGCACCAGAACAGAAACTGGAAAGAACGCAAATCAGGAGACCATGTAATAACACCTCTAAAGTCCTAAAAGAAACAAAGCACCTGATGACCTGGAATTCTGTACCCAGAACAAATGTTCTTCCAAAATGAAGGCAAAATAAAAACATTTGAAACACACGAGACTGAGGGCACTACAAGAAATGTTAAAGAAAGTTTAGATTGTAGAGAAATTATATCAGATGCAAATTTTGAGCTACACAAGATAATGAAGAGTGCCAGAAATGGTCAAAGGTTGAGTAAATAATCTCATTTAAAATTTATTTAAAGATAACCAACTGTTTAGGCAAAATGATTACAGTGTATTGTGGAATTTATTGTGCATGTGAAAGTAAATGTGTTATGATAATAGCACAGAGAGTGGGGGTGGCAGATGAAAGTACGCTCTTGTGAGAATTTTGCACAGAGTGATATAATCTGAAGGCAGGTTGTGGTAAGTTAAAGATGCCTCTGTAACCAGTTTGATGTGTAATTCATTTTGACTTCCATTTTATGCAGAGAACAGAAGTTTATTCAGTTAAAAAAAAACATAGATCATTGTATTTATAAATGATATACTTCTAGGAATTATTTGAAAAAATTCTGAATATGTTGGATCCAGGAAATACTTAACAAAGAAATTGAATATATTAAATGCACAGATATGGTTTAAACTGTTTGATGCATCACCCACTCTCTTATTTGTTCTTTTATTTTTAAAAGAGTGTTAGATGGAGGTTTAGTGAGGTTGATTCACTTCCCTAAATTTATACAAAATGAAGAACCAAGACTTCATCTTTTCACTTCTTGTTTTATTTTTAAACATAACTAACTCTCCAGGCCTTTTTATTGCAAAAATGTTTCCATGCCTTTATTATAAATGTTATTCTTAATAGATAATCAGTATTTGAACCCCTCTTTTGTGGGAAAATCAGTAAGAAGCATTTGAGAGGGTTGTAGTTACAATTAAGTTATACCTTTAAAAAAATTGACAGACATATATTACGCTAAAGCTGAAACTCCAGTACTTTGGCCACCTCATGTGAAGAGTTGACTCATTGGAAAAGACTTTGATGCTGGGAGGGATTGGGGGCAGGAGGAGAAGGGGATGACAGAGGATGAGATGGCTGCATGGCATCACTGACTCGATGGACATGAATCTGAGTGAACTTCAGAAGTTGGTGATGGATAGGGAGGCCTGGCGTGCTGCAATTCATGGGGTCACAAAGAGTCGGACACGACTGAGCAACTGAACTGAACTGAACTGAGAGCAGTTTTAGGTTTATAGAAAAATTGAGTGGAAAGTATAGGGAGTTCCCATCACCAACAACTCTGGCTTTTGCAAGTTTCCATTGAAAAAGAAAGTGAAGTTGCTCAGTCATGTCCGACTCTTTGTGGCCCCATGGACTGTAGCCTACCAGGCTCCTCCATCCATGGGATTTTCCAGGCAAGAATACTGGAGTGGATTGCCATTTCCTTCTCCTGGAGATCTTCCCAACCCAAGGATTGAACCCGGGCCTCCCGCATTGTAGGCAGACGCTTTACCATCTGAGCCACCAGGGAAGAACATCTTGTAGAAGTATGGACATTTGTTACAATGGATAAGCCAATATTGATACATTATTATTAACTTAAGTCCATAGTTTACATTGTGATTCACTCTCGGTTTTGTGTATTCTATGAGTTGTAGCAGATGTACATGGGCATGTATCCACTATTGCAGCATCAAATGTAATAGTTCCACTGTTCTAAAAATCTCCTTTACTCTGCCTATTCATCTCCTCCTCTCTTCCTCCCCCACTGCCCCCATCCATAGTCACTGACCTTTTCACTGTCTTCATAGTTTTGCCTTTTTCAGGTGTCATATAGTTGGAATCACACAGTTTGCAGCCTTCTCAGATTGGCTTCTTTCACATAGTAATATCCATTTAAGCTTCCTGCACATCTTTTAATGGCTTGATGGCTCATTTATTTTTAGCGCTGAATAATATTCTATTGTCTGGATGTACCACAGTTATTTATCCATTCACCTACTGAAGGTTAGTTACTGCCAAATTTTGGCAATTATGAATAAAACTGCTATAAACATTTGTGAATAAACAGGTCTTTGTGCAGACATAAGTTTTCAGTCAATGTGGGTAAAATACCTAGGAGCCTGATTGCTGGAACATTTGATGAGACTGTGTTTAGCTTTGTAATAAACTGGCAAACCATCTTCCAAGGTGGGGGGACCATTTTGCATTCCCAGCAGTGATGAATGGGACTTCCTGCTGCTCCATGTTCTTGTCAGCTTTTGGCATCATCATTCTTCTGGATTTTGACAGTTCTAATAAACATGTCAGGCTAACTTGTTTTATGTGGCCTTTTAAATGTTATTTACTTTCCTTTTTTTTTTTTTTTTTTGTGCTCAATCGTGTCTGACTGTGTGACCCCATGGATTGTAGCCCACCAGGCTCCTTTGTCATGGGATTTTCCAGGCAAGAATACTGGAATGGGTTGCCATTCCCTTCTCTAGGGGATCTTCCCAACCCGGGGATCGAACCTGTGTCTCTTGCATTTCCTGCATTGGCAGGTGGATTCTTTATCACTAGCACCACCTGGGAAGACTTTTATTTACTTACATGTTATAAACTGTGCGACAGGATCATATTCCTGAGTTGTTACTGCACGTTAATAGCTCTTACTTCACGTCCCAGAGGCAGGATTGCTACAGAATAGTGGAAATTCCAAGGAAAGGGCCAAGCACCTTGTGCTGGCAGGTGAGAGTGAAGGTCTCTTGCTCTTGGAGAAAGGCGTGTGCGAAGGCAGTGAGAAAGTCCCCTGAAAGTCCCTCTTCTGTCTGTTCAGGCCCCCTGGCACAGAATCCTGGGCCAGACGGGTTTGCATTTGTTGTTGTTGTTCAGCCACTCAGTCGTGTCCGACTCTGCAACCCCAGGGACTGCAGCTCTCCAGGCTTCCCTGTCCTCTATCTCCCTGAGTTTGCTCAAACTCATGTCATCCAACCATCTCATCCTCCGTCGCCCTTTTCTCCTCCTGCCTTCAATCTTTCTCAGCATCAGGGTCTTTCCCAAATGAGTCAGCTCTTCACATCAGGTATCCAAAGTATTGGAGCTTTGGCTTCAGCATCGGTCCTTCCAGTGAATATTCAGGACTGATTTCCTTTAGGATTGACTGGTTTGACCTCCTTGGAAAATAGGCCATTTCCCTTTCTCCTCTTTGCAGCTTCTTTCCCCCGCCCTTTCTAAAATTTTTATTTTTGCTTGGAGGACAATTGCTTTACAATGTTGTGTTAGTTTCCGCTGTACAGTAACATCGAACAGAAATCAGCTATATGTACACATATATCCCCTCCCTCTTGAACCTCCCTCCCATCTCACCCCTCTAGGTTGTCACAGAGCACTGGGTTGACCTCACTGTGCTATACAGCAACTTCCCATGAGCTATCTATTTTGCATATGGTAGTGTAAATGTCAAAGAGTTTGGTTTCTAGACTGTATGGGAAGAGTGCTTAGTTTGAAGAGAAGCTGGCAAACTGTCTTCCAAAGTGCTTGCGCCCTGTTGCATTCTCACCAGCAGTGAATGAGAGTCCTGCTGCTTCACACCCTCACCAGCATTTGGGGCTCTCAGTGTCTAGGATTCTGGCCATTCTAATAGGAGTACTCCAGACAACCCACTCCAGTATTCTTGACCGAAGAATCCCAAGGATAGCGGTTCATAGGGTCGCAAAGAGTCAGACACGACGGAAGCAACTGAGCACAGCACACAGCCTGTATCTTCTCTGGTGAAGTGTCCTCTAAAATCTTTTGTCTGTTTTCAGTATGGCTGTTTGTTGTCCTATTTTTGAGTTTTGAAATTTCTTTACATATCTTACAGTCCTTTCTGAGATATGTCTTTTTCGGATATTTTCTCCTAGTCCATGGCTTGTCTTCTCTCTTGACGTTTTTCACAGAGCAGAAGTTTTAAATTTTAATGAAGTCCAGCTTATCAATTATTTCTTCCTAGGGCCTACCTTTGGTGTTGAAGACACAGTTTTGAGAGAACGATGAATTCAATTCTGTGTTTGTTAGACCACGTGCCCTTTGCACGCCTGTGAGGAGGCCCCCTTGGAGGCCTCTACATTTGGGAGGAAGAGCTTGGCCAGTTCATCGGGACCCTGCTTCCCCTTGTTCTCCTCCCCAGCACTCACATGCCTGGGTAAAGCTCGTTTCCTCCCAAGGGGGTTATAGCCCACGAACCATCTCTCTCAGAGGCCCCCTCATGCTTCCTTCAGCCACCTCCTCTTCAGAAGTAAAACGACGGCGTACAGAGACAGGAAAAGCTGCCATTCCTTTGGCATTCCTGGGCCAGTTTTCAGTGCCATCAGGCAGCAAGGCTTTCTCTATGCACTGTTCTCAGCGGAGATCTTGGCCTCATACCAGCAGATTCTGGGCTGTGGATTCCTGACTAGGGTCTGGGAAATCTGATTTTCAGCTGCAAGGTGGCATGTGAGAGAGAATGGTTTAATTTGGATTTTCAAGGGGCTGTGGCTCAGAGGCGCCTATGGATTTTCAACCAGAAAAAGGGGAGATGGCAGCACGTGATAAGGCAGCAGAACATAATGAAGGACGTGAGCCCCCCAGGACACCCACAAGAGGATAAGCTTGTCTTTCTCCTAGAAGTAGGGGAAGAGGTGGTGTCCCACACTAGTCACGTGGGATATGCCTGGCCATGCGGTGGCTAGCCCCAGCTTGTATTATCAGTTCTCTGGCCTCTTTGGATGGGGGTTTGTCTGAGTCTCAGAAGCTGTCAGTAGGAATGTCACTTAGAGGTGAAGTGGAGACTCTGTAATTAACCACCTGAACAGAAGTGTCATCCCCAGCACCTGGGCAAAGCTAGGTATTGACCCTAGAAGCTGAGATTCCCTCCTGGGAGGAGCCTGTGTGCCTGTGCGTGCGCAGTCATATCTGATTATTTGCAATTGTAGCCTGCCAGGCTCTTCTGTCCCTGGAAGTTTCCAGGCAAGAATACTGGAATGGATTGCCATTCACTGCTCCAAGGGATCTTCCTGACCCAGGGATCGAGCCCGTGTCTCTTGTTGCTGGGTCTCTTGAGTTTGCCCTAACATTTATCCCAAAGAGACCAGGTCATAAAACAAGAACTGAGTTGCCATAAAGACTGGGGTAAAGATTTCTTATTTCTCTTTTCTCTCGTCCTTAATGTAAATCACTGCTCCAGGGCAAATTAAGACATGGAAAACTAAGTCCTGTTTCTGTAAACTGATGTGGTGTGTGATAGTTGGCATCTTCTATACAAGTCCCCGAGTCACTGCTGGAACATGCCACTCTTTCTTTGGACTTTCTTGGAGTCCATACTCTTTTATCACAACATCTTTCCCTAGCTTTGCTGCTATGACAGCCAGTCCAACCCCAGCCCCTAGTAAGGGTCTGCTTGAGCTTGTTTCCTGACAGCATGTCTGAATTGTTTCAATGCATTTCAGTATCTGTGCTGGCCTCTTGTGCCTGCCTTTAACCTCAGAGTCCTTGACTTGTTAAATCTCCACTCACTGTAGCCACAAAGTAACAACCTGCAGGCGTGCTCAGTCCCTTCAGTCATGTCCAGCTCTTTGCAACCCCATGGACTGTAGCCTTCCAGGCTCCTCTCTCCATAGGATTCCCTAGGCAAGAATACTCTGCTGCTGCTGCTGCTGCTGCTGCTGCTGCTGCTAAGTCGCTTCAGTTGTGTCCGACTCTGTGCGACCCCATAGACGGCAGCCCACCAGGCTCCCCCATCCCTGGGATTCTCCAGGCAAGAACACTGGAATGGGTTGCCATTTCCTTCTCCAGTACTCTAGTGGGTTGCTATTTCCTTCTCCAGGGCATCTTCCTGAACCCACATCTCTTAGGTATCCTGCATTGGCAGGCAGGTTCTTTCCCACTAGTGCCACCTGGGAAGCCCGCCAAAGGTCTAACGTCCCTGCTATTTTTATTCCTCTTGTTTGGGAAAATATTTCCTTGTTTGTCAGGCTGATGTATTCCTTTCCACAAATGCTATCCACCCCCCCCCCCCATTTTTAATTGCATCCTCTTTTCCACAGCCATCTTTAGTATCTTTCTTTCCAGATGCCTTTCCTTCTGCCAACAAACTTGCCAGGTCTCTCCTACTTGCATGTTTGAATGTTTTTTTTTTCAATAAAAAATTTAAATCTGTGCCATCACCAAGGCATCTTTTGGAGCATTCTTGGGAGGCGCCATCTTGTCCGACTCCATGTTATCCTGCAACTCATTCCTGAAAATGTTAATTAAAAGTTTTCTGACTTGCTCTCACTGTCTGATCAGTGTACGTGCTGTTCACCTTCTCCAGCTTTGTGGATCAATTCCAGTGTCTCGTTTCTCCCAGTGTTTCATCTCCTATCCCCAGTCTGCAGTGATCCACTCTCACACTTCTTTCTAGAGTTTATCCACGTTGTCCATTTCCCAAAGTGCATTGATTGACATTCTCCAGATTTCCTCCTTTTCAGGTGCTGACCGTCTGTCTCACCTTCCTGCTCCTCCAGGTGCTGTGTTCCCAGGGCATGCAGGCTGCCTCTCTTTCCAAGAATTGTATCAAACTTCTGCTTGATCTTGGAGCTCTCCTTCGACTGGGGATTTCTAACTCACTCTGAAAGTCTGTCTGCCTGTTGTTCAGAAGTTCAGCTAATGTATTTTTATTTTTTTAATTTTAAAATCTTTAATTCTTACATGTGTTCCCAAACATGAACTCCCCTCCCACCTCCCTCCCCATAACATCTCTGTGGGTCATCCCCATGCACCAGCCCCAAGCATGCTGTATCCTGCGTCAGACATAGACTAGCGATTCAATCCTTACATGATAGTATACATGATAGAATGCTATATTTTTAAAACTTTCCCTTGAGACTTCATCTTTGACCCATTTTGAAGTGTGTTGTTTAGTTTCCAGCTGGCCTCCACTGATGATGTAGGAGAGAAGGGATCAGCTTGGCTTTCATTTTTTAATAATCTGTATGTATTTATTTATTTTCGGGTGTGCTGGGTCCTTGCTGCTGTGGGTTTTCTCTAGTTGCGGCAAGCTGGGGCTGCTCTCTAGTTGTGTGCGTGGGCTTCTCACTGTGGTGGCTTCTCCTGTTGTGGAGCACGGGTTCCAGGCCCACGGGCTTCATTAGTTGTGACCCCTCAGCTCTAGGGCACTGGCTTAGTAGTTGTGGTGCACAGACCCAGTTGCTCCGTGATATGCTGGACCTTCCTGGACCAGGGATAGAAACTGTCTCCTGCACTGGCAAGAGGATGCTTTACTGAACCACCAGAGAAGCCCCAATTTTTAAATTTTTCTATTGAAGTATACTTGAATTACAGTGTTGTGTTAATTACTGCTGTATAGCAAAGAGACTGTGTTATATATATACTGTATATACATTTTTTCATGTTCTTTTCCATAACGGTTTATCACAGGATATTGCATATAGTTCCTTGTGCTCTGGAGTAGGACCTTGTTTAATCATTTTTTAAAGTCCTTCCCAGTTTGACTCAGTCTCTTTTACAGCCCCCTTTCCTGTTATTGCTTGCAATAGAAACCCTGTTTCCAGACTAAGTTAAGGTCCCACACCACTCTCTGAATAATACCTTGGGTCTTGCTGGCCTTGTAATGTTTGCTTATATTTAGAATTCTTTGACAAAGAGTTGCTTTGTTTTTAGCTTTCCCAAATAATGGTTTCATATAATAAAGTCATTTTAAGGCTATTTCTTAGAATAAAATTTATTTGAACAAAATTGTATTTGAAGTTATGGAAATTTAATAAAGAGTGATGATTCCAAGAGAAAAAAATATAGACAAAAATGAAAAGAATGATGAGGTCGGTGTCCACAGTTTGGGTTCCTGACTATGGGCCCAAGTGGTCCCCAGCCACACCTGGAGAATGTGTTATGATGTCGTGGTCAGTTCTCACTCAGGTTCATTTGCTTTGAGAATGTGAGTAAGTTTTTTCATGTTTTCTGAGTTTCTTTTGAACGGGGCTAATAATGATTCAATTGCAAAATGCCTGTGGAAAGAAGATCTCCTATCTGCAAAGGTTTTTCTTTTGTTTTGTTTTGTTTTTAAGAAAGATAATTAATAACAGCCTGGCATGAAGTTTCACAGAATATTATTGCAGTATTTAATCCAAGAGAACAAATACATCTAATTGAGGCTTATTAAACAGAGAAGAATAAAAACTTCTTCTTTTGGAAACCAAAATACATTCAATGAAAATTATTAGGTAGCAAATTTAATGTAAACAATTCCATTTTATTATAATCCTTTGAATTTACATTGTACTTCTTTCTAAATTCATAGAATTTAATTGATTTGTTTTTTACAAAACCAACATATAATCATCCAGTAAAATCTACTGGTTTTAGGTTGGTGCAAAAGTAATTGCAGTTTTCTGTTGTTGAACTTTGCCATTTGATACTGGAATACATTCTTAAATGTGGTTACGTTATGCATCATTTTAATGCACATTTGTTGCTTTATTATTATTATTTTTTTGCTAATGACAAGATACTACTTGTTTATTTTATATTTATTTTAGACTATACAAATGATGTTAGACAAAAAGCAAATTTGCGCAATCATTTTATTCAGGTTCAAAATGGGTTGTAAAGCAGTGGAGACAACTCACAACATCAACAACACATTTGGCCCAGGAACCGCTAACAAATGTACTGTGCAGTGGTGGTTCAAGAAGTTTTGCAAAGGAGATGAGAGTCTTGAAAGTGAGGAACAAGTGGCTGGCTGTTGGATGTTGACAACGACCAACTGAGAGCCATCATTGAAGCTGATCCTCTTTCAACTATATGAGAAATTGTGGAAGAACTCAATGTCAATCATTCTATGGTCATTTGGCACTTGAAGCAAATTGGAAAGGTGAAAAACCTCGGTAAGTGGATGCCTCATGAGCTGACCGAAAATAAAAAAAAATCGTTTTGAAATGCTGTCTTCTCTTATTTTATGTAACAACAAGGAGCCATTTCTCGATCAAATGTGATGTGTGATGAAAAGTGGATTTTATATGACAACCGACCATCTCAGTGGTTGGACTGAGAAGAAATTTCAAAGCACTTCCCAAAGCCAAATTTGCACCAAAAGAGTCACAGTCACTATTTGGTGGTCAGCTGCTGGTCTGATCCACTATAGCTTTCTGAATCCTGGCAAAACCACTACATCTGAGATGTGTGCTCAGCAAATTGATGAGATGTACTGAAAATTGCAATGCCTGCAGCCAGCACTGGTCAACAGAAAGGGCTCAATTCTTCTTACGACAATGCCCGACTACACGTCACACAACCAAGGCTTCAAAAGTTGAATGAATTGGGCTATGAAGTTTTGCCTCATTGCCATATTCACCTGACCTTTCACCAATCAACCACCACTTCTTCAAGCATCTTGACAATTTTCTGCAGGGAAAATGCTTCCACAACCAGCAGAATGCAGAAAATGCTTTCCAAGAGTTCACTGAATCCTGAAGCCTGAATTTTTATGCTACAGGGAAGAAAACTAATTTTGTTGGTAAAAATGTGTTGATTGTAATGGTTCTTATTTTGATTAATAAAAATGTGTTTGAGCCTAGTCATATTGATTTAAAATTCATGGTCCAAAACCACAGTTACTTTTGTACCCACATAGAATAATACTTATCTTTATTAGGTTTGTATATGTGTTTATAATTTGTAACATGAAATTTCACCAGTTAAAGTGCTATCTGTTTCTTGCTTTGAGTGGCATTTTGACCTTTGGAGGGATCATTCCAGAATTACAATCCCTTTCTCTGTACCACTTTTTTTTTTTTTTAAGCTTTATGCCATAGTTTATTCACCTGCAAAGTGGGGTCAAAGGTATTTTAAATAAGATGATTATGGCAAATTTCTTAGCACAGTGCTTGGCAAACAGGAAGCACTAGAAAACCACACAGATGTCTGTACCACTTATTCCTGGTGTTTGGGAAGACCTGTTGCTGACTTCCCTCTTAGCTCGCAGGCAGCTGGTGTCTGGTGAAAGCCCTTGGTGGTGGGCCTCAAACTGGGGTCTTGAACTCCCTCTGTCCTTGCAAGACTTGTGAAAATGCACTTTTCTGGGCTCTACCCACTCGCCCCCACCCCCAGCCACAGAATCAGAATATACCAGAGTGATCCTGGAATCTCTTCTTGAGAAAACCACTCTAAGTAAAATCAGAGCTTATTAAAATTCATGAATCATTGGTCTGATAATCTGTATTCTCAAGGATACGATTTCTGTATGCCTGGTGTGATTTCGTTCACCTGCTGCTGTCCCTGAGGTATTGGAAGCAGTATGGCTATAATGCTATTAATGTCACTCTGTGTCTGGGTGCCCTACAGCTACTGGGCACACAGGAAAGTATTTAAGTCTTCCTCCTTTCCTACTGTGTATCTGTGTACTGTTGTGTATGATTGATTATCTGGTGTCTCAGAGGACTTCTCTGTGGCTCAGTGGTAAGTCTCCTGCCTGCATTGCAGGAGACTCAGGTTCGACCCTTGGGTCGGGAAGATCCCCTGGAGGAGGGCATGGCAACCCACTCTAACATCCTTGCCTGGAGAATTCCATAGACAGAGAAGTCTGGCGGGCTATAGTCCATGGGGTTGCAAGAGTCAGACACGACTGAGAGACTTATACTTTCCCACTTCTCACTGTTTCACAGGCTCTTAGGTTATTGTTTTGACTGGCATAACTTGTGTGAGTATGTTTTGTTTCCCTCACCAGATTTTAAATTCTTTGAAGACAGAGCGAATAGCCTGTTTCTTTAATATTCTGAACCAGTGCTTTGTTCAGAGCTCCGAGGCCAGTAGGTATCATTACATGCATTTTAACAGACTGGTTCCCTCATTCACATACCCAGTTTTGGAAGAGCAAGAACGCCCTGGGAACTCTGCGGTAATGCAGGGACTGGGTGTCCATGTATCGGTTGCCTAACGGGACAAGTGGACACAGCGCTGAAAGCACAGTGCAGCCAGCCCTTGTGCAGGGAAGGGGCGGTGCTGGTGGGGCCTTATTAGCATCCAGGGGAGACTGTGATTACTTCAAAATATTAGTGATCATCAGTGCCTGCGAGTGAGGGGAGTGGTTGCTCAGCATCGTCTCTAATTATAATGGAAATGCCGCCCCCCCAAATTTGCCTATATTCCAATCACATTAATATATGGATATTCCAGCAACATCTTATAATAATAGATGACATTTTGCTCAAGCCAATTAGCATTTCCTAAAAACCCAAGGCTGCTTTAGTTTTATCTGCTTAAAAAATTATACTCTTTTTTTCTTAAGATGGTAGAGTGTGTGTGCATGTGTGTGTGTGTGTGTGTGTGCTGTGTGTTTAGTGTGTATACAAGTGTGTGGACCTTAGCAAGGCTACCAGATTTTTAGCACTAATGAAGAGGGAGCATATTCCATTACTATGTGCTAATTAGTGCATAGCTTTTAGCTACAACCATGAAAACCGAAATCCTGTTCAAGACGTAAGGTTTTATATCCTTATGGTAACTGCCTATCAGTGATCAGTAAATTAGTATGTTTGCTTGTGCTGAAGTTAGTTTTTCACTGAATATTTTATATGAAATTTTGCTGAGAGAAAGCATTAGAAGCTGCCATATGAGATCTTGCATTACCTTTGTTTATAGAAATGCCCTCTCTGTGAAGACATGGGTATGCAGTTTCATTTAGAACTTAGGCAAGGAGGGGATTCTGGCTTCTCTGAGAAGCTGGCACTCTTATTTCTTCATGAAAATAGGAACTGCATAATTGACGGTGTCTGCCTTTTTGTTTGGTTGCCAAAAACTCAGAGCTAAATTTACAGCTGAGCTGTTCCAATTATGTGGAGATTTAACAGCTGAATATCTGTGTTCTTTTATCACCTAGTCTTGACATTCTTCTCTTATTTTTTCAGACTCCCCTACCTGGAGTCCTTCATGGAAAAATGTGGAATGAATACATTAATAACACAAATAAAATAGGATCGTTGCATTGTCATGAAGAACAAGAAGATATTGAACAAACCATAGGATCTCAATTTTCATCTGCAGGATAAGCACCATAATATTTTCCTACCTGCTTCCCAGGAGGGCATTGGGGATTGATTTAGGCCAACTCAACTGTAGGGAACAATACTTATGGTATTTTTGTAGAGAGGTCCAAGCTTTAAAGTCTGAGCTGTATTTGCTTTGAGGATTCAGGCATGTCATTAGGGTATGTGGGACAGGACAAGAGGATGAGCGGGATAAGAAGAAGATCAGATAAGAAGCCATCCTCAGTGATGGGAAGATTAAGGTGAGCTCAGTTGTTGTCTGGGATCAGTGAATCCCCATCAGCTGGTGGGATGATCTCATTTATGTATGCTAGCCCTTTCATGCCATCCTTATGGCAGGGCCCTGGGGAGAGAAAGTACAAGAAAGATTTTCACCAAAATTTCTGTAATATACAGAGAATATAAGGGACCTTTTGTATCCAAGGAATAGTACAAAACATAAATCTACCCTCACTGCCCCATTTCATCATCTCCTATTTCTGTTTCAACCAGCTCACTCTCCTTTGTTGATCTGCCAGATTGTCCCTGCTTGCTCTACAGAAATACTTTGCTAAGTTCCATGATGGCCTTCTACGAGCCAAGCCCATGGTCTTCGCTTTCTGGCCTCTGGGATATGGCAGTGCTCTTGACCTCTTCTTAGAAATTCTCCCTGTTAACTTTTGGGGACACCATCCCATACCCCTCCGAATCTCTCTCCTCCCTTCTTTCTGATTCCCCTGATGAAGCCCACACTCCAGGATTGGAGAGAAAGAGAGTCAGCCCTGAAACCTGTCCCCTTTCCACAGTACACTCGTTAGGATCGTGTGTATCCTGTTTGACACGTTCTACACACGGTGACTCGGAATAACAATGTAGGTTAATTCTTTATTTTTTAAAAATAGAATATACTCATATCTAATAGACCAAATTTGCACTTTGAGATGCCTCATCCAATAGGAGAAAAAAGGAGCTAGCATGTGGAGAGCTGCACCCAAATCTGGATGCTCCTCTCAGCATTTTCAACCTATCCAGTCATCCGTTCCCGGCTAACACACCACCGAAATTCTGATGACTCTAAATCTGCATCTCCATTGCAGTACTTTCTCCTGAGTTCTAGATAGGTACTCCCAACCGGATCATAATGATTGAACATCCCTCCAGAACTCAAACTCAGGCTCCTTACCTTTTTTCCCTGTGAATATGCTACTCCTTCCATCCTCCCCCACCTACCTGAGTTGGCCGAGATTCATTCTCCCTCTGTATACCCCACACTTGGCCAGAGCTGCTTGTATTTCTATACACATTTTAGAGATCTGTCCCTTCCTCTACATCAATGGTCCATCACCCTTCGGTGAGTATCGAAATTCCCTTCAGGGCTTGTCACCGAGTAGATGGCTGGGTGTCATTCTCAGAATTTCTGATTCAGTGTATCTGGGGTGTGCTGAGCATCTGCATTTTTAACAGGTTCCCAGGGATCCAGTGTTGATGGGTGATGGACTGGGAGAGTGCGAGTCACACTTGGAGAATCTCTGGTTTACATCTCTGCTAATTTGTGCCTTCGTCTTTTCTCTGATCCTTTCTCACCCATCCTGGGTGGTGGTCCCCGGCTCTTCATTTCCCATCTCACAAAGCTCCAGTGCATCCTCTGTACCAGTGCTGTCCAGTAAGACTTCCTGTAAGGACAGGAATCTCACCCTGTGTCATCTCTACAGTAGTCATTAGTCACATGTGGCTTCTGAGCACTGGAGAGGTGCCTACTGCAACTGAGGGACAGAGTTTTTAATTATTAAATCATTGTTAATTTTCAACGTGTGTAGTGGTTACTGGATTGGACACTGCAACTTTATATTGTTGCAAAACTCTTCCTAGAAAAGAATCCAATCATAGTTATTCTTCTTTTCAAATACTCAGATGGTCCATATTGTCCACAGACTAAAGACAGACTATAGTGTAATCCAACCATGTTCAGTTCTGAAACCAAGAGGACCTGATTCGAACATTGACTCCAATACTTAATAGCTATATTACTTTAGGCAAGTGAGTTAACCTTTGATTCTAGCGATCATAGCAAGTGATCAATAAATAGAACCGATTAATTATAATGAGAAATTGATAATCATTAATAAAAAATGGTAGTAACAATCATCATTGTCCCAAACTCCTTTGTGAGGTATTACAAGTCCCTTTACAATTTAGAGCTTGCTTGCTTTTAATTTTAATTTTGATGTGCCTTATCTTTTACCTTAACTTCCAGACTCTCTAAATTGCTTTGATTTCCCAAATGCTTTCATCTAATCCATGCTTTTGTGCCTTTGCTTGCATTGGTTCCTTGCTGGCCTACCCCGGTGTACACAACTTTTCTTTTTCTCTTAAGCCTCAGGGGTTATCTTATCTATGAAATCCTTCCACTTTGCCCTGTCACATCAAGGAGTGCTGACTACCCCCTCCTTTGTGTCTGAACAATGCATAGCTTCTATCACAGCACCTGTCAGCTTGAGTACACAGATCTGTCCCCACATATCTCCTCCTCCTGTACTGTGTTTCTAGAAAGCATTTCATTTCCACATTCCTAGGACCTGGCTTATCACCCATTGAAGGCACTAAAAATTCGGTCCTGAGCAGCTGTGTGACCTTAGTGAGATGCGTCACCTTTCTGATCTTTTTCAGTGGGAGACTGGAGTCCCAAGGGTTGGAATCCTCCACCTCTAACACACCCAACGTTCAGTGTCTTCTGTACAGATGTTTTATCTTAAACTTCTGCTGCATTTTACTGATGTGTGTGTGTGTTGCTCAGTTGTGTCCAACTCTTTGTGACCCCGTGGACTATAGCCTGCCAGGCTCCTCTGTCCATGGGATTTTCCAGGCAAGAACACTGGAGTGGGTTGCCATTTCCTTCTCCACGGGATCTTCCTGACCCAGGGATCCAACAGTTGGCTCTTGTGTCTTATGCATTGGCAGTGATTCCTTACTACTAGCACCACTGATATGTAATCTATTTTTTTTTTTTTTGGCCCCAAGAAAAAGAAATACTGAGCTTTTTTGGAAGGAGGATAAAGATTAAAAATGAAGACTTTTCCCCCTTGTTTTAGCTCGAGTAGATACCTCAGACATTTACAGAAATTTTAAACACTGAAAATAAGAATTCAAAATTAAACCAAAAAGGCAAGGACCGAGCAAAATATTCGGAAAGTACTCAGGAAATCGCAAGGTCCTGGGCATGAGTGGAGGAGAAGACTTGGGAAGCCAGGCTGGCCATATTATGTATAGTAGGGCTACACTGCCAGACTGTGTAGTCTGTTCTTAATTCATCAGGCAATACGAAGCTACAGGAACGTCATTGTGGCTGCAGTGTTTTGGATTACTCACTTCAGAACAAATAAAGAAGAGAAATATTTTTCAGCATTAGATCCTGAAATGACATACTAGGAGACTGAACTGACATGTTGGAAAAAATTGAAATAAGGTTAAGAAGACAAATATTGCAACAAATATTCTGGCCTGGGATACTGATTAAATATGGAGGGGAGAGAAAGATGATGAAAAAAGAGCTCTTATTTCAAGTTTGCAAACTGAGAAGGAGAGTGGAACCAGTTCCAGGAATGTGAAAGCCATGAAGTTTGACAGGGACTTTGAAATAATAATAAGATGTTTTGCAAGAGTACATAGTAGGTTTCCGGAAATTAAAAGAGGGAGGCAGCTGAAGGCAAGACTTTGACTGGGAGTTTGAAAGGGCCAAAGGAAAGATAAAAACAGAAAACCTTGAGTTGAACACCAAGGAGAATCCAGGTGTTAGATTTGAGTAGGACCTCAGAGACCAGCAGATGATATAGAATTGCCTTCTACGTGGGACACCTGGGTTCGATCCTTGGGTCAGGAAGATCTTGTGGAGAAGGGAATAGCTACCCACTCCACTAATCCTGGTTGGAGAATTCCATGGAGAAAGGAGCCTGGCAGGCTACAGTCCACGGGGTCACAAAGAGTCGGACATGACTGAGGGACTAATGCTTTCAGAGATCAGCTGGATTAACTTTCTCATTTTCTAGACAAGGAAATTTAATACCCAGACTTCAACGAAGTCTTAAGGAACTTACTTAGATTCTTATATTATGATTTACTCATCTACGAATGGCAGAGGGACTTGTGGCTAATTTTTTAGCAGATAAATCATAAAGTGATTTTGTTACTGCCAAGGAAACATTTCATCATACCTTTTTAATTCAACAAGGAGAAGTGATTTCACCTAAAAGGCATACTTTCTTGGTTATTTAAAGTGATTTCTTTTTCTTCTTTTTTTCTTTTAATTAGATTATTTTTAGGTCCCAGGTTAAAATGGCACTAGTGACTGTAACATGAAATTAGTGCTTAGAGATGGGCTAAAACTCAAGACCACGACTAAAGATTTTGGAAAAAAATCTGGTCTCATCCTTCAGTTTCTTTTCAAATACTCAGAGCTGTGATTTGGTAGCCCAAAGACAAGAAATGAAAAAAAAAAGAAGCTGACATCCAATGTCCTGAACTGTTAGCAGAACAACGTGGTCTACTCTCCTGGGCCAACATTTGAGAGAAAGGTGCATCACAGCTCTGGCTGGACACCTTAGGTTAAGAATCGGTTTATGAACAACTAGAAGTCTGATAGGCAGTACGTTATTGGCAACTTCAGCTTTATACACGATTCATTCAGTATAGAGTCCCTAAGTATCATCTGAGATAGAAACTGGAAATTCCAATGGATTCCTTTACATCTCTATTCTTAGAAATTAAAACGCAAGAAAACATGTTAGAGAATGAAATAACACAGGAAAGAAATCACGAACAATTAGTGGTTTGTAGGTCTGATTATGAAAGCGCAGCTCTTTTTTTTTTTTTTTGGCGTGATGCAAAGCGTTGTATCCAAGTTGAAAAGAAAACACATCAGGAGAAAATACTTGCTGTGTGGGCTGTTAGTAGTTAATATTCTTGACATTCAAAATGGGATGGCAAAGGGGTCAATAACAGAAAATTAGCCCTAGAGAAAACAATGAAGCATATAGATAGATAGACTGCAAAGGAAAAGTAAAAATTACCAAAGACCATAGTAATCTTAATACGAATCAAAAATGCAAGATTTGTTCTCTTATTGCTGCATCCCGTCCAAGGGCCTGAGCTAGTAATATCTGGTACAGATGAAGAATAGTTAAAATATCCATAATTATATTGGATATATATATATATATTGGCTGGGGAAACAGGCATGCTGTGATGTGGGGATGGGGTGAGAATAAGCATTCTTCAGAAAATTTAGCAATTTAAATCATAATTTTTTTAAGGCACACTGTAGCCTTTATTAATTGGTTTCCATTTTCATATTTTATAAGCAAATATCCTACACTTGTGTTGTTTAATTGCTAAGTCATGTATGACTCTTTGTGATCCCATGGACTATAGCCCACCAGGCTCCTCTGTCCATGGGATTCTCCAGGCAAGAATACTGGAGTGGGTTGCCATTCCCTTCTTCAGGGGATCTTTACCACCCAGGGATCAAACCTGTGTCTCCTGCATCGGCAGGTAGATTCTTTACCACTGAGCCACCAGGGAAGCCCTTGAATCACAGTCTTCACAAATGTGAAATCTCGTTGTGACAGGTGAACTTCTAAGAGTGCTCCATCCCCCCCTCCCCCCGCAATTTTCTGTCTGCTGGGGTACAGAGGGTGGGACTGTCAGTATGATGGGCGAGCATGCTTGGGATTAGGTTATGGTAGTTGATAAAGTTGCGAAGATTTTGCCAAGCTAATGAAGGTTGCCAGTCAGTGGGCTTTGAATTAATCAAAGGGAGATTATCCTCAGTGGGCCTGATCTAGTCAGGTGAGCCATTTATTTAAGGAGACAGAGGTAAGTGGTGAGAAGCAACTGCAGATGCCCCCCTGCTGGCCTTGAGGAAGCAAACTCTCACACGGTGTCACCCACCACATGACAGAGAATGGTGGCTGGCCTCTAGTTGCTGCAAGTCAGCCCTACAACTACAAGGAACTGGACTCCACCAGCAGCCTTGGACTTGAAAAGGACCCTGTGCCCCAGATGAGACTGTCTCCTTGAAAAGTGTTGTGAAAGTGTTAGTTGCTTAGTTGTGTCTGACTCTTTGCAATCCCATGGACTGTAGCCCACCAGGCTCTCCTGTCCGTGGAATTCTCCAGGCAAGAAGACTGGAGTGGGTAGCCATTCCCTTCTCCAGGGGATCTTCCAGAGCCAGGGTTTGAACCCTGGTCTCCCACTTTGCAGGCAGATTCTTTACCAAGGAAGACACTTTGAACGCAGTTTTCCAATCCAGTTGCTCAGACCCTTGGCCTACAGAAACTGTGAGATAATACATGCGTTGTTTGAAGCTACAGAGTTAATGATTCCACAGTAACAGAAGAGTTATACAGCAGTAGAAGAGTGCCAAATACTTTGAGTAACTAAGTCTGACTTTGGGGATTTATTCTGAGATAGTAATCAGATATTCAAACAAAAGCATACACATAAGGATGTTTGTTTTAGCACTATCTATTGGTGAAAGACAAACAACCTAAAAATCCAGCAACAGTGGATAGAGCTATGGGATTTGGACTCACTTTCCCCACACCCCGCCGGCCCCCCCGCCAACAGTTGAGTCAGATCCCTCTGGTATCAAAGCAGATGGTTTCCATTTCCAGCCTGAGGCTGGTAATACCCGGGTTCTTACTTTCTGAACTGGGAGGAAGGATGGGGACAGTTGGTGTGAAGGAGGTCACAGATGCCCACTGCCCTTGCCTGGAGCTCAGAAAATTGTCAAGTATAAATTCATATCAATTTGCTGTCTGCCTTTAGTCGGTTTCCAGAATCCTAAAGTGTTTTTACAGCTTTATACTTTCTTTTACCTTGAGTGGATTTGCTGAGCTCTTAACCTCACCATGGCTGGAAGTTCAAGTCATCTCTTGTTTATATAATAAACAAATCATAAAAAGAGATCTTAGGGCTGTTGGAAGAGCTTAATGTAAGGCCTAAGGTAAAGTTTTGGGTCTGTAAGACCCTTGCTCAGAGTCACATGTGATGGTGTATCATTGCATGACCACTCTCTGATTTCTTGATTTTTCTGATTTTCTTTGTACAGGACTATCCTGGCTGGTTCACTGTGGTCCCTTATAATGTCATGAGGAATATATAACATTCATGTTTGGTCTCTAGCTCATCCCTGTTCTAGCAAGCTAAATTCTGGCTGACTAGACTGACTGCCTTGCATTCCAGCTGACTGTCATTGTGTAGTTCATATGGAAGATCTTCAGTGGTGGAGATGGATGGTGGGCAAGGAACCAGAAAACCAAGAATTAAACTCATTTCATTAAAAAGAACATTCCCAAGAAGGGAAAAATAAATAAAATGTGCTAGTTAGTAAGCCCCACCTGGAGCCTGTTCCCTAAAACCATTATCTCTCTGCTGATTAAAAGCATCTCACATATGAGTTAGAGGCTACTCAGATGATGGTTTAATTAATCAAACTCCAGTAGCATGTTTGCCTGGATTCATGTGGACTGCAAAGATCCATTCAATCAGAAACTTGCAAAAGAAATGTTTAGATCTTCCAGCCTAAGTTTTATTTTGCCTGAGATGGTTTATGTTTCATTGATTGTTCATTGTATGCACTGTATCTTCTTCTCTGGCTAGGAGTCCAGGTGTTTTCAAACAAGAGCCCTTCACTGAGTCACCCTTCTCTAGAGCTGTGTCTATTTTCTATGAATAAAATAAAGTTTAATACATCATCTGGTAATGCCATGCTTATGAATAGGAATATATAAAGCATAGAAAAGGAAACTGATTTCTGCCAACCTAAAAATACACTGAAAAAAGAAAGGAATGGCGAGATTGTACAAGCTTGGCTGTTCCTACTTTTACTGTTCTTTTTAGCAAAATTGACAGGCAGCTCACCCATCAGGGAGCTTTGTCCCAGCAGCCAACTCAGTCTCAGGAGTGAGGGTGGCAGCTCAGTGGGGCTCTCTTCCTGATGCCCTGATATCCCATCAAGGGGATCTGATGGACAGGCACTGTTTACCGTGGGGGCTAATGTTACCCTCCTTCCAAATGAATAGTTTAATAAACTAAGCATCCAAATGATGTTTAGGAAGACTTAAATCCTCCAGTCTCAAACTCCCAATTTTTCCACTAGAGAGAAAAATACAGATGGAAATGTAAGAAGATTATTGGCTGCTTCTTAAAATCCTACAGGTTAAAAAAAAAAGTCTTAAGGAAAAAAATCTTGATTCTCTATATACACATTAACTATATTGGTTTTTCTCTTTCTGACTTACTTCACTCTGTATGACAGGCTCAAGGTCCATCAACATGTCTACAAATGACCCTATTATGTTCCTTTTTATGGCCAAGTCATATTCCATTGTATATATGAACCACATCTTCTTTATCCATTCCTTTGTTGATGGACATCTTATTTGCATGGCAGAAAGAGAAATACAGACAGAGAATAAACGTATGGGGATACCAACAGGGAAGGGACGGGGTGGGAAGAATTGGGAGACTGGGATTGATACATATATGCTATTGATGTGTGTGTGTGTGCTCAGTCACTCAGTTGTGGCCAACTCTTTGTGACCCCATGGGCTGTAGCCCACTGGCTCCTCTGTCCCTGGGATTCTCCAGGCAAGAATATTGGGGTGGATTGCCAGTCCCTTCTCCAGGGGATCCTCCTGACCCAGAGACTGAACCTGGGACTCTCACATTGCAGGCAGATTCTTTACCATCTGAGCCATTAGGAAGTCCAGTATGTATAAAATAGATAACTAATGAGAACCGAGTGAAAAAGTTGGCTTAAAGCTCAACATTCAGAAAACGAAGATCATGGCATCCAGTCCCATCACTTCATGGGAAATAGATGGGGAAACAGTGGAAACAGTGTCAGATTTCATTTTTCTGGGCTCCAAAATCACTGCAGATGGTGATTGCAGCCATGAAATTAAAAGACGCTTACTCCTTGGAAGAAAAGTTATGACCAACCTAGATAGCATATTCAAAAAGCAGAGACATTACTTTGCCAACTAAGGTCCGTTTAGTCAAGGCTATGGTTTTTCCTGTGGTCATGTATGGATGTGAGAGTTGGACTGTGAAGAAGGCTGAGCGCCAAAGAATTGATGCTTTTGAACTGTGGTGTTGGAGAAGACTCTTGAGAGTCCCTTGGACTGCAAGGAGATCCAACCAGTCCAATCTGTAGGAGATCAGCTCTGGGATTTCTTTGGAAGGAATGATGCTAAAACTGAAACTCCAGTACTTTGGCCACCTCATGCAAAGAGTTGACTCATTGGAAAAGACTCTGATGCTGGGAGGGATTGGGGGCAGGAGGAGAAGGGGACGACAGAGGATGAGATGGCTGGATGGCATCACTGACTCGATGGATGTGTCTGAGTGAACTCCGGGAGTTGGTGATGAACAGGGAGGCCTGGCGTGGTGCGATTCATGGGGTCACAAAGAGTTGGACACGACTGAGCGACTGAACTGAACTGAATGAGAACCTACTGTGTAGCACAGGGAACTCTATTTAATGTACTGTGACGACCTGAATGGAAGGGATGTCCTAAAGGGGGTAATATATGTATATGTATGGCTGATTAATTTTGCTGCACAGCAGAAACTAACACAACATTGTAAAGCAATTATACTTCAATAAAAATCAATTTTAAAAAATCTTGCCTGAATTTTATTGCATGCTGCAAAATGATGGCTGGTGATGAGCAGTTTCTCTTCTGTGAAGGGAAGAGTCTGAGGCTGTCTTTAGACAGTAGAGGACTGATGCTGTTTCTCAGCATTTAACAAATTTGCAGTGAGAGAATAATGACCATGGTAGATAGTGATACTAACCTGAGTAAACAATAAGGTCATGAGTCTTGTCAAGCAGAGTCTTTGCTGCCAGTCCTGCTATTATCCTTGCTCTTTCCTTTCTTTCTTGGCCAATCTTCTTGGAAAACTGGTTTACATTTGCTATTTTTGCTTCTTTCCCTCTCAACGCATAATGAGAGCACTGGGGGTAAGAATATACCGTTTATTTTCCACAATTTCAACCTTGGAATAATACACAGGGTTGGTTTTCACTGCTCTTGCCACATAAAATGCTTTCTAATCTCCCGTGCTCTCTGGCCTTTTAACTACTAACACATTCTGATTAATAGATTAGCTTTGATTGTCTCCTAACTGGCAGGTCATACAGATTCTGTCCAAGTAAATATAGATTGTATCCAGGTAAATATAGGTCTCCATCTCTGTATTTTTATTATTAGGGACTTTATTCCCTACTTCAACCCTCACTTTATGGTTTTTATTTTTCCAACCAGATTGGTGATACCATTATTTCAAAAAATTACGTGATAGAGAAGGCTCAGTTTCTTCTCTGAGGTAAATGCAAATTAGACTTTCCCCCCTGATTTTTCACAGAAGAGGGGCTGAATTTTTTGACAGTAACATGCAAATGGGAATCACAGTATCCTTTTCTGGGAGAGTCTGCTCTCTGGAGATTCACTGTCTCTCACTTTTTATGTGTTGTTCCATCCAAGCATGGGGGCATTTTGTTGGCTGATTGGAGGACTCCTTTCCAGAAGGGACTATCTGGACATGAGCTTGGTTTTCACTGAACAGGTGCTGGTTTGATGGTGGATACAACTTTTGGGGGGCAAGTTCATTGCAATGAAAGTATACTATTACTGATTCTTGCTGAAGTTTGTGAGTTAAATCAGATCTGTTTCAGTCTACCTCTTGGATAACATCCCAGTGCCAAAATTCTGGAGGAGCTACTAAGCCTGCTAAGATTGGGCCCCACCATCCCACTAGAGCATGCCGACCTGGGTCCCTAGGGCAGTCTACAGTGATGCAGGTGTCTCCTGCGATGGGTGAGTGGACCTGCAGCATACCTGACCACAGCCATCCTGAGGATAAAGCTGCAGATGTGGGATGGGGGCCAAGCCAGGTGTTGGGGTGGGGAGATTCAGGGGGACATAGTCAGTCCAGGAGCACAGGGCTCCAGGGACAGTAGTTCACTGTTGTTTGACTGGATCAGTCAATCCTTCACACGGAAATGGTTCAGAGCCCCAGGCAGCCCAAAGAGACTTTCCTCTGGAAGATTTTCATGGGCATTCAGGTGGGGCACCTTTGTGAGAGGATCTGAGCTTCTGCAGCTAGCACTGTACACACAGAATTGCGGCCTGTTTAGCAAGGCTCTGTGCAGAGCATCTATGCACCCGGAAGAATGCCTGGAATAGCACTGCTGCAGTTACTGTGGGGACAGTTAACTTTGGTAATTGTTTTTTCACTTGTCAGGAGGATGTTGGGGGGCAACATACCACATCTTCTGACTTGATTGGGGCACTCACGCCTAGTCAGCAGGCTCGGCGGGAAGCCAGCCAATCACATCTTCTTCCTTAACCAGTACATGCTCTGAGGAACAACTTTCATTCTGTTCCATGGTCCAAAACCACACCCTAGATGATGTAATTTCAGGCCAGACAGTTTACATGATTTCTGTGCTCTTGTCTTTCAGGGAAGACAGATTTGGCAAGTCTTTAGTTGAATGAGGGTCTCAGTTCATGGGGCAAAGTATTTATATGTTTTTATGGTCAATTTTTGATAGGCACTTCTGGGATTCAAACCCAGGATCTCCTGTTTACTAGACAGACTCTTTAACCAACTAAGCCAAGGGACCAAAGGTGCCATTTGGGCTTCCCTTGTGGCTCAGCTGGTAAAGAATCCATCTACAATGCAGAAGACCTGGGTTCGATCCCTGGATTGGAAGATCTCCTGGAGAAGGGAAAGGCTACCCACTGCAGTATTCTGACCTAGAGAACTCCATGGACTGTATAGTCCACGGGATGGCAAAGAATTTGACATGATTTTCACTTTCGCTTTCATAGTCACTTTATGCAAAAAATGAAATATGTGCCATCCTGGATGGGAGGAGGATATAGGGGAGAATGGATACATGTATGGCTGAGCCCCTTCCCCTGAAACTATCACAACACTGTTAATTGGCTATATCCCTATACAGAATAAAAAGTTTAAAAAAATTTACTTCTGTTAATATAGCTGTAGTGTACTCATTGTCATGGCAGTATAGGTTTCTGTGGTGATTATACTCCATTTATAACTATTGTTATTTTCAATGTATTTATCATATAACTTATGCTTTATAGTTTCCCCTACATTGGCATTGCCATTTGAACACAGAGTTCCAAAGAAGAGCAAGGAAAGATAACAAAGTCTTCCTCAGTGATCAGTTCAAAGAAATAGAGGAAAACAATACAATGGGAAACACTAAAGATCTCTTCAAGAAAATTAGAGATACCAAGGGAACATTTCATGCAAAGATGGGCACAATAAAGGACAGAAATGGTATGAACCTAACAGAAGCAGAAGATATTAAGAAGAGATGGCAAGAATACACAGAAGAACTGTACAAAAAAGATCTTCATGATCCAGATAACCATGATGGTGTGTTCACTCACCTAGAGTCAGACATCCCTGGAATGTGAAGTCAGGTGGGCCTTAGGAAGCATCACTACAAGCAAAGCTGGTGGAGGTGATGAAATCCCAGTTGAGCTAGTTCAAATCTTAAAAGATGATGGTGTAAAAGTGCTACACTCAATATGCCAGCAAATTTGGAAAACTCAGCAGCGGCCACAGGACTGAAAAAGGTCAGTTTTCATTCCAATCCCAAAGAAGGCCATGCCAAAGAAAGCTCAAACTACAGCACAATTGCATTCATCTCACACGCTAGCAAAGTAATGCTCAAAATTCTCCGAGTCAGGCATCAACAGTACATGAACCATGAAATTCCAATGTTCAAGCTGGGTTTAGAAAAGACAGAGGAACCGGAGATCAAATTGCCAAGGAGTACGTCAAGGCTGTATACTGTCACCCTGCTTATTTAACTTATATGCAGAGTACATCATGTGAAATGCTGGGATGGATGAAGCACAAGCTGGAATCAAGTTGGATCATTGAAAAAGCAAGAGAGCTCTAGAAAAACATCTTCTTCTGCTTTATGGACTATGCCAAAGCCTTTGACTATGTGGATGACAATAAACTGTGGAAAATTCTTAAAGAGATGGGAATAAAAGACCACCTTAAATGCCTTCTGAGAAATCTGTGTGCAGGTCAATTATAACCAGACATGGAATAATGGACCGGTTCCAAATTGGGAAAGGAGTATGTCAAGGCTGTATATTGTCACCTTGCTTATTTAACTTCTATTCAGAGTGCATCATGTGAAATGTCTGGATTTCAAACAAAAGGCTGGATGAAGCACAAGCTGGAATCAAGATTACAAGGAGAAATATCAATAACCTCAGTTATGCAGATGACACCACCCTTTCAGCAGAAAGTGAAGAGGAACTAAACAGCCTCTTGATTAAAGTGAAAGAGGAGAGTGAAAAAGCTGGCTTAAATCTCAACATTCAAAAAACTAAGATCATGGCAGCTGGTCCCATCACTTCATGGCAAATATATGGGGAGACAGTGACAGACTTTATTTTTCTGGCCTCCAAAATCACTGCAGATGGTGACTGCAGCCATGAAATCAAAAGGCTCTTGCTCCTTGGAAGCAAAGCTATGACAAACCTAGATAGTACATTAAAAAGCAGAGACATTACTTTGCCAACAAAGGTCCGTTTAGTCAAAGCTATGGTTTTTCCAGTAGTCACGTATGGATGTGAGATCTGGACTATAAAGAAACCTGAGTGCCGAAGAACTGATGCTCTTGAACTGTGGTATTGGAGAAGATTCTTGAGAGTCCCTTGGACTGCAAGGAGATCCAACCAGTTCATCCTAAAGGAAATCAGTCCTGAATATTTATTGGAAAGACTGAGTTGAAGCTGAAATTCCAATACTTTGGCCACCTGATGTGAAGAGCTGACTCCTTAGAAAAGACCCCGATGTTAGGAAAGATTGAAGGCAGGAGGAGAAGGGAACGACAGAGGATGAGATGGCTGGATGGCATCACTGACTTGATGGACATAATTTTGAGCAAGCTCCGGGAGTTGATGATAGACAAGGAAGCTTGGCATGCTGCATTCCATGGGGTTGCAGAGTCAGACACGACTGAGCGACTGAACTGACTGACTGATTCTCCTCCAAATCCCACTCCCATCCAGGCTGGAACATAACAATGAGCAGAGTTCCTTGTGCTACAGAGTTGGTCTTCGTTGGATATCTGTTTTAAATATAGCAGTGTCTACATGTCCATCCCAAAGTCCCTAACCTTTCCTACCCCCCAGCAACCATAAGGTTGTTTTCTGAGAATCTCTTTCTGTTTTAAAAGTAAGTTCATTTGTATCATTTCTTTTTAGATTCCACATATAAGGGATGTCAAAGGATATTTTACCTTCTCTGTTTGATTTACTTCACTCAGTGTGATACTCTCTAGAGCCATCCATGTTGCTACAAATCTAGCCCTTCTGTTAAAACATAATTTTATTTGATATATACTTCTAGGTTGATTTTTTTTCTCTCTCCACACTTTGAACATGTTATTTTAACATTGTCTGTCTTCCATTTCTGTTCTTGAGAGCCGGGCTGTTAGTCTAAAACTAATTTATTGGCAAATAATCTGTCTTTGTTCTCCTTCCTCCCACTCCATGAGTCTTCTTATATTCCTCTATTCATCTTTGTTTTTTTGGTGTCATAGAGCTTCACTATTGTCTCTGTGTTGAATTAGGAGTTTGCTTTTATTTTTTCTGTTCAAGGTTTATTTTTAGGCTTCTTGAATATGAAGATATGCTTATTTAATCAAATCTGGAAAATTCTCAACCATTGCATCTTCAAATATTGTTATCTCTAAACCCAAATAATTCTTACTCTTAACTGATTTCTTTGGAACTACAATTAAGTATATGGTAGCCCCTTTAAATTCCATCTTCTACACATTTTAATATTTAAAAAACACTTTCTGTGTCTTTGTTTTCTTGTATTGCATTTCTTCAGATTTCTCTTCCAACTCAACAATTATCTTTGGTCGTACCTCGCCTGCTGTTTAATCTATCCACTGAACTTTTAATTTTGAATTCTTAATGTTTCACTTCTAGACATTTTATTTGGTCTGATTCCACTTGATTGCCTCTTATTTTTGCAACAGACTGTAAGTTTTTGAAATATTAAACATATTTTATATTTTGACTTGTTCTAATATCCTCCAACTTAGCAGATCTGTTTCTGGGCTCTTCTGACTCTCTCTCTTGGTGCCTTGTTCCCTTGCATGTTTAGAGAATTATGGCTGGGAGGGAGTTCATGTCCCTTGAGATTTTGTATGTGGGCATTATGTGCGGCACAAATTCAGTGTGCATTTGTGTTTCCTTCTGACAAGTGCTTGGGGGAAAAATCAATCCATGGCACTTTCAATTAAATTTTTAAGATTTTCCAGCCCCACAGGTAATGTGAATTTAAGGCACATGTCCAGGACATTTTAATCATATTTACTTCTCTGCTCAGAGTCTAGGATGAGCCATTCAAGTTCCCCTGTGCAGAATAATTCCTTCCACCTCCCACCACTTCTCTGCTCTGGTTTCCGCATATTTGGAGGTTCTGGTTTGCATGGAGGTCTCTGCTTGGCCCTCTTCAATGCTTGGGCTCATTAAAACTTGGGGATGTGCAGACGTTTTCAGTCAGCTGGCTTCAAACACACTCTCCTGGGTTATGCTTTCTTGTTCCTGTAAATTCTCCTGTCCTTACCTTTTTGCCAACTCAGCCATGCTCAATATTTTAAAATATATTATATCCAACATTTTATGAGTTTTTGTTCCAGAGGGTTTTCTTTATCAAGGTACTAGGCCACATTGCCTGGCATAGAAGACCACTGATTCCTTCTTTAAATTAATTTGGGTGAGCTTATTTCTCAGCTTCTTCTTTTATAAGCCTCTGTCTTTTTTTATCCTCTCTTTGGGTTTTGCTTCCTATTTCCATATTTTATTCACCTTCAGGCCAGGAAGGAGGCCATTCTGAGTCACCGCTCACTGAACATGCAAGGCTATTTTAGTATATTGCTCTAGGTGTTCCCCTTTGAATTGTGTTCAGACCTAAGTTAACTTTCTTCATCAGGTAATGTGCCCCTGGTGTCCACTCACCGAGCCATGCTGGATCCAGCCTCTCTCTGCTCTTCAGCTGCTCTAGTTATCACATCTTCTCTCATGAGTACACTCTGAACTTTTCCAGTTTGAATCCATTCATTGTTTCTACCCCGTCCTAGTTTCTTTAAAGGAGGTCCCGTGATTCTTCACATTTATGTGTCTTGCTCTTTGTAACTCACTTGACATTTCCTTTCTAAAATTTCTCACTCGTGTTGTTCAGTCTAAACTGCCAGTTGGGCCAATTTGTAAACCACATGCAAAACAATTCTTGCTCAGTCATGAAGTTTACTAAACAGAGACATCTTGTTTGCTAACTTCACTCGAGTATCTTCGTTGAATCTTGCTTTAATCCCTGTAGAGTTTGTAGTAACTCCCCTACATACGAACGCTCAAGTTGTGGACTTTCAAAGATATGAACATGTGTTCCCATGTCCAGTCACATAAGTAGTTCACAGGTCTGGCGTACATTGTCGTGTGTGCAGATCCTCTACGAGCGGTTGTGGTTTTGTGTACTTCACTGTACAGCACTGTATAGAGCACAGTGTGTTCATTGCAAGCCCAGGATGTCTGGAAGCAAGAGATGGTTAGAATTGAATCCAGCAAGGAGCCAAAACCCGAGCCGTTAAACTCAGGTGTGAGTGACATCACAGCTTACCCGCCATCCCCTATTTCTGACGATCCTTCAGCTCCACCCTCTCCCACCTCCTCTCCCTCCTCTAGCTGGTAACTCCTCCTGCCTGTTCACTCGATCCCAGCCCTCGCATGCCAGCTATTGTACTGTACTACTGCACTTTCCAAGGTACAATACTGAGAGATTTAAAATGCTTTATTTTTGTTTGCTCTTTATGTATTACTTGTGTAAAAAGTATTATATGCCTATTACAGCATGGTACTATATAGCTGATTGTGTTCGTTTGGTACTTAGGCTAACTTTGTTGGACTTACTAACAAATTGGACTCTCAGAACAGAGCTCATTCTTATGTAGGGGACTTACCGTCTCTCATCTCATCCTCACAATCCTCTCCTAAGAAGCAGGTATTACTTAAAATCTCCATTTTACAGAAGAGAATGCTGAGGCACACACAGATTAACTATCATGCGTATATCTTCTTGACAGTGAATAACAGATTTGACCTAGACAGTTGATTTCAGAGCTCACATGTTTACCAGTATGAGCACTGCATTTCAATAAATAAAACAATGTATATATACTAACTAGCCTAGTTTGTGTCACATAATATGCTGTTCATATCCTCAGATATGTATAATTTAGGGGGACTTGTGTGATTTCTAGGGGCTTCCCAGGGGGTTCTAGTGATAAAGAACCCACCTGACAATGCAAGAGAATAAGAGATGTGGGTTTGATCCCTGCGTTGGAAAGATACCCTGGAGGAGAGTAGGGCAACCAGCTCCAGTATTCTTGCCTGAAGAATCCCAAGGACAGAGGAGCCTGGTGGGTTACAGTCCATAGGGTTGCAAAGAGTTGGACATGACTGACATACCCATGGGATCTCTTTATAGCAAAAAAAAAAAAAAGGACTGAATGAAGTAAAAGCTGGAATCAAGATTACAGGGGAAAATAGCAATAACCTCAGATATGCTGATGACATCACACTTATGGCAGAAGGTGAAGAGGAACTAAAGAGCCTCTCGATGAAAGTAAAAGAGGAGAGTGAAAAAGCAGACTTAAAACTCAACATTCAAAAAACAAAGATCATGGCATCTGGTCCCATCACTTCATGGCAAATAGATGGCGAAACAATGGAAACAATGAGAGATTTTACAGTTTTGGGCTTTAAAGCACTGCAGATGGTAACTGCAGCCATGAAATTAAAAGACACTTGCTCCTTGGAAGAAAAGCTATTATAAGCTTAGACAGCATATTAAAAAGCAGAGAAATTATTTACCAACAAAGGTCCATTTAGTCAAATGTATGGTTTTTCCAGTAGTCATGTATGAATGTGACAGTTCAGTTCAGTTCAGTTCAGTCACTCAGTCGTGTCCGACTCTTTGCAACCCCATGAATCGCAGCACGCCAGGCCTCCCTGTCCATCACCATCTCCCGGAGTTCACTCAGACTCACATCCATTGAGTTCGTGATGCCATCCAGCCATCTCATCCTCTGTCGTCCCCTTCTCCTCCTGCCCCCAATCTCTCCCAGCATCAGTCTTTTCCAATGAGTCAACTCTTCGCATGAGGTGGTCAAAGTACTGGAGTTTCAGCTTTAGCATCATTCCTTCCAAAGAAATCCCAGGGTTGATCTCCTTCAGAATGGACTGGTTGGATCTCCTTGCAGTCCAAGGGACCCTCAAGAGTCTTCTCCAACACCACAGTTCAAACGCAAGTTGGACCATACAGAAAGCTGAGCACTATAGAATTGATGCTTTTGAACTGTGGTGTTGGAGAAGATTCTTGAGAGTCTCTTGGATAGCAAGGAGATCCAACCAGTCAATCCTAAAGGAAATCAGTCCTGAATATTCATTGGAAGGGCTGATGCTGAGCTGAACCTCCAATACTTTGGCCACCTGATGTGAAGAGCTGACTGATAGGAAAAGACCCTGATGCTGGGAAAGATTGAAAGTAGGAAGAGAAGGGGATGACAGAGGATGAGATGGTTGGATGGCATCACTGACTCGATGGACATGAGTTTGAGCAAGCTCAGTGAGTTGGTGAAGGACAGGGAAGCCTGGTGTGCTACAGTCCACAGGGTTGCAAAGAGTCAGACACAACTGAGTGACTGAACTGAACTGAAAATTGACCATGTAGTAGCTGGAAACCTAATTACAATAAGAGAAACTTTGGACTTGTGTTATAAACTCTTGAAATTAGATCAGAATCCTTAGACCATTCTCCTTATGGCTACTTAATCTCAATTCAAAATCCACATGCAAACTTCTAAATCTGATTGGGGCTAAAAACCTCCCTTTTTAATATAGCAAATTGAATAACCTGCTTCCTAAAACCATCTTTTGATTCAGGTTGGATTTCAGAATCCTGCTATCAGTACTGTTATGCACAACTTACTTCCTTTATATAACTTTTTTTTTTTTTTTTACCATGACGAACTCGTATTTAATTGTTAATCTCTGTGTTGAATTCTGAGCAGAAGCAGCAAATCCCATAATTCTTGAAACACAAATTTTTATTTCTTTGCTTAGAAACTTGGATATGGCAGAAAGAGCAATGAAAGTAATGAGAGCCTCTGTGTGTCTGAGAGCTCTCCGTGGGGCACATACCCTGGTCTCAGGTGCACTACAGTGGGACCATGGTGTCTGGATCCATCAGCTCCTGGACCTTGAAAAGCCCTTGAAGACAGTCAAGTCCAACAGCTTTACTTTGCAGGGGGAAGTGGAGCTCAGAGAAGAAAAGTCATGTGCCATCACAGAAGTGTGGGTCTGAACCATTTCTCTCTCTCTCTTTTTCTCTGGTTCAGAACAGAGGAACTTTATTTGGCTTAATTGTTTTTTACAAATAATTTTGCAACTGAACGTGATAGCATCACAAACTATCTGTTATTTCTATTTGTTTTGTTAAATCTGCACATACTTTTCTATTCTCCTGCAGGATGCAGGCCCACAAGAGATGGAGGGTTTAGCCCTAAAAGTGGAGACTCAGTTTGGCCAGTTTTCAGATTCTGTGATTATGAATTTATGAATGACAGCTTACAAGATCAACTGCCCGCTTGCCTGCAGTTCAGAAAGCTCAGGAGGAGAGTCAGTGGGAATCAGAAACATGGGTGTTTTCTGACACTGAGTCGTCCCAGGCATTCTGCTTCATGCTGGTGCTTTAACAATGTTCCCTGTTACAGAGGTCTGGAATAGCTGCTGGAATCTAAAACCAAAGAATTTGACCCATTATATGTGTCTAACTCTAACAGTGCTGTAGTTTATCACTTGGTGGAAGTGAAAATGTTAGTCACTCAGTCTTGTCCAACTCTTTGCAGCCCTATGGACTATAGCCCACCAGGCTTCTCTGTTCCTGGGATTCTCCAGGCAAGAATACGGGAGTGGGTTGCCATTTCCTTCTCCAGGGAATCTTTCCAATCCAGTGATCAAACTTGAGTCTCCTGCATTGCAGCTGGATTCTTTACCATCTGAGCCACCAGGGAAGACCCAGTTTATTACCTAATCTTATCTGAAAACAATTGTTATAACTATGCAGAATTACGTATTTGGCATTTAGGGAAAAAAAAAAAAGTTTTGGGACTTCCCTGGTGGTCCAATGGCTAAGACTCTGTGATTCCACTGCAGGGGGAATGGGTTCAGTCCCTGGTTGGGGGCTAAGATCCCACATGCTACACAGCTTGGCTAAAATATCTTGAAAAGAAAAAGTTTCCTTTCCACATGTGCAGCTGTAGTAGGAATATGAGTTATGCTAAGGAATGGCCATTTATGACAACATGGACTTAACAATGGCTTGGCCATGTGGGAAGTTAGAGGTCAAAGACCATAAGGAGAAAGGTCTTCTTTGAGTTATAAGAAACAGTGTGGCCCAGAGAATTCCAGATAGCTTTCCAAAGTCATGGACAAAGACTTCGGAGGTCAAATCCGAACACATCTCAGGAATTTTCCAGGATACACTTCAACTTCTATGCAACACCATTCTAATTTCGTTGTGGTAAATATAGGCTTCTGATCAGCAACTTGTCAAATACATTTATTTTTAAATCCCTCTTTACTTAAAAGCACATCTGCGGACTATTCTTAGCAGAGCAGTAACATCAGTGACGCTCTTTCTAACAGACTGCGACAAAGAAGGGCTCTCAGGGGTTAAATTTCGGCTGGCTAGATCGTGTCATTGAAAATAGAAACTCTGCACAGTAAAGTGCCTTGGCCTCTATGGGCGTCAGGAACCTGCCCTTTTGTCTTAATAAGAAGAAAGGTTGTGATCAAACATATTCTGTGGCTCCTTTTAAAAGCCAATCCGTAAAACAGCTTGTATATTAAAGACATAGATAATGCATTTGCGTGAGCAGGGAAAGTGGTGTACTTCCTAAACACCTTGTTCAGTTGCTCAGTGGTGTCTGACTCTTTGCAGCCCATGGACTGCAGCACCCTAGGCTTCCCGGTCCTTCACCATCTCCTGAAGCTTGCTCAAACTCAGGTCCGTGGAGTTGGTGATGCCATCCAACCGTCTCGTCCTCTGTCGTCCCCTTCTCCTCCTGCCCACCATCCTTCCTAGGATCAGGGTCTTTTCCAATGATAAATACATAACATCTGAGAAAAATATACTGTACTGAAAGGGGATTCATAAGAGGGCAGCTTGTTGAAATTAAGCTGTCCTTCCATGGGACAAAGGGAAAAGCAGTTCAATGTGCAAAAACATTTGCAGAGCATTTGTCTTTTTGCCTCAGACAGAGCACAAGCATCCCTTTGAGGATCAGCTAGAACCTTTCAGGGGCAGCTAACTTATTTCTAAGTTTGTATTTTAAGTGGATTGAATAGTTAGAATGCCTGTTAGCTCTAGCCATCGGCGTGGCTATGAAATGGACCAAATTTGCCTGTAAGTTCCGTTCCTCCCACTGCAGTCATATGCAGCTGCTTCATGCTGCTCTTTGCTCATTCCCTGGGGGCCTCACAGGGGCCCCGAAATACCCTAAGCTTCCAGTTTGTCTCCTTCCTTCCACTGTATTCCATTCTAAGGAAGGAAACCACTCCTCTGACACAATGGGTAATATTTTTGTTGCTGTTTTCTTTTGAACTTTTTATTTTGTATTGGAGTACAGCCGATTAACGACGTGATAGTTTCAGGTGAACAGTGAAGGGACTCAGCCAAGCATATACATGTATCTATTCTCCCCCAACTCCCCCCTCACCATCCAGGCTGCCACATAATATCGAGCAGATTTCCCTGTGCTATACAGTAGGTCCTTGTTGGTTATCCATTTTAAACACAGCAGTGTGTACATGTCCATCCCAAACTCTCTAACTATCCTTTTCCCCTCATCCTTCCCTTCCACCCCTCCATCCCCAGCAACCATATGTTAGTTCTCTAAGTCTGTGATTCTCCTTCTGTTTTGTAAGTTAAGTTCATTTGTATCAACACAACGGGTAACATTGAGCCAGTCTTCAAACTGATCATGGTTAATGTGTTGAACCAATATGTTAACCCTGTAAATGGACTGAATGTTTTATCCCAGATAAAATGTCTGCGTCTTCTGAAAATCCTGAGCAAGTGGCTCTGATGTTGGGATGGGAACATCTTCTGGTTGTTTGAGCAGCTAAGACTTCTGGTTCCACTATGTGCATGTGGGAGAAGGCAATGGCACCCCACTCCAGTACTTTTGCTTGGAAAATCCCATGGTTGGAGGAGGCTGGTAGGCTGCAGTCCATGGGGTGGCTAAGAGTTGGACACGACTAAGCGACTTTACTTTCACTTTTCACTTTCATGAATTGGAGAAGGAAATGGCAACCCACTCTAGTGTTCTTGCCTGGAGAATCCCAGGGACGGGGGAGCCTGGTGGGCTGTTGTCTACGGGGTCACACAGAGTCGGACATGACTGAAGCAACTTAGCAGCAGTATGTGCACGTGAGGGGCCCTGTTTTCAAAAGCATGACTATTCTTTAGACTTAGAAGCACCTGTACGCATGCTTACGTGTTTATATAGCAAACACATGGGTTTTCGTAGGATGAGGAGTTGTGTGATGGGCATCAGGTTAAATCCCACTTTTCATGTTAGGAAAGAAATGGCCAGGTGGGCCCTCAGATAGTCTTAAAAGCCAGGCAAGGGACAGCCCTGGGGCTTAAGTATGTAGGCACAGTGTAACTCTGCGAAGACTTTCCAAATTCAACTGTCTTTCCATTGAACAAATAAAAAAGCGGTCAAGTCGAAGCACAGTGGGATTTACCTTCACCACATTGAGTGGAAATCCCATTACCATGAACAGATTTACACAGGTAAGTCCGACTCATCCACAGGGGACTGTTTGCAAACTTTGTATGATGAATAATAATGATTAAAGTCTTAGGACTGAATATTCTGTGCATATTAATGGGAAGTAGCTTTAGTTTTCATATCACCAATCCCAGAGTAAAATCTTATTTTCAAACTGGCTCCTATACTGTGATTGGATTTTATTCAGTTAACTAATACTTAAACAGGCTTCAAGGCCATTTGTCCATATATATTCTGACAAAACTTAGTATCAAGCAAAAACACCCAAACTGAAGGTCTTAAAATTCACATTATGTTATTTCATGTTGTTGTTGTTGTTCAGGTGTTCACTTCTGTCCAACTCTTTGCAACCTCATGGTGAGTGTGTGTGTGTATATATATATAAGAAACTAAGTAAACTAAAGAAAAAGTTGGATGTTTCTCTGGTGGTAGCTAGTTATTTAAAGAACTGGACACTATCCATTAACAGATGAATGAATAAAAAAGATGTGGTAAGTATATACAGTGAAATAGTACTCAAAATGATATAAATGAACTTACAAAACAGAATTCGAATGAATTCACGAACATAGAAAATAAACTTATGGTTACCCAAAGGGAAAAGACAAAGGGATAAATTAGAAGTTTAGGATTAACATATACACACTACTGTATATAAAAGAAATTATCAACAAGGCCCTACTGTAGAGCACAAGGAACTCTATTCCATATCTTGTAGCAACCCAGAATGGAAAAGAATATGTATGTACATGTACATAACTGAATCACTTTACTGCACACTTGAAATTAATACTTTATAAATTAACTACACTTGAAAAAAAGAAGTAGGTCCTTGCTCCATTCCATTCTTCATTTAAAAACTTTTATAGGATTTTATTCATTTAAGGAAGTATTTTCCCTTTGTAGAGAAGACAATGTCTTTTCTTCTGGGTTGAAATACTGACTCACAGAAACTCAAACTTCTCTTCATTTAAGAATGATCATCAATAGACCCATAAAAAGGGAGAACTTCACTCACATCAGTAGTCTTGAAAAACAGAGTAAAAAAATTAAATAAAGCTTGAGTTAGTGATGGGACCAGATTCCATGATCTTTGTTTTTTGAATGTTGAGCTTTAAGCCAACTTTTTCACTCTCCTCTTTCACTTTCATCAACAGGCTTTTTAGTTCCTCTTGACTTTCTGCCATAAGGGTGGTGTCATTTGCATATCTGAGGTTATTGATATTTCTCCAGGCAGTCTTGATTCCAGCTTGTGTTTCTTCCAGTCCAGCATTTCTCGTGATGTACTCTGCATATAAGTTAAATCAGCAGGGTGGCAATATACAGCCTTGACGTACTCCTTTTCCTATTTGGAACCAGTCTCTTGTTCCATGTCCAGTTCTAACTGTTGCTTCCTGACCTGCATACAGATTTCTCAAGAGGCAGGTCAGGTGGTCTGGGATTCCCATCTCTTTCAGAATTGTCCACAGTTTATTGTGATCCACACAGTCAAAGGCTTTGGCATAGTCAATAAAGCAGAAATAGATGTTTTTCTGGAACTCTCTTGCTTTTTCCATGATCCAGTGGATGTTGGCAATTTGATCCCTGGTTCCTCTGCCTTTTCTAAAACCAGCTTGAACATCTGAAAGTTCACGGTTCACATATTGCTGAAGCCTGGCTTGGAGAATTTTGAGCATTACTTTACTAGCCTGTGAGATGAGTGCAATTGTGTGGTAGTTTGAGCATTCTTTGGCATTGCCTTTCTTTGGGATTGGAATGAAAACTGACCTTTTCCAGTCCTTTGGCCACTGCTGAGTTTTCCAAATTTGCTGGCATATTGAGTACAGCACTTTCACAGCATCATCTTTCAGGATTTGAAATAGCTCCACTAGAATTCCATCACCTCCACTAGCTTTGTTCATAGTGATGCTTTCTAAGGCCCACTTGACTTCACATTCCAGGATGTCTGTCTCTAGATCACTTCATGGGAAACAGATGGGGAAACAGTGGAAACCATGTCAGACTTTATTTTCTTGGGCTCCAAAATCACTGTAGATGGTGACTGCAGCCATAAAATTAAAAGATGCTTACTCCTTGGAAGAAAAGTTATGACCAATCTAGATAGCATATTCAAAAGCAGAGACATTACTTTGCCAACTAAGGTCCGTCTAGTCAAGGCTATAGTTTTTCCAGTGGTCATGTATGGATGTGAGAGTTGGACTGTGAAGAAGGCTGAGCACTCAAGAATTGATGCTTTTGAACTGTGGTGTTGGAGAAGACTCTTGAGAGTCCCTTGGACTGCAAGGAGATCCAATCAGTCCATTCTGAAGGAGATCAGCTCTGGGATTTTTTGGAAGGAATGATGCTAAAGCTGAAACTCCAGTACTTTGGCCACCTCATGTGAAGAGTTGACTCATTGGAAAAGAATCTGATGCTGGGAGGGATTGGGGGCAGGAGGAAATGGGGATGACAGAGGATGAGATGGCTGGATGGCATCACGGACTCGATGGACGTGAGTCTGAGTGAACTCCGGGAGATGGTGATGGACAGGGAGGCCTGGCGTGCTGCGATTCATGGGGTCGCAAAGAGTTGGACACGACTGAGCGACTGAACTGAACTGAGTTAGTGAATGGGTTTCCTATTATTGTCTGTTCCTATGTTAGCTGTCGTTCAGTCACAGTTATAGTACAAGCCACTCCTGGATCCCTTGAAATACCATCATTTAGTGAATTCTGTATAGATTAGCTATTCAGTTCAGTCCCTCAGTTGTGTCCAACTCTTTGTGACCCCATGGACTGCAGCACGCAAGGCCTCCCTGTCCATCACCAACTCCCAGAGCTTACTGAAACTCATATCCATCAAGTCAGTGATGCCATCCAACCATCGCATGCTCTGTTGGCTCCTTTTCTCTCGCCTTCATTCTTTCCCAGCATCAGGGTCTTTTCAAATGAGTCAGTTCTTCACATCAGATGGCCAAAGTATTGGAGTTTCAGCTTCAGCATCAGTCCTTCCAATGAATATTCAGACTGGTTTCTTTTAGGATGGACTGACTGAATCTCCTTACAGTCCAATGGCCTCTCAAGAATATTCTCCAACACTACAGTTCAAAACATCAATTCTTCGGCTCTCAGTTTTTTTTATAGTCCAACTCTCACATCCATACATGACTCCTGGAAAAATCGAAGCTTTGACTAGACAGATCTTTGTTGGCAAAATTATTTTTCTGCTTTTTAATACGCTGTCTACTTTGGTCATAATTTTTCTTCCAAGGAGCAAGCATCTTTTAATTTCATGGCTACAGTCACCATCTGCAGTGATTTTGGAGCCACCCAAAATAGTTTCTCCCTGTTTCCAGTGTTTCCCCATCTATTTACCATGAAGTGATGGGACCAGATGCCAAGATCTTAGTTTTGTGAATGCTGAGTTTTAGGCCAAATTTTTCACTGTCCTCTTTCATTTTCATCAAGAGGCTCTTTAGTTTTTCCTCATTTTCTGCCGTAAGTGTGGTGTCATCAGCATATCTGAGGTTATTGATATTTCTCTCATCAATCTTGATTCCAGCTTGTGTTTCTTCCAGTCCAGCATTTCTCATGATGTACTCTGCATATAAGTTAAATAAGCAGGGTGACAATATACAGCCTTGACGTACTCCTTTTCCTATTTGGAACCAGTCTGTTGTTCCATGTCCAATTCTAACTGTTGCTTCCTGACCTGCACACAGACTTCTCAGGAGGCAGGTCAGGTGGTCTGGTATTACCATCTCTTTCAGAATTTTCCACAGTTTATTGTGATCCACACAGTCAAAGGCTTTGGCATAGTCAATAAAGCAGAAGTAGATGTTTTTCTGGAACTCTCTTGCTTTTTCAGTGATCCAGCGGATGTTGGCAATTTGATCTCTGGTTCCTCTGACTTTTCTAAATCCACCTTGAACATCTGGAAGTTCATGGTTCATGTACAGTTGAAGCCTGACTTGGAGAATTTTGAGCAATACTTTGCTAGCATGTGAGATGAGTGCAATTTTGCAGTAGTTTGAGCATTCTTTGGCATTGCCTTCCTTGGGATTGGAATGAAAACTGACCTTTTCCAGTCCTGTGGCCACTGCTGAGTTTTCCAAATTTGCTGCCACTTGACTGCAACACTTTCAAAGCATTATATTTCAAGATTTGAAATGGCTCAACTGGAATTCCATCACCTCCACTAGCTTTGTTCATAGTGATGCCTCCTAAGGCCACTTGACTTCGCATTTCAGGATGTCTGGTTCTAGATGAGTGATCATACCATCTTGATTATCTGGGTCATGAAGATCTTTCTTATATAGTTCTTCTGTATATTCTTGCCACCTCTTCTTAATATCTTCTGCTTCTGTTAGGTCCATACAATTTCTGTCTTTTATTGTGTCCATTTTTGTATGAAATGTTCCCTTGGCATCTCTAAGTTTCTTGAAGAGATCTCTAGTGTTTCCCATTCTATTGCTTTCCTCTATTTCTTTGCATTGATCACTGAAGAAGGCTTTCCTAACTCTTCATGTGATTCTTTGGAACTCTGCATTCAAATGGATGTATCTTTCCTTTTCTCCTTTGCCTTTTGCTTCTCTTCTTTTCATAGCTATTTGTAAGCCTTCCTCAGACAACCATTTTGCCTTTTTGCATTTCTTTTTCTTGGGGATGGTCTTGATCACTGCCTCCTGTACAATGTCATGAACCTCTGTCCATTGTTCTTCAGGTACTCTGTCTATCAGATCTAATCCCTTGACTCTATTTGTCACTTCTACTGTATAATCATAAGGGATTTGATTTAGGTCATACTTGAATGGCCTAGTGATATTCCCTACTTTCTTCAACTTAAGTCTGAATTTGGCAATAAGGAGTTCATGATCTAAGCCACAGTAAGCTCCCAGTCTTGTTTTTGCTGACTGTATAGAGCTTCTCCATCTTTGGCTGCAAAGAATACAATTAATCTGATTTCAGTATTCACCATCTAGTGATGTCCAGGTGTAGAGTCTTCTCTTGTATTGTTTGAAGAGGGTGTTTGGTGTGACCAGTGCATTCTCCTGGTACAACTCTATTAGCCTTTGCCCTCCTTCATTCTGTACTCCAAGGCTAAATTTGCCTGTTACTCCAGGTATTTCTTGACTTCCTACTTTTGCATTCCAGTCCCCTATAATGAAAAGGATATCTGTTTTGGGTGTTAGTTCTAGAAGGTTTTGTAGGTCTTCAGAGAACTGTTCCACTTCAGCTTCTTCAGCGTTACTGGTTGGGGCATAGGCTTGGATTACTGTGATATTAAATGCTTTGCCTTGGAAATGAGCAGAGATCATTCTGTCATTTTTGAGATTGCATCCAAATACTGCATTTTGGACTTTTTTGTTGACTATCTTGGCTACTCCATTTCTTCTAATGGATTCTTACCCACAGTAGTAGATGTAACGGCCATCTGAGTTAAATTCACCCATTCCAGTCCATTTTAGTTCGCTGATTCCTAAAATGTCAATGTTCACTCTTGCCATTTCTTGTTTGGCCATTTCCAATTTGCCTTGATTCATGGACCTAACATTCCAGGTTCCTATGCAATATTGCTCTTTACAGCATCGGAATTTGCTACTATCACCAGCCACATCCACAACTGGGTGTTGTATTTGCTTTGGATCCATCTCTTCATTCTTTCTGGAGTTATTTCTCCACTGATCTCCAGTAGCATATTGGGCACCTACTGACCTAGGGAGTTCATCTTTCAGTATCCTATCTTTTTTTGCCTTTTCGTACTATTCATGGGGTTCTCAAGGCAAGAACACTGAAGTGGTTTGCCATTCCCTTCTCCAGTATACCATGTTTTGTCAGAAAAGTTCACATGACCCATCTGTCTTGGGTGGCCCTACATGGCATGGCTCATAGTTTCATTGAGTTAGGCAAGGCTGTGGTCCATGTGAGTTTTCCCCCCAGTCAGTCTCTCCCATCAGGAAGCTTCTATAAGCCTCTTATCTTTCTCCATCAGAGGGCAGACAGATTTATCGTTGTCTATGACATTAATGAAAAAAATTCCCTCCATGATGTTATAATTCCAAGTTTGTGAACTAATTTTTAAGAAATTATAAGCCAATTGCATTTATAATTATTTAGCTCTTTTCCTCTGTGATATAGCTTTGTCTTAATATTTTGAATAGAAAAAAATAATTCCTTGGTGGCTTAGATGGTCAAGAGTCTGCACACTATGCAGGAGACCTGGGTTCAATCCCAGGGTTAGGAAGATCCCCTGAAGTAGGTAATGGTAACCCACTCCAGCATGCTTGCCTGGAGAATTCCACGGACATAGGAGCCTGGCAGGCTACAGCCCATGGTGTCACAAAGAATCAGACACAACTGGGCGACTGACACTTTCACTACTGCAAGAAAAGTGCCATATATACTTACAAAAATATATCTGTATTTTAAATTTAAATTGTGAATATTTTAAGTGAACTGAAAAGCAATGCTTCTTTAAGAGCCAGTTTGTCTCCTTGAAGACTGGACACAGAGGGCTGGGGGTGATCAGTGGTTAAATGGGCAACCAGGCAGGCAAGGAGTGGATGCCAGCTGAGAGGGGCCATGGGCAAACCACGGGGGGACCCAGACTGAAACAGATCTGATCTTCCTTTTCTTTGCCCTTCTTTGATGATAAGAGGGAGATGAAGCCAAGGAGAGAAGGAGCTTAGACCTAAGTGGGCCAAGTATGGACTTTTCATGGAAAAACTGATAAAAATAAGGTCAAGGGTGGCAGTTAGATAAGAAGACTTTCCAGAAGAAAGAGTAATAATAAAGATGAAAGTAACAGAATTTCTCTGATATGTGGCATTTTCTGAGAACTTCAGATTTCCTTCCACAAATGTTTTCATGTCTATAAACTATATAAATATATATATGTATCAAATAACATGTCACTTGGTTTACTCAAAAATTACTGCTAAGACCAGTGTAGCTTCCATACCCCACCCCTAACTTCTGCCACCATAGTCTGTCTTTTAAAAAAATATATTTATTTTATTTATTTATTTGGCTGTGTTGGGTCTTAGTTATGCCATGTGGGCTGCCAAGGTATGTGAGATCTTAGTTCCCTGATCAAAGACTGAACCTGTGTCTCCTGCATTGCAAGTAGGATTCTTAACCACTGGACCACCGAAGAAGTCCTTGCCATTTTCTAATTGGAGAAAAAGCCAGACCGGGTACCAGGACGATACAAGGAGTGGGTCATTTACAACAGATCAAGGACGAAAGAAAATGCACTTACATTGCTTTCTTTGTGCAAGCGCTGCTTTAAAATGTTTACAAACGTGTAATCTTCACCAACCTCCTAGGAAGTAGGTACTATGATTATCATGATTTTACGAATGAAGAAACTGTGGTTCAGAGAAGTTAGACTAGTTACCCTGAGTCACACAGCAAAGAGATGGTGGAGACAGTTCAAGCACTTCGGCAGGCTTCAGAGCTCAAGCTCGTGATTACTACACTTTGCAAAGACAACCCTGCCCCCGGCACCCACCACACTCATGTCCATGTTTAGATTGCAGTGAGCCTCTTCCTGGATAATACACAGAATTAAAACCACAGGAGATGGCATTTTAAATCAAATGCTACAATCCATAATATTATGTGGGCCTGATTGGATTAACCATCCCCATCCATCAAGAAAGAATCAGATGTCAGCATAGTTCAGTTGAACTGAACTACTTATCTGATAAGAATGAATTTTCCTTGAGTAGTTCATCAGCTTTTCCAAGAAGACACTTAAGGAAAAGATATAGAAGGAAGTGTATGATGCTGAGTGCTTCCCCGGTGGCTCTGTGGTAAAGAATCCACCAGCCAATGAAGAAGATTCAAGAGACATGGGTTTGGTCCCTAGGTTGGGAAGATCGCCTGGAGGAGGAAATGGCAACCCGCTCCAGCATGCTTGCCTGGAGAATTCCATGGACAGAGGAGCCTGGTGGGCTAGAGTCCATAGAGTCATGAAGTGTTGGATAGGAATGAAGTGACTAAGCGCGTGAACATACGACGATGAAGAAAATTTAGTACAAAATGTGTTGATGTCAGGAACTGAAATATACAATTTCAGATTGCTGTATGTAGTGCTTGAAATTATTTATTCATAGGGTTAAGGATCTGCAACCACTACGTATAGACAAGAGGCTTCTGATAAACACCAACAAAGAATTCACTTTTATGATGTAGACACGCATACTTTATGCTCAAAATAAGAGCAACTGGAGGTGTTCTCAAGCTATAAAGAGCCTACATTCCTGAAATCTCAGCAGGCCAAGGTAATTGATCTTTAGTTATAGCTAACTGATATTATTAAATACTGGAATTTACGAGTATTTTGAACTTTGATTCTGCATTCCTTTTAACTTGAAGTGAATTCACATTCAATCTATACATAGCATTACCCTGCTAATGATGTTTCAGGATGAAAGAAATTCTGTCGCTTAAAATCATGAAAAGGCTTCTCTCTCTAGATAAAGCAAACAGAGATACTTAGATATCCTTTCTCTCTTCTGATAAACTTTGCTTTATTGGAGGAAGACAAAACTTCAGTGTGAACAACCCTAATTGCTTCTCCACTTAATCAAGGTCCAGTCACTTCCACTGCCTTTGACTTACTCCTTCATCAAGCATTTCTATGCCTACTTCTCATTTTGAGATAGTTATAAGTTGATATGTAGTTGGAAGAGATAACACACGAAGATCCCATGGAAACTTTACTCTGATTTCCCCCAATGGTAACATCAATTTAAGCACAAAATCACAACCAAGATGTTGACACCATGAAGATGCAGAACAATCCCATCAACATTGGGTCCTCTTGAATTTCCCTTTTAGAGTTATGCCCACTTCCCTCAGTCTCTGTCCCTTCCTTCACCCTGTACTTCACTAGTACCATCTTGTTATTTCAAGGGTGTTATATAAATGGAAACATACATTTATTTAGCCATTCACAGGCTGGAAGAAACCTGAGTTGTTTCCAGTGTCTAAGTATTATGAATAAAGCTACTGTGAACACTTTTCTATAGCTTTTTATATGAACATGATTTTTCCTTTCTCTAGGATGAATACCTAGATGTGCAATTGTTGGGTCATTTGAAATTTACATAATTAGTTCTTTAAGGACTTCCCAGGTGGTGCTAGTGATAAAGAACCTGCCTGCCAATGTAGGAGATATGGAAGGCGGGTTTGATCTCTCGCTTGGGAAGATCCCCTGGAGGAGGGCATGGCAATCCATTCCAGTACTTTTGCCTGGTGAACCCCATGGACAGAGGAGCCTGGTGGGCTACAGTTCAGTTCAGTCACTCAGTCGTGTCTGACTCTTTGTGACCCCATGAACCAAAGCACACCAGGCTTTCCTGTCCATCAATGACTCTTGAAGCTTGTTCAAACTCATGTACATCAAGTTGGTGATGCCATCCAACCATCTCATCCTCTGTTGGCCCCTTCTCCTGCCTTCAAACTTTCCCAGCATCAGGGTCTTTTCCAGTGAGTCAGTTCTTCGCATCAGGTGGCCAAAGTATTGGAGCTTCAGCTTCAGCATCAGTCCTTCCAATGAATATTCAGGACTGATTTCCTGTAGGATGGACTGGTTGGATCTCCTTGCAGTCCAAAGGCCTATCAAGAATCTTCTCCAAAATCACAGTTCAAAAGCATCAATTCTTTGGTGCTCAGCTTTCTTTATGTCCATCGCTCACATCCATACTTGACTACTGGAAAAACCATAGCTTTGACTAGATGGATCTTTGTGGGCAAAGTAATGTCTCTGTTTTTTAATATGCTGCCTAGGTTGGTCATAGCTTTTCTTCCAAGGAGCAAACATCTTTTAATTTCATGGCTACAGTCACCATCTGCAGTGGTTTTGGAGCCCAAGAAAGTAGTCTATCACTGTTTGCATTGTTTCCCCATCTATGTGCCATGAAGTGATGGAACCAGATGCCAAGATCTTAGTTTTCTGAATGTTGAGTTTCAAGCAAACTTTTTTACTCTCCCCTTTCACTTTCATCAAGAGGCTCTTTAGTTCTTCTTCGCTTTCTGCGTAAGGGTGGTGTCATCTGCCTATCTGAGGTTATTGATATTTCTCCTGGCAGTCTTGATTCCAGCTTGTGCTTCATCCAGCCCGACATTTCTCATGATTTACTCTGCATATAGGTTTAATAAGCAAGGTGACAATATACAACCTTGACGTACTCCTTTCCCGATTTGGAACCAGTCTGTTGTTCCACTTCTAGTTCTAACTGTTGCTTCTTGACCTTCATACAGATTTCTCAGGAGGCAGGTCAGGTGGTCTGGTATTCTTATCTCTTGAAGAATTTTCCACAGTTTGTTATGATCCACACAGTCAAAGGCTTTGGCATATTCAATAAAGCAGAAGTAGATGTTTTTCTGGAACTCTCTTGCTTTTTCAATGATCCAAGGGATATTGGCAATTTGATCTCTGGTTCCTCTGCCTTTTCTGAATACAGCTTGAACATCTGGAAGTTCATGGTTCATGTACAGTTGAAGCCTGACTTGGAGAATTTTGAGCATTACTTTGCTAGCATGTGAGATGAGTGCAATTGTATTGTAGTTTCAACATTTTTTGGAAAAGCCTTTCTTTGGGATTGGAATGAAAACTGACCTTTTCCAGTCCTGTGGCCTCTGCTGTGTTTTCCAAATTTGCTGGCATATTGAGTGCAGCACTTTCACAGCATCATCTTTTAGGATTTGAAATAGCTCAGCTGGAATTCCATCACTTCCATTAGCTTTATTTGTAGAGATGCTTCCCACTTGACTTCGCATTCCAGGATGTCTGGCTCTAGGTGAGTGATCACACCAGTTCATGGAGTTGCAAAGAGTTAGACACGACTCAGCAACTAAGCAACAACAGCTTCTACTTATTGAATGTCTATTCTATACATGATGGAACATTGTTTATAACTGTTTTAAGATAACCACTGAAAGATGAAATTCAATAATGCTGCTATTCCCCAAATATATGTTCCTGTGAATGCAAAATAAAGTTTACAGTAATAATCTAAAGTACAAAATATTTTATATGATGTGCTGACCTAATTTGCTCTTACTACCTGGAAATTCTGATAAATAATTGGCTGTGAATAGTGTCTGTTGGCACTGGTACAAAATATTATTACATCATCTATGAATTTGTAGAAAATCAGTCAATATTTAAAAAATCAATTTATCTCTTTGATAGAGGACACTATTCCTTTGCCTACAGACATGTGGACACAGAGAAAATGTATGTAAATGCTTAACTTAGTAGCACAGTTTGGGCTGATGGTGGAGGTGGTTACAAATGTCATTGGATTTCAAACTGGTAGTTGGAGTTTGAGTTGCTTTCAGCTCAGTTTATCATAAACAGCCTTTTAGTATCTGATATATGTTCATGTTTTCTGGCATCATCACTGGTTTGCTCATTCATTCATTCATTTAGGAGTTTTCAACCACTTTGTGCATGGTTCTGGGGATCAAAGAAGAAAAATACACAATCTTTGCCTTTAAGCATGTATAGGGATTTATAAATGTAGAAAGATAATTAAAATATAACATCAAGTTTCATAGTAAATGTATAGATCCTCAGGGGAACAGACATGAAGGGTACCAAATCTAGCCTGTGTATTGTGACTATGTGTTTGAGAGAGAGAGAGGAAGAGAGAGAGAGAGATGGGGGTGAGGGATGCTATGAGTTTTAGGAAAGGTTTCTGGGAAAAGTTGCATGGGTAAAATCTTAGATATTGAGAAGAAATTAGCCAGGGAAAGCAATTGAGTCATCTTTACAGAAGCAAAAGAAACTCTCCAAGTTGTCCATATTAAACCTAAAAAATCAAGTTCTTTTTGACTGCATAGTAGACTTCCATTTCTATGTTGAAAAACAAACCTCTTTACTCAGCCATAATAAAGAATGGAATGATGCCATTTGCAGCAACATGGATGGACTAGAGATTATCATATTAAGTGAAAGAAGTCAGAGAAAGACAAATATCATATGATATCACTTGTATAGAGAATCTAAAAAAATGGTACAAATGAACTTATGTACAAAACAAAAATAGACTCACAGGCATAGAAAACAAACTTATGGTCACCAAATAGGAAATGGGAGAGGGATAAATTAGGAATATGGGATGAACAGATACATACTACTATATACAAAATAGATAAACAACAAGGACCTACTGGATAGCGCAGGGAACTCTACTCAGTTTCTTGTGATGACATATAATGGAAAAGAATCTGAAAAGGAATACATATATGCATAAAAATGTGTTTGTTGCTCAGTCATGTCTGACTCTTTGCAACCCAGTGGACTGTAGCCCTCCTCTGTCCATGGGGTTTCCCAGGTAAGAATATTAGGGTGGGTTGCCATTTCCTCCTCCAGGGGATCTTCCCAACCCAGGGATCAAACTCAAGTCTTCTGCATTGCGAACAGATTCTTTACCATCTGAGCCACCAGGGAAGCCCATATATGCATATATATGTATAACTGAAGTATATGAGTCACTTTGCAGTATATGTGAATCATTGTAAATCATCTATACCTCAACTTAAAAAAATCCTCTATACCTCAACTTAAAAAAATCCTCTTACAAATGTCTGTACCTATTTATGTTCCCATTCTCCCAGCAATCACTCTAGCCATTCACCTCTTGGTTATCCAGGGAACTTGAAGCCATTTGGTGTTGCTGAGGAACCAACAGGGAAGAAAAATGGGGTGGAGGTGCACTCTGGAGGTGGGGTGGGGGTGGAGGGCCCTCAACACTGATGGCCTCTCCGCTGGCTTGAAGGGGAAAGGTAGGTCAGGTATGAGTGTTAAGAGCTGGGGTTACTTAGTTACATTAAATTTTTAGCTTGATCACTGATGTTTCTGTGCTGGGTGGCCTTGGAGAAGCCTTGGACAGGAGAAACGCTGTTACAGAGGATCAGTTAAGAGCTATGAAGCTCAAACTAGGATGTGGCAGACTGGATGGAGGAGAGAAATGGGCGTGAGAAATATTTAAGAACTAGTCATCTGGTCCCAGTGAACGTGATAAGATGAGAGGAGGAAGTCGTGGACACCCCGATTTCTGGCGAGGGTGACTAAGAGGATGCCACCAACACACGGAGACCGGATAGGCGTAGAGTAAGAATAAAGAAATCTAGAAATTTGTGTAAAATATTCCACTTTTAAAATCATCACAGCTAATTAAAATCTAAAACTCTATGCAAGGGCCACAGGGAAGATAACAGTGTTTGTGGTCTGCCACATTAAGCTCTCTGCTGTTGGTGACTTGAGCTGAAATGACCGAGAATGATGCTGAGGATCAGGAAGTGGTGACGTCTCATCCATGAGACTGCATTCCATCAATAAGTGTTCACTTCATGCCTGATCTGGGCCAGGTTCAGGGGATTTAGTGGTAATAAAAGAGTCAAAAGTCCTGAAAGCCGAATTACACATAAGGAGATTCCCTCCCCCCCCACCCCCCGTGGTTATTTATTCCTTTTGTGATATTGACATGTGGTTGAAACAAACCCCAGTGCTTATGATGTACTCTGCTGCTGGTATCAGCTGGGTTCCTATTTACCTTATCAGATGCCATGGATGTAGTTCTGCAGCTATTAGAAATAGACCCTGGAAAGGTTCTTGAATTTTCTGCGCTTCTGTTTTCTTGCCTGTAAATGTGCACAATGATACTGCCAATGTACAGAATTACTGTGAGAATGAAGTGAGATGGTGCATATGACATGGTCAGTCCATGTTCTGTCTCCTATTAACCATGCAAAAGCTAGCTGTATTAATGATTATGCTGTCCAACTTTGTACCCTGCACATAGGTCTAAAACGGTGATTTTATGAGTCTTACAGGAGAAGGACTGGGATTTGAAGAGCCAACTCATTGGAAAAGACCCTGATGTTGGGAAAGACTGAAGGCAAAAGGAGAAGGGCATGACAGAGGATTAGATGGTTAGATAGCATCACCTACTCAATGGACATGAATTTGAGCAGATTGGGAGATGGTGAAGGATAGAGGAGCCTGGCATGTTGCAGTCCATGGGGTCAAAAAAGTTAGACGTGACTTAGCAACTGAAGAACAACAGCAACAATTGGATGGTGAGCATCAGGCCAGATACAATATGGCTAAAAGCAGTTGAAGGAAGCAAGGTGGTTGCTCTGACCTGGCTGCTCCCATGATGACAGCCCCTCCTGTTATCCCCTGTTCACGGTCCTCCAGTCTTGATTACGAGCCAGAGGAAGAAACCAGGTCCTACTGCTGCCGTGTACAATCTGACCCAAGTCACTTCCAGCATATTGCTGTTAAGGACTTTCTATCTTCGAAATTGATCTCAGGTCATTTCCAGTAGGATCCTTGAGTGCTCTGCATTTGATTCCAGCATTGAAAGCTGTGAAGCTATGGTCCATGCAGGTCATGGAATTATTAATAGCATGTAATTCAGACCTACAACCAAAATGTCTTTGAAAGAAGCTGATGTTAATTCAGAAGCTTCTTGTATACATAGTCTAAAGGAAGTCAGTAAGAACCTGTCCTTTCTACACCCTTAGAGTCCTTCACAGCTTTCCTTTTCCATTCTCTTTGGCGCTATTGGATCCCTGGGTTGAGAAGATCCCCTGGAGGAAGGCATGGCAACCCACTCCAGTATTCTTGCCTGGAGAGTCCCATGGACTGAGCAGCCTGGCGGGCTACAGTCCACGGGGTCGCACAGAGTCAGACACGGCTGAGTGACTTAGCAGGCAGCAGACGTAGCTCTATCTCTTTGGGGCTGTTTTCATTGACCCGGTTCTCCAGCCCTTTAATCACTTGCAGGGGACGCCTCCAGAGAGCTCTTCTAGTTCCCCGTGTTCCTTTTACCTGCAGAGTTGCAGCCAGACCTTTAATTACAAATTTTAAAATGATGGCGGGAATGGAATCACGACCTCATATTGCTTGTGTTGTGCTTGCTCCTCAGACAATATCAAGTTTTTTCCTATTACATTAGCTCTGTTTCCACATCACTCTAAGCCACCGGGCTATAATTCTCTTTATATGTGATTATTATTGTAATAATGTTGACTTCTACTTACTGCACAGCTACTCTATTCCAAGTAGAGCTCTACAGGATTTTCAAGAGTCACATTAGTCAAGTGTTACAACTCTGTGCATTGAAGTCTATGTCTGAAGTCAGTTTATAACTTGAAAGGCCGATGTTAAACCTAGGTCTTTCTGACTCCATAATCTGTTATCTCTTCATTATCACTCTGTCCTTACAGAAGTTTTCTAATGAGGTTTTAATTGTTTGAAAAGTGGGAAATTAAAATGTAGTGGACCAGGAATTTTTCTGTAATAGCACCCTTCAAAGGAGTCTGATAATTTCCAAACACAAAAGAGGATATTGGTTTTCTATAGCAATAAATTGTGATGTATATTCAGGCTTTTTTCCTTCTGCTTCATCCCGGGATTCAGTACCTGACCTGTAATAGGAACTCAATATAATATAATGCTTGCTGAATCCAAAGCAAGGGCTACGAATCTATTTCTTTTCTCACATTACACGCAGATAACCTAGATGTCATGCATTTAATTTCTGATGTATTCATAACTTTTTACAACCGTGCATTTTCTGACCTGTTAATATATCCTTTTTTCTAACTCCTTCCCTTGGCATCATGCACAGGCCTGGCCCTCCCCCATTGCCTGTCCTCCACATTCACACAAACGTAACAGGGCAATCAGAAAGGGTAAGACTCCCCTTGTTCCTGATCTGAGTAATCTGAGATAAAATCGTGACTTTGAAAAGGCAGTACACATGGTCTTCTTGTATTTCTTTGTTAATCTGTCTTTACGATTTCAGTTCTTTTTCTGTGTGATCACAGACTATTCTTAGCTATGCAAGATTCACTCTGTGTATTTTGACAGGACAAAACATTCTGAACAAGAAACAAGGAGAAGAGATGGGTATAGTTCTCCTGCACACCTTGGCTCCCTGTCTTGGGGGCACTTAAACACCACATTACTTTCCAGCACCTACCTCAAAATGGCTGGAAGAAACAAATCTTACGATTTCTTAATATCATATAGAAAAGGCAGTAAGACACATAGAAGGTTTGTCCTCTTCCCAACATTCTCATTAGACTTCTGATTCAAGATGGGTTTTGAAAATTGACTGGGTAACTCCAGACACAACAGTATTTAGTAGGACATAAGAGCATCTGCGGATGGCAGCCTCTGAGATGGTCCCAGGGGTCATCACCTTCATATGCTTGTGTGATGTGCTATCCTTGGAGCTGGGCTGGACTTAGTGAATAGGATACTGCACACAGAGATTAGATTACTGAAAAGCTGTGGCTACCGTCTTGGGTGCTGTTTCTTAGACCATGTGTCGCAGGGGAAGCTAGTTGTCATATCGTGTGGCAGCACCACAGAGAGGCCCAGGGGGCAGGGACTGAGGCTAGGCAACAACCACATCAGTGAGCTTGGGAACAGTCTCCCTCCCCAGCTCACCTCAGCTGAAACTTAGGTGGCAGTGTGGCCAAAGGTGACATCTGCCTGTAAGCTCAGGAGAGACCTTGAGACCCAGGAACTGAGCTCAGCCACGCCCAGGTTACTGTACAGTAGTTAACTATGAGATGACAGCATTTGTTGTTTTAAGCCTCTAAGTTTTGGGATAATTTATGGAGCAACAATAAATAAATAAAACGAAAGATGCGAAAGTTTTTCTTCTACTAAACTCCAGTTGTGTTTTCTGCCTCTTGTCCTTTGTGATAAAATACCAGCACATTCACTTGTGACAATTACCTTTTAAAATCTTCATTATAGGTATGTGTCATTTTCTCCTGTTTATCTATACGTTTCTGGAGAATAGAAACTCATTGCTATTGAGTTTTGAATTCTTCTGGGTTGCAGAAATGAGCATCACACACAGCAAATGCTGAACGAATATCTGATTAGTAAATATGTGGAAAAAAGTCCTGCCTTTAAGGACCAGCTGGGTAACTGGATGTTAGACAAGGCTTCCATTTGACCTGCTAATCATTTCCTGATTCTTCACACATCTTAATATATTAATAGCTGACTTTCAAGGATGATCTCTGCTGAGGTTTCTCTTTCTACTGTAGAAAACACAATTAAGGCTTGAGTAAATGACGTGGTATCATTATTTCTTTATGATGTAGGGAAACTGTAACATGCAATCATAAATCAAGGCATAATCTCTATTTCTACTTTCAGAAAGCCACAGTATATGCAGAGATGAGTAATCATTTGAAAGTACATAGGGAATTAGCTTGTGTTCATCAGCAATGCATACAGCCATTACTAATTAGCAGCAAAGTAATATTTTCACCTAAAATGCATTCTTATATTCTCATTCTGTATTAGTTTGTCACTATTATCTTTTCACACAAAACATAACTGGTAGAGGAAGGAGAAGAGGGTCGTTGAGACTGATGGGAGAAGCAGAAACTGTGGGTCTGGGATACACAGATGTCACTTGTATAACAGAGCACGCTGCTCTGGTGATTATGCAAATTGATAGAAATCAGACTGAGTTTTGAAGGATCTGAACAGAGTTTTTTAAAAGTTGTTTCTATTAAAGGACATTTAAAGGATGCTCTTCTGCTGCCATCACAAAAGGAAATAATAAGGGAAAGGAACTTCAGGGGAAGATTGTCAAGAAAAAGTGAAGATACGTTATCGTCCTAGGATCAATATAGCATCTGACTTTTTCATCCCTGCTTTGTCTTACATAAAGAAAAAAATCTGTAAAATGCTGCCATATATATGATTATGTACATGTGTATGTATATACATATAATTTTATACATGCTTGACTTCCCTGGTGGCTCAGATGGTAAAGCGTCTGCCTACAATGTGGGAGATCCAGGTTCAATCCCTGGGTTGGGAAGATCCTCTGGAGGAGGAAATGGCAACCCACTCCAATACTCTTGCCTGGAAAATCCCATGGACGGAGGAGCATGGTAGGCTACAGTCCATGGGGTTGCAAAGAGTCGGATACGACTGAGCAACTTCACTTCACTTATATATGCTTATATACATATGATTTTGAACCAAATACTACTAACGAAAGGAGCAGGAGGTGTCGATAGAATTACCCAGGGTGAACCTGGTTTAGTTTGTCTTCCGATTTCCATCTCTGGATTGACCATCACCGTCATGGATTTTGTCATCTGACTCAAACGTGAGGGTGGTTCTGCTGGTGACATTAATTATTTTTTCATCAAAGCCACCTTGGACAGTCTCAGAAATTTCTTCTTTGCCTCCTAGGGAAGCGTAAAGGACAAGTCATTCTCCTTCCTCAGTTGCTCCTCAGAATGGCAGAAAATCACTTGACTTCTACGCCTCCCATCAGGCTCTTCAGGAACAGTGAGTGCACAGCAGGGGTGGGAAGGGGGTGTGTGGGGGCATTCCCTATGTCTTCTCACATCCTGAACTCTACATGGCTGTCTCTTCTTGAGCCAAGAGTCTCTGATTCAAATCAGGCTGACTGACAAGAAGGAGCCTGATGACTCTTTGTCTCAACTGTTTCATATTATCTTTATATGAATGAGTTTTTTGAGGGCTTAAAACGTTTCAGTTTCCTTGGTGTCATATAACCTCTTGTGACTGAAGGAAGGAAGCAGGGTGCACTGGGTGAGCCAAAGGCACCTGGTATAAAAGTGATGGACAGATGAGCACTGGATCAGGGATCAGGGCCCTGCATAGTTATGCTTGGCTCTGCCATTAACCCTGGGTCGGGAAGATCCCCTGGAGAAGGGAGTGGCAACCCACTCCAGTATTCTCGCCTGGGAAATCCCGTGGACAGAGGAGCCTGCCAGGCTACAGTCCATGGGGTCACAAAGAGTCGGACATGACTGAGCACTGCCATTATAACTTCCTGGATTTTTTGCTTTTTGGAATAAGAGAGATTGTTACTTTCTCTTCTACTTATCTGAGAACTAGGGACTTATTTTGTTCACAGTTTATGGAAAGACAACTTAGTCGTTTAATTGCCTCCTCCTTCCTCACGTTTGTAGAGGGGTGGGTTCTCATTTCCGTGGTTGATCAGTGGATGCTAGAGCTTGAGACAGAGCTGGTCCAAGACACAGCCTACAAACCACCAGCCCTTGCTTCGGTTCTTTCCTACTTTCTCTTGGTGACTGGTCACAGAATCCATGCACAAACTACAAGTTAGTCAGCACCTACCTAGCTGCCAGCCACAGGTTTGAGAGTACCCTATGTCTGGAGCCCTGTGACATTTTTTAAGGAGTTGAAATGTGATACCATGTTTCTCTGAGTAGTTTCGCTGCCTGATCTGGGAGATGAAATCTGAATCTCCTAAACTGAGCATCTTCCAGGGAAGCAGGCTTGTCAGCGAAGCCACTCCCGTGTCTGTGAACTGCTGCCGTCCTTCATGGCTGAGTGCAGCCTGGGAGTCACCAGGCAGTTCTGAGCCTGCGGACCTAGATGCCCACTGTGACTGATCACGGCTGCACCTGGGCCACTTCTCCACACTGGGTGGCTGTCCCCTTTATCCAACTCCATTTCACTCGGCTGGAAGACAGACGCTGATTGTCAGGGACAAGAAGGGAGCTGACCCACTTCTCCAAGCTGGCCTCAGGCCCACAGCACCGAAGGGCTTGGTCTCCCGTTTCTAGCCTGCTTTTCCATTTTGGATTTTGAGCATCAGTGGTAGATAGGCGAGTAGTCAATTGACCAAGAACTAGCAGAAACATTCTAACCCCACACTGTTCCCAGATAGTCTGCATGTGACACAGAGTCATGTCTTATCTCTGTTCTGTTAATAAAACCAGAGCCTGTGGGTTTTTAAAAATTCTGTTTCTCAATGGAGGAACAGATGCCTTTCTTTATTTTGGTGGGGATTGGGACTTGTGGCTTTAAAAAAATCACTTTTGAGTAGGATTTATTTTTTGTTTATATTTTTAGAATTCTCCGCAGCAACATTTAAAACCCAGGTTTTAAGAATGCTTTCTTGGAAGAATTCAGCTTGTTAAAAAAATCATGTGTGTTTTCCACCGCTCCAGGTGCATGTGTGCTAGGCTGCTTCAGTCGTGTCTGACTCTTTGCGCTTCCATGCATTATAGCCCACCAGGCTTCTCTGTCCACACGATTTCCCAGTCAAGAATACTGCAGTGGGTTGCCACGTCCTCCTCCAGGAAATCTTCCCAACCCAGGGATCGAACCTGAATCTCTTACATCTCTTGCATTGGCAGGCGGATCCTTTACCGCTAGAGCCACCTGGGAAGCCCACTCCAGGTACAAACCCAAATAATAATAATAATGAAGAATCAAAGCTCACACTTGTGAGCCTGTGTTATAGACCAGGCTCTGTGCTAAGCACTTGGCATATGTGACACTATTCAGTCCTCATGAGACACTGATGACAGAAGGTCAGTTATGAGCTTCACTGTGCACCATCAGGGCAGGGAAGTGAGAGCGAGTGGGTCACCTCCCAGCAACCCAGAGCTCATAGTGCTGGCCTCAGGTTTCAGACCCTGGTGTCCTTTTCCAGGGCCTGGCCCCTTCACCATCACCTAGGACTCAACAAATGTACACCATCCTTGGGGATGGCATGCCACAACTTTCAGAATCATGAGGGAGGCAAACAACCAACTTTAGTAAGAGATAGATTTAAACAGTCATTAGAGAGTGGCGAAAGCAGTCTGATATGGGAACACATGCAGGAAAAAGTGGTTTCTAGTGTGGGCCCTGCTGGCTGAGGCCTCAGCAAAGGATAAATGAGTGAAGAGGACAGGGGCAGGGAGAGCTGCATCTCAGGTCCCAGGGCTCAGCCAGCTGGGAGCCCGTGCCCTGAGGAGGACTCATGTAGGAGAACAGCTCAGCACGCAGTTTGGAACAGTCATGAGTGAGTCCAAATCACTGGTGTGGGTTTTCTTCTGTAGGCAAAAGTCACCAACTTCAGATCTTAGACATGGACGCTGTGAGCTGCTGTGATTTAGGGAGATTACTTTTGAGGTTGGTAGGTGGATTCATGCAGGAAAGATGGAAGCCTGTTAGGGTCCAGGTGGAGGTGCGAGATGTCCAAGTAGAGCAGGGACAAGCCAGGATGGGCGGGAGGAGTAGAGACATGGAGCCAGAAGGTGGTGACAGGTCACGTGTGCAGGGGAAGAGCCCTGGTTACCAGTCTGGATGGCAGAGAGGCTGGAGCAAGAGAGGGTGACCCAGGGAAAGAGAGACCATGGGAGGTGCTACAAAGCTGAGGATTCTAACCCCTGAGACAGGCCCCATTGCTGTGACCCCATAAGAGCTCTGCAGGATAACTCTGCAGAGCCCAGAGTGGACTCGCAGAGCCCAGAAAGAGAAAAGGGCTGCAGTGACTGGTGTAGAGGTGCCTGGAAACATCCCCATGGTGGGTAGATGGTCGAGGAAGGCAGAGGAGGGGAAGGTTGAGCGCCTACCTCCGTGAGCAGCAGAGGAGGACTTGGGTGTGGAGCAATGTCTGAAAGATGCAGTGAGAAGGAGGATGAGTCCAGCGATGGGAAGAGAAGCCTTCAAGGAAGAGAAAGAACTTTTTTCTCCATTTCAAAAAGCCCTACTTATGTTTTCCCAAGGCAAATGATAGAGAGGAATCGACTTCCTGTGGTAAACAGACATAGAGCAATTCGCCATCATCTCCCAGCTCCAGTCAGACTGTTCCACACAATTTATTTCAAACAGGTGAAGATATGCGTCAGCGTAGCCGGGAACAGTCAATTAGAGGGATTAAAGGCAGGAACGCTTCTGCGGCAAAAGTATTTAAATTTTAGTTCTTGTACAGCTGTGTTTTCTCTGCTTCTCGGCGATCAGAATTCCCTCACCCAGTGCTCTTCCTGGATGCTGGAACTGAAGATGCTTCTTTTTCTATTACAGGTTTTTTAAGTGGCCCTAGGGCCACAGATTTCCAGCATTTATGTATTTTCAGTATTTATGTTATGTATGTGGTTTAAGTGTAGGAGGGCTTTATTTGATCTAAATTACCTTAGGTGTTTAAAGGACTCAGTGCCTGTATCCCCAGTTTATAGCTGAACAAATCACTATTGGACCAGAAAGATGGCTGAGGGCTGAAGAATTGATGATTTTAAACTGTGGTGCTGGAGAAGACTCTTGAGAGTCCCTTGGACAGCAAGGAGATCAAACCAATCAATTCTGAAGGAAATGAACCCTGAATGTTCATTGGAAGGACTGATGCTGAAGCAGAAGCTCCAATACTTTGGCCACCTGGTAGGAAGAGACACCCATTGGAAAAACCCTGATGCTGGAAAAGATTGATGGCAGGAGGAGAAGCAGGTGGCAAAGGATGAGATGGTTGGATGGCATCACTGACTCAGTAGGCATGAATCTGAGCAAACTCTGGGAGATGGTGAAGGACAGAGGAACCTGGCATGCTGCAGTCCATGGGGTCACAAAGAGTTGGATACGACTGAGCGACTGAACAGCAACAAATCAGTGTTAAAGGTATTCCTAAAATTAAACACTGTAGGTTCAGTTCAGTCGCTCAGTCGTGTCCGACTCTTTGCGACCCCATGAATCGCAGCACGCCAGGCCTCCTTGTCCATCACCAACTCCTGGAGTCCACCCAAACTCATGTGCATTGAGTTGGTGATGCCATCCAGCCATCTCATCCTCTGTCGTCCTCTTCTCCTCCTGCCCCCAATCCCTCCCAGCATCAGGGTCTTTTCCAAAGAGTCAACTCTTTGCATGAGGTGGACAAAGTATTGGAGTTTCAGCTTCAGCATCAGTCTTTCCAATGAACACCCAGGACTGGTCTCCTTTAGGATGGACTGGTTGGATCTCCTTGCAGTCCAAGGGACTCTGAAGAGTCTTCTCCAACACCACAGTTCAAAAGCATCAATTCTTAGGCACTCAGCTTTCTTTATAGTCCATACATGATCACTGGAAAAACCATAGCCTTGACTAGATGGACCTTTGTTGGCAAAGTAATGTCTCTGCTTTTTAATATGCTGTCTAAGTTGGTCATAACTTTCCTTCCAAGGAATAGCATCTTTTAATTTCATGGCTACAATCAACATCTACAGTGATTTGGGAGCCCCCCCAAAATAAAGTCTGACACTGTTTCCACTGTTTCCCCATCTATTTCCCATGAAGTGATGGGACCAGATGCCATGATCTTCGTATTCTGAATGTTGAGCTTTAAGCCAACTTTTTCACTCTCCTCTTTCACTTTCATCAAGAGGCTTTTTAGTTCCTCTTCACTCTCTGCCATAAGGGTGGTGTCATCTGCATATCTGAGATTATTGATATTTCTCCCAGCAATCTTGATTCCAGTTTGTGTTTCTTCCAGTCCAGCGTTTCTCATGATGTACTCTGCATATAAGCTGTAGGTTAGGCAGCATCAAAAAATGTTTGTCCCAACTGAAGTCTCTTCTTTTTTAACCATTCATATTTTTCAGCTTATCACCTGCTTTCTCCCTGTGCAAAAACACCACGTGGAACATAATGGAGTGACACTTCTTAGCTGAAATCGTTAACAAGAAGGAGGAGCCTGTGCAGGGCTTGGTGTCTATTGACACTTCTTTGGAGTTTCTTGAGCATCCACTGGAACCTGGCCTTCTTATCTATTTCTGGCAAAAGCCCTGGAGGAGGACACTTTAAAACTCAATTTGCAAAAAAGGGAAGCTTAGTTTCAGAGAAACTGAGTAACTTCCCTGGTGACACAGGAAGGGAGTGATGGAGCTGGGTTTTAAGCTCAGGTGCATTTGACCTGGGCTTCCCAGGTGTCGCTAGTGGTAAAGTACCTGCCTGCCAATGCAGGTGACCTAAGAGATGCAGATTGGATCCCTGAGTCAGAAAGATCCCCAGAAGGAGGGCATGGCAACTCACTCCAGTATTCTTGCCTGGAGAATCCCATGGACAGAGGAAACTGGTGGGCTACAGTCTATGGGGTCACAAAGAATCAGATGTGACTTAGCTACTAAACAACAACAATAATATAAAATCTACATATATTTTTAGGCTGTATCATCATACAGCCTTGATGATATTCATTAGTGTGGTGTTCTGATGTTGCTTCTCCCTGCATGTAAACAGAAGGACTTAGAAAGAAGGACCCAGGCACTTAGTCATGGAAGCCAGTTTCCACTGGACAGGTTGTCCTTCAGCAGAGGCCCTCAGCACACACCCTGTAAGTGGCCGCAGTGAAATTATTATTATAAAACTACTTTGTGGTAGTTTTGGGACTACCCTTCTTGGACTCAGAGTGTGCTTCTGAAGGAAACTCCTTGTCCAGAAACCCTGGAGGGAACCAGATTCCAAGATAAAAAGATTAGAGGAAATGAAAAGCATCAAGAATGTATGTATGATGTATGTATGTCTGAATGAATCATGTGGAGTCTACACTGGCTCATCAGGGCTACTGAGGTTTCCTCAGAGTTAGTGCTATTCCGATCGTGACTTTTAATGCTTTTCTCTCTCAACTTGTTGCTTTAAACTAAGAGCATCTTGGAAGCTCAGAGGTGATAATAGGCTGGGATCGCTCCGCTCTCCTCACCACAAACAAGGTGATGGGATTTTTGAAGTTTCACAAAGCCAGCAATAAAATCAGCTAGCTCTGCTCTCTGGATGACAGCTGGAATCAGGACCATAGTTTAAGGTTTTGTCAGGAGCATATCCCCAAATGTGAGCAATAGCTTTGCGGTCGGCTGTTATTAAGAGTTCCTCATCCTTTCTCCTGCCCGCTTTCTGCATGCCTATCCAGGCTGTCACACCTAATGCTTTTCTTCACCAGTCTAATCTGACCATTATAACTCTGACTGCTTGACTTCAAAAGATGCGAGCTCTGGTCCAAAGAGTCTTAGGAGAACTAGACCATCCCTGGTATTTCAGCCGAACAGGCCTTCACTCTCACGCAGCACAGAAACACTTTAAAAGAAACGTCTAAATCACCTGATGTATTAAGGTATCAAATTCTTGCACAAATTGTAACAGACATTTTTTTCGTTGTGGAGAGATAGATTTTGCAAAGATGTCAAATCACATAAAGCCACAGCACAGCACAGCCTCAAAGACATCATCTCTGCTGTCGCCTTGTGAGACAGGAAGCCAAGCAGGCATTCACCTACCCTCGAATGAAGTGGATCCAAAGTTTACGCCTCTGCTGTGAGGGCCAGGTGAATGCCTTGCCAGAGTTACCATTCTCTCTGCCCCTAGATATCGATTTTCTTCTTTGTATTTACAAGGCAGCTGGCAAGACAGGCAGGAAACAAGAGCTGTATGCATTAAGGCTGTGAGAGACCCGTGTGCTGAGCCCAAGCCATGCAGGTTTGCACAGGTGTTGCTCTGGTCATATACTGATCATGAAAATTAAAGTAACAATAGGGTCAGGAAGATGAGTGGACTTGAGGGCATTTCTGTCATCAGCATGGAAGTGGATGTTTGTTTACCTGATCTTTCTTTAGACAGAGAACTCTGAGAAAAGGATTCTCCCCAAACCTCCAAACACACAAGACACAAGACACAAGACAACAGGCTTGCTGCTCATCATGATAGCTGCATATGACCTCAGGATAGATTTTTCTGGTCCCTGATCCGCCTGCAGTGCAGAAGATGCAGGTTCCATCCCTGGGTCTGAAAGATCCTCTGGTGGAGGAAATGGCAACCAGCTTCAGTATTCTTGCCTTGAAAATTCCATGGACAGAGGAGCCTGGTGAGCTGCAGTCCATACGGTCACAAAGAGTCGGGCACAACTGAACAACTGACTGTACATACACAACACAATCATGGAAGGAAGGTATTGTACTCTAAATACCTATCTATTGCTTCTATCTATCTATCTATTAATCATCTATTTCTACACACACAGTTTAACCTTCCTAATGTTAACAGACACAAATAGAAGCAGAGTCAATATTTTGAAGTAATACAAGGATACAATAAAACAGAGTTTAAGGTAATCAAATATGTATGTACTTATAGACAGAACACAAACACACACACATATACGGACTTCCCCAGTGGCTCAGACGGTAAAGAATCTGCCTGCAATGCAGGAGACCTAGGTTCAGTCCCTGGGTTGGGAAGATCCCCTGCAGAAGGAAATGACAACCCACTCCAGTATTCTTGCCTAGAGAACTGCATGGACAGAGGAGCCTGGCGGGCTACAATCAGGGGGTCACAAAGAGTGGTATACGACTGAGCGACTAACACTTTCACTTTTCATATATATAGCTAGCTAGCTATTATATGTATGGGGTTCCCTGGTGGCTCAGACAGTAAAGAATCTGCCTGTCATGCATATATGCGCACGCAAACACACACACACACACACACACACACACACACACACACACACCCTCTCTCTCTCAATTTCAGAAACGACTCCTGGGACTGCTCTCTGCTTTTCTCTTTCTCCGAGGTGGTAGCTGGCTGGTCGAGGGCATAAATGGGTCCTGGAAGAGTGAATGACACAGACTGATGTTATCAAACCATGAGGGGGTAGTGGCTGTGCTCAGGGCACTCTATGAACTTCTGGGGTGTGACGCCTGCCTGGTCTCAGCCATGAACACCTCAAAGCTCTTCCTTGGGGAAAAACCAGAATTCCTAACTATGTATGGGTTCTTACTACATGTTTATTAAATGAAGGAGGGAGCAAGGCAGCAGAAGAAAAACAGATGGAGAATGAAGGGGAAAGGCAGACAGAGTCTGCTTGGAGCCCTCGGAAGGCCGATCATGTTCAACGGTCTCAACAAACAATTTGGTTTCCACAGTTTTGTTTATGAGACACTCAGTACAGACTATCCTGATGAATACATGGTGATGAGACCAGTGGAAACACGACACTGTAATCACTTAACTGCTAGCCATCAAGTGACAGCTGACTGCCAAAAGGCTAACGCTTGTCTGCCAGCGAGTGACATTTCTCTAAAGGCTATGTGTTTGTCCTTCATGGGCAGTTGTTCGTAGAGTGAATAAGTTACTTCTAATTTACGTATTTTGGGTTTCCCCGATGGCTCAGTGGTAAACAATCTGCCTGCCAATGCAGGAAATGTGTGTTCTGTGGTTCGATCCCTGGGTTGGGAAGATACCCTGGAGGAGGAAATGGCAATCCAGTCCAGCATTCTTGTCTGGGAAATCCCATGGACAGCAGAACCTGGAGGGCTACAGTCCATAGTTTCACAAAAGAGTTGGACACCACTCAGCGATTAAACAATAACAAATGAAAATTTACTTATCTTACTTAAACTATCAATTATTCCCACACAAGTAGCCTAGCTGTAAAAGGAGAAAATGTTAAAAAATTGGGAAAGCTATTAAAAGCTGAAGTAATAGATAAGAGATCACTTTGGTCCCTACAGGCAAAATTTGTGAAGAGTGGAAACCGTAGTTCAAAAAAGATGTACATAGAAACCTTCAAATGTTCAAAGCTGACATGAACTATTATTTTTTTTTTAATCAATAACATTAAGCGGCTGATAAAGTTGACCATAAGTACATGATATCCTATTATAGAAATGGTGTTAGATGTACTCTGTAGGGACACCATATGGTGTCAGGTGGGGCAACCAGCAAAGCAGAGCCTCAACATTCGAGAAGCCACTTGTTTTAGAATGACAGCCAAACCCTGGCCTACCCTTGTCCTTCCTGGCTCTGGTCTATGACGCTGCCGACCTTGAGCTGAGCTGGCGGGAGTCTATTTTCCTGACAGTGGTTCAGTAGTCAGGCTCTGGTGGGTGGATCTGGCACTGCCTTTCCCCACCAGGTTCTCATCTCTGTTCATCTCACTCTAGCTTGTTAACCTGACCTTGGATCCAGTCTGATTCCCTTGCTCGCAGCTTCAGTTCGACGGTCATAGAATGCTACCCTGACTGCTCAACCCCACCAAAGGGGAAAAGCAGGCGGTGGCCACACTCTGCTCCAGAACATACAAAGGTCCACGTGTTCACACTGAAAATTAGAAACAGCACTTGGTAGCAAACACGCCTCTCACCTTCTGAGCACGTGCTGCGGAAGTCAATATGCCACTCATGGCTGACTATGTGTGGTAGGGGAGGGGAGCGTGTGACCTCTTGGTCTGTGGCAACCCCCATTCCTAAGACGCCCAACCTTGCAGGCACCGTAAGGACAATGTTACTCTTTAGGGCCTACATTGGTAAATGAGAAACCCTCTTATCCTCATAGGAAGCCTCAACCCTGAAACCCTCACAGTAGTGTCTCTAAGACTAACTTGCACAGCAGTTCTTGGTTGGTGGCCCCTGTGTTGGTGAAGAGGTTTCTGAGCAAACACAGCCAGGGGACCCACACAGGGCAGACCCAGCCTCCACTAACAGGTTTGTGGGCCCCAGAGCGGTGGCCTCAAAGTGGGATCTGGAGACCCTCAGGGTCTCTGACACTCTTCTGGGGGTAAAAACTCTTTTCAAAATCATATTATGACCTTTTTTACTCATGAGTCATCCAGTGAAATTTGTAAAGGCTATATGATGATACTTCAACAAATTGAATGCAGAAGAAGACATAGGAATCTTCTTTTATCCTTGCATTAAGAAGATATGCAAAGATGTAAAACATCCTGCTCAGTAATTTTCTTTTGTTTTGAACGGTCATTTTTCATAAGATGGGATATTTTTAACACGTCATTTTAATTTTATTACTGTTCATTTAAAACCAGTGATCAGGACTTCTCTGGTGGTCCAGTGGCAGTCCCACCTGCCAATGCAGGGGACATGAGTTCAATCCCTGACCCAGAAAGATCTCACATGTCACGGTGCAACTGAGCCCATGCAGAACAACTACTGAAGTGGGGACCCTCTAGGGCCCCTGCTTGGCAACAAGAGAAACATCACGCAGAGAAGCCTGCATATTGCAACTAGAGAGTAGGCCCTAGCTGCAGTAATTAGAGAAAGCCTGGCACAGCAACAGAGACCTAGCGTGGCCAAAAAAATAAATGAATGAGGTAGTAAGTAAATGCATATTTCAAGTTTTCTCAGTTTTAATACTTAAGATAGTAAATATTGGTATAGTTCATCAACACAAGCAAAGGTCTTCGGAGGGGTCCTTAACAACCTTTGAGAGAGTAAAGTGCCCTGCCCATGAAAAGCATATGAAGCAGCGGTGCCTGCAGCCAGCCCTCAGGACCCTCAGCTACCGGCTGGCAGGAGACTGACTGCATCCATCCCTCGGTCCTCAGCCTGGCTTGAGGAGGAGGCTGCTTTCGGTGAACTTGAAGGACCTGCATTACTCCTGTAGACCCCTCTCCTCTTCATCTGCTGTCTCCTGAAGGTTCAGGATAATTAAAACGCCTCCCGCTCTCTCTGTGCTCCAGATGGCAGGAGCCGGACCATTTCACTCACGAAGGGAGCTGCCCTCAGGACAGTGCTAGGAACCGTCAGCTCGGCTGGGGCATCCTTTTTGGTTACAGGTGGAGCAAGTGGAGCACGAACCACCTGACTGGCATCTACTCAACACCGGGGTGGGGAGTCCACAGCAAATAACTCTTCCTCTGCCTCTCTGTCTGCCACTGACCCTTGGCTGTTCCATGCAGACACTCTGCTTTCCCTGGGCAGGTGCTAATCAAGTGACCTGTCCTACGAAAGACAGGCAGCCTGGACCCACCAGGTGGGAGTTGCGTGAGGGAGGCTGAGTCGATGCACAGCCCACCTGTGTTCCTCATACTGCCTGCCCTTAAGGCTCTGACCTCAAGGTCTTTCTCTGAGTGATGCTGGAGAGAAGGTCTCGCAAAGCCTGCCCACCAGCTCAGCACAGCAGCAGGTGAGCTTGTGGAAACACTGGCCAATGGGAAATGCAAAGCAGGACTCCTCCAGGCTCCAACAGCTGTGGGTCAGTGTATCCTTGTCCATATGCTTCAGGTAACTGATCACCAGCGAGGATGCAGATGCCAGATCCTCTGTATCAGTGCCAGCATGGGAGCCTTCTCCAGACTCGGATGCGCGGGAGAGCCTGACTTGGCTGTGGATGCTTGGGTCTCTCTGCTATTCCTTTGCTTCAGTCCTGCTCTGAGCCCCTCGCTACCACCCAGCTGGGTTTTCTCCTGTCATCTTGTCCCACGATGTCAAACAGAAGATGATCCCATGGGGACTGCGTGTGTCTTGTGGTCCCTGGATCAGTAAGGTGACATTTCTCCAAGTGTGATCCAGTAATCACCCACCTCCTGGGACCCAGCTCCGACAGGCTGCACTGCAATGATCAGGGAGAGGAAGCCAAAGGGGAATTGTATTTATAAGGCCCCAAGGTGGTTCTAACACAGCCTTTGTTTAAGAATCATTGCCAAATTATGCTACATATTTTCATATTGTGACCTTGAATTAGAGGCTGTTGTAAGAGCACACTTGCCAGAGTCTATTGATTGGGCCTTATTTGAGTGTTTTCATAAAAGATTTACTCCAGTATTCTTGCCTGGAGAATCCCATGGACAAAGGAGCCTGGCAGTCCACGGGGTCTCGGGCACAACCTAAGGGACTTAGCACACAGCACATAAAAAATTCCAGAGGGTACATAGCCGATAACCAGGGTGAGGAAGGAATGGATGGTTTGAGGGTATAGTGAGTTGAGCTTATCTGTGAACGGGACACTGGAAACTGTTATTGGGGAAGTTTGGGGAACCTCAGACTGAATTAGATATTTTGGGCCTTTCTTGGATGGTTAGATCACTACTATAGGAAAGAAGTAAGATGGTGTTGGTGGAATCCAGGGTGGAGATAGCCTCTCCTAGGCTAGAGAACTTTAGGTCTAGGAAGCCTCTTTGCTCCTCCTAGTGGTTTGGATTTGAAACTTGCAAAGGATCTGTGATTTGGGAAGCTGACTTCTGTGTTGGCTGGTGGTTTCCTCTGCATTTTCCTTCAGTGTCTTTCTCTGGGGGACTGCATGTGGCACTCGAGGTCAAGACTTCCAGGACAAAGGAACAGGCAATGTCTTGTGTGTCCTAGTGTGTGAGCTTTTATGAGAGAGCAGCATACACTTGGCACACTGAGGACAATGGGGAAAATCCAGTAGGTTAGGAGTGGACTGGGGGGCCTCCAGGCCTCTTGAAGCCCCCTCCCTTCCAGTGCCCTGGGTGTGGGGCTGCTTCTGTGTCTGCTCCATCCTCCCAGCCTCACCATGGCTTCATAAGGCTCACCCTCTCTCTTCTGTTCTTGAGTTTGCTCTGCTCACCCAGACCTTCTGCCCAGGAAGAAGGTACGGCACCATGGGTTCTTCTATCTGGTCTGAGGCTGTTGACCAGCCAGCTCCACCCTTCCCGGCTGCCTGACCAGCAGGAGCACCAGGTCATGTTGAGAACTGTGTGAACGGTCTCCTTCTCGAGATTACCTATTGAAACTCCTGTCTGTGCCCTTAGTCTAAGATCTCAAAGTCTCTTGGGCATTTCTACATATTTTAAGTGTGGGGATGGGAATAGAAACATGCATTTTAAATGATAGCAAGAGAGGTTTAGTAAAATCAAAGATTACAAGGGCCATTCTACTCACACAGAGAACAGGTAACTTATGAGCTGTCACTGTCTGGTCATGGTCAGTCACATCTGACTCTTTGTGACCCCATGGACTGTAGCCCACCAGGGTCCTCTGTCCATGGGATTTTCCAGGCAAGAATACTGGAGTGGGTAGCCATTTTGTTCTCCAGGGGATTTTCCCAACCTAGGGACTGAACCTGGGTCTCCTGCATTGCAATCAGATTCTTTACCCTCTGAGCCACTGCCATGATGCATAATAAAACCTTACATTTCAGACATTATGGAATGCAACAGGCATATGAGCGTTGTGGAAAACTGTTGCTGTCACTACAAAGCCTCAAATAATTAATTTTTTTCTGAATAAAACAAATGTTTAAGCAAACCAGTACTTTTTCAGATCTTAATATCCTGAAGGCAACAAGAATTTTAAAGGGTGTGAGAAGGTCACCTGGCTGCTTTTGTAATGAATTTGCCAACATGTTTTATTTGGCTGTAAATTTTTAAATATGCACATCCTCAGGGTGCCATCAACCTCATTTCCTTTCAACCTTGTCTTTTCAGTCCTTGCTAACGCCTTCTTTTCTCCTGATGGTTATGAATCTGATGCTGGATGATGTTTTTTCAAGGTCTTCATTTTAAAGAGGAACACCTAAGAAGGTGAAAGGTTTTGCCTAATGCCACATCTTTTCAGTGGACATGAGTTTTAGCAAACTCCAAGAGATGGTGAAGGACAGGGAAGCCTGCCATGCTGCAGTTCCATGGGATCGCAAGTTCCATGGGATCGCAAAGAGTTGGATACGACTTAGTGACTGAACATCTTTTCAGATGCTGGAAAATACTCTCAGAGAGGTTTCTCAGCAGATTTTAGGCTTTATTGTAAATGACACGAATACGACTCAGCCAACTGCGACAGTTGGAAAATCAAAGGAAATCCACGTATGTTCCTTTTGAACAAAATTGTCATTCTTGGAGTGCGGGTAAACCTCTCTAATTTATTCCAAAAAGCCTGGGCTGAGAACACACATATGTGCATATAGGAGAGATTCTTCCAAGACATCATGAGAAAACATTTGCAGTTCTGCTTCTCCTGCTCACCCTGAAGTCAGCATCCAAGAGTGAGCAGTGAAGAGGTGCAGAGGAAAGGCCGCCTTCTGTGGGGCAGGAAGGAGGGTGCAGGTCCTTCTTCTTTCCCAGGTCCTTCTGCTCTTCATCTCTGCCACCCTCGGGGACTCCAGTGACATTACTGTCCTTCCTTCCATTGCAGATGCTCTCCATCTGTGCACCGCCCCCCCCAGAAGCCCTGAATTTTCCATGACATCAATTTTATCCCTGACAATAGATCTTCCCCACGCCCTTCATCCCAACAGAACTTTTGCAGGAACCGGCCAAGCCTGAGTGGCAAACCACTGAAAACACCATGCAGATTTAGTGTGTTGAATGTTCTCCAGCCAAACAACAACTTGCGTTTCAAAGGGGGCCCGAGTCCCAGAAGGACTGAGTGATATAAAAATCAGCAGCATTATTTCCTGGTCAGTGGGACGATGTTTTGGGAAGGGCAGTTTTCTCCACTGCCCTCAGACCATCCCTCCTGGGGGCTGCATGCTTTATCCCAGATCTCAGGGGGCAGTGTGGACCCAACCATGTAAAAACCCTCACTTCTCACTTCTTCAACCTATTCATCCTGCCCTTTGCACCGAGGCCACTGCCCAAGGAGTCCTGTTTTCTAGACGTCCTGTGGGTGGCCCGTCCTGCCTTTCGTTTCATGAACTCCAGCAGGAATCCCTGCCCTTCAAGGCATCACCCTGCTTTCCTCTTCTCAGCACCTGCAATTTCCTACTTCATGGTCATGCCTGGCCTCCACTAGAGAGATAGTCTCCTTCTTTAGCCTCCACTTGAGAACTACCAAATCCACATTTCCCAGTTTACTTGGTTTACTCACTTGCTCTGTCTCCATGGAAACCCAGCCTTAAAGGCTTAATGTACCACACTCTTCCTCTGGTTCTCCATGGAGTGGAGGACTTGTCATAGTTATTGGAGGGAACTTCTCAAATGATTCCTATCCCCGGATCATTTCATAAAGCTCCTCCAGGGATGTGATACCTGCTAGAGGAGGGGGCGCTGCCCATGACACCTCTGATGCATAGAGGAGGGCTCATCAGCTGACTGCTCGCCTGAACTCTTCCACTTCACAGAGAAGGAAAATAGTTCTAATAAACTGACTACTTCCACAATTAGCTCCCCCCATCATGCCTCCCAGAGTGACTGGCAACTACTTCTGCTTTCTCTCTTGGTCAGTCTTGCTGGGTTTGGATGACAAAATGCGAGGTGATAATGAAGTAAAGGTGACGATATATGGAATTAGGACTTCCCTGATGGTCCAGTGGTTAAGACTCCCCACTTCTTATGTAGGGGTTGCAGGTTCAGTCCCTGGTTGGGGAATTAAGATCCCACATGCCATGGGGCACAGTCAAAAAAGAGGGAAAAAAAGGAAAGGAAAACAATGGGAAAAGTACATTAATAAAAAAGAAAATATACAGAATTTCATCAAGTTCATGAAACTGATGCTAGTTAGTGTTAGTTGCTCAGTCGTGTCTGACTCTTTGCCACCCCACAAAATGTAGCCTGCCAGACTCCTCTGTCCATGGGATTCTCCAGGCAAGAGTACTGGAGTGGGTAGCCATTCCCTTCTCCAGGGGATCTTCCCGGGATTGAACCTGCATCTTCTGCATTGGCAGGCAGATTCTTTACCGTCTGAGCCACCAGGGAAGCCTGAAACTGATGCTGGGGAACCCTAAATCACAAGCGAAACAAACAGGTATTGGCCAAGAAAGACTAGATAGTTGAAGAAGAGAAATTGAAAAAATGATAGTTACTGCTGTGATAGGTGCTTCTAAAGAGAACAGTTTGAAGAGAACTGATAAAGAGATGCTTATGGGAAAGCTGATGAAATGTGTGTGTGTATGCTTAAATAATGCTCTTTATTATCCTGCTGTGACAGTCAAACAAGGAATGAAGGTATTATATTATACAATTATACAATTTGTTGGTAAGATTACGCCCACACTCTCCATCAACATGTGTAACTCTGTTTCATGGATCTGTGCAAGGTGTAGTATAAACTATGTCTTATTAAATACAATAACACAAATCTATTTTCACTATGTTTAGCCTCACTTTTTAAAGATAAAGATTCAATAAATGTTTTTTAGACCTCAGTTTTTTCAGTGAAGTTTCAACCTTTATTTATGAGAACTATTTTAACTTGATCTTTTCTGGTTTCAATTTTCTTCAAAAACTGCATGCATGTTCAGTTTCTTAGTTGTGTCTGACCCTTTGAGACCCCATGGACTGTGGCCTGCCAGGCCCTCTGTCCATGGGATTCTCCAGGCAAGAATACTGGAGCGGGTTGTCATTTCCTCCCCAGGAGATCTTCCCGACTTAGGGATTGAACCCGCATCTCTTATGTCTCCTGGATTGGCAGCCACTAGCACCACCTGGGAAGCCAGTGATGCTTTAGAATTCTCTGCTTGACTCCTTGTGGTGTTATTTAACTTGGTGAGATTTTTCTTACTTTCTGGAGAGGAAGTGGTGGTGAGTCCTTCATGTTGCTCCATTTAGGAGGATACACAAGGTCTTGGTGTGCACTTCCTATGATGCTCAAACCGTCTGGTTTCTATGTTGTGACTTTTTCTATTGACTTATTCTCACATGGCTTCATTCATTAATGATCCTTACTGAATCCATGATATCCTTTGGCGTTTCAAAATTATGACCTTTCTGTCTCTATCATTCTTTCCAGATTTATTAACTGAAATTCTTTTTGAATAAGAACCCATTGTGTAACTATTTCATATTTTTTTTCAACTGGTCCTTTATTAATAGACATTTGGGATGATTCCAATATTCATTATTATAAGTAATGCTGTAATGAATGAACCATTAAACATTGTTTCATCTTCTTTTAAAGATTTTTTTGATGTGAACCATTTTAAAGCCTTTATTGGATTTGCTACAATATTATTTGCATTGATGTTTTGTTCCTTTGGCCATAAAGCATGTGGGATCTTAGTTCCTCAATCAGGGATCGAATCCACAACCCCCACATTGGAAGTGAAGTCTTAACCACTGGACCACCAGGGAAGTTCTTATTTTATATTTTGAAAGCATATCTCCAAGATAATTCTAAAAAGTGGATTTGCTGGGTCAAGAACAGAATAAAGATAAACTTACGTACTATTCAATCATTGTACACCCATAATCGACACATGAGGGCTCCTGACTCTTCTCCACGGCTTCCCCAACAGAAAACACTGTCAAATATTTGGATTCTTGTCAGTATCATAGGAAAGAATGTCTCAATGTTGTTATTCTTACTGTAAGGGAGGCAAGCCATTTTTGCATGTTTCATATGCCAGCAGAGAGTGTTGTCAAACTTTGGGGTTTTTTAGAGTAAAGCACCTAATCAAATTTACCATGTAACTTGCCAATTTGGGAAATCAAATGTATTTTTAGATTTAAAAATTTGGTAGCAGGAAAGGAAAAAGATGAGAAAGACTTCCGATTTCCTTTTTTTCCATAATCTACTGGGGGGCTCTTTGGGTAATTATTCCTCAGTGTACCTGGCAACATATGGGAGCCAAATCCTTGTCAAGGTCACTGCTGTGGCCCTGGAGAAGCAGTCACCTTCAGGTGACTTAGGGCCAGAAATTGGTGTGTGAAGATCAGCAGGAGAAAGCAAAACAGTGTCTTGAAAATCAGTATGTGGGAAAGCGATTTAAGCAATAACTTGTGTGCAGGGCACTTAGGCTTAGTGAAACTGGAGTTTCCTCCCCACCCCAACAGTCTAGACTTATTCAAACAGGAGAAAGTTTCAAAGATTCAATTTTATGACATCAGGCTCACCTATATATGGAAGAAAATAACCACCTGATGCAAACTTTAATGTATGTTGGGCTTCTCATGTGGTTCAGTGGTAAAGAATCCACCTGCCAATGCAGGAGATGCAGGAGACGCAGATTCAATCCTTGGGTCAGGAAGATCCCCTGGGGTAGGAAATGGCAACCCACTCCAGTATTCTTGCCTGGGAAGTCCCATGGACAGAGGAGCCTGGTGGGCTCCATGTGGTTGTAGAGTCGGACACGACTGAACATGCATGCATAATCTATTTCAATGGAACAAAAATGCTGTGCTTTCTTCGAGAAGAACTCTTTTCAGAATTTTCTAACTAGGCAGCACATGAGAGATGACAAAGACTAATTTCTTTTTGATATGAACATTAAATTTATTATTAAGGCTTATATCGCTAGTCATAAACTGTATGTTGAAACTGACACATGAGACTACTTACCTAACTCCCTCAGTTTTTCCATGCGATTCACAAAAACACTAGAAGTCCAAGGTCAGGGAGTTAACTAGCGGTAAAAAGATTTTTCTTTTTGTTTTCAAATATGCCTCAGCCAGAAACCTCCACAGGCTCACAAATGAATGGTTAAATTTATCTCTTGACCTGTGGGCAACCTCACTGGCAATTGAGATAACCACAGGACGGTTTCCATTTGTCAGAATTTGGTTCTTTTCCTTAGCATTTTACCCTGGGTTCAGGGGTTACTGCAGAGGCCTTGGTTCAACTTGAACATAATAATTAGAGCATGGAAGCCAGCCCCTGGCAGGGCCTCTGACAGCGAGCCTTAGGCAGATGGAGAGAAAGAGAGATATTAGATGTGAGGTTTCAAGCAGGCTCTGGCAACCTGAGGGCATAGATGTGTTTCCAGGTAACTGGAAGGAGCAGTAACTACGCAGGTTGCCAAGGACTCAAAGACAGGCTCGTGGCTTCACTTTGCTTCAAAAGACATTTAATATTAAGTACTGGGAGGAGAAGAGCCTGGCAAACTAGAGGTGCTCAATAAATATTTGTTAAATGAATAAATGATTGTGAAACCCTAGAGCAGACTCCACAGGAGATAAAATCTAGCACTGAATTTCTGTTTATCACTTGTATGGTGCATTCGTGTTCTTTCCTTACTACTTGCCAGTTGATTTTCTGCATTTTTCCCTTGGAAGCTTCACATGAAAAGGCACTTCGTCCAACACATTTTCTCTCAGATTCTAGCAGACTATGAAATCTTCTTCTATGGCTCCTTATTTTATTTTTTAAATTAATTTTCATTGCAATATAGTTGATTGCACTGGTGTGTTAGTTTGAGGTGTACAGCAAAGTGAATCAGTTATACACATACACATATCCATTCTTTTTAAGATTCTTTTCCTGTATTGGTCATAAGCAGGGCTTTGGACTGAAGAGCTTTTAGTCAGTAACACCTGTCTCCACTTTCTGCTTGACCCTACAGCATATTGCAAATTTAGATTATCATTCTTTAGTACACTGAATTCTGTAATTTTTTTAAAAACATTTTCCAAAGATCACTCCTACTCTCAAAGAAAAAAAGTACTATTTGTTTTATTGCTGTTGTTCAGTCACTAAGTCATGTCTGACTCTCTGCGACCCCATGAACTGAAGCCCACCAGACGCCCCAGTTGTTCACCATCTCCTGGAGTTTGTTCAGATTCATGCCCCCCGACTCAGTGATGCTATCTAACCATCTCATTCTCTGGGACTGGATACTACGATGGCAATCCCCAAGGAGTTCCTGGTGTATTTTTAGCTATGACGCTATCTTACCATGCTTACCCACAGAATCTGTTTTGGAGGTGACAATAATTATTTGGAATTTGTACAGTAGGTGTATTTGCCAAAGAATCAGGCTTACTACCTTATGAACACACCTCATGCGTGCTGAGGATGCTTTCAGAGGCTCCTTGCAGTCACTCTCTGTGATTGGCTTCAACTGAGTTTCTTGACAGCCTGTATTTACTGTCATTACACCTAATTCCCTGTTTACTAATTTGTAGGTAAATGTCTCCAAGGTGTTCTGCCGCCTCCATGTTTGCAAGGATCATTTTCCTCCAGTTGGAATAAATGCAACCATTCTATGCAATGGTTCAGTTAAAAACAAAGCAAAACATCCAGAGTCCTCACCTGGAGTTGCTGTTTCTCATCCGATCTTTTGGTTATTATTTTCTCCCTTGGTGAAGATAATTCTGCAGTCAGCTACTATTTCTAGGACTTGTTTGCTCTGACCCTGCTGCCCTTCTTGCTCTAACCATGACCCGACAAGGTAAACAAAGCCAATGAAATAATGTAAAATAACACATTTGACATCTTACTCAGTTTTCCCTGAATGTGCTTCATTTCTTCCCCAGAGAAATGAAGAAATATTTTCCATGAATGGTTTTTCTGCCTATGATCTGACTCTGTGGTGTTTCCAAGCTCAGCCCACAGTTTCCCATCAACAGCTCTGCTGGTCACCGTCAGGCACACATAGCAAGTTGCTGCTCACAGAACACGCCCTCATTCCCTGCCCTGTACTCTGCCATAAGCAGTTTCTCCTCTTGAAAGTCTTCCCCCTCCCAAGTTACACTTTCTGCAACCACATTCTACATGCCCAAATGATATGGGAACACCAGTGACAATCTGAAAGAGAAACTTATGGAATAAGACTCAGGATTCTAATTCGACTTCTCCCCTCTCTAAATATACATCAAAATATGAGACAGAATGGGTGACAATTAATGGTGAATACAGTTTGCAGTATAGAGGAGCAGGTATGTGTGCTATTTCTGCAGTTAGATTGCCTGTGTTTCAATCATGGTTCTGCCCTTTTTTTTCTATGACCTTAGACAAGTTATTTTTCTGCAGCTCTATTTCCTTTTGAGTGACTTTGGGATAATAAAGTTCCTCCCCAATCTTCTCATCATACTCTTAGGTAAAATGCGGATAACACTAGAACTTTTAAAGACCACTGGGGGAGGGGGTTAAGTGAAATTCATGCCTAAACAATGAGGATTTTGTTCTAATTACCAGAAAAATGGGAATCATTTCAGAAATGTGAACTATTTAATGCTTCTCATCTTAGCAAATTCCAAATTGAGATACCAATTCACCTAAAATAATAATCAGTCACACTAAAAATTAAAAAAAATTCCAACCAAAAATTCCTGCTCAACCAAATGCCTAAACTAAGGTATTTCAGTGGTTTCCTTTACACTTGACTAAGTGGTTTACTCTCCTCCTTGGCTCTTAGGCAGTTCCTGTAGCTTTTGCTCGGTGTACTGAGGATCAAAAAATGTAAGAGATATATTTTGAGATATGTAAGAACCTCTTGAGGTCAGAGGTGCAACGAGGCAGATCAGAGCTGGGGGAAGGCAGTTGCTTTCAGTCTGCTTAGATCTGAGCATTTGACATTCACTTACCCCCTCAATAAAGGCAGTGTCTAACAGCTACACATCTGACTCTCCCCACTATCACCCAACGCACCCTCCTCAGTATTTTAGGAATTAACAAGACCAGGTACCTAATGTCCTGAGTGATAAAAAGAGATGCTACAAAAATAGCAAGCATCAGTGAATGACATTTCCCTCCAGGAAACCAGCTGAGAAAGCTCAGTATTTTAGCTGGTTACCCATCCAACCTTCTGCAACGGAGACTTTTTTTTTTAACAAATAAATTTTCCACCTTTAGGCCGCTGTAAGTGTCAATGCAATCAATACCTAATAGAAATCTTTCACAATTGAAGCTCTGACCTTCCCAATGCCCTCCTGTTCTCCTCCCTTTAATGGCTACACTGCAGTCTCTTGGCAACATTAAGCATCACCTGATTACCTTTATTGCTACCAACTCTAAAACACACCACCTCAGCTACCTCAGCCAAAATATATCATCCCTCAGTAACTCAGTATTGTATTTTATTCTGCTTCTCAAAACCTAGTAGCTAGCGTTTTATTCTTTGGCATATATTCACAGCAGCTTTTAAAAAGCAGTTCACTAAAAATAAATGCCTCCACTTTGTGTAATCGTGTCATGTTCAGAGTAATCTCGTTCCAGGTCAGTGATCACTTCCATTCATGACTGCATATTCTTGTTGGAATAGAGTTAAATACAAGTCACACTTTGCGTTTTTCTACTAGAATATCAAACCTCAGCATCAGAAAAATAATTATTGCCTTTCTTGGCCATTTAGGATGAGAAAAGTTGACAAGGCACCTCCAGTTGAAATGTTACAAAGATTTACAGAAAAAAATCTCTTCTTTAGTATCAATATTTAGAATTTGCATAATATTTAAATTTTTTTGGAGGAAACACAATATAAACGGAAGACAAGACATAGGTCTCTTTCTGACTCTGATCTGATATCTTCTCTTAGTTCTAGAGTTTGACCTCTTGGATCTTTGCACCCCATTTGGAAAATAAGAATAAGAAGAAAAATTTCACTGTGGGGAGAGGAAGAGGTGTGATGGGGTGGAAGTGCTTTGATGAGATAATGCCATGTAAAATGTTTATGGGGCTTCCCTGGTGGCTCAGCTGTAAAGAATCCACCTGCTAATGCAGGAGACGTGGGTTCAATCACTGGGTCTGGAAGATCTCCTGGAGGAGCGCATGGCAACTGACTTGAGTATTCTTGCCTGGGGAATCCCCATGGATAGAGGATCCCGGCAGGCTATAGTCCATGGGGTCACAAAGAGTTAAACACGACTGAGAGACTAACAATAAATATACTTTTATGTATTTTGAGCCTTAGATTTAGAGTTGTTCAAGTTGGGCCATTTCATCAAAGGCATAAATCACCTATATTCTGTTGAGAGTAACTATGTTAATAAATAGTAGGTGCCATATGCAGAGCAGACATTAGAGACACCAAGGACACCTCTGCAGAAGCAGCAGAGGGATGCTCTGGGAGTGCGGGTGGGGGGTTTGGGCCTGGTTCTCTTCTGGGTGACAAGTTGGTGGACAAAGCCCAGTCTCTGCTTGCATGTCCTGCCCCACAAGAAATCACTTGTTGGTTCTTGAAACAGATTGAAACTATTAAAAATAACTGGGAATGAAGAGAATGAGAGAAATACAGCAGCTGAAAGTTCATCTAAATTGTATGTTTTTATACTATCTGGATTTCTACAGAAGCAGAACAATGTCATGGGGCTCAGATTTAATTTCCTGAAGGGTTTCCCTTTTCCCTTTCCACATTTAGAAGGAACATGTCTTTTCTCAATTGTGTTGATTATTGTAGAAATAGCTTTTACCCTTTTACATGTTATCACAGAAGTTTTGCACACATTTCTTACTCATCCTTACACTGAACTCCTATTGAAGGAGGTTGGGATAAGGACAATGGCCAGGTCACCTCCCAACTAGCCTGTCAATGGCATCGGTCTTTCGTTTTTGCTTGCTTCAAGACGCCACATCAAATTTGGTGTCCATCCCTGCCTCCCTGAAGTTCAGCGTGGGCTTCAATTTGATTATTCCTCAGGATGCTTGGACAGATTTGGGAGAATTGGATGCTGCCAGATTCCCTCAGCCTGCCTTTCATCAGAACCAATGAAGCAGCACAGACGCAGGCAGTTCTTCTGAGGACAGAAGCTTTCTCTTTGAGACATGACTGTGAATTTAATTTCGTTAGAACAGTAAGAGGGAGCACATGAAATGTTTTCTGAGTTAATATTAAGTGCCAGGCCTCGAGTTATGTGTGTGTTTTATGTGTGTTATGCCATAATGAGTGTTCATTGCAACACTTGAGGTAGTTCCCCACCTCAGAGGAAAGAAATTGGGCCTCTGAGATTTACCCCAGTTTTCAGGGGCCAGGCCATGGGTTCTGCTGCAGCCTCCCAGCCCCACCTAGTTCTGCTTGGAAAACCACCCCAGGATGTGAGCAAAGTGGCAGGGCAGCAGAAGGACATCCTGACTCTTTCTTTGACCGTAGAGCCTCAAACAAAACCAGGAGTGAAAGACAGCAGCCCAAATTTACCTATGCTTCTCTGATACTAGGATCTAAATGTGTGCAAGTGGATAGAGATGCCTGCGAAATTTGCACTGTAATAGTCATACCTCCTATCTGTGCTCTGAGAAATTAAGCGGGAACCAGCAGCCAGCACTGTGGTGCTGGAGAAGACTCTTAAGAGTCCCTTGGACACTAAGGAGATCAAACCAGTCAAATCTAAAGGAAATCAATCCTGAATATTTTCATTGGAAGGACTGATGTTGAAGCTGAGGCTCTAATACCTTGGCCACCTGATGCAAGGAGCTGACTCATTGGAAAAGACTCTGATACTGGGAAGGACTGAAGGCAAAAGGAGGAGGCAGCAGAAGATGAGATGGTTGGATGGCATCACTGACTCAATGGTCACGAGTTTGAGCCAATTCTGGGAGATAATGAAGGACAGGGAAGCCTGGTGGGCTGCAGTCCCTGGGGTCACAGAGTCGGACACGACTAAAGTTACTGAGCATGCCCTGTGTGCATAATAACAAAAGGAACGGAAAGCCAGTCAAAGAAACAGTTCCAACATAGAGTCAGAATTGACTTCTTCCAGCAACAGTCTGTACACCCCAACTAGAGAGTGGCCCCTGCTCGCTGTAACTGGAGAGAAGCCTGTGCAGCAATGAGGAACCAACACAGCCCACAATAAAAATAAGTTAAATAAATAAATAAAATTTTAAAAAAGAAGAAATGGAATGTAACCAATGTCTTTGAAACCCCTTTCTCTCTGCACCTCATTCCCATGGGCAACCACTTTCCTGAATTTCAAGTTAATCATTCTCTTGTTTTTCTTCATAGCAGGCAACCTCTCTCGATTCGCAATATTTGTTTTATTATGAGAGCCAAATGCACAGATGTTTCCCGAAGCACAATGGATATTTTACAGCTCTCATATAAGATCAGAATTTTAAAGCCATAAAAATAGCCAGTTATGCTTGCAGATCAATCCTGCATTTGAACCCCATTTGTCTCCAGCTCACTCTCTCTGGCTGGGACATGACACCGCTGCTTCTAACCATTAAGAACTTGCTTTTCGGCATTTCAGCACCCTTTGATAGCACAAATTTATAAGAATAATGAGCTCCTTTGGGGCATTCTTTGTTTCTTGAAACTCATTAGACTATTTGTGTCCTATTCATTTTAATGTACTATTGTTTCAAAACCAGAAAACAACAACAAAACTAGGCCTCTTCTTTCGAGCACTCACACTGCTTACGGTAACCAACGAAAACAGTGACACTCAAATGTTGTCAGGTTTAATTTCTATTCCCCCAATGAAGATGAAATCTGATTGGTACCATGGCAACGTGTTGCCTCGAGAGTCAAGTAGGTATTACTTGTGCACAATCTTGCTCACAAATTCTCTTTATAAGTGTTAGGAGAGGTGTGATCTTCTCCTAGAACTCACTAAATTAAAAGGAGCTGAAGAAAAATCCAATTAGTGTTTCCAGAAGTACCTTCTGGGGTCTGATAATATCAGATTACTGTCTCACTTTATTCCCCCCCGTGCCCTCAATGTATAGGAGAGCGTTAGATATCCTGACAAGCATCAAGCAAGTGGAGAACTGGGGCACCACTGGGGCATGCAGAATTTATGGAACTCTGGTGCTTTTCTTTGACCTCTGATATTTCAGTTTGTTGAATTTTTCATCCTTCTTTCCTTCCTAGAAGCAGTGATGTAGCATTCCTAATTCCCTGGATTAGTAGTATAGTCTTGGTGGTAAGGCTGGTTTGTTGTCGTTGTTCAGTCCCTAAGTCATGTCCGACTCTGCGATCCCATGGACTGCAATATATCAGGCCTCTCTGTCCTCCACTATCTCCTGGAGTTTGCTCCAATTCATGCCATTGAGTTGATGATGCCATCCAACCATCTTATCCTCTGCTGCCTCCTTCATCTACCCTCAATCTTTTCCAGCATCAGGGCCTTTTCCAATAAGTCAGCTCTTCATATCAGGTGGCCAAAGTACTAGAGTTTCATCTTCAGCAACAGTCCTTCCAATGAATGTTCAGTGTTGGTTTCCTGTAGGATTAACTGGTTTGATCTCCTGGCTGCCCAAGAGAGGCTCAAGAGTCTTCTCCAGCACCACAATTAGAAAGCATTAACTCTTCAGCATTCAACCTTCTTTGTGGTCCAACTCTCACATAAAACATGGCTACTGGAAAAACCATAGCTTTGACTATAGAGACCTTTGTTGACAAAGTGAAGCCCTTACAGGAACCTACACACTGGAAAACCCTACATTTCAACCCTATACTGGAGAACTTCACCCCCAAGTATGTGAAGTGATGATACTGTGAATGTTTTAAAAGTTTTGGAGATTTGGAGGCTCCCTAGTCTCACAGACTCTTGGACTTTTTCTTCAGCTGAGTGGAAGCTGCGGAAATGAATCACAATGGAAGTGCTGACAAACCCTTCTGAGGCAGCTCTCAGCAGGCCTGTCCTCCTGCAATCAGAAGCTCATTGTGTGCCTTGGGACTGAATCTCCACGTGCTTTTATGCTAAGGAGCATTTACAGACCAACTGAACGTTGCTCCTTTTTCCTCCTGCTTGCATCTGGCTCACGGAGATGGGATCTCATCTCTACCGATTGATTGCATACATATGGGCTCCCATGCATGCCTGAGTGGTTCAGTGGAAAAAAACGCCTTTCTTAAATCAGTCAACAGGAAAAGATCCCATGTCTTTATTCCTGCTGAGTCATCAAGAAAATATTAGCTGCCATGTCTAAGGAATGCTTTAAAACGCAATCTAACTTTTTAAAATATTTCTAGACTCTAATGTACATTTTGTGGCAGCAAAAGTTTGTCATTGAGAATGTGTTTCATGATGAAAGCAATTTATGGTTTTGGGTGCTTCCCTTAATCCACACCCTCAACCAGAATTGGGAAAGAAAACCCTGAGCATGCCACTCTGTCTGTGGCTTCCTAGAAAAAAAATTGGGAAAATACCAGAGTAAGCCACTTTTGAATTTTTTATGAAGTTGACCTCACTTCAACCCTGCTCAGAGAGCATTTGGGGTAGCTATTTTTTAGTTTTTAGAAATAACAATTACAGTATGTTGATAGTCAAAGTAAATACGTGCGCTGAGTGTGGCATAAAGGTCAGATGAGTGGGCTGCTGTTTCCTTTGTAAACAAACAGCAAAAAAAACCCCCCAAAAACCAAAAACAAACCCAAAGAGCGTTGCTCCCCACCCAGTTCTGCAAAGGTTAAGTCACCAGTCTCTGAGAGTTGATGAACAATGGACACTAGAAGGATACAGGATAAAATCAGGATGAAGCACTCTGTGCTTTGGAAAATCAGGCCCCACAGAAAGGTAGATGTATATCTCAGGAATAATTTTATTTTTTATTTTAGATTTTTTAAATGTAGACAATTTGTTAAAAGTCTTTATTGAATTTGTTACAAAATTGTTTCCACTTTTGGTTTTGGTTTTTTGGCCCCAAGGCTTGTGGCATCTTAGCTCCCTGAACAGAAATTGAACGCACACCCCCTGTATTGGGGAAGGCAATGTTTTAACCACCGAACCACTAGGGAAGTCCCAGGAAGAATTTTAATGAACCCTGATTCTTGCACCTTCCATATATAGAAAAGCACTAAAATCATTAACTTGAGGTATCTGTTCTTTGGGAGCAGCAGCAACCTTTTAGCAGGGTGTATGCTGGATTGCGGGAGAAGGCAATGGCGCCCCACTCCAGTACTCTTGCCTGGAAAATCCCATGGATGGAGGAGTCTGGTAGGCTGCAGTCCATGGGGTTGCTAGGAGTCGGACAAGACTGAGCAACTTCATTTTCACTTTTCACTTTCATGCATTGGAGAAGGAAATGGCAACCCACTCCAGTGCTCTTGCCTGGAGAATCCCAGGGACGGGGGAGCCTGGTGGGCTGCCGTCTATGGGGTCGCACAGAGTCGGACACGACTGAAGCGACTTAGCAGTGGCAGCAGCAGCAGGCTGGACTGACACTTCCCAGGTGGGGCTAGTGGTAAAGAGCCCACCTGCCAATGCAAGAGCCATGAGAGACGTGGGTCCAACCGCTGGGCCATGAGGAGCCCCTGAAGGAGGGCACGGCGACCCACTCCAATACTCCAGCCTGGAGAATCTCATGGAAAGAGGAGCCTGGCCAGCCACAGTCCACGGGGTCACCAAGAGTCAGACACGACTGAAGAGACTTAGCAAGCATGCATGCTTGCTGGTTTGCATGCATTCCCAGTCCGAAATCATACGCAAACTTGTTCCTCCTTTACCCCTTTGGAACAGTTTCCTCAGAGTTGCTGAGAGGCCCTCTCCTTGGTTATCACCGTCAGTAAGGTCCTTGAATAAAACTGAGACTCACATCTCTTAGGTTGTGCATTTTTCCATGAGTTGATGCCTTGAAGGTATGAAGTGCTGAAACATTACTGAAATATTAGGGGAGAGTGGAAGTTGTTGTTGTTCAGTCGCTCAGTTGTGTCTGACTCTTTGCAACCCCATGGACTGCAACATGCCAGCCTTCCCTGTCCTTCACTATCTCCCTGAGTTTGTTCAAACTCATGTCCATTGAGTCGGTAATGGCATCCAACCACCTCATCTTCTGTTGCCCCCTTCTCCTCCTGCCCTCAATCTTTCCCAGCATCAGGGTCTTTTCCAATGAGTTGGCTCTTTGCATCAGGTGGCCAAAGTATTGGAGCTTCAGCTTCAGCATCAGTCCTTCCAATGAATATTCAGGGTTGATTTCCTTTAGGATTGACTGGTTTGACTCTTAAGAGTCTTCTCCAGCACCGCACTTCAAAAGCTGGAGGTTGATAAACCAGGAATCCACAAGAAAGACAAAGGAACAGTGGGTGTTTGGGGACCCCATTCACTGTGCTGCTGCTGCTGCTAAGTCACATCAGTCGTGTCCGACTCTGTGCGACCCCATAGATGGTAGCCCACCAGGCTCCCCCATCCCTGTGATTCTCCAGGCAAGAATACTGGAGTGGGTTGCCATTTCCTTCTCCAATGCATGAAAGTGAAAAGTGAAAATGAAGTCGCTCAGTCGTATCCGTAGACAGCCCTTATTTCTGTTTGCTTCTTTGTTGCACCGACCACTCCACAACTTTCCACCAGGTCTCTGGTCTTGCGGGCCATGTGTGTGCAATTGTTTGATCTGTTACCCCACCCCCACAGCACCCAGTCTGTCACCCACAGCCTGGACATGCATGCACACCCACTCCCACCTCACTGAGGAGGAGAAAGAGAGAAGAGGAATACTGAGTGGAAAAATACCAAGATTTGTGCTTGATTATTGGAGATAATTAAGTAGAACCTAAAAATAGTCAGGCCCTTATTTCATATTATGTTCAAAATGATTCAAATTCAAAACTGTTCACAGCTGTGCTGGGGGCTGCTACCACACAGAGTTGATTTCAAGCACTTGAATCAGTGATCAGCAAATGCAGCTTCTCCCTGTTCTTCTAACTTGGAATGGTACCATGACTCAGAGGTGATTGAATGTGAAATACAGGGATCAATAATATCATTATCCTCATGGCATCCATCGTTTATTCTGCCAATACTTTTCAACACAGTGGAGCAGTGTGGCCAACAAGCCTGTCAGGTGTGTGAGCCTCTCCTTACAGAGTTATTGATGATAATAGGTCTTCAAAGGAGCCCCTGGTGGTCCAGGGGTTAAGAATCTGCCTGCCAATGCAGGGTTTGATCCCTGGTCTGGGAAGATCCCACATGCCATGGAGCAACAAAGCCCACGTGCCAGTTACTGAAGCAGGTGTGCCTAGAGCCCATGCTCCACAAGAAGAGAAGCCACTGCCATGGGGAGGATCCACTGCCATGGGGAGGATCCATTGCCATGGGGAGGAGCCACTGCCATGGGGAGGAGCCACTGCAATGAGGAGAAGCCACTGCAATGAGGAGAAGCCACTGCAATGAGGAGGAGCCACTGCAATGAGGAGGATCCACTGCAACAAGGAGGAGCCACTGCAACGAGGAGGAGCCACTGCAATGAAGAAAATCCACTGCAATGAGGAGAAGCCACTGCAATGAGGAGAAGCCACTGCAATGAGGAGGAGCCACTGAAACGAGGAGGAGCCACTGCAATGAGGAGGAGCCACTGCAATGAGGAGGAGCCACTGCAATGAGGAGAAGCCACTGCAATGAGGAGGAGCCACTGAAACGAGGAGGAGCCACTGCAATGAGGAGGAGCCACTGCAATGAAGAAGAGCCACTGCAATGGGGAGGAGCCACTGCAATGGGGAAGATCCACTGCAATGGGGAGGAGCCACTGCAATGAGGAGAAGCCACTGCAATGATCCACTGCAATGGGGAGGAGCCACTGCAATGAGGAGAAGCCACTGCAATGAAGAGAAGCCACTGCAATGAGGAGGAGCCACTGCAATGAGGAGAAGCCACTGCAATGAAGAGAAGCCACTGCAACGAGGAGGAGCCACTGCAACGAGGAGGAGCCACTGCAACGAGGAGGAGCCACTGCAATGAGGAGGAGCCACTGCAACGAGGAGGAGCCACTGCAATGAAGAAAATCCACTGCAATGAGGAGAAGCCACTGCAATGAGGAGGAGCCACTGCAATGAGGAGGAGCCACTGCAATGAGGAGGAGCCACTGCAATGAGGAGGAGCCACTGCAATGAGGAGGAGCCACTGAAACGAGGAGGAGCCACTGCAATGAGGAGGAGCCACTGCAATGAAGAAAATCCACTGCAATGGGGAGGATCCACTGCAATGGGGAGGAGCCACTGCAATGGGGAGGATCCACTGCAATGGGGAGGATCCACTGCAATGAGGAGGAGCCACTGCAATGAGGAGAGGCCACTGCAATGAAGAGAAGCCACTGCAATGAGGAGAAGCCACTGCAATGTGGAGGAGCCACTGCAATGAGGAGGAGCCACTGCAATGAGGAGGATCCACTGCAATGGGGAGGAGCCACTGCAATGGGGAGGAGCCACTGCAATGGGGAAGAGCCACTGCAATGGGGAGGAGCCCCTGCAATGGGGAGGAGCCCCTGCAATGGGGAGGAGCCCTTTCATGGACACCAGAGAGTAGCCCCCGCTTGCCACAACTAGAGAAAAAGCCCACAGAGCAACAAAGACCCAGTGCAGCTAAAAATAAATAAATCAAAATTAAAAAAACTTTAAAACTCAACTCCATATACATAGCAATTAAGCAGATTGGCAATTTACTACTTAAATGATTAATTTACTGCTAACCCCAAGTACTGAACAATGTAAAAACACAGGCTGAAAAGTAAGACGGACAGAAAAATCGGTGAATTTTTGTAAAGTAAATATGCAGGATATACCCTGCTACTAGAAATATCTTTCAAATAGGAGGAATAAATCTATTATGTGCTATAAGTAACACCAGCCATCTCACTGCTTTGAGGAGATGGTTATCTGCCAGCATGGCTGAACAGACAGGTGCAGACAAACCCACTGACCTCTTTCTTCTGGTTTTGTTCATGTTACTATCTTTTTTTTAATTGAATGTGACAAAATACTCCACACGTTTGTGACCCAGCTCAAGGGTCGCTCTTTTCGTGGAAGCTTCCCTGATTCTTCCAATGTGCCCTGACGTCATAGACAGTGCAGCTTTTCCTCTTGCTCTGTATCCTTTTCTATAAGAGGTCGTTCTGTGTGACCTTGTCATGCCCACCAACAGAGCACAGCTTGCTGAGCCATAACAATGTTTTGGTTTTTCTCTTTCTTAGGTTGAATTCTCTGAGAGGAGGACTGTGCCATTCAATTTTGGGTCAAGCACACCTAGCATAGGACTTGGTCACCCAGCAGATAATCATTCTTCCTTTGATCCAACAAGTACCCACGGGCAGTTTACAGTGGGCCCCCTGTGTGCACTGGGTCCATGTAGCTGGGAAGGAATGTATAAAGGGAAGCCAGGTGACAGGTACAGAAACAGGTGGACTTAGCAGTGGGAAAATACAGCAGCTCTAATTTAATTAATTGCTGCTCTTTTCTCACTGAAATAGGAAGTGAGACCAGCAGTCTGGAGTGATGGAGGCAGACAATTGGAAGTGTGAGAGCACAGAAGAAGGTAGGAAGCAATCTGTTTTGGAGCAGGAAGGTGAGTTTCAAAGAGAAATTGTGCCTGATGACGGACAGCGCTGAGGGACCACTGAGCTCTGGTTGGACATCTCAGGAAAGATGCGTCACTTGCCTGATTCGGCTACGTGGGTGTGTTTAATGCAACGCCATCACCAAGGTCTAAAGTGCGTGCATTGGTCTCATATGACAGTCTTTCCAGTTTTCACTCACAAGTAGCTTTAACTAGCTTGATGACCGAATCTCTTAGGTGGAGTCAGGCAAAAGGAGCCCAGCTGAATGGGGGCCTGGCAGGTGGGAGTCCCCAGACCCTCGACACCAGCTTCCTGCTAGACTTGGCCAAGAGGGGACCCTGGCAGGAGCTTGGAAGGTGGGGGGCCAGGTAAGAAGACATTTTTCTGGCTTCCAGCTCAGATCTGCCTACTCTCATCCTTGGACCTGTCTGGTCTCCAGCCCTTGGCATGCCGGGGGGGCACAGCCCCACCGTGGCAGGGGGAGCAGCTGCTGGGACAGGCCCTCAAAAGGAAGAATATTCCTATGAGCCTTGCTCCATCCTTGCCTGGTGTCCTTCCCTGGGCATCTCTGCAGCAGGTAGGCTGGCCCGTCTCGTTACCCAGCACTCACCAGGCTGGGCCCCTCCGCAAAGACTGCTCCTCTTTCTCATTCATCTCACCCCAGTGCTGAGAGCTGCTTCCTTTAATTAAGAATCTCTGATTCGTTTGAACATCCTCTTTTTGCCCTCTCAGCTTCCTAGGTAGATTCCCTGATTTAAATCCCTGCTTTTTGACATACCTAATGAGAAATGGAGTATTTCCTGACTTATCAATAAACAAGGATGTCACAGCCATCATCAATTGCAGCCCTTCTTTGTGAACTGGTGAGCCTTAAGGGAACTCAGGAAAGAGAAGAATACCTGTGATCTGACAGCTGTCAGACCATAGCCACTCCCTCCAGTGAGCCCCTAGAGAGCTCAGATTGAGAAAGCACAAGATACTGGCCCCAGAGAGCTGAGCTGCATATGAAAGGAATGATTTCAGTGAGCCTAGACTCGTGCATCTTCCCTTACATAGAAAAGCACTAAATTCTTTCACTTGGGGGTATCTGGCTTTCTTTAATTCACAATAATCTTTTGATGTTCAGATTACCTGCCCTTTGTTGCAAAACTTCTATATAACCTGGCTCCTCTCCTCACCTCCCTGGAGCAGTTCTCTCACGGTCACTTTTGATGCTGCCTCCTGGGCTTGAAGTCCTAAAAATTCCCACCAATTAAACATAACTCTCAACTTTTAGGTTGTGACTAATTTTTAAATTGACACTAACGTTTTTTGTCTTCCTGGTTGGGGATGATATTCTAATGGACACAAAAAAGCAAAACACACACCAGTTAAGGATCAGAGAGACAACAGCAAACCCCTGAGTGGTGTGGGGCATTAAAGTATGTGCACAAGCTCTTGGCAGATGCTGTGTAGGAAGGGCCAGCGGGCTGGTGCCCACACCAAGATGAAGGAGAGCTGGGTGGCAGGTGCAGACTTCCTGGCCTGCAGCATCCTCAGACCAGACACCAGGAGAGGGGTCCTGTTGCTACAAACTTGGAAATGAACTGTCATGTCTGGTCTGCTCCACTCTTCCCAAAGTTATGAGCATAGATTTCATAGAAACAAATTTAACACTCGCATTTCCTAGGTCCTAACTGAACTAAATGGCTACAAGAACAAGGACCTTAAGATAAACAGCTTCAGAAACCCAGACTTAACTCTTGTTCAGCTCAACTTGAGGAGACAACTGTGCCTGTGGACTGGAGCTCACCTGTTTGCCATGAACGCTGCATTAAGGGCATTGGGAAGAACAGTCTGCAGAGGGGATGGGGAACAGCCTGCCCAGCACTAGGGAGGACAGCTTTTGCTACATCGATCTTGGGGTGATGAGCAGCCTTCTGGTGGGATGGTGGACCCTCAGGTTGCAAGGTGAGTGGAGACAGAATTGGTCAGAGACCCATGTGTTAGATGGTGGTGGGCTGGATGCCCACGACTTGCCTTCCACATAGCGTCTGTGACACAGTGAGATCTGTTCCCTAATGAACAACTGGCTCAAGTAGGGGCTGCGTGGCCTCCTCTCTGGGGAAGGGGAACCAAATGCACTCTGAGATTCCCCTAGTTGCATATCATCCCACCTAGAAGGTAGAACAGCTCATTCTGGAAGATACCCAGATAAATTAGGCATTTCTAAATATGTTTTGTTGCATTGTTTACAACATCACATTACAAACTCTTAATAAAAAGTAAAGTTTTAGGACAAATTTTACAGCAGTTCACACATGCACATCATGCACTCAATAGACATTTTAAAACTGTGTTAATGAACGAATGAGAATAACAATGGAAAAGTAGACAGATCTGAAGGGAAGGCACAGTCCCCCCTTGCAGCTGGTACTGTCACCAGAGCTTCCCCTCCGCAGAGGAAATCCACGGGTGGAGCCGGGCACAGAGATGGGGACCCAGCACAGAGGACTTGGGCCTGGGGGCGGATGGTTCCTTGTCTAACCTGGCCGTGGGGAGCCAGCCCACTGCTCTACCCGCTTTACATTGCAGGCAGATTCTTTACCATCTGAGCTACCTGGGAAGCACTGTAACGTGGAGCAACTGGAGATCCAGGGATTTGGGTCTAGAAAGTTCTCATCAGGATGCGACAAAGGAGGCAGTTGTCACACCCAAGTCGTCTCTCATCCTGGTTGGCTGGGGACAGTGTCTGTTTAAGGGAAACCTCTTAGCTTCTGGGCTTCCCAGGTGGTGCTTCCTGATGCAGAAGACATAAGAAACGTTTGTTCCCTGGCTCAGGAAGATCCTTCAGAGAAGAAAATGGCAAGCCACTCCAGTATTCTTGCCTAGAAAATTCCAGGGTTGCAAAAGACTCTGACACAACTTCTTGACTAAACAACAATTTACTCTGTGTTTTTTTTTTTTTTTTTAAAGCACAACTTTCTGCCCACTTCCCTGCTTAGAAAATAGCTACCATACGAGTGGCTGAGCAGCTCAGTGGTCTTATCTCTCATCTGTGCTCAACAACTTGGTTGATCCTAGTGATCTTTGGATCCAGTTGTCTCTTGACCCTCTTTGGCGAGACACAGAACATGTTTACCCTATGTTTCTCTGATTTTCATAGCAAGGCTTGCCTTGGCCAAGGATGAGGTCCCAATCCCAAAGTCTGTAGCAGACCTGATGCAATAGTGAGCTTAGCAGCTAAGCTGGGAACAGCATTAGGGAAGAGCCAAAACTCCAAGAAACACGTGGTTTGATTCCTATATTAAGGATGAACAATCTTATGAAGCCAACGAATTACCTTTTCTCTGTTGTTTTTTTTTTTTTTCTGTAAAACTTTACATCAAACTCTCAGATGGAAAAGATGAACTCATACTTATAACCCACCTTCCCTTCCCTCCTCCATCTCCATCATCTTTAGGGTGAAAAGTTTCCTGTGATTTTTCAAATCTTTCAGGAAACTAGAGATGACTAGTAATCTTGGGCCACTGGACAGTGGCTTGCAAGCCCCCCTCCACTTGTACATGGGGTTTTCTCCTTTAGAGAGTTTTCATGTGTGTAACTATACCAAGAGGGGGTTGTGAGTTGTTCTGGAGAAGAGCAACCTGACAGAGGCTCAGCTTCATATCGCCTCTGCATTTGTATCCTCATGTACAGACCCCCTCTTGATGCCTGTGCTTGACCCTGTAAGGATCAACACTATGGCCATGCTGTCAAGGAGTTTGTAGGCCATCTCTTTTAGTTTGTGCCCTTTACATTTGAGAAACGGGGACCCAGGGAGGTTAAGTGACTTGCACCAGATAGCACAGCAAGGAAGTGAGACAAGCAAAGCCAGAGCCTCCCTCTGCAGCTCATGGTCTTTCATCTCTAGACATGCTGCTCCACAGATAATTCATATGTCTCACATTCTCCAAGCTCAACTCTTCTGTTTCTGTGCTAACACCCATCTTCTCTTTCTTCCAGTTGGCTTTCTGGCCTGTGGGGCTCACACCCCATGGTTCTCTTGGACTCTTTCCTCAGACTTCGTGCACTGCAGCTATTCTTGTGTAGAGCCAGGGTTGGGCCAAGAACTCATAAGTCCACGGGTCACTGGCTACCAGCACCCTCTCCACTTGTCTTTTCCTGTCGTATGTCTCCCACCCCTCCCTGCAGTTACTAGGTTAGTCTGCTCCTTGCAATAACGAGTTATAAGGACACTGTAGGGATTCCCCTGATCATGTCTCAGCTTAGAGGATGGCCTAGTACACAGGGAAAGTCACAGCCAGGCTCTGCTGAGGTTGAAACAAGATGCACACATTATAGAATGTTATCTGTTTAATATCTATCAATTACAGGATGGACACATTATCAGGAAACTATTTAGAACACGGCTACGTATGCATCATCCTCCATATATATTCACCTGTCTACCACTGGCCTGTCTAATCTTCTTGCTTCTGAAAAGACTGGAGCAGCAGGCCCTAAGGAAATGGCAGGGCAGATCTGTTATTAATCGAATCATCTTACTGACAAGATGATCCAACAAGATAGTAAAACACAAAAATATTAATCCGACGGTAATATTTGTTTCATAAAACTTTGTACTACACAAACAATACATTGTTCAATACTGACATTTTCCCATGTGACCTTCTTTTTAAAAATATTAAGGTTATCTTTATCATTTCTTTTTAATCTCTCTCTCCCTTTGCCTCTTAATGTCAAAAGGAAATGGTAGAGATTACCCTCATATTCAAATATATATATAAATTTACATATATAATGTACATAATATCTACTATACATAAAACATTCAAGAGAGAGAGGACTATAAGTCTTTCTTCAAATGTTTGGAAATTATCATACAAGCCAGAAAACTTCAGCAGATTCTATTCTCATACTGACCAAGTGTAAAATCATAAGGATTTTTTTCCTACTCAGAGGGCAGCTTGAGAGCAAAAAAAGAATTGTCTTTCCGTAAATTACCCATGATAAGTGAAGGCGAGGAAGAAAATAAGCCTTGTTCACAAATTCAGGTGTCAAGCAGCCGACATTAACCAGGAGCACCGTGACCGGCGTCAACAAAGGCTATTGGAACGGTCCTTGGGTTGTGGCAAAGGAGCCGGACAATACTTCCCCAGGTGCAGGGAGCAAACTGGAGCCCTTACCTTGCAGGGCCTGCAGGCTGTGCGTCTGCACGATAATGCAGAGCTGCAGCACCAGCTGGGGGGCGCTCTCCAAGAAGGTGGCCAGTAGGTGCAGCATGCTCACGTCCGCGTATTCATACACCATCTTCCAGTAGAACCTCCACCGGTCGTTCTCCCCGCTCTGCCGACTCCGAATACCTAGGTATATCGTGTGGAAATACCTAGAAAGGAAACATGGAGGATAAGAGACCAGAGTGATGACTGATCCTGTCTGCTCTTCCGCAAACCACAGTATCTGTGCAAGCACACACAGGAAACAGCTGCCTTAGTGGCATATCAATTAAAAGTGAAAGAGAAAGTGAAAGTCACTCAGTTGTGTCCGACTCTTTGCAACCCCATGGACTATACAGCCCATGAAATTCTCCAGGCCAGAATACTGGATGGGGTAGCCTTTCTCTGCTTATCACTTAAGGCCCCAAGTTAACTCTTATTCTTAAAGGTTCACTTTGAGGAGTCATTGCAATTTGCATCCTCATTGAAGGCATCCTGTGAGTGCTAAGTTGCTTTAATCATGTCCATCTCTTTGCGACCCCACAGACCGTCTCCCGCCAGGCTCCTCTGTCCATGGGATTCTCCAGGCAGGAATACTGGAGTGGATTGCTGTTTCCTCCTCCAGGGGATCTTCCCAACCCAGGGATAAGCCTATGTCTCCTGTAGCATTGGCAGGCAGATTCTTTACCACTAGTGCCACCTGGGAAACCTGAAAGCATCCCACTGCCCTGCAGTTTTGAAGAGGGAGATGAAACTGAGGTATAGAAAGGACGTGCTACTTTGAAAATCTACAAATACCCTTTCTAGTCAGTGCCTCTATGTGCTTTACAATCAAGAGACATGCCTGCAAGGACAGAATGCATGTCAAGTTCCAGAGTGTTTATGCTTGTAAGTTCTCCTGATACCTTTCCTTTTAAAGTAAAAATTATTTATTTATTTTTGGCCGAGCTGTGTAGCATGCAGGATCTCAGTTACCCAACCAGGGATCAAACTTGCATCTCCTACAGTGGAAGCATGGGGTCTTAATCACTGGATCACCACAGGAGTCCTTTCTGATAAAAAATATTTACTACTGAAAATAGTAAAAAAATATTTACTACTGAAAAATTTCAAACCAATACAAAAGAAGAAAGAAAACCAGTGTATTGAATCCACAATAAAATTACCCCACTGCTTTAAAAATATCCTCAGTGGAATCATCAATGTGGTAATGGTAAGCATTACGTGTTAATTTTCCAACGTGTTTGGGAAAGTGAGAGAATGAGAACAAGCCTGACAATCCTAAAAGCCAGCACCACTTCCTTTTGGGTGTGAGAGATGCTGTCTGTGAACAGTCATCACATTTTATTCTGACAAACTTGCATTTGTTCGTTGGTAGCATGAAAAAAGAGCTTACCCTAAACATATACTTTATGTATTTATACACACGTTATATATACAGATTAACATGAATTTGCAAAATATTTCAAATTTAAAAATTCAGAACATGCAAAAAGTTTCAAAAATGCCCTTGGGAACTACATATGTAAAGACACAAAGATGAGGAAAATGCTCTGAGTTCTGATAAGCAATGCTTTGGCCTGAAATGTATTTTGCACATTCATATTCTGTTTTCTTAGAGTTATCTTCTCTCTTTTCTCCACTATAGAAACTTACAGTTGTTGTTTAAAACTGCTGAGAAGATCTTCCTTTATGACTCCTGCTCCTGACTTGTGCAGACCACCAGCATGGAAGCCACCTCACTGTATGAGCTTGACTGCTCCCATGTTGGCTTCTGTCCTAGCCCCCCAAGGCTGGGGCATGACCCAACATCACTGAAGCTGTACCAGCGAGCCCTGTTTTCTGTTCATTCTGGGATGTACCAACTTATATTGCATTGAATTGGGGGGAAGTCTCAAGATCTATTTCTTTAAAAAAAACAATATTCATTTGGCTGTGCTGGGATTTAGTTGAGGCCTCTAGGATCTTTAGTTGTGGCATGGGAACTCTTGGTTGAGACATGTGGGATCTAGTTCCCTGACCAGGGTTGAACCTGGGCCTCCTGCATTTGGCATTTCTTAGCCACTGGATGGACCACCAGGGAGGTCCCTCAAATTCTATTCCTTAACAATTAGTTATTTGTATAAGATGGACCAAGAGCCTCCACCACATCACTTTTTGCTTCCAGTTGGAAGTGCAGCACAGTTGGTATGTAACAGACATTAGCATGCCATCTCAGGAGAGTTTTCCATTTTCTCTAAATCAGCAGTGACGGACATCAGGAGTCTTACACTCACAACCTAGTCATAAGGAAAATGTCAGCCTGGGCCTTTTCTCTAGTTTGTGCTCTGAAAAATGATGACAATAGAGAGGCTCTGTGATCACAACTGGTTCTTGTCCATCTTCTCTATATGTAAGTGGTTTACCACATTTGATTACGTTATTTTTTTCTTTATCTTAATTGGAGAATAATTACAATAGTGTGATGGTTTTATGTGATACATCAACATGAATTGGCCATAGGTATACATGTGTCCCCTCCCTCCTGAATCCCCCTCCTACTTCCCTTTCCACCCTATCCCTCCCAGTTGTCACAGAGCACCGGCTTTGGGTGTCTTGTGTCATACATCAAACTCGCACTATCTGTTTTACATATGGTAACATACATGTTTCAATGCTGTTTTCTCAAATCATCCCACCCTTTCCCTCTCCCACTGAATTCAAAAGTCTGCTCTTTACACCTGTGTCTCCTTTGCTGCCCTGCACATAGGCTCGTCGGTACCATCCTTCTGAATTTCATATATATGTGTTAATATTCTGTGGTGTTGGAGAAGACTCTTGAGAGTCCCTTGGCCTGCAAGAAGATCCAATCACTCCATTCTAAAGGAAATCAGCCCTGGGTATTCTTTGGAAAGAATGATGCTAAAGCTGAAACTCCAGTACTTTGGCCACCTCATGCGAAGAGTTGGCTCATTGGAAAAGACCCTGATGCTGGGAGGGATTGAGGGCAGGAGGAGAAGGGGACGACAGAGGATGAGGTAGCTGGATGGCATCACCGACTTGATGGACGTGAGTTTGAGTGAATTCCGGGAGATGTTGATGGACAGGCAGGTCTGGCGTGCTGCGATTCATGGGGTCGCAGAGTTGGACATGACTGAGTGACTGAACTGAACTGAACTGAACTGATTCTTTATCAGCTGCCAGAGGGAAGATTGGAAGACAAGAGGCCCAGTGAATGCAAGCAGAAATGTAGACCATGCTCACATCTGTTCCCACCGGTTCTTCATGCCAAGTGTAAGAAAAAATTGCCACAGGTGAGTGGGGGATGAAAACAAACATTTGAATTTCAGTGTCACGTTCTTCCCCTCTGCCTCTGCCACGTCCTCTGTGGGCTGTGCTGACACCCACCTCAAGAGAGGATCATGCAATTCCACATTGCACTGCCGTGGAACATATGGCCAGAGGTTTGATTTCAGAAAGACCTGGTTTCCTAATAATTTACTCTCTTAGGGTAGGAAATTCTGTACCCATTAATACAGAGCCCCCCACATCTATCTAAAGAGTCCCTCGTGGACTCTCTACTAACAGGTTGTAACATCTGCTCTAGAGACGAAACACCAACACAGGAAGCAGAGGAAGATGGGCTATGTTTGTCATTTGGTTCTAACAAATGGGGACAGATGTTGGGTTGGGCAAAGAAGCTGAACTGGCATTCCTTTATATTTTTAAATCAAGTAAACTGCTTAGGGAATTGAGAAATAAATACAAAAGAATAGGCTCATGAGTTCTTATCCATAGAAATTTAGAATGACACAAAGAAGGACTTGTGTTCTGAGAAAAGTCACGGTGTTCCAGAAACGGGAGCAAAACTGTCAAGTTAACTCTTCTGTGTAGGTGTTTGGGCTTGTTTGTCTTTTAAATAGCTACCAGGCCAAGAGCTTGGAGTTACCTCCTGTGTTAAACACCTGGAGGCTTTACTTGGGCTCCAAAAAGGGAAGATGTTTTAAAACAGAAATATTCTGTAAGGAATTATAATCCCTTTGGTAAGAACTAATGATGCAATGGGCTTCTCTGGTGGCTCAGTGGTAGAGAATCTGCCTGCCAGTGCGGGAGTTGTGGGTTCAGTCCCTGGGTCAGGAAGATCCCCTGACCCACTCCAGTGTTCTTGCCTGGGAAATCCTGTGAACAGAGGAGCATGGTGGGCTACAGTTCATGGGGTCGCAAACTGAGCGACTAAACAACAGTGACACAGCAGACATGAGGTTTAACATCTGGAACTGAATCCCAGGAAACTGGAGACAGATGTGTAGATCACTTGGAATAATAACTGGGGCAGAAGAAACTTGTGAGGTGCTGACCTGCACCCTTGGTCAGAGACAAACCCAGTGGTGACATTAGCCTACATCGTCTGCCCTTCCACGAGGTGGCCTCAAGGCTGCCTTCACTCAGCGGATCTGGCAGTTGCTTCCACTGTACTCCAGCCAACCTACCGGTGAAGTCTGAGAACTTACGATCCTAGTCAGAGACATAGCAGCATCGCCTTGATCCATATGACTCCACAAGCTAGCTTTTTTAAAAAACAAAACAAAACTGATTTATTTATTTGGCTGCACTGGGTCTTGGTTGTAGCACAAGGAATCTTTAGTTGTGGCATGCGAACTCTCAGTTGCAGCATATGTGATTTAGTTCCCTGACCAAGAACTGAACCCTGGTCCCCTGCATTGGGAGTGCAGAGTTGAAGTCACTGGACCACCAGGGAAATTCCCATAAGTTAGCTTTTGAATGGTTCTTGGCAGCAGTCTACTGAGTAGACAGAGTTGAGAAGTTCATGATTGTACGCTACTATCCTAGTGGAATCTAGATCCTTCATATTACTTTACAAACACATGTCTGCACTGGGGGAGAGGAGGATGGCTGACAGCCTGTTCCCGGAAAATGCCCCTTTGCCTACTTGAAGACACAGACTGAGCAGTCTTGTCCTCTTGGTATACGGGCTGTCATAATTTAACTGGGAAGGATTTTCTCCCCTCTGTGTCTCACAGCCACTTAGCTTCTGAGCCAGACTTCTTTATCTGAAGGTGGAGAGAACCATCCTCCTTCATGGCTGGGTGAGTGCTAGACGAGAAGCTGTGTCCTGTGCACGTGCCGGGTTCATGATGTACGGGCATGTCGCTCCTCACCAAGGTTACCTGCATCCTGGGCTCATTTGCAGTGCCATCTCTTTGATATTTGTCATTCAAGTGGCTTTATGCCTTTAGTCCTCATTTACTTTAAGCAATTTACTCTGACAGGTGTTCCCATCACACTGAACTTGGCCTTTGCCTGATTGAGGGCGTATGAGGAAGGTCAACACTCTGTTGGGAAGTGAAGCAGCTTCTAGACCTCCTGAGTGTCAAAAGGACCCAATGTTGGGTCTAGGTGGGGACTGGAGGGGGCTCACTAAGGTTCTTCTTAGGATTCTGCTTTGCTATGTTAATGAAAAGACAAATGTTGCCCAAGAGGCATAGATGACCAAGGAAGTTCATGGTAATGAAAAGATATTTATACAGGGAGGATTTAGATAAAGCCATGTTTATGGTTAAAATTTTAGCATAATTACCAAAGAGCAACATTTAAGAAGAAAACAAATTTCCAGTCTTTCTCACTGACAATGAAGTTCATGCAGTGAGCATGAGGGGGTAGCAGCGTAAACACACGGCTCTCATTCCTGCTAAGAGATGTTTCCGATAAAACCCACTCAGAAATGTCAGCATGTCCATCTGTTCCTCCAAGGTGGACACATTTGGAAGATGTGTGCCATCTTTGTGGTATGACCAATTTTTCTGATAGGGTCATTCTTACTAATTACTGTCTTAGGGAGCATGCTAGTGGAAGATAGAGTTTTCCTTACATCACAAAAGGACACCAGGAATTCACCAACCTGGGTTCCCTTACCCTACTGCTGTCTACCCGGGTGCCCTTTCCCAATAAAATCTCTTGCTTTGTCAGCACATGTGTCTCCTCGGACAATTCATTTCCGAGTGTTAGACAAGAGCCCAGTTTCGGGCCCTGGAAGGGGTCCGCCTTCCTGCAACAAATGGCGCCTCTTGCGGGACTCTTCTTCACCGAGACTGACATCTTGACAACTCGGGGTACTCATGGGCCAGCTTGCCTGCCAATGGACCAGACCCAGCGGCCGCAACTGGGACCCTTTTGTCCCTGGTCTCCTCCTGACGTGGACAGCTGGCCAGAGTGCCCCGACTGGTAAGGAACAAGAGACTTTATTGACCTCTCTCCCCTTCCCTCTCTCTTTCCTCTCCTTAACCCTTCCTATCCTTCCCTGTTTTTCTAGTCCCCCGGTCCTGGGTGCAGGAATCTGGTCGAAGGGCCCTCAGCCTGAGCTGAGGATTGGAGACTGATCACTCCTCTTGGCAGAGAACTCGAATTCTGGTTCTGGCCTGGTCTGATTTCTGGTAGAGCCGAGTTCCAGTCCTCCCTTCTCTGGAGGCCCAGGGAAAAGTCCCATAACGCCTGGATATCTGTAGGTGGCAGGAGACGTCTGTAAGGCCACCCCTTTCACACCCCCTCTCCCGCCTCCTCCCCCTTCTTCTTTCAACCTGGCTTCCTTTCCTCCCTTGAAATCTTTGATGTTAGTACTTAGATCTGAAGTTCTGTGTCTCTATAGGAGATTTTCTGAGAGACTGTATTCTTGTATTTAAGGGCTTCCCTGGTGGTGCAGAGGTTAAAGCGTCTGCCTGCAATGTGGGAGACCTGGGTCCGATCCCTGGGTCGGGAAGATCCCCTGGAGAAGGAAATGGCAACCCACTCCAGTATTCTTGCCTGGAGAATCCCATGGATGGAGGAGCTTGGTGGGCTACAGTCCACAGGTCGCAAAGAGTCGGACATGACTGAGCGACTTCACTTTCACTTATCAACATAATCACAGTCCTAGCAATATCTTAATTTTGTAATTTCTTCTGTTACTGATGATGTAAGCACACAAACACACCTAGAATTCCCTACCATGCCTTGCACACAGACACCCATGCATCACCCACACCCCTCACACACTATCTAATCCAATGACTTTCTGAAGATGTAAATAGCATTTAAATTCTTGACTCCTTTTCATCAATATTTTCCAGGTGTAATGAGCAACCTGCATCAAAGTCGCAGACCCTCACATTACCAACTTCAGACCTAAGCAAAATATGGCAAGAGTGATAAGACCGGGAGGAAAATTCCAAATGTCTAATGTATCAAGAATTATACAGCTAGTATGTTAAATTATATATATCAAGCATTATATAGCTAGTTTAACCCACTGTTTAATGTGATGGAGACAGTCTTTGTGAGGAAATGAGAAGTATAGAACATGTTTCATATGATTCATATTTATAAGGAACACTTCAGTCCTTAAACAATATTTGATCAAATGTTAATTACTGATATAGCTGAATCGGAAATCATTACTAGCTATGAGGATGCTATGTGTATATTTTCTAATGTTGCATTTTCTTTCTCTAGCTTATAGCATATTAAACAGTTTAGCTGTTATCACTGTTATTTTTACTACCTGAAAAGTGCAGAGTAAAATCTGTGCATAAGAGTTCTAAAGAAACATTAATAAAGAGTGATTCTAGCAACTTGTATTTTCTTCTGTTGTCTGGCTACATACAAAGCTTTACAGTATTATATACATATATATATATATATATATATGTCTCTCATCTCATACACTAATAAAGTAATGCTCAAAATTCTCCAAGCCAGGCTTTAGCAATATATGAACCGTGAACTTCCAGATGTTCAAGCTGGTTTTAGAAAAGGCAGAGGAACCAGAGATCAAATTACCAACATCCGCTGGATCATGGAAAAAGCAAGAGAGTTCCAGAAAAAATCAATTTCTGCTTTATTGACTATGCAAAGCCTTTGACTGTGTGGATCACAATAAACTGTGGAAAATTCTGAAAGAGATGGGAATACCAGACCATCTGACCTGTCTCTTGAGAAACCTATATGCAGGTCAGGAAGCAACAGTTAGAACTGGACATGGAACAACTGGTTCCGAATAGGAAAAGAAGTACGTCAAGGCTGTATACTATCACCTTGCTTATTTAACTTATATGCAGAGTACATCATGAGAAACACTGGACTGGAAGAAGCACAAGCTGGAATCAAGATTGATGGGAGAAATATCAATAACCTCAGATATGCAGATGACACCACCCTTATGGCAGAAAGTGAAGAGGAACTAAAAAGCCTCTTGATGAAAGTGAAAGAGGAGAGTGAAAAAGTTGGCTTAAAGCTCAACATTCAGAAAACGAAGATCATGGCATCCAGTCCCATCACTTCATGGGAAATAGATGGGGAAACAGTGGAAACAGTGTCAGACTTTATTTTTTTGGGCTCCAAAATCACTGCAGATGGTGACTGCAGCCATGAAATTAAAAGATGGTTACTCCTTGGAAGGAAAATTATGACCAACCTAGATAGCATATTAAAAAGCAGACGCATTACTTTGCCAACAAAGGTCCATCTAGTCAAGGCTATGGTTTTTCCAGTAGTCATGTACTGATGTGAGGGTTGGACTGTGAAGAAAGCTGAGCACTGAAGAATTGATGCTTTTGAACTGGAGAAGACTCTTGAGAGTCCCTTGGACTGCAAGGAAATGCAACCAGTCCATCCTAAAGGAGATCAATCCTAGGTGTTCATTTGAAGGACTGATGTTGAAACTTAAACTCCAGTACTTTGGCCACCTCTTGCGAAGAGTTGACTCATTGGAAAAGACTCTGATGCTGGGAGGGATTGAGGGCAGGAGGAGAAGAGGATGACAGAGGATGAGATGGCTGAATGCAATCACCGACTCGATGGACATGAGTTTGGGTGAACTCCGGGAGTTGGTGATGGACAGGGAGGCCTTGCGTGCTGCGATTCATGAGGTCGTAAAGAGTTGGACACGACTGAGTGACTGAACTGAACTGAACTGATATATGTATCTGCATTCACAGTATATACGTATCATAATACACCGTCTATTTATCTATCTCTCCTGATTAGTCACTGATAAGAAGCAAAATTGCATGGTTTGTCACCTTAAAATTTCTGTACTGAGTATGTTAAACAACAGCTACAACCACAAAACCTTTTTTTAAACACCAGAACATCAAGTTTCTTCTGTCACCTTTTTGCCAATAATAGTATTAATAAAAATGACAATATTCTGTCCTATATTTTTATGGTGGAAAGTTGCCTAGTGGAAATTCTTTTAAAATTAGATTCTATTTCCCATTAGTCATCCCAAGGGGGGCAAATATGAATTAGGAGGGAAAGAATACCTTGGATGACCTCACATTTGACCCAAGCCCAAAGAGGCCAGCCTAAGCCACCCTCCCCCAAGGGGAGTGGGCTGAACTGTCACCTGCAGAGCCGCCCCCTCACATGGTCTGTGGTCACGCCTCTGGGGACCACAGTGCCCTGGGGACCACCTTTCACCAGGAGCCACTAAGAGCTCCAGGGCACATGTGCACATTATGCATCTTGAAGGCTTTTCATGGGAATTTGCAATAAGGAAAGAGATGGAGAATATCCTCCTAGAAGTCCTCCAGTGGGACAAGAACCTTGACACCTTTCCTTCATTCATCAGAGTTTTATTTTTCTCCCCTAGGCAGCACTGCCTCTCAGACTAATGAGTCTTTGGCTTTCTCTGCATGTATTTGACCCAAGAGCTGTATTTCCATCACCTCTCTCTCTTGCTCAGATAATTAGAATTAATTTGGGTTCTCAGAGGAGTCTAGTGCTCTAGTGCTATTAAGATACTAAGAGCTTCATACCATGGTACAGAGCATTTTTATACAGTACGAGCTTACGCAATGCAAAATCACACCTGGTTAGCATCTTGTGTTTAGTAAAAGTCCCTTTTACTGATTTTATTTTTAGTCTTCTCTGAAAATAAAATTTACCTATGAGATATGGTTATTTTTGTTTCATTTAATTTTTATGCACACCTCTCATAAGGATACATATTACATGAACATGTCTTCATGTATTTCCTCAAACCTGGAGTAGAAAGAAATAGAGCCTTGTTCTCCACCAAATAATTGTCTTTGAAATGGGCAGTGTAGCCAGGGCCCCTTGGGGTGAAATATATGGGAAAGTTACTGAACTTGAAATGAAGGTTCCTTATTCCTTTCGCCCTCATAGCAACTGGTACTCAGCCCTCAGAGAACAAAAGGAGCATTTCTCCCCCAGTTACCCTCTTTAGAATCCCAATATACTAATATTTCATAGTAAAATCAGTATTCTAGTATTTTAATAGTAAGTAAGTAAGTGAAGTCGCTCAGTCGTGTCCGACTCTTTGCGACCCGTGGACTGTAGCCTACCAGGCTCCTCCGTCCATGGGATTCTCCAGGCAAGAATACTGGAGTGGGTTGCCATTTCCTTCTCCAGGGCGTCTTCCCGACCCAGGGATCAAACCCAGGTCTCCCGCATTGGAGGCAGACGCTTTAACTTCTGAGCCACCAGGGAAGCCTAATTATTTAATAGGCTTCATAATAATAATCTTAATATAATAGGCTTAATAATAATAATAGGCTTAATAATAATAGGCTTTAATAAGCCTAATAATTACTATTATTAATTACATAATAGTATATATGTATTAAAATGGAGAAGAGTGGCTTGGGGCAAATATAGCAGTGACTACTGTTTGACATGATATTGACATGGTACAACTTAAATTCATGTCGTCAAAAGATTAACAGACTACCAAACTAGCAAAAATTGTTGTTGCTGTTTACTTGCTATGTCATGTCCAACTCTTTGCAACTCTGTGGACTGTAGCCCACCATGCTCCTCTGTCCATGGGATTCTCCAGGCAAGAATAGAAGAATGGGTTGCCATTTCCTTCTCCAGGGATCTTGTCAACCCAGGAATCAAACCCTTGTCTCCTGCATTTCAAGAGGATTCTTTACTGCTGAGCCACCAGAGAAGCCTTACAAATAGTAGGAGTACATTAAAGAAATTATTAACCATGCTTAAAAAAAAACAGATTCATACGGTGTTTGTTCTTATTACCCAGGAAATAACGATTGTGATAGAATCAGAAACTTTTTCCTCAGCCCTTGTTGAATTGACTGATTTTATGACAAATGAGGAAAGTTCTGTGTGTGCCTGAGTGTAATAATCTTTTATTCTTTTTAAAAGATGAGATACTGCCTTGCAGCTTTGAAATCCCTTCACTGGAACAGACTTATGGCCATTTACAATTTTAAAAGTTGGCTGAAAACTCCATAGGCCTGGGGCATCTGACCCATCACAGAGAGAAGGAGAAGTGGTCCAGGGACACAGTGTTACAGCCCCAGTGGGCTGGGGGCCTGCCTGCAGGGTCTCCAAGCGGATGCACATTTCAGGGCTAGATATCACCAGTGCAATTGGATTCTTAGAGTTGTTCTGGTCCAAACACAATCATTTTGCCTTCCTTTTAATACACTTTAATACTATTCATATTATCATCTTATTACAATTTAATTATTTATTTTTTCATCCTTTCTAGGGGAAGAAGAGATTCAAGTTTGTATCTCTCCAGAATCCTGGCAAAATTAGCTGACTGATGCGAAGCAGTGACAGACTTTATTTTCTTGGGGTCCAAAATCACTGCAGATGGTAGCTGTGGCCATGAAATTAGAAGACACTTGCCCCTTGGAAGAAAAGCTATGACAAACCTAGAGAGCATATTAAAAAGTAGAGACAGTACTTTGCCCACAAAGGTCCATCTAGCCAAACCTATGGTTTTTCCAGTTGTCATGTATGGATGTGAGAGTTGGACCATAAAGAAAGCTGAGTGCCGAAGAATTGATGCTTTTGGACTAAGGTGTTGAGAAGACTATTGAAAGTCTCGTGGACTGCAAGAAGATCAAACCAGTTAATCCTAAAGGAAATCAGTGCTGAATATTCATTGGAAGGGCTGATGCTGAAGCTGAAACTCCAATATTTTTGCCACCTGATGCAAAGAAGTGACTCATTGGATAAGACCCTAATGCTGGGAAAGATTGAAAGCAGTGGATAAGGGGACGACAGAGGATGAGATGGTTGGATGGCATCACTGACTCGATGGACATGAGTTTGAGCAAGCTCTGGGAGTTGGTGATGGACAGGGAAACCTGGTGTGCTGCAGTCCATGGAGCTGCAAAGAGTTGGACATGACTGAATGACTGAACTGAGTTGGTGGGAAAAGCCAACTCACTGGAAAAGACCCTGGTACTGGGAAAGATTGAGGGCAGGAGGAGAAGGGGGCAACAGAGGATGAGATGGTTAGGTGGCATCATCAACTCAATGAACATGAGTCTGATCATACTCGAGGAGATAGTGAAGGACAGGGAAGCCTGACATGCTGCAGTCCATGGGGCTGCAAAGAGTTGGACATGACTTAATGACTGAACAACAGCAACAATAAAACAGTGCTGTAGAAAGATGGGGAACAGAAGGGCTGTAGGTCTGCATGCATTGGGTCTGAAATACTTCATTCCTGTGTGCAGGAGAACCTCATGGTGAGCTGCACACCCCTCCCTTTGTTGGGCAGCCTCACTCTCCATGAAGCCATCAGCTGTATCTTATACAGGCAGATGCTGAGAAGAGAACACAGAATGTTCTACGTTCCAAGCCTACACTGGCTGGTTAAGTCTGGAGTTTATCCCAGTTTCACCCTGAGCACCTGATTTCTGATAGCAGAGAGCTAGAAGTCTCCTCGGGCCAGGGTGTTGTAGTCTGTGACATGAGCTCAGCAGGAGAGCAGGGAGGTTTCCTGTGCTGACAGTGAGCACTTGTTCTGAGCCTGGTATGTTCCCTCCAAGAGGCTCATAGAGACAAATGAGGGCAGGAGAAGAGCCTTCTCCATCATCATAGGCATAGTTATTTCCTTATCCTATTTGCTCAGCCATCAGTGCTCTCAACTGTGTTTAATAACCCAGAGAAAATTGTCATACCACAATTGACTGCAAAAATTTAATGAGTAGGATGTGAACATACAGTGTGCTAAACATGACAGGGGCTGGTCCTCCATCTAGGGAATCAATAGCATGTAGAGTCCCATTTGGGCTTTCCAGGTGGCGCTAGTGGTAAGGAACCCACCCGCCAACGCACAAGACATAAGATACATTGGTCCGATCCCTGGGTCTGGAAGATCCCCTGGAGAAAGAAAAGGCAATCCACTCCAGTATTCTTGCCTGGAGAATCCCACGGACAGAGAAGCTTGGAGAGCTATGGTCCATAGTTTTGGAAAAAGTCCCATTTGAGAAGACCCCAGTCAAAGCTTCCATGACCATCTACCAAGCTAGTAACTACAGAGATGGTGCTCTAGGAAGTGAAAGTGTTAGCCACTCAGTCATGTCTGAGTCTTTGCGACCCCATAGACTACCTCTATCCATGGAATTCTCTAGGCAAGAATACTGGAGTGGGTTTCCCTGCTCTCCTCCAGGGGATCTTCCCAATCCAGGGATTGAACCTATGTCTCTTATGTCTCCTACATTGGCAGGTGGGTTCTTTACCACTAGTGCCACTTGAGAAACCCATTCTGGGTCCTAACATGGAGCCATCTGCTTGTCAACAACTGCATGAGATGATTCAATTATTATTTAACTTTGTCACAAGCATGAAAGTGCTTGAAAATGTTGAACAGTGGTTCCCTTGACCCTCCATGGCTGCCATGTGCCCTGGCTCCCAGCCTCTGTCTAACTTTATTCAAGCTGTCACTGTTTGTTGACCTAATACAGGGCTAACAGGATGCAGCCTTACTGGAGCTGCAGTCATTTCTCCTAATTTTTGCCCCAGGACCTCCCATTCTTGGGACCACCCCTGACCATGAGGATCAGAGGGGTCCCTGGATCAGAACTCCCCTCTTGCCTCCCCCAGGGATGTCCAGCCCATCGCCCATTATGGAGACCATCTAGACAGTGCGCCTCGGGCTGTGTCCCTCCTTTTGTGTCTTCTCTTCCTTGGAACCATCTCCCCAGTAAACCACATGCCCCCTTGCTCTTGTCTCAGACTCTGCTTTCTGGTGAATCCACGCAGAGATGTTGCCTTTATATTAAGATACCATCAGGGAACATAGAGCTTTATTTATCTCCTCAAGGATTGTGCAGGAAGAGGAACTAGGTAGGTGAAAGTTGTCCAAATTCAAGATGCAAATTCAAAAACAAAATTTGGGACAGAAATTAGCATTTTTAAAAACAGATTTTTTTTTTTTTAACATTTTTAAGAGCAGTTCTCTCTAAGGTTCACACGACTTTCTATTTTCATGGTGCCTAACAAAGTTCTTACATTTTTAACTTATTGCTCAATTAAGTTTGTCATACAGGGCATGCCAAACCAGTCTGTTTCTGTAATCGGTTTTTGTTTCCAGCCAGCTCAGGCAAGAGACAAAACAGAAGACATGCTGTTCGTAACGAAAGGAAGACACTTCCTATTGAATATGGCAGCGGGGTAACCCAGTGTCACATGGTTGACTTTCTTATAACACAGTGAGGGAAATGTCCTGTCTTTTCTGTTAAGAATAAGAATGCTACTTATCCTATTCTAGAAGGATCATAACACTTGGAGATGAGAAAAGCTAGCAGAGGGTCCTGTTTTAGAAAAATTCCCTCCCGGGTATTTTAATGTTGTTTTCAGACCATGTGAACTTTCAGAGTCTCCCTCTTCATGTCCACCTAGTTATTTAAAAACCCATTATTTTAACATCAGCCCTCTCACCAGATACAAATTGTCTCTCCCACCCCTTCCCTAACTCCCTCTCTTGCTTTCTCTAGTTTCCATCTTTTCTCCATGTCATCATTTTATATGAAGTGCTCTTCCTAGATGTTTTGAACAAAGAGTGAGAAAATATGGTCTGATTATTTCTGAGCAACCTTCATGACATCTTTAAGGACTGCAATCACTGGTCAAGATATAGCCTTGATTCATAAAATATCATAAAGGAATATTAAATTACATGTAAGCCCACTTCAGGTGAAAGAGGAGCATGAATAAAATACAAAAACTAGTGAAATAAAAAATGTGATTTGATTAACAGAACATCTTAACTCAAGAGCCCAGTTTGGGTTCCAGAAATCTCCATGTGGACATTTCTAGGAACTATCATTTCTTTTCTATTGAAAGATACACTCAGTGGGAAGAGACATTAAGGCTCTTTTAACACTGTATTGCCCCCCTCCCCCTCACCTGCTATTTCCACTGCCTACTGATGAAAATGGATTCCATTTTTGGGGGAGAGCTAGGTAAGATATAACTTCATCTTCAACTTCACATGGAAATATTTTAGACCTGAATATAAAGCCCCTGGTGGCTCAGATGGTAAAGAATCTGTCTGCAATGCGGGAGACCCAGGTCCTATCCCTGGGTCAGAAGATTCCCTGGTAAGGAAATGGCAACCCACTTTTATTTTTTGCCTGGAGAATTCCATGGACAGAGGAGCCTGTTGGGCTACAGTCCATGGGGTTGCAAAGAGTCAGACACGACTGACTGACTAACACTTACACTTGTTTATAAAGCATAATGGCTAAAGTATGTATTCATGAAATATCAACATTTCTACCAAAATAGACTTGCAAATTTAGGATGTTTGCTTTATAGAGTTCAGCTATGAAATAGATATGCTCACGAGTTTACTTTTGTGATAATAGAATGAATGTTCATTGTGTAAATGTCGCTATGCTAGTCCCTGAGAGATCCAAAAATATCTTATAAATAGTTCTTGACTTCATGGTGTGTATAATCTAGTAACAGAGAACTGTAATGTCACCCCTTAAAATTATAAGTCAAATATTTATATAGACTCTGAAATATCTTTCTCCCTCACCCTCAGGTCCCTATTTCTTTCTTCACATAGGCAACCACGAAAATATATTTAATATGCATACCTTTAATTGGCATTTGTTCTTAAAAAAAACTTTTCACTTAGAAATAATTTTAGATTCATATAGAAGTTGAAAAAAATAGTACATAATTCCCAAGGGAACTTCCCCCAGATTCCCCCAATGATAACATCTTACATAATAGTATTACAATTGTCAATCAAAATAATGACGTTGACCTTGGAGCAATACTGTTAACCAAGCTATACACCTTATTCTGAATGTCACCAGTTTTAACAAGCACATTATTTTTGTTTTTTCGGTGTATAGATTTATTACATTTTATCACACATGTAGATTCATTAAACTGTCACCATAATCAAGCTAAAGTTATGCAAAATAAACTCCTTGTGGTTTCCATTTATAGTTAAACTCAACCCTCACCCTAACCTTGGCCACTATAGGTCTGTTCTCCATCACTGTACTTTTGACATATCAAAAATATACAAACAGATTCATACAGTGTTTAATATTTTGAGATTAGGTTTTCTTCACTCAACTTGAGACTCATCTAAGTTGTTGCCTGTATCAGTCATTTCTCTTTATTGCTGAGTACTATTCCATTGTATGGATATACCATAGTTTGGGCCAGTTTCTGTCATGTAGCGGTTATCATGCTGACCTCACACAGCTTGTTTATCATTTTATCCTTTGAAGGACATTTGGGTTGTCTCTATGTTTTGGCTAAGAGTTGGACACAACTGAGTGATTTCACTTTCACTTTTCATTTTCATGAATTGGAGAAGGACATGGCAACCCACTCCAGTATTCTTGCCTGGAGAATCCCAGGGATGGGGGAGCCTGGTGGGCTGCCGTCTATGGGGTTGCACAGAGTCGGACACGACTGAAGTGACTTAGCAGCAGCAGCAGCAGCATGTTTTGGTGATTATAAATATAACTGTTGTGAATATTTAAACATGCAATTTTGTGTGAACGTATGCTTCCTTTCTCTAGAATTAATAGCTACAAGTGTGATTGCTGGGTCGCATGGTGAATGTATATGTGACATTCTAAGGAACTGATATTCGTTCCTATCTTTGTTCTATTAGCATGCATTTGTTTATTAAATGGCATTGTATTAAAACTATTTTACTTTTTTTTCATCCAGTGCCCTGTTTTTCAGATCTGAGTGTGGATGTGCACGCGCTCAGTCATTCAGTTGTGTCCAAACTCTTTGTGACCCCGTGGACTGTAGCCCACCAGGCTCCCCTGTCAGTGGAATTTTCCAGGCAAGAATACTGGAGTAGGTTGCCATGCCCTTCTCAAGGGGTTCTTCCCGACCTAGGAATCAAACTCACATCTCTTGCATCTCCTCCATTGGTAGGCAGATTCTTTATCACTGCACCACCTGGGAAGCCCCATTTGAAGATCCATAGGTATTGTTATATGTACATCTAATTCACATATAGTCCCTTAACTGCTGCATAGTATTGCAAGGAACTCTTTGTTTCAAAGAATCCTACAATTAGTCATTTTGTAAAGCAAGTAATCCTTTGGAAGTCTGTCTATCCCACAACGAGTTTGTTTAACAGATTTAGGTTTCTTCCTTTTAGGTTTTCTAACATAATGTGTAGCTCTGGTGCTTTTGGATTTGATTCATGTTCTTACACATCATCAGGTACTAATAGCAGCTGTCTATGCTCAGAAGAGGCCTGGGAACCCACAGCTCAAGGATGTGGAGGTAAAGAGTTCAGGAAGCTTAGGATCTTGGTAGAAAGCTTCAAGGGAGTATACCTTCATCACTGCTGGATTGAGTCACTTTGGACAGAAAAAGCAACTCTTCAACTGCATTACATTAAGAGGATTTAAATAGCTTTCGATGCACTGTGGACTCTAATATTTATTTTTATAGAACAGTACATCTTTCCCAAGTTTCTACCCTGAGAGAATTCAGTACTAATGAAAATGATAATTGAGTGCTTATCATGTGCCAGATACCCTATGGGCATTTTCTTATTTAATCCTCCTTTCTTGCCTCAGAGGTAAAGACAATGATTTTCCTCATTTTTCAGGTGAGGAAACTGGATCTTAGTGAGATTGGTAACTGGAGAGAAGTCATATAACTACGAAGTGGTACGGCTCTACGTTAGCACAGTCTGGACATTGCCTAGCTACACAGCCTCATTTATTTTTGTGACAGGTCCTAGGAAAAGAGACATATTATATGCCAATTAAAAAGCCACCAATCATGTCTGCTCTGGGTCAAAGATAATAGTGATGGTGATGATGATAATTATATATGATTTATAACCATACCCAATTCATAAAGCACTTTTACATATATTCCTTCACTCCATCCTGAAATGAACTCTGGGAATTAGTTCTTTTTCCCATTTTCCAGATTGAGCCTGAGGCTTGGTGGGGTTAAATGAAAACCAGGAAGTGTCAGAGCTCACATTTAAACCAAACTTCTGTACTCTACGGCTAGTATCTGTCATTACATCATGTTGCCTCATGGAATGTCTTCTGATAGTTGAAAGTGGGTCAGACGTGTCAATATAAAGCCACAGTCTGAATGAGTGGACTGAATGAGTGGACTGATGAAAGCGTTATCATTTTATAGTCACCTTTTACGGGGGAACATTGGGAAATTTTAACGCATCTCAGAGAAAGAGCTAGGGCGAGTGTAAAAAGTCTAAAAAGCAGACTAGGAAATTAAATCTTTAGAATCCCTAACTATTAAGTTAAGATACATTAAGTGCAATCATATTTTCTTCCATTTAGTGTACTATCTCATTGCTTAAATTTGGTCCATGAAGAATATGTGGCTCTATGGGCCCATTTTTGTGTGGTTTCCCCAGTGACTCAGACAGTAGAGAAACAGCCTGCAATACAGGAGATGCAGGTTTGATCCCTGGATTGAGAAGATCCCTTGGAGAAGGGAATGGCAATCCACTCCAGTATTCTTGCCCGGAAAATCCCATGGATAGAGGAGCCTGGCGGCGGACAGTCCAGGGAGTTGCGAAGAGTTGGACACTACTTAGCGACTAAACAACAATAGCAACAGTCATCACACAATACCAGCATTTTGATTGCAAAGCTGTATCCCATTTTCTGAGACTAGAATTATTATGCGAATTTGGCGATTGGCATCTTATTTGTTCTGGCTGAAAGGTCAGGCAGACTACTTTTCCCTGTGTAAAATGTCATAAAAGTCAAGGTTATTGTAGAGAACATTTGTTTTTACTATGATATTTTGCTGAGTTCTATGTCAAATATTGTTCTTAATGACTAAAGAACGTTAATAAAGTTTGAGGCAATCATTAAAAAAAATATGGTGCTACACTTCTATTGACTAAAGGACACAAATACTATTTGACCGCAAGGTCTCATTCAAGAATGACTTTGGCAAAGCACACCCTGGAAGCAATTTAAACCTATAAAGATTGGTAATTATCATGTGGTTGAGGGGCTTGCTTTAACTCTGGTCTGACTTCTGTGTCATCTCCAGCAATGAATTAATAATATTGTTAGTTAGAAATTAAAGAGAACACTGTCTTAAACATAGTGCTTGAGCAGTTTGTATACTTTATTTGCTTATTTTTGGCTGCACTGAGTCTTTGTTGCTGAGCAGGCTTTTTCTCTAGCTGAGGCAAGCAGGAGCTACTCTCTAGTGGTGGTGGGAGGGCTTCTCATCGTGGCGGCTTCTCTTTCTGCGGAACATGTGCTCTAGGGCGCCTAGACTTCAGCAGTTGCAGCGCATGGGCTCCCGTCATTGTATCTCGAGGGCCCTAGAGTGCGGGCTCAGTAGTTGTGGTTCAGGGGCTTTAGTTGCTCCACTGCATGTGGGATCTTCCTGGACCAGGGATCGAACCTGTGTCCCCTGAATTGGCAGGTGGATCTTAACCATTGGACCACCAGGGAAGTCCCCAGTTTATATAGTTTAACGGCACTGATTTTCCCTCATCATCTTGATCTGGTGAGAATATAATGTGGTCTTCTAAGCAAGAACTGGATTTCAAACATACATTGAAAATATTTAATTTTTATAAATGGGGAGAAATCTAGCACCTTCAATAAAAGGGCCCCGACCCAAAGGCGAAATTGACCAAACTGTGATGTATATCAGGGCTCTTGTGGGTGCCCTGCACCCCTACATAGGTGCCAGCTGACCTCATTCTGTGGTTTCTGCACAAGGCAGTCAAACCCTTTCATCCAGAAATGATCTGATGTGCTTCCTATATACCTTGCGTGCGTGTGTGCTAAGTCACTCGGTTGACCCCATGGAATATAGCCTGTCAGACTCCTCTGTCTATGGGATTTCCCAGACAAGAATACTGGAGTGGGTAGCCATTTCCTTTTCTAGGGGATCTTCCACACCCAGGAATCAAACCCACATCTCCTGAACTGGCAGACGGAGCCACCAGGGAAGCCCAGCATAATTAATATACTTGAATTTAAAATTCAAATAAAGCCCTTCTGCTTCTGTGAAGAGAAGCCCACCCACTGTGAGTTTTCGCAGCACTTGTGCAAAAAAGCAGAGCAATCCTCTTTCCTCTCTCCTTTCCCAAAACAACTGGCCTTCCGCTGATCAGAGCTGTGCATTGGCTGGAGAACCCTTGGCTGTTTTTTGATGTTAAGTGAGTGACCTAATTTATACTGAACTCCAGTCCTTTTCCTTATCCTGGGTAGTTAGCTAAGGGCTAGGTAAGAACATCCACTCTTGCAAATTACCAGGGCAACTTCCGAGTCCAAAGGTGAAGTGCGGAGGTTATGCAAAAGTCAAGTAACTAACTGATTTTGCCTTTATTTTCCTCACTAAAAATAGTCATTGTTTGAGCCAACCAGTTAGCGCTGTTGCTTTGCATCGTTAAGGCACTGTTTTTCAAAGCCTGTTTGTCAGATCAATATAGAATAACTTGGATTGCTTTAGCCTGATATAACCCATGGCAGTGCGCTGGCTGCTGGCTTCTGAAGCCCTCTTGTTCTGCAAAGACTGCACAAGATTTGATGCAAAAATGAGAGCGGGCAGAGGGAGAAGCCACTTTCACTTTACAGCAAGGAATTGGAGGCAGGGGGTGGATCATAGTAAGTGCTGTTCAGGCTCATCTTTATTTTATTCTTCAACCATTGCTGCCTCCTTTGTGATCACACTTCTTTGCTGAGAGGTATCAATTATGGGTTGTGCAATCAAATAAACATGATTTTCATCTCTACCACTGCCTAACTGGGAAAACTCAGGAGACCACTGCATCTTTCCAAGTAATTTTTCATTATCTCTAAGATAAGAATTAATTACTGACTTTCTAGGATTGTAAAGAGTAAGAGATGGAAATAACTTTAGCCTAGCGTGAGTCCTTAACGCGTCACTGTATTATGTATTGTGTGTGTGTGTGTGTGTGTGTGTGTGTGTGTGTGTTCAGTCACTCAGTTGTGTCTGACTCTGCGACTCCCCGGACTGTAGCCTGCCAGGCTCCTCTGTCCATAGAATTTTCCAGGCAAGAATACTGGAGCAGGTTGCCATTTCCCTCTCCAGGGGATCTTCTAACCCAGGGATTGAACCCTCATCTTCTGCGCCTCCTGCGTTGCAGGCAGATTCTTTACCGCTGAGCTGCCTGGGGAGCCTACTGCATTATATCACAGGTGTTTTATAGCAGTTTCCACGATTCCCTTGAGGTTCACAGATACGTTTGCTATGTAGTTTCCTCCAGTACACTGCAAGCTCCTCAAGAGAAGGGATCATGACTTACTTATCTCTGCAGGCCACCATCAACATATTACTGCTTCTTGACCATGAATGAGTGTAAATTGGAAAATGATTATTTTCACATTTTCATTCTTGCAACAGAACAATCCTTAGTAGCATCACAAATGACTTCAGTGCACTAACCTACAAGCACCAAAAGAGTGATATATTTGATACGGGAAAAGAATTTAGGTGCTTATATTTCACAACATGTTAATAGTTAAGCAACAGTGCTTTTGCTTTTTTTGTGGTAAAACTACTTAAAATTCACCAAAGAATCACAGACTGAAAAATGTTCTTCTGAGTATCAGGTAAAAAATGTATGAGTCTAGGTTTTACTTTTCTTTTGAAATTTTCTTAGGAAAAAAAACAAACAAACTTTTCTCAGAAAAAGTAGGCAATGTAAAAATGCCTTTGATCTGACTTGATTACAAAGTTTTCTCAGTGTTTTTCTCTTTTTTCTCTCGCTCAGAAACATAGAATGTCACAATGGCCTTAACAGTTTCCCATGGAAAAAAAATAGATGCAGAGAGAGCAAGCTGCCACAAAGACAAAAATGAACAAAAGCCAGATAATTTACAGTTTCTTAGGAGACATTGCTCTTCTGTTTTGACAATATGTACTGTGCTGGAACATTCTTATCCTATAATTTCAATCTTGAAACCAAATTTTATTATCCCTGGCTGTTCCTTCTTATTGTGGAGCTATTTTGCCCTGTTTGTTAATTTGTCACAACTGATAATAGAGAAGGCTTCCCAGGTGGTGCTACTGGTAAAGACCCACCTGGCAATGCAGGAGGTGTAAGAGAAGCGGGTTCAATCCCTAGGTCGAAACCTAGGTTCAATCCCTGGAGGAGGAAATGGTCACCCACTCCAGTATTCTCGCCTGGGAAAGTCCAAGGATAGAGGTGCCTGGAGGGCTACAGTCCGTAGGATTATAAAGAGTTGGACACGACTGAAGCAACCCAACACGAATGATGATAGAGAAGCTTATAACAACTCTTCCGGAGAAGGGGTTAGCACTGTCTTGTATGGGGCACCAGTGTTGAGCTTAGGTGTCTAGTGGGAGAAGACATGTTCACTCCCAGGAAAACATCCTGTGAGTGTGTCTTGTCTCTCTGACCATTTCAAGTTGGTGACCATCTTGTGCTCATCTTTGTGTCTCAAGAGTCCAGGACCACAATTGACACTTCATAGGTTCTCAATAAATATTTCCATATAACAAGCATAAGCCCACATTTCTGAGATAGCTCATTTCACAAAAAGTCAGAATTGCGTGTGGTCTACAGCCTGGTTTGGGGCCAGGCCATGGAGAGAGATCCTTCGGTTTCTGTTTGAGGATGGACAACAGGAGCGAGGCACTTCAGTCAGTCAGCACCGGTTTATGCCATCAGCACTGAAGCAACTTAGCACTACATTTTCAGGACATGGCTTCCGACCTTTTTTTTCTGGGCTCTGACTCCATCTAAATTGTAGCCATCACCTTTGGGCTCAGGTCCTGCTCTGGAGATCAATCCCCCTGGGCTGAGCTTCCTCCCACAGACCTCTTTGCAGCCAATCATCTCTGTACTGCGCTCAGTTGCTTCAGTCATGTCTGACTCTTTGCGACCCCATGGACTGTAGCCTGCCAGGCTCCTCTGTCCATGGGGATTCTCCAGGCAAGAATACTGGAGTGGGTAGCCTTTCTCTTCTCCAGGGGATCTTTCCAACCCAGGGATTGAATCCAGGTCTCCCTCATTGCAGGCAGATTCTTTATCATCTGAGCCACCAGGGAAGCCCTAGTCAACTCTGTACTGCTGATGTTTTCCTGACATTATGTTTTTCCTGACCACCTGCTGCCCAGGTTGTCCACTGTGGTCCGTGTCACCCACAGCAGCATAGAGATCTCTAGACACTGAGCCTTCCAGCACTGCCTGGGTCCGGCATGGACCAGATCACTGTCTGTTGTGATCACAGGCAGCTGAAAGCCCAGGACTGACTCTCAACAAACTCTGAGCTGAAAACTCCACAGCACCAGCTCCTGTCCATAAAGATATCAGAGTCAATATTAATAGTCAACATGGAAATGCTGTATATATAATGTCAATCCTGCTTTCTTGGAAGTGGTATGAATTATGTTTTCTAAGAAATAATAAGGGGATATTTCATTTTACCAAAGCCTTGCTCAAAAAACTTAAAACTCAAGACCCAAAGACACACAATAAATCCAAGGTTAAAAGAATTATGACTAACTGTGGGGAGAGGGTTGGGTTTTTGAAATTTATTTATTCGTGATCAGTCTTTCAGAGACATTTTGGATGTGAAACAGACTAATTCCAGGCTACCTTAGATGTAAGTAATTATTTTGGCCACTCGTCTATGATAGCGTGCCAAGTTTGTTGTTGTTTAGTTGTTCAGTTGTGTCTGACTCTTTATGGCCCACCAGGCTCCTCTGTCCATGGGATTTCCCAGACAAGAATACCGGAGTGGGTTGCCATTTCCTTCTCCAGGGATCTTCCCAACCCAGGGATCAAACCCACATTTCCTGCATGGGCAGGCAGATTCTTTACCACTGAGCCACCAGGGAAGTCCTAGCATGCCGAGTAATTCAGATAAATGTTTGAAATGAGTGTCTATCAAATCCTTCAGAAGTGAAGAAGCTAAAGATGACCTCAATTTTGAATTTCTCCTGTTTGCAAATTTCCAGAACAGATGTCTCCATATATTCTGACATAAATGAGATTTTTGTTATTTTAGAGGGTAGTGGAGGAGGTAAGGTGGTGGGGATGCTGTGGATGGGGGAGGGGAATAGTGGGAGAAAAAAAATAAAAATTGTTAAAACACAGTAAATTGAGTTGTGTTTATTCTCAAGTATTGCACCTTTCTGTCCTCAGTAATATAGGAACAGTAGCTCTTTTAAGCTTTACAAATCTGCACAACAAGGCCACAGATACTTTTCTAAGGATGACCTTAGAAAGTTCCTATGGACAATCTCCTTACTCTGTCCATGAGGAAACAAGACCAATGTGATAAGTGAGAGCAAGAGGCGCCAGAATCAGAGTTTGAGTCTCTTCCTGCAGCTTCCCTGCCCACCGGGTCATTTAGATATTTTCACACTCGTGTGTTGAAAATCCTCACTCTTCTGGAATCACATCAAGGTTTGTTGGCTAAACACTGCACTTCTGGTAAATCACGTTTACTGTCTAGTCTCTATGTGGGACAGGCTCTGTGAGTGAAATTTCAGGAACAATTTGTCTTATGGGAGAATGGCCCAGAAAAGAAAGGACACAGAAAGGTAAAATGATATGACCAAGGATAGAAGGCAAGAGATACTTACAGTTGAAAACTTTGCAATGTAATAAGCTAGTGTTCTATTTTAATTGGAGTGAAATTGCTTCATAATGTTGTGTTAGCTTTTGCTGTACAATGACGTGAATCAGCTGCATGCAAGCTAGAGTTTTGCGTCCATATGTAGTCAGTCACTTCAGTCATGTTCGACTCTTTGTGACCCCATGGACTATAGCCCTCCAAGCTCCTCTGTCCTTGGGATTCCCCAGGCAAGAATGCTGGAGTGGGTTCCATGCCCTCCTCCAGGGGATATTCCAGACCCAGAGATCGAACCTGCACCGCAGAGCTACTGGGGAAGCCCCAAGCTGGTGCTTTAAACAAACTCAGTTTTGGAGAATACTGAAGAGTTAAACACAGAGCACTATCCACCACTGACTCAGATCTTCTTAAAACAATCATTTCATCTGAGATGCTGGCTATGGATTTAATTGACCAGGTACCTCTCGTGCGTCAGGAAGAGAATGATAGGTTGTTAACAATTACAAGCAAATTTAATCAATCTCTGGCTATTTTTAACAAAGGTTATAGAGTCGTCTCCGGCTCTCCCCTATCCTCTCTGGCAGCCTTATTTTTAAGCCATAGAAAGTAAATGTTTATTAAAAGCTTCTCAGCCAGCAATTCCTTTCAATTAGCAGTCCCCTTAAGATCTGATATCCTTCTGTTATTCCCAGAAGAACCATTTTAGCTGCAATCTGCACTTAATATTGAATTTGCACCAGAGAAATTCATTAGCTACAAAGAGCATAAGAATTCCTTCTGCTTCCATCCTTTTAGTTCAGTCCAAACCACTGTGCCTCTAAGTCACCTCAAACACGCTAGAGGGTTGAGGTGAGGCATGGGTGGTGGGGAGCAGGACCAAAGGAAAGAACAGAGGAGGAGGACCTGGGCATGGAGACAGGTATGTGCAGGTGAGGGCAGATGCATGGCTGGGGCCAGGTGGAGCAGGACCAGGGCAGGGGACAGAGAAAAGGGGGTCGGGGAGAATTCAGGTGGGTTAGCTTGCAACAGGGCAGCTGAGCAATGTGATTGTCTTTCAACACCATCTCTAAATGATAAATCTCCTTAGCATTGTTTCTGTTTTAAATAGATTTGTGCTATAATCAGCTTTGAGCAAGGAGTTGATCTAGGCAACTCATGACTTTAAGCTCAAATCTGTGTCATTTTGCAGACACATATCAGAAACTGTGGGCCAAGGGCTGTGGAATGGACCTGAAGTGGCCAGAGCTTGCATGTGACTGTCCGCTTCTTCATAACCTGGGATTAGGTGCTGTTGGTCACAAAAGTTAGGACAGGAAAGGTTCAGTGTTTGAGTGAGGAACTTCTTTCCATATGTTCTCAGAAAGAAGAGAAAATGCATGAGAATGTACTTTAGACATTGCAAAAGTTTAGTCTGAAGTAGCATTGCTCTTTTGGAAGGAGTCTGCATAAAATGGTTACTCTGAAATTGGGCAGGTCCTTGTGGTTTAAAGCCTCCATCATTCAAATAATCAGTTTGAACAACTTCTTTACTTTCAAGCTGTTCATTTTAGTTTCATACAGCCATAAGCCAAGGGTTAACATTCCAGGATGGCAGGGACTTCATGAGGCTCGTCAACGAGTTTCTTGCTTTTAATTCAATTCACAGTAAACCATGAGGGTCCACCCACTTTTTAGGATTTTCAGAGATGCTATAGTGTACCTGGGCTGAGGTTTTTGGTGCTAGTTATAAAGAACCCGTCTGCCAGTGCAGGATACATGAGAGATGCGGCTTCTATCCTTGGGTTAGGAAGATCCCCTGCAGAAGGGAATAGCAAACCAATCCAACATTCTTGCCTGGAGAATCCCATGGACAGAGGAGACTGGTAAGCTACAGTCCCTAGGGTCACAAAGTCGGACACGACGGAAGCGACTTAGCAAGTATGCATGATGAGATTTTTACTCGGGGCGGGGGGGGCACTGAAAATACGGGAAACATGCAAAAAGCTCCAGTGTTTCTTTACATTACTAAAATCCTGGGTAGCCACTTTCTTCCCAGCACATTGGTTAAACACATTATGGGGATTTTCTGGACTGAAGAGGCATAATGAGGTGGGTTTGTAGCATCAACAGTTCTTCCTGCTTGAATGGATTCTATGACCTTCGGGAAATGACTCAGCCCAAGGCCATAGTCACCAGCAGCGGACTGCCCAGAGGTATCCCTCAGAGAGCAGGTAAATTGTCCTTGGAAAAAGTCTGTTTATTTGGAAATATTGCTCAGAAAATGTTCCTCGCCTGCACTGACCAAGGTTGGACAGGATTTTTCAAAAATCCCACTGGTGCCATTAAACTGTAAACTCCCAGCGTTTAGCACCTGGCTTACGTATCTCTGTGTCCTTGGAGCCCAGCACAGAATTTGGGTACATGGCAGCTGGTCCATAGATGAATACTAAGCTAATTGCTAATAAAATTAGTACCTGTCACTTAAAATAGGTCTCTCCATCCCATTCCATTCAGGTATCAAGTGGACACATTGCTCTAACCTGGAATTGCTTTTTCAGTAGAACACTCAGGAAATGAAATTTTTGTCTTAAAGTTTGTTGGCAATGAAAACAATGTTGTAAAATCACCTAGTTCAGGAATGGCATTTGCTGGCCTTTCTGCTTTCACCCTCTTCTCCCATCCCTGTAGTCAACCTACTTTGTCCATGTGGGTCTGCACTGCAGAAGAACCCACCTTCCCTCCTTGACCTGTTAATAGTTAGCTTATCCTCCCCCGGTTATGGAAGCAAAACTGAGATTCAGAATTTGAGATATCTCTCCCAATGGTTGGGTAAGGGGAGAGAGGATTAGCTGCCAGACTTCAGACGGCCATTAATCACGGTCTCTCTCTCTCTTTCTCCATCTGTCATTTTTTTTTTTCTTGTTGCTGTTTTTTGTGGAAAGAGTAAGAACACGGGAAAAGTCAAACTTTGCAAAAGTACACGTTTTCTTGTTTATTTTCTTCTATTATCATGAGCAACATGAGGGCAAATTAACTTAAAGATTCTGAAAAAAAAATGGAAGCTTGAACTTATTTTATTTTTAACTGTGCCTTAATTTCACTTCATAAATACCACGTGGCTGTATACTTGTTGTCATATAAAAATATCTTTCTTTGACATACTGACATGGAGATGTTTGACTGCATATGATTTTTTTTACCATGCTCATAGTATCTAAATAATAATAATAATATTTTGTACTAGTAACAGTACTTTAAAGGCAGACTGTTGTTGTTTAGTCACTAAGGCATGTCCAAATCTTTTGCAGCCCCATGGACTGTAGCTTTCCAGGCTCCTCCATCCATGGGATCAACCAGGCAAAGATACTGGAGTGGGTTGCCATTTCCTTCTCCAGGGGATCTTTCTAACCCAGGGATTGAGCCAGAGTCACCTGCTTGGCAGGCGGATATATATTTAATGCTAAAAATATATTTATATATCTATATTTTATTTTTATATAAAATATTTTTATATATTTATATATTCTATGGTCCAAAATTCTACTCCTTAAAGGAAATCACTTCCACTTCAAGATCTTGTCAGAAATACTAAGCAAGCCTCCTGGAATCTTTTTGTAATAAACATAGCAAAAGAAACTATGGCCATCAGCAGGGTAGTTTCCCAAGGAGGTGAATGTCAGAACAAATGGTGTTCACCTCCTGTTCTCCAAGGTCAGTGCCCTGGAGATGTGGGCTTGGGGCAGAAAGGGCATCCCAGGATATCCTTAGCCCAAGGAGACCTATTGTAACTAACAGGTTTCCTGGGGTCAGAACCTGCTTGCCTGGAGCTGGGATGTCATTGAATTACCCCCACAATAAAGGGAATAACATCCCTGACCTAAATTCAGGATGTCTGGTTGCCAGCTTTTGGCACAAGTTTGGCTCTGAAGTCGACTCAACATTTTAAAATCTTAATTGCTATCATAATTGGATTTGCCAAGTTCACCAGTTGGCCAAGGTCTTAAAAAGATTTTAACCAAAGGATGGACTTTCCATCTGCTGTTGGCTGAATCCTCAAACTACTGCCATTCTGCTGCTGTTCCTCCTCCTTCACTGAATGAGGGACTGAGTCCATTTGGAATTCACTTAGAAAGCAGAGGGGCTTCCCTGGTGGTTTAGATGGTAAAGAATCTGCCCACAATATGATAGAACCCTAGTTCAATCCCTCGGTCAGGAAGATCCCCTAGAGAGAGAAATGGCAAACCACTCCAGTATTTTTGCCTGGGAGTCTCATGGACAGAGGAGCCTGGCAGGCTATAGTCCATAGGGTCGCAAAGAGTCAGACATGACTGAGTGACTAACATAAAACATAAGGTAATGTCGTTATTGGTGGCTGCCACTGGAAGGATAGAAAGCTATAGACGTTCAGGGTTTCCATAACTAGGGCAGAATTGCTCATAACTCAGGAGAAAAACTGAGCAAAACTCCTAATCTCTATGCTAATTAGTCATTCTGTACTGATCAGTTTCCTAGAGGAGTGCCATTCTCAATCAGGAGTCCCAATGCTCAGCAGATCTAAATGGCAATCCTTCCCTACTCAAAGTGTGGGAGGCAGCAGGTGGCCCCAGTAGCCCTGAGTTATTTTTTTCTTCCTTCCTATCTTAAAAAAATTTTTTTTAAATTGGAGTACAGTTGGTTTACAGTGTAGTTCAGGTGTACAGCAAAGGGGACAGTTATGTATATGTGTGTGTGTATATATACACACACTCTTTTATATTCTTTTCCCATATAGGCTATTATAAAGTACTGAGTAGAGTTCCCTGTGCTATCCAGTAGGTTCTTGTTGGTTATCTATTTCATGTATGCTGCTGCTGATGCTAAGTCAATTCAGTTGTGGCCAACTCTTTGTGACCCCATGGACTGTAACCCCCTAGGCTCCTATGTCGGTGGGATTCTCCAAGCAAGAATACTGGGGTGGGTTGCCATGCCCTCCTCCAGGGGATCTTCCCCACCCAGGGACTGAACCTTTATCTCTTCTGTCTCCTACACTGGCAGGTGGGTTCTTTACCACTAGCGCCACTGGGAAGCCCATATATACACTATCATGCATGAGATGACTGATGAGAACCTACTGTACGGCACAGCGGGCCCTCCGTAATGCTCCGTGGTAATCTAAATGGGAAAGGAATACAAGGTAGAGGGTGCAGTGGATTCACTTCTCTGTACAGCAGAAACGAACACAACATTACAAAGCAACTGTATTCCAAAAAAAATTTGTTTAGCAAACTAGCACTCCCTTCATTTTAACCATTCCTCTAGTAGTGTCCTCAGAAAGGGTCAGACACTAAGCTTGTGCAAATCTATGTTATAGTTCTTTGCCAATTACTGTTTATCCTACCCTGAAATATTCCTCCTACTCACGAGAGGAATGTTGTAAAAAGCACACAACGTATATAGCAATTTTATTTCAAAGAGTGAATTAGAGAATATATCAAAGCACTAACAGACTGGGAAACGCATAATAATAACACTTTTTACTTCCATGGATTCCTTCCACCAGGGGAATTATGTATGCTTTCTATAAAGCACAAGATTAAAACAGCAATTAAAATGCTATAAGCCCAGAGAAAGGAAGGATAAAAATGTAACCAAACAACTGTGTCATATGAAGTTCTTTAAGAAAAACTAATCAAATGCTCTGTCTTGTTTAAGAAATCTAAATGCAAACCTATCCTAAGCGGTGAGACTGAAAGATTCCTGTCTGACAACCACACAATCTGAGTCTTGGTTTTCTCCTGGTCTTGATTCAGCCTCTAAGATCGGAGGGGCTTAGACTTCATCTGACCTTTGGAATCTAGGGACTAGAGCTTTATCAGAAAGATCTGCATGAATAATTCCAGAAGAACACAAAAATCACCTTCATTATAAAAAAAGATACTCATGAATTTCATAAAAAGTGTTCTAAGCTAGATTCTAATGGGCATTAATGACATTGATGACAGACTATTTGTTCTACCAATATTCCAAAAGAAGAAATAAATGTTGGTATCACTGTTAAATTCCAGTGATCAAAACTCAAGTGACTGCAGTTTTGTATTTAAAGACTTCCAACTAGTCAAACTCCACCAAAAGTGCTAAACTGTGACCCTAAGACAGAGATCTCAGTAGTGGCAGACACAATCATAATTTGGGGGTTTCTATCAGCTTGTTCAATGTGCAAAGCAATTGTAAGCTGTTGTAATCAATTATGTACATAAATGAAACAAATATCAAATTTACTGCTTAAAAAGTCTCATGTAATGAGCTTAGAAAAAGACAAAGATTTTTATTGTAGGTTGACAAGGTATAAATTATTGCTATTGCCTTTAACTAATTTGAGGAAATAGTTCAGTAATCTTTATCAATAGAAATATCCAAAGGCAATCTCTTGTTTTCAGACAGAAATCTCTGATTTTTCTTTTAAAAAAACTTTGTCCAGAGGTCACCAGCAAGCACTTTATTGTATACCACCTAAAAAACCACAGAACGGGTTTAGAAGAGGCTACATTTGTGGCTGAAAATCACAAGAGGCTCAAGGCTAAAAGCTTTTTGGAATAATTATCCCCATTTGACCATGAAATTAAATTGTGCTAGAACAGGCTGTCTCAGAGCAAATCTAAACGAAAATCTACAAATTTAATTCAGTAGATGGTAGACTACTCTGGACCACAAAATGAGGAAAATCCATAACATTATTAACATAATCAACCACAGAAACTCTTCTTGGGTGAACTTTTTTCTTTCTTCCTAAGCTAAGTCACAGATACATTTTTAGTGGTTTTAGACACTCTATAAATTTTCTTTTACCTTCCAGCATGCAAAGAATATAAAGAGAAATTTAAACCTACCCAGCTTCAATTCCTTCAAAATGATGGTGTATCCTCAGTGAGTCCCTTCTCTGTAGTTCGTGGATGTTAAGGGGGAAATAGGATCCAGGCTACAGGTTATTGTCTCTTTGTAAATGAAGGAATTTGCATCCTCTTCTCAGCCGATACCGGCCTCTGCTTGACTTGTGTGTGACCCCGAGACCCTTCAAGTCAACTCTCATAGTTTCCTTCCTGAGCCAGCTCCTCCTCGCCTTCCAGCCCATCTCCAGCCATTCCTTCTCTTTCGATCTGGTTAGACTGGGCTTCTTTTAGTTCCCTGAATGTCACATTTTCTAGGGCTTCACTGATGCCTCAGTGGTAAAGCATCTGCTTACAATGCAGGTGAGCCAGGTTCAATCCCTGGGTTGGGAAGACCCCCTGGAGGAGGGCAGGACAACCCACTCCAGTATTCTTGCCTGGAGAATCCATGGACAGAGGATCCTGGTGTGCTACAGTCCACGCGGTTGCAAAGAGTCGGACAGAACTGAAGCGACTGAGCAGGTATGCATGCACATCCTCTAACTGGTTGAGCCACCCTCACCTCTCAGCACCTCCTGATTTTCCTTGGCTAATTCCTTCTCTCTCCATTTGCTCCTAGGACTGCTCCTGGCCCCTCCCTCCCAGCTAGGTGAATTAAGGTCATTTGGTCTGTATTCTCTGGGACCCTGTGAGTATCTACCCGTGTCTAGCTACTTGTCACTTTCCCTACTACCTTATTTTTTTCAAGGTTTTTTTTTTCTTTTTAATGTGGACCACTTTTAAAGTCTTTATTGAATTTGTTATAATACTGCTTCTGTTTTATGTTCTGGTTTTTTTGGTCTTGAGGCATGTGTGAGACCTTAGCTCCCCGTGCATGCATGCTGTGTCGCTCAGTCATGTTTGAGTCTTTGCGGCTCCATGGACCGTAGCCCACCAGGCTTCTCTGTCCATTAGATTTCCTAGGCAAGAATACCAGAGTGGGTAGTCATTTCCTTCTCCGGGGGATCGTCAAAACCCAGGAATCGAATCCCAGTATCTTGTGTCTCCTGCATTGCCAAGTGGATTCTTAGCACTATACTACCTGGGAAGCCCTTAGCTCCCAGACCAGGGATCAAGACCACAAGTCCTGCGTTGAAAAGTGAGGTCTTAACCACTGGCCTCCAGGGAAGTCTCTCCCCCACTACCTTATAAGTGTCATTAACAGAGAGTAAAGTTCCACCTTGCAGATGCTGCTGATACTCTGTCCTGTTCCCTTTGGATCTCATTTCAATTTCAGGCACATAGCACACGAAGTGCTTTCACTCCTCTAAAAGCCAACACTTGCATCCTTTTGCCAAAGGGCTGCCCTCAGGCAGTCAGAATTTGCTTTGCTGGCTCCTGTACAGAAGAGGTGGTGCCTGGGAATTTACATAAATGTGAACTACCATGAACAATGACTACTTGGTACAGGGTACAAATAGCCCAGCTCCCTGGCCTCTGATGGGGAGGATGCTGGGGTGATACACGTCACCTTTAGCACTCTCTGAAGGACTGACCCTAAGCCACATTCCGCGGGTCTTGGCTTGGGTTTTCCCTCTTCTTTGTCCCACTTCTCCATTCGCTCTAGTTCTCCTGGATACTTCAGAATAAATTCTTTTTTGTGAATCCCTGCTCAGGATTCATGAGACCTTCTGGGGACTTCAGCCTAAGAGCCTAAGGGACTCCCCTTAAATGCTTGTTGAGTGAATTAAGGCATCTTGATAACTGGTGCAGAAAATTACTCCAAATCACAAAACTTTAATTCTCTTACCTTATGGATTGAGGAGCACATGATGTGTCAAAATTCATTCAGGGAGCCAGTGGCAGAGCAGGTCTACAACCCCAGTGTTCCTGCCACTAAATTATTCTCACTCTATTCTGTTATTTTGAAAAGTTCCTTTGAAAAGAACAATCAGAACTTTTATTTCTTTCCATTTTAACCATAATAGCAAGAGCTCTTATAAGAGCTGAAATTTACTGAGTTCTTACTGTGTGTAAGGTACTATGCTAGGTGCTTTATATACATTGTTTCATTTGAAACTCCCAATAACCTATGAAATAGGAGCTATCATTTCCCCCATTTTACAGATGACAAAACTGAGGTTTGAAAAGGATAATAACCTTGCCATAGGTCACACATCTAGTGTATGATAGATCCGGGATTTGAAACTTCAAAATCTGACTCCAGACCCCATTCGACTAAAACCCATTCACACTTTCTCACATTAAAAAAAAATTGATATGATTGTGCACAATATTACTTTAAATAGCTCCAAAGACATATTTTTAAAGTTTATATTTAGTGTGTTCCTAGGGACTTTGTTTCTAAGTTATAGGATTGCCAATTTCTGAGGCAATAACTCTTAACCTTTCCTTAGGGGAGGAACAGAAGCTTTTGAAAAATCATAGGTCCTGTGAGAGAGGCACATACATACATATGTAATATTGAAAACAATTTCCAGGTGAGTTAAAGACCTCCTGAACCCACAGAGATAAGTTAGCATTTTGCTCTAATGTACATTCAGACATATCACCATTAATTTAAAAAAGAACATCTAGATGATTAAAGATATATAATGCTGAGGGATCTAGTATACAAAGGTCACGAGGTAGCCTTGCCCCAACCTTCTCAGTTTTAACCAAGACAACTGAGTCATTGCTATGCTAAGATGCACTACAGTCAAGATCGCAAACAACTTCATCGCTACAAATACATACCATGCTGCTCCTTCATAACAATACCAGCTTCCCCCCACCGCTTTCACTCCAAACTCCCTCATTCTCAACTCCAGGCAACCATTAAATCTCCTCTTCTAACATGCTGTCACACCATCAATGTCATCTAACTGGACTCTAAACCTCAGTCTCTGAGGCTTTGGGACTGGGTTTTTCACGCAGCTTCCCTGGTGGCTCAGAGGTTAAAGCATCTGCCTGCAATGCAGGAGACCTGGGTTTGATCCCTGGGTCGAGAAGATCCCCTGGAGAAGGAAATGGCAACCCACTCCAGTATTCTTGCCTGGAGAATCCCATGGACAGCAGAGCCTCATGGACAGTGGAGCCTGGTGGGCTACAGTCCACGGGGTCGCAAAGAGTCAGACATGACTGAGCGACCTCACTTTCACTCACTTTCTTCATGCAGTAGCATTTTCTGGAGTTTCGTCTAAGTAGCTGTAGATATCAACGGTTCATTCTTTCTTACTGAGCAAAACTCATGTGTATGCATTAGTTTTCTATCACTGCTGTAACAAAGTACCACAAATTTACTGGCTTGAAAGTGAAAAGAAAAGTTTTCTCTTTATGTATTTGTAGCGATGGAGTTGTTTGGCATCTCGACTGAGATGGTATATACACACCTCTGCAGGTGATAAAACTGTACAAGACTAAATACACACACAAATAAGTTCAAGTGAAACTGGGAAATATGAGTAAAATTGGTAGATGTCGATATTCTGGTTGAGATCTTATACTATCATTTTGCAAAATGTTATTACGGGGGAAAACATTTTGCAAAATGAAGTGTACTTAGGTTTCTGTGTATTATTGTAACTGCCTGTGAATCTACAATTCTCTTAATAAAATTTTCAAGAAAAATATTGTAGATAATTCTTATCCTAGTATAGCCATGACTGGATTGTCTTTGTTAAAACTTAGAAGGTAGGGGCAAGGTCAATTGTTTATTCTTTGTTACTGAGCAGCACTCATGTGCGCACTAGTTTTCTATTACTGCTGTAACAAAGTACCACAACCTTGGTGGCTTAAACCAACACAAATATGGTATCTCATGGATCTGTAGGTCAGAAGTCCTGCGTGGGTGTCACTGGATGAAAATTAAGGTGCTGGCATGGTTGTGTTAGTTTCTGGAGGCTCCAGGAAGAATCCATTTCCTTGCCTTTTCTAGGTGTTAATTCATGTTTGCCATGTAACATAACATAGTCCAGCTTCTAGATATTAGGACATGGACACCTTTGAGAAGTCATTTTTCTGCCCAATGCAATATGCATACACCACAGTTTGCTTATCCACCACCTATTGAATAGTATCTGGACAGAGTCCAGTTTTTGGTTATTTTAAGTAGAGCTCCCGTGAACATTCATGAACAGAGTTTTGTGCAAACATAAGTTTTCATTTCTCCAGAGTAAATGCACACAGACAGAGAAGGAAAGAGGAGAAAATGATAAAACAACTTTGGCCCATGTACTGGTCTGCACCAACCCCCCCAGGCCTAACCCAAGAGAACATAATTTCCTTGAAGCATTTATTCGCCTGTCTAGAATGATGTGTGACACAGCATAGGTTTTCACAGAGCATTATCTGTTGTTGACAAATCTGATTTGGCATCCTTATTTTAAGAAGAAGAAATGCAGAGCTGGCAGTGAAATGCCTTGTTTAGGACCACACAACTAGCTATCCTCACACAGTAATAAGAACTCAGAGTTCTTATTACAAGCTGCTGCTCTTTCTTTTGTAATGTGATTCTTTATGAGCCAATGTTCTTTTTTAAAATCATATGAATTTCTTTTGAATGTCTACATGTGTTCACAAGGGGCTTCCTTGATGGCTCAGCAGTAAAGACCCAGCTGCCAATGCAGGAGACTTGGGTTCAATCTCTGGATCAGGAAGATCCCCTAAAGAAGGGAATGGCAATCCACTCCAGTATTCTTGCCTGGGAAATCCCATGGACAGAGGAGCCTGAGCTACAGTCCATAGGGTCTCAAAGAGTTGGACACAACTTTGTGAATAAACAACAACAACAACAACAACTTTTTTTTCATAAAGATGTAAATGTTTTGATCCAAAACAAGAGCTGTTGTGAGTGTGAAAATTGCGGATTTTATCTCAGCAGTCCTATTTTATTTTCCCCATCTTCAGGTCTTCTCTGATCTTGCCTCATCTTAGGCAATTTCTGCATACCTAAAACTGCTACTTCCCTCTTTGATCTCAACAGGAGTTCAACTATGACCTTTCGTGGACATGACTGGCTCATTATTGCACATTAACTCTCTAAATGCTCATTGGAATTAGATTCCAATGATGAGGTTCTATGTGGTATCTGCATTTCTTTTCAACATAAGGGGAAAAAATGGTAGTGGCAAATTAGGCAGATGAATGAAGGAACAAAAGGTCTTCATCAATGAAATGACTAACTAATAATTTCAACAGGATAATAATTTCAATTATGACAGAAAGCATTAGCTGCAGCCCAATATCCAATCTACACTTTTAATCATAGAATGACACTTTTAGCTGGTCACATGGATGGTGGTGGTTTAGTTGCTAAGTCATGTCCGACTCTGGCAACCCCCAAGACTGTAGCCTGCCAGGCTCCTCTGTCCACGGGATTCTCTAGGCAAGAATACTGGAGTGGGTTGCCATTGCCTTCTCCAGGGGATCTTCCTGACCCAGGAATTGAACCCAGGTCTCCTGCATTGCAGGCAGACGCTTTACCAAATGAGCTACGAGGGAAGCCTAGGTCACATGGATGGTCAGTCAAAAGCTTCATTTTGCCATATCCTTAGCAGCAGCAGCAGTTGAGGGTGGCTCTATGAATAACTTGATACAATATCTGGTTCATTCTTCTAAGTGAAAAGAATATGCTCCCACCTTTCTCTCATTCCCCTTGTGCTAGCTGGAATCCTGGTATGCTGGTGGAGGATGGAGCCTTCATATTCAACACTAGACAGAGGATGTGGGACAAGGACGTCAAAGTCACAGGTATAAAAAGGCTGAATCCTGGATGCTGCCTAACCCCAATAGTAGCCCTGGACCACTTATCTTCCTTTTGTATGAGAGAGAAATAAACCTCTGTCTTATCTATGTCACTATTATTTTGAATTTGTTTGTTATAGAAAGCAAACTGATAGCTTAATGGTCTTCAATCAAAGTCTTAATAAGTTTGTGGAATATGAAATCATAAAAATAGAATAAAACATTAACTAAAACCACTTGAACATAAAGTGAATGCATATGATCCATAAATCTACCCCATCAACAAGCTACCGGGAATAGACAGATAATTAGTATTTAGTCTATTGAGCATTTTAATTATCTTTTTTTGAAAGTTAGCTTAGAAGACAAAATTCTAACTAAGAAGTTTGAAATCCAGTGAGTGACAAGCAGACATTCCCTGTAAGTGAACAAGTGCTTGTTCTGATCTCAATGATCCTGTTTTGCACATACATAGCTTTTACCCCTTATTTCCAACCACCCATTCACACAACTCTTTGCTCTAGCTCAACTGAATTATTTACAGTTTGATGCACAAATCGCTTAATGTACTGTTACCGATTCTTTGTCCATGCCATTAGCACATAGTAGGTTTAAGGAAGACCACCACTCATGAGCCAAGATAGAGAGAGTGTGTGTTTATTAGGGAGGGGCATGGTTATCCTGGAGTGATGATGGCGTGAAGGAAAACATGCATTTGACCAACACAGGAACAGTTAGTTTGAAATTTACTACTATAGGGAACTGATTTGAAAATCAATCAATACAATCCACGATGGTATCAATGATGTACAGAAAACATTTGACAAAATTCAACATCCACTTGTGATTTTAAAAAAATCCATCAAAAAAATAGAAATAGAGACTGTCTTCAGTTTGATAAAGGGTATCTACCAATATCTGTCTGTTCTTAGTGATTTTTAAAAATCCCTCAGAAAAATAGAAATGGAGAATGTCTTCAGTTTGATAAGAGGTATCTACCAAAATCTGTCTGTTCCTATTTGTAGATGAGATGATTATCTGCATGGAAAATCTTGAAGAATATACCAAAAAAAAAAAAAAAAAAAAAAAAACCCACTCCTAGAACTAATAATTTGGATTCAGAAGGACACAAGATAGAAGATAGCATATAAAACTTGACAGTAATTCTGTGTTCTAGAAATACACAGTTGGAAAAACAACATCATTACTTTCCACAATCACTCAAAAGAAATGAAATACTTAGGTGTAAAGCTAGCACAATGCTTAGAATTGTGTGCTGAAAGCCACAAAGTCCTGGTGAGAGAAACAAAGATCTAAATAAATCGAGAAATGTACAAATGCCCTTGGATGGGACTTGGCATAGTAAGTAAAGATGTCACTTCTTTCAAAATTAACATATAGTTTTAACAAAATATCTGTAAAAAAAAATCCCAGTAAGATTATTTGTAGACATAGACAAGATAACCTTAAAATTCATATGGAAAAGTAAAGGGACTAAAACGCTAAAACATTTTTGATAAGAAAATAAAGTGACAGGAATCAGCCTTCCCAATTTCAGAACTGTTACGTAGCTATACTAATCAAAACCGGGGCATTGGCAAGGGGTAAACGTAGATCAATGAAACAGAATACAGATCCTAGAGATAGAGCCACACAAACATGCCCAGCTAATTTTTGAAAAAAGTACAAAAGCAATTCATGGAGGAAAGATAACCTTTTTAACAAAGGTGTTGGAACAATCAGACACTTTATAGATAAAAACGCCCTTTGTGAGATTTTATACTTTATATACACATTAACACAGAATGGATTCCATTCTTAAATGTAAAATGATAAGACTTTTAGAATAAACATAGAAAATATTTAGAGAAGCATGGGAACTCTTCAAGATCTAGGGCTAGGCAAAAGGTTCCTAGATTTGACACCAAAAGTGTGGCTTGACATCAAATCATTATTCATAAAGATTATTTACTATATCACAATTAAAAACTTTTGTTCCAAGAAAGACTGTTAAGGTGATGCAAAGGAAAGGTATGATCTGGAAGGAAGTATTTATAAACCACATATCTGACAAAAAATCTAGTATCTAGAATATATTGATATAAAATCTAATATCTAGAACATATTAATATAAAAAACTTTTCATACTCAACAGTATGTATATAAAAATAATCCAATTGGAAGGTGGGCAAAAACGTTATACACAGATGGCAAATAAGCACATGAAAAGGTGTTCATTGTCATTAGTCATTAGGGAAATACAAATTAAAACCACAATGAGATATACTAAACACCTATTAGAATAACTAAAGTGAAAAATAGTGACCTTGCCAAATGCTGGTGAGGATGGAAAGAAACAAGATCAGTCATTCATTACAGGTGGAAATGTAAAATGGCTTGACCATGCTCAAAAATATTTTGGCAGTTTTTTATAAAACTAAACATGCAACTTCTGTATGATCCATCAATTGCCCTGAGACTTATTTCTGAGAAATTAAAATTTATGTTCAAACAAATGTATATAAATGTTTATAGGAACTTTATTCATAATAGTAAAAACTGTCAAACCACCCAAGTGTCTTTCAACAGTGAACGGTAGAAAAACTGGGGAATACCCTTGCTAAGGAATACAACTCATCAGTGAGAAGGAACAAACAACTGATACATGGAGCAACTTGGATGAATCTCCACAGAACTACACTCAGTGAAGAAAAACATCATGAGAAACACTGGGCTGGAAGAAGCACAAGCTGGAATCAAGATTGCCAGGAGAAATATCAATACCCTCAGATATGCAGATGACACCACCCTCATGGCAGAAAGTGAAGAGGAACTAAAAAGCCTCTTGATGAAAGTGAAAGTGGAAAGTGAAAAAGTTGGCTTAAAGCTCAACATTCAGAAAACGAAGATCATGGCATCTGGCCCCATCACTTCATGGCAAATAGATGGGGAAACAGTGGAAACTATGTCAGACTTTATTTTGGGGGGCTCCAAAATCACTGCAGATGGTGATTGCAGCCATGAAATTAAAAGACGCTTACTCCTTGGAAGAAAAGCTATGGCCAATCTAGATAGCATGTTGAAAAGCAGAGACATTACTTTGCCAACAAAGGTCTGTTTAGTCAAGGCTATGGTTTTTCCTGTGGTCATGTATGGATGTGAGAGTTGGACTGTGAAGAAAGCTGAGCGCCGAAGAATTGATGCTTTTGAACTGTGGTGTTGGAGAAGACTCTTGAGAGTCCCTTGGACTGCAAGGAGATCCAACCAGTCCATTGTGAAGGAGATCAACCCTGGGATTTCTTTGGAAGGACCGATGCTAAAGCTGAAACTCCAGTACTTTGGCCACCTCATGCGAAGAGTTGACTCATTGGAAAAGACCCTGATGCTGGGAGGGATTGGGGGCAGGAGGGACGGGGAAGACAGAGGATGAGATGGCTGGATGGCATCACTGACTGGATGGATATGAGTCTGAGTGAACTCCAGGAGTTGGTGATGGACATGGGGGCCTGGTGTTCTGCGATTCACAGGGTCACAAAGAGTCAGACACAACTGAGTGACTGAACTGAACTGAACTGAAAGAGGTTACATATTATATGAGTAAGCCAGAAAGAAAAACACCAATACAGTATACTAACACATATATATGGAATTTAGAAAGATGGTAATTACGACCCTGTATTCGAGACAGCAAAAGGGACACAGATGTATAGAAGACTTTTGGACTCTGAGGGAGAGGGAGAGGGTGGGATGATGTGGGAGAATGGCATTGAAACATGTATACTATCATGTAAGAAATGAATCGCCAGTCTATGTTCGATACAGGATACAGGATGCTTAGGGCTGGTGCATGGGGATGATCCAGAGAGATGATATGGGGTGGGAGGTGGGAGGGGGGTTCAGGATTGGGAACTCATGTACACCTGTGGTGGATTCATGTCAATGTATGGCAAAACCAATACAGTATTGTAAAGTAAAATAAAGTAAAAATAAAAATTTAAAAAATAAAACATTCTTGAAAAGAGAACAGATTGGTATTGTCAGGGTTTTTTTTTTTTTAATTTTTATTTTTACTTTATTTTACTTTACAATACTGTATTGGTTTTGCCATACACTGACATGAATCCACCGCGGGTGTACATGAGTTCCCAATCCTGAACCCCCCTCCCACCTCCCACCCCATATCATCTCTCTGGATCATCCCCGTGCACCAGCCCTAAGCATCCTGTATCCTGTATCGAACATAGACTGGCGATTCATTTCTTACATGATAGTATACATGTTTCAATGCCATTCTCCCACATCATCCCACCCTCTCCCTCTCCCTCAGAGTCCAAAAGTCCGTTCTATACATTTGTGTCTCTTTTGCTGTCTCGCATACAGGGTTACCATTACCATCTTTCTAAATTCCATATATATGTGTTAGTATACCGTACTGGTGTTTTTCTTTCTGGCTTACTTCACTCTGTATAATCGGCTCCAGTTTCATCCATCTCACTAGAACTGATTCAAATGTACTCTTTTTAATGGCTGAGCAATACTCCATTGTGTATATGTACCACAGGTTTCTTATCCATTCATCTGCTGATGGGCATCCAGGTTGCTTCCATGTCCTGGCTATTATAAACTGTGCTGAAATTAAAGTGTTTGATTGCTCACTTGTGTCCAACTCTTTGTGACCCCATAGATTGTAGCCTGCCAGGCTCTGCTCTCCATGGGATTCTTCAGGCAAGGATACTGGAATGAGATGCCATTTCCTTTTCCGGGGGATCTTCCCGATCCATCCATTGAACCTGGGTATCCTGCATTGCAGGCAGATTCTTTACCATCTGAGCCACCAGGGAAGAAGAATGAGTGAAAAGAAGTGAGTGTTTATAAAAGGGTCACACAATGCTCCTTGAGGTGGTGGAACAGTTCTTGACTGTGTCAATGTTAATATCCTGGTTATGACCTTGAACTCAAGTTTTGCAAGATGTTACCCTTGGGGGAGGCTGGACAAAGGGTGCAAGGATATATCCCCCAAATTATTTCTTATGACTTCATGTCAGTCTACAATTTTCTCAAAATAAATATCACATTAAAGAATAAAACAGAAAAACAACAGTTAGGGGATACTGGGCATTTGCTTTTAAAAAAATGTTTGCTCAGTACTGAACTCAAATATTCTCTGAGAATGAAATTCTTTATTATTTGGTGCACTAGGAAGATTAAAAATTTATTTATTTTCAATTTGAGGACAATTATTTTACAGTGTTGTGTTGATTTCTGCCATACATCTACATGAATGAGCCATAGGTACACATATGTCCCCTCTCTCCTGAACCTCCCTCCCACCTCCCACCCCATTCCACTCTGCTAGGTTATCACAGAGTACCAGGTTTGAGCTCCCTATGTTATACAGCAAATTCCCACTGGTGAGAAAAGGCAGAAGAACCAGAGATCAAATTGCCAACATCCATTGGATCACTGAAAAAGCAAGAGTTCCAGAAAGACATCTACTTCTGCTTTATTGACTACACCAAAGCCTTTGACTGTGTGGATCATAACAAACTGGAAAATCTTAAAGAGATGGGAATATCAGGCCATCCTACCTGCCTCCTGAGAAATCTGTATGCAGGTCAAGAAGGAACAGTTAGAACTGGACATGGAACAACAGACTGGTTCCAAATTGGGAAAGGAATACGTCAAGGCTGTATATTGTCACCCTGCTTATTTAATGTATATGCAAAGTTCATCATGCGAAATGCTGGACTGGAGGAATCACAAGCTAGAATCAAGATTGCCAGAAGAATTATCAATAACCTCAGATACGCAGATGACACCACCCTAATGGCAAAAAGTGAAGAAGAACTAAAGAGCTTATTGATAGAAGTGAAAGAAGAGAGTGAAAAAGCTAGCTTAAAACTCAACATTCAAAAAACTAAGGTCATGGCGTCCGGTTTCATCTCTTCATGGCAAATAGACGGGGAAAAAATGGAGTGTCACACTTTATTTTCTTGGGCTCCAAAATCACTGCAGATGGCGACTGCAGCCAAGAAATTAAAAGATGCTTGCTCTTTGGAAGAAAAGCTATGACAAACCTAGACAGCATATTAAAAAGCAGAGACATTACTTTGCCGGCAAAAGTCCATCTAATCAAAGCTATGGTTTTTCCAGTACTCATGTATGGATACGAGAGTTGGACCATAAAGCTGAGCACCAAAGAATTGATGCTTTGGAACTGTGATGTTGGAGAAGACTTTTGAGAGCCCCTTGGACTGCAAGGAGACCAAACCAGTCAATCCTAAAGAAAATCAGTGCTGAATATTCATTGGAAGGACTGATGCTGAAGCAGAAGCTCCAATACTTTGACCACCTGATGTGAAGAACTGACTCATTGGAAAAGACCCTGATGCTGGGCAAGATTGAAGACAGGAGGAGAAGGGGACAACAGAGGATGAGATGGTTGGATGGCATCACCAACTCAGTGGACATGAGTTTGAGCAAGCTTCAGGAGTTGGTGATGGACAGGGAAACCACAGTCCATGGGGTCGCAAAGGTTTAGGCATGACTGAGTGACTGAACTGACCTGAACTGATCTTTTTACATATGGTAGTGTATTTGTTTCCATGTTTCTCTCTCAATTTGTCCTACCCTCTCCTTCCCCCATGGCTTCCTGGGTAGCTTGGATGGTAAAGCATCTGCCTACAATGTGGGAGACCCAGGTTTGATCCCTGGGTCAGGAAGATCCCCTGGAGAAGGAAATGGCAACCCACTCCAGTATTCATGCCTGGAAAATCCCATGGACTGAGGAGCCTGGTGGGCTGTAGTCCATGGGGTCGCAAAGAGTCAGACACGACTGAGCGACTTCTCTTCTCTTCTCCTTCCCCCACCACGTCTATCAGTCTGTTCTCTATGTCTGCATCTCCACTGCTGCCCTGTGAATAGATTCATCAGTACCATTTTTCTAGATTCCATATATATGCATTAATATGTACAATATTGATTTTTTTCCTTTCTAACTTACTTCATTCTCTATAACAGGCACTAGGTTCATCCACCTCAGTGGAAAGCCTCTTTTAAAATGTTTCTAAGTTTTTAGGAATGATGCGCTTCTGTTCAACAGGACTTTCACTTCCCACAAGTAAAGCCCTCCAGGAATGGCATTCTGTGTAAGGCCCTTAGAGAGAACAGGGACAGGAGAAGAGGGGAGAGTAGATGTTCTTCTTCCTCCAGGAGGGTGGGCAAAATGTTAGTCTGCAAAGAAAGCCTCTAGGGAGGCTGCTAGAGAAGGCGATGGCAACCCCACTCCAGTATTCTTGCCTGGAAAATCCCATGGACGGAGGAGCCTGGTAGGCTGCAGTCCATGGGGTCGCTGAGGGTCGGACACGACTGAGCGACTTCATTTTCACTTTTCACGTTCATGAATTGGCAAAGGAAATGGCAACCCACTCCAGTGTTCTTGCCTGGAGAATCCCAGGGATGGGGGAGTGTGGTGGGCTGCCGTCTATGGGGTCGCACAGAGTCGGACACAACTGAAGCGACTTAGCAGCAGCAGCAGCAGCAGCAGCAGCAGGAAGGCTGCCATGGTTAGCCTTGTTAGGACCACAAGATTTGGTGAGCACACAGCCCCTTTCAGTATCAATTTCCCAAGATTGCCCCACTCTCTTTAAACAAAAGATTTTCTTACGCTCTGGGTTCCCTGCCTGGAATCCTAATGTCTCTTAGGAGGAGTTGAAATATTTTGGATGCTGAGAGCTAGTACCTAGGTGTTCTTAATGTCTATTCATATCAGCACTTCAGGCTTAGCAGGTGCACCTGAAGTCTCTAATTTGCAAATATGCTTAGATCTCAACTGATTTTCTAAATACGTCCTTGAACTTAGAAGCCCTACCCAAGATTGTCCTTTTGCAATCTCCAGGGGTCAGTCTCTGATCACTGGGTATGCGGATTGCATTCCAACTTTTGACATTTCTGATTTGCTTATTTGTATTCTTATTTTTTGAAGATATAAATTGAAATGATTGAATATGATAAATTGAAATTTAAAAATGTTTGGTAATTTACTCTCATATTTTAATTTAAAATGCTTCCTGAGTTGTGGAAGTTTTTTTTCCCAAGACACACTTGAAATGCCTTGTTTTGACAATTAGATTTCCAACTTCAGAATATAACTTTTCTATACTCAGTGGTTTAAATAAAACCAAAACAGAGAGACTCTAACCAACTAGATTTTGTTTGCCTGTTTTCACAGAGTGCAGGTATGAAGTAAACTAGAATCGATTTTTTTAAGAGAATCTTTAAAGCATGAAGAGGAAAAAAGAAACCCTGAAAATGAAAAACAATATAAACTAAGAAGTATCACAAACCTATACTGAATTTTTTGAAGTTAATAACCTCTAGAGCAAATAATTCTATTGACTAAGAGTTTAAGAACAATTTTTGAAGAACATTAGTTTGGCCCTGAGCAGAAATCTATGCCAGGTCACTTCATGTGTCTTTTCTTATACCACAGACCCTTTAATATTTGGTTCTAAATATTTTAAAATCTCGATCTTTTGAGGAAGGGCCCTCCTATTTGACAAGAAAGTGAAAGTGTTAGTTGCTCAGTTGTGACCGCCACTTTTTGACCCCACAGACTGTATCTCGCCAGGCTCCTCTGTCCATGGGATTTCCCAGACAAGAATATTAGAGTGGGTTGCCATTTCTTTCTCCAGGGGATCTTCCCGACCCAGGGATTGGACCCAGGTCTCCCGCACTGCAGGCAGATTCTTTATCCACTGAGCCACCTGAGAAGCCCTTATTTGACAAAACATGGGTCTAATCACATTTAAGGGTATTCCCCATCATGTACATGAAGGAACAAGCTTGAAGGCTCTGTGATCCTTTCAAAGGAGGAAAGGAGCCCAGCCCCATGAATGTCATCTGCTTTCAGCTCTAGGCACCCTGCCAGAGAGGCGAGCAGATTCTTTCCTGGACAACATGGCTGCTGGCCTGGTGCCCGGGGCCCTGTGCCAGCCCTGCTGTTGGGGGCTTTCCCTGCCCAGGGATGCTCGCTCCTGCCTTCCTGTGAGCTCACCACCCAGAACACCATCCTCACATCCCGTATCCCTGTGAAGCCAGAACACACAGTCCCCCATCCAGTGCTCCAGAGCAGAGCGGCTGCACTTGACACCATGCCTTTGCAAACTGCAGTTCTGTGCATTCACAGCAGGGACTTGGGAGCAGAGATGCTGCCTGCTGTCCTATGGCAGCCCTGAAGACTCATTCTCTTTCTGGGTTGGCGTCTCTCTTCCCGTTTCCATAACTTCCACATCTTCCTTCACAGGCCGGCTGTACCTCCCCATTCTCTGACCTTCCCAGATAGTCTCATTGTGGTGTGACTTCTTTCTCTTATTCTGTCCTGGTTATTTTCAGAACCAGAACCACTGATCTCACAATTGTCCTCTTGAGGTAGGAGACCATGGGTATTCCTCTTTGTGTTGCACTGGGGGACTCGGATGAGACCTATGACAATTCTCTCCTCGAGCAGGAAGTGAATGTGACTGTTATCCCCAAGCTAAGTTCTGGAGGTCTCTGTGCAGCCTCCTCAGAAGGTAGGCTCATACATGCAATGGATGAAAACTCAATAATACCTGCAGAATCCCTGAGAGCCCCCTACACAGAGCAGCTAGTGGCAGGGCTGCTATTCACAAGTGATTCTTCTAGTGTACAGATGTGCAACATTGCTGATTATGAAAGAAATGCAAGTTTTAACTTCAGGAATTCCCCCTCCTATTTTAGACTTCAAGAATCCCTCTTCTCTCTCTCCCTACTCACATATGTTCCTTTATGAGAAGATAAGATAAGACAATAAAAGATAAAGTATGTTGCTAAGTGGGCTTCCCTGGTGACTCAGATGGAAGATAAAGAAACATCTGATAATGCAAGTGGACCCAGGTTTGATCCCTGGGTTGAGAAGATCCCCTGGAGAAGGAAATGGCAACTCACTCCAGTATTATTGGGAAAATCCCACGGACAGAGGAGCCTGGCAGGCTATAGTCCATGGGGTCACAAAGAGTCAGACACAACTGAGTGAGTAACATACATATGTAAAATAAATAGCCAGTGGAAATTTTTGCTATATGATGCAGGGAGCTCAGAGGAGCTCAAACCAGTGCTCTGTGACAACCTGGAGGGTGTGGGATGGGGTGGGGGGTGGGAGGGAAGTTCAAGAGGGAGGAGGAATCTGTATACCTATGGCTGATTCATGTTGATACATGTCAGAGACTAACACAATACTATAGAGCAATTATCCTCCAATTAAAACCAAATTTCAATTTAAAAGATTTCAAAAATCTTGCAGTTATTTATAAGCTGATTAACAGCAAAGAGTTCACTGCCAAATGTTTGTGTTCAAGTAACAGGACACCCTGAGTCAACAGAAGCTCACCTACTGGGTTTGCCCGTTTGTACATTTACTAAATCCTGACTACACTCTCAACTCCATGTGTGATGACTCAGTACTCAGAGAGTAGTTCTCCTTTTTGCCAGATGGAAAGACTGACTCTGATAAACAAAAACACTTCAACTCATTCTTAGGCTCAAAATACACCATTGGATCAGGAACACTGGAATGCTCTTCCACCCTCTCCTGACTCAAACCCTAACAAAATGGCCTTATTTTTATTTCAAAAGTGGTCCTCCCTCTAATCAGGTAGCTTATATTTGAATGAAACACAAACATACTACAAAGCCAAAGAGAAACATTCTTGTTACCTTTAGAAATCTGATGCATCTTTTCCAAAAAACAAAAATGAGAAAGCTCAGCCTACTCTTTGTTCACCCTATGCTCTCATTACTATTGGCTCTCATTTGAGAGAAGAGCAAATGCATGACTTAATTCTGCAAAAAAGCACAACTGCTTGCATCTAACCCACTCCTGTCTAGTCATTTGTGTGCCGGCCTCCAGATGATAAGTCTCTGGGGGAATAGCATCTCAAGCAACTGGCAACATTCCAGACGGAGCAAGTGTGACTTCGTGATGAAGGCTTGGTCACAGTAGGTGATGAGGTTGAGAAGAAGGGCTGTTCCCAGTGCCCTGCCCTGGCTCCCTCTGCCAGCATTTGAATAGGTGACCCAATCAGAAACTAAGGGCTCTTCTCAGAGACTGGCAGCTTCCAAACCAGTGACACTTAAACTGGTGACACGTGACAGCTGGATTGAAACTAGATGTGGTCTACTAACCATATCATTGGCTACTTTATCATTTCTGATGTATCAAAATGCAGCAGAAAACAGGATGAAAGGTTCACCTCAAGAGCAGCTGGCTCACTGAAAAAGGGATCAGTAATCAAGACTGAAGAAGCATTACTATGAACAAAGCTAGTGGGGGTGATGGAAGTCCAGCTGAACTATTTCAAATACTAAAAAATGAGGCTGTTAAAAGGCTGCACTCAATATGCCAGCAAATTTGGAAAACTCAGCAGTGGCCACAGAACTGGAAAAGATAAGTTTTCATCAATTCCAGAAAAATAAATGACCCAGTCAAAAAATGGGCCAAAGAACTAAATAGACATTTCTCCAAAGAAGACATACAGATGGCTAACAAACACATGAAAAGATGCTCAACTTCACTCATTATCAGAGAAATGCAAATCAAAACCACAATGAGGTACCATTTCATGCCAGTCAGAATGGCTGCAATCCGTAAGTCTACAAGCAATAAATGCTGGAGAGGGTGTGGAGGAAAGGGAACCCTCTTACACTGTTGGTGGGAATGCAAACTAGTACAGCCACTATGGAGAACAGTGTGGAGTTTCCTTAAAAAACTGGAAATAGAACTGCGTTATGACCCAGCAATCCCATTGCTGGGCATACACACTGAGGAAACCAGAATTGAAAGAGACACATGTACCCCAATGTTCATCGCAGCACTGTTTATAATAGCCAGGACATGGAAGCAACCTAGATGTCCATCAGCAGATGAATGGATAAGAAAGCTGTGGTACATGTACACAATGGAGTATTATGCAGCCATTAAAAAGAATACATTTGAATCAGTTCTAATAAGGTGGATAAAACTGGAGCTTATTATACAGAGTGAAGTGAGCCAGAAAGAAAAACACCAATACAGTGTACTAACGCATATATATGGAATTTAGAAAGATGGTAACGATAATCCTATATGCGAGACAGCAAAAGAGACACAGATGTATAGAACAGTCTTTTGGACTCTGTGGGAGAGGGAGAGGGTGGGATGATTTGGGAGAATGGCATTGAAACATGTATAATATCATATATGAAATGAATTGCCAGTCCAGGTTTGATGCATGATACTGGATGCTTGGGGCTGGTGCACTGAGACGACCCAGAGGGATGGTACGGGGAGGGAGGAGGAAGGGGGGTTCAGGATGGGGAACACATGTATACCTGTGGTGGATTCATGTTGATGTATGGCAAAACCAATACAATATTGTAAAGTAATTAACCTCCAATTAAAATAAATAAATTTATATTAAAAAAAATTCCCACCCCAAAGAAGGGCAATGACAAAGAATGTTCAAACTCCAGTTGTCCTGTACGGATATGGGAGTTGGACGATAAAAAAGGCTGAGCACCAAAGAAATGATGCTTTTGAACTGTGGTACTGGTGAAGACTCTTGAGAGTCCCTTAGACTGCAAGGAGATCAAACAAGTCAATCCTAAAGGAAATCAACCCTGAATGTTCATTGGAAGGACTGATGTTGAAGCTGAAGCTCTAGAACTTTGCCACCTGATTTGAAGATCTGACTCACTGGAAAGGACCCTGATGCTGGGAAAGATTGAGGGCAGGAGGAGAAGTGGGTAACAGAGGATGAGATGATTAGACAGCATCACTGACTCAATGGACATGAATTGGAGCAAACTCCGGGAGATAGTGAAGGACAGGGAAGCCTGGCATGCTGCAGTCCATGGGATCGCAAAGAGTCAGACATAACTTAGCAACTCAACAACAACCACAAATCAAGATTTATTTGCTGCTAGAATTGATGTTCTCTGGTGTATGTGTGTCACTCAGTCATGTCTGACTCTTTGGGACCCCATGGACTATAGCCTGCCAGACTCCTCTGCCCATGGAATTTTCCAGGCAGAAATACTGAAGAGTTGCCATTCCCTTCTCCAGGGGATCTTCCAGACCCAGGGATCAAACCCAGGTCTTCTGCATTGCAGACAGATTCTTTACCAGCTGAGCCACCAGGGAAGCCCATAGTCTTTGGTGTATGGTGACTACTAAAACAATGGGAGAGCACAGGTAAGAGAAAAGAAAAATGAGTTAATTTTCAAGCTGTTGTTGCAGAAGATGTGTACACAATATGTTCTTGAATAACAGAGAATTTTTCCCCAATAAATACTGAATGTCCATTTCTTCACGTTCCAATTTTGTGGTTCCTGAGACACTTGTGAAATAGCATAGTATCTCAAGGGTTTCCCATGGAGAACATTTTGAAATGTTAAGTATCACTGTATAATTAAATTTGTATATATTATCTATGCTTTGTATATATGTATATTTGTATATGGCTTTCCCTTGTAGGATAGACAGTAAAGAATCTGCCTGCAAGGTGGGAGACCAGGTTTGATCCCTGGGTTGGGAAGATATATGTAAGCGTAGCTGTTAACATGAGAGAAGTGCCAGGACAATTCTTAATTAACTGTATGGATTCAGCTATTGTTTACAGCAGTGGTGAAAACAGCATGTTGTGATGGTTATTAATAAAATTAGAATATTTTGTAATATTTCATAAAATAATGATAGTTTTCATACATGACCCATTATAATATTTGAATACAAACAAGCATGATTTCTGAGTCTAAGTGTTACTTTAAAATTTTCATTAATAATCCCAGTTGGTACTTCTTTATTAGAATGATGATTGTACAAACAGAAAGAAAACTAAAAATTATAATAATTCAAGAAAAATCATTAATTAGATATGCTAACTTTACAATAAAAATTCTGTGAAGGTATAGATTATAGCAACATGTTAGTGATTTTATTGAAATAGTGAAAAATAATATTTTAGAATAAATATATAATAATTTGTGAATTATAAATGCTTTATTGCTTAGTAAATGCTGCTGATTCACAGCCTAATACTTAGACTTGTGCATTAATAATCAAGCTCAGTCATCATTGTTATTTTGATGACACGTAAGATCAATATAATCAATATTTGATGTTAACACTATAGGCAGTATTTACCAGCATTTGATACTTTGAAGGTATATTTATCAGGTAGGAGGATAAACACAATAGAATATAGTTCATTGAACAGTTTGTAAGATTGATTTATGACTTTTAAATATCTAGACACGATACATGGGCCTCCATCTGTCGTCTTGTGCCATACCCAGGAATGTTTCAGGAGATGTGCATGTGTAAGAATGTATACACCCTCACAAAACAGTCATCACGTAGTGTATCAGGGGATCATCACTCTGGTCCATTAGCATCATGGATTTATCAATGATGTAGAGCAGATGTCTGAGAGAAGAACATAACTGAACCATCATCATTTGAAAGATTGTAAGTCCACAGCTCACACTGACCTCCATGGAAGCCAAGGGAGTGTTTGCAAGGGCAGGATCTGGACATCAGTCCCGGGAGACAGCCTTTTCATCCAGCATTGCTAGCAATCCAACTTGACTTTTAACTGCCCTCTCCAAGTGCTGCCAGCCTCTGTTACTCAGAGGAAGCCAGTGAAATCTAGTCCTTAGGTATAAATCCTCCATAGTTATACAAAACAAATGTTCCAGGCGATACTGTAGTTTACATAGCTTTGTCTAAAATACGATTTGTTTTTTTCTATTGTCTGATTGGATTAATTTCATTCTTTCCCTTCCCAGTTCAGTTACTGAATATTGATGTATCTTTGGAATTTGCAAGAAAAATAAAATTGCCTTTAAAAATTATTGCAAGATTGAATAACAGTGAATGACTTGTTTCTATCTTGACATTTCAAAAACAATTAATGTGTCTAATCTTTACTGAAGTAGTATAAATCGAATTGGTCTGCTACCACTTATTTGGAAAACAGTTAAGAAAAATGGTTGACTATTTCACAGCAGGACTCTTAGAAATTGTAGGGTTCTAAGGAATCAATAGAAAAGAGAAATTACAGTGGATTTTATCTTTGCATCTCTGTCTACAAATCAATATGAAGAGTTGCACTATGGTTTCCTGACGTTCAAGGCATTTTCTGTAAAATGGTAAAAGATAAGGGTGGTGATGTTTCCACATGAAATCATTCACTGGTTGTTAATCTTAATATTGTCCTGTTTGCTATCTGTGCTGGGACTACTTGAGCAAAGAGAATTAGAAAGGCAAGTGACCTTCTCGTGCACTTGTTGGACCACTGCACTGAACCATCCTGAATCTACCCTTCTGGAGAGAGAAAAGTTCATTGCTGAGAAGCCTGATTTTTCCAGGTGAAAGAACCTTTGGTTTCCCACTATTAATCACCAAACCAAGAGTTTTCAAATATACTAAGCATGGAGGGTATTCTGTTAAATATGCCCTAAGATACCCAGGAAAATATTTGCATCTAAATGCCCTGTGAAGTGTAGTTCAATTGCCAACGGTGCACTGCTGATTGAGTCATTTTGGACTTTCTAGAAAAGGAAATTGTTTTTGCCAATTTGCCAGAGGCCTTAAAAATCCTACACTTAGCAGCACAGTAAGGGGAGGTTTGGAAGAATTAACATGTAAATGAGCCATCAAAATGTTAATATGAACCACCTTTTCCATCTAACAGGGTGAGGGAAGACCTGGAGAGGGAGACCTGTTAGCCAAGCTGGCTCAGATGGGCTGGTTCTGGCCAAGGTCTCCAATCAAGAGGTGTTTCATGAAAAAAGTGTGAAAACTGAAAATCCCTCAGTTGTATCTGACTCTTTGCAACCCCATGGACTATACAGTCCATGGAATTTTCCAGGCCAGAATACTGGAGTGGGTAGCCTTTCCCTTCTCCAGGGGATCTTCCCAATCTGGGGATCGAACTCAGGTCTCCTGTATTGCAGGCAGATTCTTAACCAGCTGAGCTGCAAGTGTTTCATGAGGAATTACACAAAAGAAAAGCACATGGTTGTACTTAGATTCAACCCTACACACCAGGTGATTTAGGCAAATTAGTATAAAGCAGATAAAATCAGTTAATCCTAAAGGAAATCAACCCTGAATATTCATTGGAAGGACTGATGCTGAAGCTGATGCTTCAGTACTTTGGCCACCTAATGTGAAGAATTGACTCTCTGGAAAATACACTGATGCTGTGACAGATTGAGGACAGGAGGAGAAGGGGATGGCAGAGGACGAGATGGCTGGATAGCATCACCGACTCAATGGACATGAGTTTGGGTGGACTCTGGGAGTTCGTAACGGACAGGGAGGCCTGGTGTGCCGCAGTCCATGGGGTCGTAAAGAGTTGGACATGACTGAACGACTGAACTGAAGGGTCCATCTAGTCAAAGCTATGGTTTCTCCATTGGTCATGTATGGATGTGAGAGTTAGACCATAAAGAAGCCTGAGGGCCAAAGAATTGATGCTTTCTAATTGTGGTGCTGGAGAAGACTCTTGAAAGTCCCTTGGACTGCAAGTAGATAAAATCAGTCAATCCTAAAGGAAATCAACCCTGAATATGCATTGGAAGGACTGATGCTAAAGCTGACGCTTCAGTACTTTGGCCACCTGATGCGAAGATCCAACTCATTGGAAAAGACCCTGATGCTAGGAAAGGTTGAAGGCAAAAGGAGAAGAGGGTGACAGAGGATGAGATGGTTGGATGACATCACTGACTCAATGGACATGAATCTGAACAAACTCTGGGAAATAATGAAGGACAGGCGAGCCTGGCAAGCTGCAGTCCATGGGGTCACAAAGAGTTGGACATGACTTAGTGACTGAACAACAACTAATCCAAAATGACTAATGTCTTTATAAGCAGAGGGAACTAGGACAGAGACACCCACAGAGGAGACATCGGTGAGAACATGGAGAAGGCAGGGGTCTGCCCAGCCAAGGAGAGAGGCCGCCAAAGGAACTGGTCCTGCTGATACCCTGATTTCTGACTTTCAGCTTCCAGAACTCTGAGAAAATAAATTTCTGTTGTTGAAGCCCCCAGTCAGCAGTGCTTTGTTATCACAGTCTGAACAGACTAATACAGCACTAAACGTAATGTGAGCCCCGGTGAAACTGTTATCATTTTATTTTTCACATTGCTGGATTGATGACTCCAATATTCATCATCTTTTTATTTTATCTGTATCCATGAACCTGAACTTGAACTTGTTCAATGCCTTCATTTTAGTTTGCTGAAATTCTTGTGCAGGAACACAGTGGAAGAAAGGACTCTAGGCTAACAAGCTTTATTTCTAGATTCCTTATCTTTAGGGGTAAGAATTTGGAATTAGAGAGCATTGCTTGTACCATCTGTCTTGACCTTTACTAGTTGTTGCTGACTTCTGACACATCTTCTAAAAATAGGCAACAGTCAGTCAGTTCAGTTGCTCAGTCATGCCCAACTCTTTGTGACCCCATGGACTGCAGCACTCGAGGTTTCCCTGTCCATCACCAACTCCTGGAGTTTGCTCAGACTCATGTCCATTGAGCCAGTGATGCTATCCAACCATCTCATCCTCTGTCATCCCCTTCTCCTCCTGCCTTTAATCTTTCCTAGCATCAGGGTCTTTTCTAATGAGTCAGTTCTTTGCATCAGGTGCTCAGAGTACTGGTGCTTCAGCTTCAACAATAGTCCTTCCAATGAATATTCAGGACTGATTTCCTTTAGGATTGACTGGTTTGATCTCCTCACTGTCCAAGGGACTCTCAGGAGTCTTTTCCAACACCACAGTTCAAAAGCAACAATTCTTTGGTGCTCAGCTTTCTTTATGGTATGAAAAGATATAAAAAAGGCATAGTCAGTGCCTTTGTAATTGGTGAAGGCATGGCAACACACACAGATACAGACACAGACACACAGACACACACACAGACACAGAGAAATACACACACACGCATGCAGAGGAACAGATACACGCTCCTCTTTTCCAGATACTTTACTGCCTTCGTTACTCTGTTCCTATTACACTTGTGGATAAAAAATTAAGCAAACAGATGCAGTAATGATTTCTCCTGTTCAGTGAGACTATGTCACCCCATCACACCAAACAGAGACGCAATGAAGCATTCCAGGCATTTTTTGCTGAAATACTGCTAACTGGCCTCAAGTGGGTATTATATATCCGAGGAGTCTATGTCCAGTAGTTTAGGTACCTCAGGACTTGATTAATTAATAGAGAAAAGTAAGTCACACTACAGCTAATTAAAATTTAGTTCAAAACATCATTCTTCGAGTTCTTCTTTAAGGGCCAGAGCGGAGTAATTAACTCTCTGCCATGACGATAGCTAAACACAGAGGTGTCATCTGCAGCAGGTTTTAAGGGAATGAGAGTGTTGAAGTGGAACGTGGTGCTTGTGTTTGCTGATTTAGCATCACTCGGGGGCAGCAGAGACAGAAACCAAGGGAGAGGCAGGTGCCAGAGACAGATTTCATGAAAGATCCCAGGGGCAGAGCTGAGGCTGGCAGATGGACCATTAACAGAAATCTGGTGTGAAGTGCAAAGACCCCGATCACAGGATGTTCTAAAGCAGTGATCCAGGAAGCCGGCTTCCATGTAAACCCAGGGGCTGTCATGAACCCTGTGGCAAATGGTTGAATAGCTCCTCTTTGCCACCACTGTCTGTATTGGGCTACTCCATTACCCAGCAGCTTCACCTGGCAGCATCTTTAAGACATTGCACCCACAAATCTTAAGTTTATTTTCTATCCAATTAGTTCTTCCATTTGGTTGCTAATCTACTCAATTTCTTTATTTTTTTTTAGGGTCAAAGTCATCAATTTTGTACCTGCTCTAATAGTGGCAGCATTGAACCTGTTCTTGAAGGAAAGGGTGTCTGTTGCCTTGGTGCAGCTTGTCTAATGGAGGATGACATCATTTATTGTGGCTTGCTCTGTTAACAGTTTCTTCCCTTAAGGTCTATCCCCACATCTGTGATCAACTCTATCCCATGTGTGCTGCTGCCACTACGCTTACACATAAGACAGCAAACTCTTAGTTTCCATCTCTATCTTGAGAAACTAGATATACAAATGGACAGTGGCCAGAGGACATGTATAAAAATAGAACTTTGGCTCACGACCTGCAGCAACCTGCCCAGGAAACCAACCCTTTGTCTACCGTAAACAGCCCAGAATGCCATCTCTATGTTAAACTTGTAGGAAGTCAGGCACTGTCTCCAGTGACAATCCAGGAGGCTAGACTATTAACTCCTGTAACAATTATCCCAAAATGGCGAGGACATGATTAATAACTGACAGCTTCCCTAATGTGTGTCCCTGCTTCCAATTTAGGACGAACCAGCCAAATATACTCCCGTACTGATTCTGAATCCCCTGCTTCTATGTGCTATAAACTTCCTCAGGCCAATGGCCTCCACTCAGGGTACATGCTCCTGAAAGCATGCCCTATTTTGCACAATAAATCTCTCCCACCTCTCCCTGACTTTGGGTCTTTCCCAGAATGTCAGTGATCTTCTTGTTAGCTCAAGCTCAGAAGATCCTTTAGTTTTCTCATTTGTTTTTCCTTCACTTATTTCTACAACATTTTCCTTTTCTGTCTTCTCTCTTTATTGTTATTAATACTTTTTGGAGTAAAACAAAAACAAGACATGATAGGTATGTGTGTCCCTAGCCTCGCCTTTCACGATTTCATTTCATTGTAGGCTCCACATCTACTTCATTTAGCAACAGTTGCTACTGTTATTCGGCTTGCCATCACCCTCGTTCCCTTGCATGCCTGCTCAGTTGTGTCTGACTCTTTGCGATCTCAAGGACTGTAGCCCACCAGGCTCCTCTGCCCATGGGATTTCCCAGACAAGAATACTAGAGCAGGTTGCCATTTCTTCCTCTAGGAGATCTTCCCAACTCAGGGATCAAACCCACATCTTCTCTGTCTCCTGCATTGGCAGGTAGATTCTTTACCACTGAGACACCCAGTAAGACCTTTATATTAATTAACAATTAACATTGAGATATATTATGCTTTATTGAACTAGGAAGGAAGCAGTGGAGAAAGAACAGGAGCTTCATGACCTGATGCCTTTCTAGGTGGGAGAGGAGAGAAAGGAGAGTCAGAAGTCAACGATGACTGTGATATTTTGAAGACCAATGATGGGACTATGGTCATGCTTATAAAAGCAGAAGTGGCAGACTGAGCAAAGGGCCTTGTAGCAGAGAATGCCAGCCGTCCACTGGGATGCATGCTGTCCACTCCTTTTGAGCACAAAACAGAACCCCTGTCACAGCCCCGTTGCTCTTAGGTGTGTCCAGAGGTTATTGTTCTGGCCAACGTGGTTGAGCAGAAATGCCACTGTGGGCCAGAGCCTTTAAGATCAAGGTCTACTTCCTCTTCACTGCCTTCTCCTGGCCAAGATGGCCAAGGGCAGAGTGGCCCGGAAGCCATGTGCTGAAGATGGAATCAACGACCTTGGGAACAGAGCCATCAGCAAAACGGAGCAGCTGTCCTGGTTGATTACCCATTCCAGACTCTAACACTCGGAATACTTTGGGACATCTTGTTAAAGCAGCTTAACCTATATATTTTAATGCAGGTAAGTTTGAGTCATATATTCTCAGAGGACTATACTTACACTGAAAGCACATTATTTGAGTACTTGTAATTCTCTGGGCTTTATGTGAGGCCCCCAGAATATAAACCTGGATAACACAGTGCTCACGGTGGGTTGATCAGATAGACAAGCAACACAACACGATCAACACCCTAGCCAAGTGGGTCAGAAGCATGGAGGCCATTCACAACTCACATCTCAGAACCAGAAGGAAGACCAGAAACTAAGCAAACAAATGACTAAAAGCCAGAGAGTGGCCACACAACATTTCTTTCAAAAATGCATTACTCTATTCAGAGCAAGTTCACCTGACCTTCACTCAGAGATCATTTACTTTTATCTGACATATAGTTCTAACTATTTTGATTCCTGACTGTCTGACACCACTCAGAATGAGGCCCAGAGCCATGAAATCACCGCATGAAAGAAAAATGAAACGTTGGGTGCACACCCTCCTAGGTCCTCCAAGAAGGTTTCCAGAATCATGATGCATGGAACCTGTGCCACAGCCTTTAGCAAATTTCATCCAAAGTGACCAAGACCAATGTAGGGACTCTGGATATTTCTTCATGTATCTGGAAATTTATCTGGGGGGAACTACTTGTTCTCTGACAGCTGGATGAGCTGTCTGAACCTCCATTTCCTCATCTATAAAATGAGGATAGAAATCCATGCCACTGACAAGGTCGATGCCAGGTTCAGGACTTTGTATAGGTAGAAACAATTAGCATAGTCTTGGGACATGATAGACAGTCAGCAATGGTTGGCATCCCTATAGTTGTTATTATTATTGATTGTTGCAGGGGTGAATATCACCTCCCTAATTAGACCATCTCCTTTTTGAAGGCAGGGACCATACACGAGAATTCTTTTTAGTTGCTCTAGCTTTTGGGCTAGAGTCTTGCTTTTGGTACATAGGTAATAAATATCTGTTGAATGAAGAAATCTGATTGTGTAATACAGTCATTTACATACCACGTATTAAAGTATTGATGATAACATCGTTAAAAGTACCAGTGTCATTTACGTCTGTCTTTCCTTTATGTGCTGAATGTCTTCAACATCTTACCTGGAGGCCACCATGGCTGTCATCATGCTTATTTGCTGCGAAGATAGAAATACAGTCCTTTGAAAATTATTATCTTGTAAAGTTCTCCTCTGCTAGATCTCAATTAAAGGGCTGAAAGTATGACATCTTTTTCTTTCTCAAGATGAAAATGAATGACTCTAATTCATGGAGAATCTTGTTACTCTGCCTATTCATTTTAATCTCCAGAAGGTAAGAAGATAATGTACTCATGATGGTAAAATCAATAGCCTCGTGTACTGTTCCAACAATGAATTCTTGTAATTATATATTATCCATTCGTTGATGTGATGAACATCTCAGATAGGGCACGGCCAATCGCAATCTGCTTTTTTCTCATTTCCATATGTTTCTTTACTTCTTCTTTTATTCCTCAGCCTAGATGTTTCTCTCTAAATCAACATCGTTCAAAAGAGAAATAAGTGTCAGTTTATACATAGCTACAAACTATTTTGCACACGTTCTCTGAGACCACTCTTCTTCCTGCAGAATTTGTACTCTGAGAAGTGGGGAAAATCATGCCACGTGAAGCACAGACTTACTTAAATGAGCCCGTCCTCCCAAGTTCAGAAAGTGATAAAAAGGATTGTCTTTTGTCAGTTATTAACTTATTATAGTCATTATAAAAATAATGAAATTATATTAGAAGAACTGGAAACAATAAATAAAAGTAAAATTCATATGCCCATCACACATATGCCCAACAGCTCCTGTTAACATGCTGGTTACAGTTTAATCCCTGAAATTATTAGTTATGCTGTAGCTAGCTTTTTTATTGTGGTAAAACATAAGTAAGATTTGCCATGTTAACCACTTTCAGTGTGTAATTCAATGGCACTAAATACATCATAGTGTTGAGCTACCATCACCAAGTATCTATTTCCAGAACATCGTCTCAAACCGTAGCCGATTTTATATACGTATGCACGTGCATATGTACACCTATATGTATGTATCTGTCTATCTGTCTGTCTATCTTTCTATAACAAGAAGTAGGTTCTGCTTACTAAGTCAACTCACTTTGGGAATCACCTGTTTCAGCAGCCAGCATGCATTCCCCTAACCAAGAGAGGTTCTGTATCCCAGAGAGTCTTTTAAGCTTTCCACTTCAACTGAATAAAGAGAGTGCAATCATACCACACCTGTTCTCTAGGTTTGCTGGGATGAGAAAAGTCTACATCAAATGCAGATGTGCTCTGTAACCTACACAGTGTCACACAAATGTTACTTATTTCTTTAGTCCCCTTGTGTGCTCAGATCTTCTCTATTTCACTTATAATACCTGAGAGACCACAGATGCCTGCTGTCTAGGAACCCACAAGCCTTTATGCTCCAGTTGAAATGTCTGCTTACGCTGTATTCCTGCCTGAGCCTCTGCAACAGTCCCACTGCCCCTCAGCTCCTTTCCCTTCTCCTCCCCCGACGATCTTCAGACTCTGGTTGTACTGACATCTGCAAAACGCTCCCTTCTGCCCCCCACCCAAGTTCTCCAAAAATCTTTGTTTCAGCAGGGATTGAAATACCACCTCCTCTTTGACATCTTCCCAGCTACTAGGAGAAGAGATGGCAAATGCATGTTGAACCAGGGCTGGTGTACATCCAGTCATTCCTCTCTCTCAGTCACCAGTTTCCCAGGTGGCTCAGTGGTAAAGAGTTCACCTGCCAGGGCAGGAGATGCAAGGGATGCAGGTTTGATCCCCGGGTTGGAAAGATCCCCTGGAGGAGGAAATGGTAACCCACTCCAGCGTTCTTGCCTGGAGAATCCCATGGGCAGAGGAGCTTGGCGGACTACAGTCTATGGGGTCACAAAGGACACGACATAAGGACTAACCAACAGTAACAACTGCACGCACAACACACAGTTAATCCCACAGGAACATGACGTTAATGATGCTCAGATCTGAGGTTAACTTTTATCTGTGCTTTCTGCCTGGTTTGAATAAGTGCACCTCAGAGAAAGAGACCCTGTCTCTCTAAATGGATGGAATCAACTTGGGGCAGGGAGGGGGCTGGCAGGGAATGGTGGGGGGAGTCCCGAGTGTGAGGACCCCCTGAGACATTGGGCTGTTCTGATGATTGCTCTTGACAGAGACTCTCAGTTTCCCGATCCTTTAGCAGTAAGATGTGGGGTGCCATCTAGGAAGTCACAAAACCTTTCCTTTCTGACCCTGCATTTGAGCAAATGGCTTTCCCTCTCTATATACTCCCTTATTTGACACTGGTTGAAGTTGGCTGTGGGCTTCAGCTTTTCCTAAATGTGTATTGAATTTCTGTTTTCCCTTGAAAGGGCTACACACTCCTCCTTTCTTGGTGAGCTGTGATTAATAAATGTCACGGGTGCTTTTTCTGCTTTGTAATCCTGCTCGTGGGGATAGGAGTGGCCGCTCCAACTGTGGACCTTTAAGTCAGGCCTGTCCAGAGTTTGGGATCCACTGGTGGGTGGAGAGGCGCTCCAGGATACAGGCTACTGGAGACGACACCCTGTCCCTCTGTCCTCCTCCACTCCTGACAACACACCCAGCTCCCGGTTAGCTTTGCCTCGAGACACGCCCCAGGGCTGTGGCTCCATCTGACCAGCCACCAGACTCGTCAGTTTCCACTTCTCACTCTCAGACTGGAGTTGGCTCTGACTCTCTCTGGGTGTGTTCCCTCTTTCCTTCTCTGAATGACTCATCCCATCCTCAGTCCAACTCTGGCCTTCAGGATCCCACTGCTGCAGCACCAGCGGTGCTCGTGTGCTGCTGCAGATAGTGTGACTGGGTCATTTAAGAGAACTGAACCCCTTCATAGTCATGTGTGTGCTAAATCACTTCGGTCGTGTCCAACTCTTGTGACCCTGTGGACTGTAGGTCACCAGGCTCCTCTGTCCACGAGATTCCCCAGGCAAGAATACTGGAGTGGGCTGCCATGCCCTTCTCCAGGGATCTTCCCAACCCAGGGATCAAATCCAAGTCTCTTTCATCTCCTGCATTTGCAGGTGGTTTCTACACCGTGAGCACCACCTGGGAAGTCCTATGGTCTCCAAACAGCATCCATTCAACACTAGCTTGGCCCTGAAGCAGGCACCCATCTCATCATGTTTCGAAGCAATTGTAGATCTCGCTGGCCAGTCCAGTGAGGACAGTCAGCAGAGATGACTGTCTGACAGGGGTCTGTGTGACGCTAGGTCTCTCGGTTCTGAGCAGCTTTCTATGTGGGTCCCAGAACTGCCTGGCTTGCCAAGACTGAAGTTGTGGAAGAGAATTGCCGCCCTCGCTGCAACTCTGCTGGTCGGCACCCACTGTGTGGTGGGAGAGGGTGGAACCAGCCAACAATAGGAGGAACAGCAGATGTCCACAGGGAGCGTAGACAGGGCAGCCACTGAAAGGCTCCAAGTCCTAAGTTAAGACAATACAGACGGCGGCAGGATTCTGGGAAACAACTGCCGCAGATAGCACCATCTGGCAGCAGCAGAAGAGATTTTGTTTTGAAAAGAGTTTGAGATTCTTTACATATATCACTGGGTTTTAAAACTGTGTTTTTAGAAGCAAACAAAGCTATACATGTCCTATGTGCTGTGATCCATTACCCAGTCATGTCCGATCTGTGCGACCCCATGGACTGCAGCCTGTCAGGCTCCTCTGTCCATGAGATACTCCAGGCAAGAATACTCGAGTGGGTTGGCATGCCCTCTTCCACAGGATCTTCCTGACCCAGGGATTGAACCTGTGTCTCTTATGCCTCCTGCATTGGCAGGTAGATTCTTTACCACTGCACCACCTGGGAAGCCCATATTTTATCTATAGTAGTGTGTATATGTCCCAATACCAACCTCCCAATTTATCCTTCCCTCCTCCCCTCTCATAACCATCAGTTTCTTTTCTACATCTGTGACTCTATTACGGAGTAAAGTGAGGCAGAGAAAGGCAAATATCATATGCTATCACTTCTATGTGGAATCTTAAAAAAAGGGTACAAATGAACTTATTTACTTACCTTCAATCAAGGACATGAGAAATGGCCCTCATGGACCTTGGGCACAGTTGTGCACACCTGCGTGTGGTTGCTGGTGGCAGTCACTCAGCTAAAATGTATATTTCAGTGTGTATGAGAACAGACATGCATTGACTCATGTGATGTCTGTGTTAAGTAACTAGCGACCTATGCAAAGTAACTCAACGGAACACCCAGGGATGGTTTGGAAGGTGGAAGGGAGAGAGACGCACATGACTTGAAATAGCATTTATAGCACAATTTAATGGAGAATGGCGAGGATTAGAGCATCTCTGTAGATGCTTTGCCGTCTCTGGGTGAGAAGGTGTTATATAAATAGCATTACAGTGATTACTATAAATATGCATAATTTACATTTGCATACAATTCTTGCTTCAAAATCATAATGGTCTATTTTCGTACTTGTTTCTAGCTGTATCCCTGGCAAAGCAGAACAGACCTGCTTACTGGGTCTGACTGATCCCACAGAGAAGAGCAGGGGAGGGACTTAGAAGGACAGCATCAACTTAGGCAAAGGAGACGAGGCACAGGGCACAGCCATAGCATCACCTGGCGATGGGCTGTATTTCCTGCAAATATAAGGATTACAGTTCCACCCACCTGACACTTTCTGCTTTCAGTGGCTCAGTGACACTCCCTTCCCCTGCTTTGTAACATGTACCACTGAAGGATTTCAAGCAGGAAAATAACATAACTAATTTTTAGTTTAAAGAGATCATTTCAGGGTTAGGATAAGACTGAAGCCAGGAAGACCAATGGGGAGAGAAGGTGCTGATGAACTAAAGCAGGAAGAACAGAGGTGGTTGTAAAGATGGATTTGACCGAAGATGAAGAGGTAGGACTTAGAGGGTGATTTGAGGTTGAGGAACCGATCGTGTGTGGGAAAGAGAAATCTAGAAGGGAGCTCCAACTTTCTGGGTTTCTACTTTGGTGTTGTTGCTCAGTCACTCAGTCATGTCCAACTCTTTGCAACCCCATGGACTGCAGCAGGCTAGGCTTCCCTGCCCTTCACTATCTCCCTGAGTTTGCTAAAACTCATGTCCATTGAGTCAATGATGCCATCCAACCATCTCATCCTCTGTCCTTCCCTTCTCCTCTTGCCCTGAGTCTTTCCCAGAATCAGGGTCTTTTTCGTTGAGTCAGCTCTTTGCATCAGGCGGCCAAAGTATTGGCGCTTCAGCTTCAACATCAGTTCTTCCAAAGAATATTCAGGGTTAATATCCTTCAGGATTGATTGGTTTGATCTCCTTGCTGTCCGAGGGACTCTCAATAGTCTTTTCCAACACCACAGTTCAAAAGCATCAATTCATTGGTGAGAAAGCAGTTAATCTTGTTAGGCTCTAGCTCCTTAGGCCACAGCAATCCCAAATCCTGTGTGCCTCCACCCAACCCAATCAATAACCCCTTGCAGCTTCCTAGATCCCATATCCTTGTCAGCATGGATTTTGAAATTGGACAGAGCTGGCTTCTAACACGACTGTCCTAGCTTGAGCTGTTATAACAAGTACCGCAGATTGGGCAGCTTAAACAACAGACACGTATTTCTCACTGTTCTGGAGTCTGGGAAATCCAACATCAAACGGCCAGTTGATACAACTCCTGGTAGGACTCTCCTCCTGGCTGTGTGCTCAGATGGTCATGTGTGCTCGTAGAGAGCAAGTGAGCTCTGGTCGCTTTTTCCTTTTATAAGGAAACGATTCCCACTGTAACAGCTCAACCCTCATAACCTGACCTAAACCCAACCACCTCCCAACACCATCACACTGGGAGTTAGTGCTTCAACATATGAATCTGGGGGGACATAAACATTCAGTCCATAACAACTCATTAACTTTGGTCTTAGGCAAGTTATTAAACCTCTCGGTGACTGTTTTCCCAAGCATTTCATGGGAAAATAACACCTCCCTCACGTATTTGGTGCATGGATTAATTTAGGCAATGTATAGGAAAGGCTTGTTCTGAGAAAGTGCTTAATAAATGTCAGTGCCATTCTACTTAACATGTTTCATTAATGGACCAATTTATTTATCAACATCCTGCCTATTTATTAATGTACAAAAAATATTTGCTTGGACAATCTCCATGAATCCTACACAAAGTTAGACTCATTTAAAAACTTATCTAAGGCGGTTTGCAGATGATAACCAGGAAATGTTGGTTTGGATCTTGTTCATCAAAATTTCCCAAACTTAATGCTCTCATGATCTCTCATTTTATTAAAACTAATAAACTCTTTCTCTTCCAGGACATGGATAAAGATTGATTACAATCTAACAGGAAATCCTTTGTATGAATATATATTTTGTAAGCCAAGTCATCTATTCTTCAGTGGAGAGAACTTAATATTACCAGCCAAGCCTCATATTCCATAAGAGTGACCTGGTAGCCTATTAATGATCAAAGCCTATTTTTAAATTCCTGGCATTTCCCACCTCCCCTCCCCCCATGGAGAGTCAATGTGACATTTACAGAAGGAAATCTGCTTGGCTGTGTGTTTCCAAATGTCCATTTGTCTCAAATCAATGTTATTTTCAAAGAAACCTTCTGGTTTTGTTTTGCATGAGCTTAGAGAACACATTTAAAAGGTTGCCAAAGGCCACCTTCCATCAGTTTGGAAAATTCTGACAGTTTTGCTTCTATTACTTTTCAGAAAATGAAGAGTCTGCTTCGGTGCAAAGGAATTCAGAACACAAGTCTTTACTGCTCCAACCTTGTTGGAGCAATACTTACACCTATGAAAGCAAAACAATTTCCTCAGCATCAAAAAAAGAAGTAAAACCTGTGAAATGCTCCTGACATTATAAGATATATTTTAAGTTCGCTTGAGGCATGGAGCTGTTAGTGCTGGTTAGACTTCCTCGTCCATTTTTAGACCTAGAAGGGGGCTTCCCTGGTAGCTCAGCTGTAAAGAATCCTCTTGCAATACAGGAGATGCAGGTTCAGTTCCTGGGTCAGGAAGATCCCCTGCAGGAGGAAATGGCAACCCACTCCTGTATTTTTGCCTAGGAAATCCCATGAACAGAGGAGCCTGGCAGGCTACAGTCCATGGTGTCTCAAAAAGTCAGATACAACTGAGCGACTGAGTGTGCAAGCAAGACCTAGAACAATAGACTTTTGGAGACATTTGAGGTCATCTGGACTGACCACTTATCCTCCAGGGAGGGAAAGTTAGTTCTGGAGAAATTCAATGTTTTCCTAAAGTCACATGAAGAAACTGCCAGCATTAGAACCCAAGTTCCTGACTCCTAGTCTCCCATCCTTTCCACAGTGTCTTTTCTTTCCCTACCTTATTTACTTCGGATAAAATACGATTTCCCTGAAGTCTCATCTCCCTGGGTATAATGATAGAAATACTAAACAATTTTGTCATACCTTTCAGAAAACTAAATGTAATACTTCTATGGCAAAGCAGACTCATATTACTTACTTACTAGTTTAGTTGAGGTCACAACAGGAGATGGATAGGTGTAAAACACCATAAGGAATTTTAAGAAGAAATTGTAAAAGGAGGTATCCTGATAAGCTGAAGAACACAGATTCTGTGGAAAAGGCAGGCTGAAGAGTGATCAGTCACAGTGGAGACAAGGCACCTGTGCATGCGTGCTCAGCCACTCAGTTGTGTCTGACTTTTTTGACCCCATGGACTGTAGCTTGCCACGCTCCTCTGTCCATGGGATTTTCCAGGCAAGAATACTGGAGTGGGTAGTCATTTCCTTCTCCAAGGGATCTTCCCGACCAAGTAATCAAACTCACATCTCCTGCATTGGCAGGCAGATTCTTTATCACCATTCATATAGTGTTTATTAAATGCCAGTGCATGCGTGCATAGAGGCTCAGTCATGTCCGACTCTTTTCAACCCCATAGACTGCAGCCCTCCAGGTTCCTTTGTCCATGGGATTTTCCAGACAAGAATACTGGAGTGGGTTGTCATTTCCTCCTCCAGGGGATCTTCCCAACCCAGGGATCAAATCCATATATCCTGAGTCTCCTGCATTGTCAGGGGGATTCTTTACCACTGCGCCACCTGGGAAGCCTTTTAAATGCCAGACCCAAGGTTAAATCCCTTCTCTATATTATCTAGTTTAATGTTCATGATAAAGCAGGTCTTATCATCACCATCTTATAACCTGGAAACCAAGCATTAGAAGGTTAAAGAATTTTCTCAAGAAGGATCTGAGCCTAGAAACATGGGTCTGAAGCCCCAGGTGAGCTTGCCACTGGGCTGCGTCCCCTGCCTGGGTCCCTCTGTGGATGCAGGGGCTTGACTGCACTGACTCCATCTTTCTTGTACTCATGCATTGAGTTTAAGATCTGTGAGCTTAAAGAGTCTCAGGTGTTTTTCCAATGTGGTAATGTCCCTGTGAGCAGACTCTAATGTACTGGCTGAACCAACCCTCTCTCAGGGGCTGACAGCACCTGCCACTGAAAAGGGAACTAGCCTGGCCATTCGCATCAGATGAGCCCCCTACCCCCATTGGCCTACATACACAGTATATGCCCATAAAATAGCGTTTGGGCTTAGTATGCAAATCAGTGCCTTATTTGTTCAATGTTTAGGATACTTCTCTCTGTGATCTAGAAAAATACAAGAGGTAAAGACCAGAGGGACTTCTCTGGTGGTCCAGCGGCTTAGACTCTGCCCTTGCAATGTAGGGGGCCTGGGTTTGACCCCTGATCAGGGAACCAGATCCCACGTGCTCAACTAAGAGTTTCCTTGCCACCTCTAAAGACCCAAGGCAGCCAAGTAAGTAAATAAATAAATATTTGGGACTTCCCTGGTGTTCCAGTGATTAAGACTTCACCTTTCAATGCAGAGGGTTTGATCCATAGTCAGGAAGATAAGATCCCACATGCCTTTCAGCCAAAAAATACTGAAACATAAAACAGGAGCAGTATTGTAATAAATTCAATAGAGACTTTTACAGTGGTCCACATCAAAAAACAAACCTTAAAAAAAAAAAAGACTAGAAAGTTCGGTAGGAACTGCTCAAGCTCATGTAAGTCGTTACTTCCTAAACTGAAAAAGAGCCCCCGCTTAACTTCTTCAGTATCTCCTACCTGTGTAGTCTTTGTCTAGGTGTTTAATGTTTGACTGTGAATCTTATACATGTGTGCATGCTAAGTTGCTTCAGTCATGTCTGACCCCATGGACTGCATCCCATCAGACTCCTCTGTCCGTGAGATTTCCCAGGCAAGAATTACTGAAGTGGGTTGTCATTTCCTCTTCCAGGGCATCTTCTGACTCAGGGATCAAACCCATGTCTCTTGCGGCTCCTGAATTGCAGGTGGATTCCTACCACTGAGCCACAAGGGAAGCCCGAATGTTACATACACAGCTGTTCATTATTATTATCATCATTATTTGACATTACACTTCGTTGCTGTTGTTGTTCAGTCACTAAGTCATGTCTGAATCTTTGTGACCTCATGTCCTGCAGCACACCAGGCTCCTCTGTCCTCCACTATCTCCTGGCGTTTGCTCAAATTCACATGCATTGAGTTGGTGATGTTAACCATCTCATTCTCTGTCTCTTCCTTCTCGTTTTGCCTTCAGTCTTTCCCAGCATCACTTTAAATTTCATTATTCACTCATCACTTAGCAAGTACCAAGTGCTCTTTCTCTGCATAAACAAAACTGTTAATGTTGAGAATCCAAACACAAAAGATCTAGTCTCTGCTTTGTAACATTTATAATAAAATATCCATTTATTAATTGGGTCATTTGGTGAAAATAAAAAGTTGTTAGGATATATGCCAGAAAATGTGGAGCAAATAATCATGATCACTAATAATTAATAATGAGTAGCTAATTTGAAAAATGCTACCTCCATTGAACTCATTGTTTACCAGGCATTGTTGTAGGCACTTCACCTACTTTCTCTTTTGTTCTTACTAGGAAGATCCCTTGGAGAAGGGATAAGCTACCCTCTCCAGTATTCTTGGGTTTCCCTTGTGGCTCAGCTGGTAAAGAATCCGCCTGCAATGTGGAAGACCTGAGTTCTAATCCCTGGGTAGGGAAGATCCCCTGGAGAAGGGTGGCCTGGAAAATTCCAAGGACTGTGTACTCCATGGGGTTGCAAAGAGTCAGACACAACAGAGCGACTTGCAATTCACTTCACCTCACCTCATAGGCTTTAAGAAGTAAGATAACTCGCTTAAGGTTATTTACACAGCTGGTCAAATTTAAAACCAGGTCTGCTAGATTCAAAGCACACACCCTTCACCACCCAGTACCAGAAAATACATAGGTAAATCAGAATTTTCTCTAAAAACTAGTGGAGACATGGAGTTAGCTAACGGAAAGAGTGCATTTGTATTCCAGAGAGTTGTGCAGAATAATTTAAAACCTACTTATCGTGCTTAATTTCACTTAAGTTTCACAAACTGAAAGTGCTTGTTCTCACACAACAGCCCAAAGCTCAACTCGGCTGTCAGGTATGACACTGGCTAGCATAGAACCCATATTCCTACTTCAGCAGTATAATTTTTTGGTGGATAAAATCTTTCGACATTGGGGATCTGGGAGAAGAAGTGGTAAGAGGAGCCTTTGGTCATCAGGATACTTGTCACGAGCAAGTAAGGCTGTTGACAGGCAGAGCAAGTCACTGGAGCCTGGACTCCATTCCTGGGAGCAAGGGCCATGCCTGGGGACTTACTGTAGACAGCATGTAATCCTCAAATTCATGGAGACAGGTCAATACTCCCTCCCCAGTCTCCAGCATCCCCAGAGCCTCCCAGAGCCAAGGACGAGGTGGTCCAGGGATATTTCTGGTCTGATTCTCTGTTGTTATTAAAGCATGAACATCTCTTTCCATTTTAAAAAGGATCGCTTGTTCCATGCGATTCTTTTAGCATGACATTGAAAAAGAACCATTTACAGATTTTTCTCAAAAAATGAAAAACACTTAAAGTCTGTGTTTCACCCTGTATTCTGAGCTGCTTTAGAGCTCATCCATGACAACCAGGTGTAATGGAGACACACAGGCCAATTGTGATGGGATTACACACACTGATTGTTTGGTTGGGAGAAGCAGTTCCAGTGTGTTTAAGATCTGTTTGGGTCCATACTCACGTGCACCACACATGTTAATAACTTTTTATATTTGCAGAATGAGAGATGAGGTGGGAGAGCAGAAAAAGCCTATCTCATCACTATTCTTTCTTTCAGCACAAAAAAACACAGACAGGAGGAAGAAAGACTCAAGTGAAAAATGGAACCTGTGTCAATTTCACAACTCTGCAGGAAGCACTTTCGGGTGATGGAGAGAAAAAGACTAAACATGAGTGGAAGAGGAAGGATATTATGTACAAGAGAACCTGAGATGACCTTTAAGAGATGCTCTTGAGTTTGAACAAACTCCAGGAGACAGTGAAGGACAGGCAAGCCTGGAGTGCTGCAGTCCATGAGGTCTCAAACAGTCGGACACAACTAAACGACTGAACAACACCACCAAACACAATTCCATGTGTCCCAAAGACAATGACACTGTCCCTCCTGGTTATGATCTTCTCTGAATAAAAAGTGACTTGCTGCCTGCACTGAAGCTCATCATAAATCCTTGAAATAAGACTTTTGGAATGAGATGCCATTTATTCAGTGAACAAATGAGAACAAACGTTCTCGAACTGCGCTGGCTTTTCATTCTGCGTCATGAGCAGTCTGAAAAAAAAGCTATGAGGTTGACTATTATTCTACCAGTAGTTTAACTATTGCTGAAAAATAAAGCAAAAAAAAAACCCAAAACACTTCTACTGAAAGTTACTATAGAATTGGGTTTCCCTCGCATCTGTGTGATAAATGGAATAACTCCATCTTTGTAAAGAAGCATCCCAGTGAATAAAACATGGCAGCAAGTTGCCACTGCTTTGCACTTGGCTTCCCTGGTAGATAAAAGTTTACTGATAACTTTTTTACCACCTATGAGCTGAGAAAGAAGTGGAATATTTAATTAGAAAAGGAAAAGCAAGGCATAGCAAATAAAAATTTCAGATCACCCCCGATACTCCATTTTTGCAAATTGTTTCTGCTTCAGCGAAGCAGTTAAAATCAGGCAGATTCATTTGACTTGTGTTTTTACCACTGCTCCATCCTTTCCCATATCATACTCCATTGGCTCTGGTTTCAGGAAGCCTGGAGACCAGGTTAACCACTTTCCATCCCCTGCTTGCACAGAGTTGAACAAGACAAGGAAGGCTGCGGGTGTGAGCTCTAGGAATGGCCTCTGCCATCTCGCCTGGTCTCTGCTCCTTCTGATTTGATTCCCAGCTATTCTCTGCAGTTGCTTCTGCCCCAGACAATCCACCTGGACACAGACATGGGCTAAGTCCCAGCTGCTCACCTTTCACATCACCCCAGAGACTTCAGGAAGGAGCTCTTCCTCCCAAGGATGTTCCCCCTAGACCAACTGACCAGTAATCGGTACAACACATGGCCCCCTTCCCCGTGGCCCTGGGGTGACCCATGTGGTGCGGGCAGCCCTCGGCAGTTTATGCGCAACAGTGAACTGAGAATTCTGACAGTTTTCTGATTATTATCTGCAACAACACTTGATTTCCCATCTATGGAAAACTAGTCCACATTGTGCAGTCCTCACGCTGTAGCCCTCCTCCCTGGCCAATGACTCAAGTAGTCAGCAAATACTTAAATGCCTGCATTGCTCCAAGCTTCAGCAGTCAAAACACAACAATAAAACAAAAATAGTCCCTGCTTGTCAGGGTGCATGGTTGAGATCCTTCAGTGTGGGGAAAAACAGGAGAATCAAGGCAGTTTATCCCATTCTACACCTGCTTTTGTGTGATGAGGAAATAGCAGACTTCTCCAACTTGACGCCAAGAATCTAACTGAAAAGAAGACATCATAGACTAATTTGTTATTCTCATCCTGTGTTGCAGTTGCTGCTGCTCTGAATGGCTCACTTTCTTAAACCATTGGGACGTACTGATTCTAGTTGGGGAAAATTCCTGCACAGGCATACAATTTAAATCTGTTGGAAGAGGAATAACATTTTACAAAGTTTTAAAAAAATTTTTTTAAATAAATATCTCTGACATAGATATTTATTTAATTAATTTTTTAGCAGAGAATTTTATTTTTAAATTAATTTTTACTGGAGTAGAATTACTTTATTGCAAAACAGAAATAGATACAGATGTAGGGATCAGACATATGAGCACCAAAGGGGAAAGGTGGAGTGGGAGTGAATTGGGAGATTAGGATTGACACATATATACTACTGATACTATATACAAAATAGATAACTAATGAGAACCTACTGAATAGCACAGGGAACTCTACTCAGTGCTCTGTGGTGACCTAAATGGGAAGGAAATCCAAAAAAGGGAAATATGTATAGATATAGCTGATCTACTTTGCCGTACAGCAGAAACTGATGCAATATTGTAAAGCAACTATACTTCAATAAAAATTAATATTTTTTTGGTCATACCACATAGCATGTGGGATCCTAGTTCCTCAACCAGGGATCAAACCTGTACCCCCTGTATTGGAAGCACAGATTCTTAACCACTGGACCACCAGGGAGTCTCATTTTTACAGTTTTAGCCATTCAAACCCAGTGTGGGACAAATATAGATTTTCCATCTGAGAGGAAACTGACCTGTCTATAGCAATACAAGCCCCTGGCATTCATGGGATTGCCAGTCAGTATAATATGCTGGGGGAAAATGACTAATAATAACAAAACAGAACAAGTACATGATATAAAAATTGGCCAGATATTTTAGCAAGATGGACTTGAGAAAGCTGATGCATTTGTTTTAGAGACTGATAAACTATGCTGGAATATTTTCTTACTAGTGGTTCAGGCCAAACATCTGTGAAGTCCCTAAGGACAAAATAAATGTTCCATTATTACTGTATCTGAGAAGAGATATAAGGAGTGAAAGTGTTAGAACAATGACTTCATGCTTATTCGGATCCTCCTGGGCTACTCTGTTAACTTTAAATAGAGGATGATGGACTTCCTTCATGGCTTAGTGGTTTAGATCTTGACTTTGAAAAAATTTGTGGATTTTTTTTTTTTAACTCATCAAGGCTGCAAATCACTAATGAACAGCACTCACTGTCTCCCAAAGCTACATGGGTCCCTAAGACCCCTTCTTTTCTAGCTCCATAGCCAGTTGTCTCACTCAATGGTATTTATGCCTTGTGTGCTGTGGCTAAGTCTCTTCAGTCTTGTCTGACTCTTTGGGACCCTATGGACTGTAGCCCGCCAGGCTCCTCTGTCCATGGGATTCTCCAGGCCCGAATACTGGAGTGAGCTGTCATGCCCTCTTCCTGGGGATCTTCCCAACCCAGGAATCAAACCCAGATCTCTTACATTGCCTGCACTGGCAGGCAGGTTCTTTACCACTAGTGCCAAGCAAAGTCAACAGGTTAACAGTGGCAAACAAAGACAATATTCTGTATAAACGTTGCAGAAAAACCAGTTCCACTTAAATGCAATTTGAAATTCAACACCCCTTTAGGATCCAGCCACTGAAAGCTGTCTCTGACTCCATTCATCTTGACCTGAAATGATTGAGGGTGATTTTCAGAGGTCTGGATGTTGCCAGAAAAGTTCAGTCATTGGTTGGAGCAGGTAACAGAAAAAGACCTTATCAATCGCTTTAGCTGCACTTATTTCTATTCCTACAGGTGTAGCTTTTGGAGGGCATATCTAGTCCCTGTTGGGTCCTTAGCGCTGCCACAGTATGTGTAATAAATACCATGAAATCTATGAGTACCTTATTCTCCCAGAAGCAAGAATGAATTATGATGACCACCGAAAGTGGCATGATAACAATTTGCTGACAAAGTACTGGATAGCAGGGTCTGCATCATTTGAAGGTAAAGGATCATTCATTGAAGTATTCAAAAAATACTGATTGAAAGGCTGGTCAGTATGTCCTGAGTCCTGGCTTCATTTCTATATTAATCAGACATCCTAAAAGTGACATTCACTGTTGATATTACAGTTTTATCCCATTTCAAACAAAGATGATCATAAGTCAGAAAATGCATTAGACATTAGAAAGTGAAAATGGTGAGATGGCAGGTACTAAAAATCTTCTTCATTTAGGGCCATTTGTAGCCAATTGTGATGGGTAGGATGGACTAGATGAGCATAGATGTTGGGTTCGTACAAGGTGATTCCGGGTCCTCATGGGAATTAGGGTACACACCCAACACTCTTAGAATGGTTTCCTCTGAAGTAATAAATTAGACATCCAAAGATATGGAATTAGGACATCCAAAGCCAGACTGTGAAAAAAAAAAAAGAAAGCAAATAAACAGAAGGAGAGTCAGATGACCCATTTTTGTACTCATTCCTCGGGCTCTATGGTTTCTTTTTTTTTTAACAGTAAATGTGAGTCATTCTGTAGTGTTATTGTTGGAAGAGAGATAATTTTATTTTTATGTGTGGAAACCAACCTTCTACATCCCTTCTGAAAAAAACAATGTGTTCTCTCATTCACATGCAACTATCCTTGTCGTTCAGTCACTAAGGCATGTCCAACTCTTCACGACCCTGTGGACTGCAGCAGGCCAGGCTTCCCTGTCCTTCACTATCTCCCTGAGTTTGCTCAAACTCATGTCCATTGAATCGGTGATGCCATCCAACCATCTCATCCTCTCCTGCCCCTTTTTCGTTTTGCCTTCAGTCTTTCCCAGCATCAGCGTTTTTTCCAATGATTTGGTGCTTTGCTCAGGTGGCCAAAGTACTGGAGCTTTAGCTTCAGCTTCAGCATCAGTCTTTCCAATGAATATTCAGGGCTGATTTCCTTTAGGGTTGACTGGTTTGATCTCCTTGCAGTTCAAGGGACTCTCAAGAGTCTTCTCCAGCACCGCAGTTCAAAAGCCGTCAATTCTTCAATGCTATCGTTGAGCTGTCTCCAAAGTTCACATGTCTTCAATATCCATAGTAACTTTCTAGTCAAACCATCAGAAGTGGAAGACACTTTCTCCAAAAGAATTATGAAAGTTTACAATGACCTTGAAAAATGTATATTAACTTAAATGTCATTAAGATATTGGTGGATGAGAAAAGGCCCATGTAACTTGCTACTGCTGGAACAGAAGACCTACTTAACTTTCTGATAATTTCCCTGATCCAGAAGGTGTAAAAAACATTAGTAAGTAGTTTCTTGGTGTTGAAGTGTTTAGTTTCCTGTTCATATTCTTATATGTGAGAATACAGCAAGTCAAGTGACACTATGTAATAGTGTTCGATTTTATATGCAAACAAAGGTAGTCAGTATGGAATCACAAGAGATGACACGTTAATTCTCAGAATAATAAGTGTAGGAATGTGGGAAGGAGAAATGATGAGGACAGATGTGGAACAAGGCCTTGAATACTGGGAGGAACTTCACTGAGAAGCAAAGGCAAGTGGTAGGCAAATGGGGCACCAGTAAAAGTGTGTCTGGATTCAACATTGAGTGTGTGCCTACAATGCAGGAATTTCCAGAGGTAATGAACAGAGGACTTCGCTTTGCTGTTACGCCTCAGTAACTTAACCACACCTTAAAAATCCAACCTTCCTTTCTTTGCATCCGCACTGAGACCTGACAGTGAGGAGGAGCAGCAAAGGAGTGTCTTATGCAGCCTCATTGCTCCAGGCCACCTAGACTCAGACTCCAGCCTGCCTACCTTGGCCATCGAGGTACTTTGTATATTTTTCACATTTATAGGGACAGGGGAGAGTCTAGGAAAAGCAGAGGCAAAAAAAAAGGAATAGAAAGCTTAGCTTATGTGAAGGAATATTAAGTTTGAAAATAGGCTGATACATATATCTACTCATATTAAAACATTTAAATTATTTACATGCAGATGCCCCTATGAAACACAAAACAAAACGGGAGATAAACGAAACAGAGTGATTGTCTGAGTACTTTGAGAAGTAGAAAGTCTCTCTATAAACACAATGCACTTTTACTATTAAGTATTATTTTGATATACAATTAAATATTAATCACTGAATGAAGGATATGGAGAGAAAATCTGCATGTAATGCAATCTGATTTTCAAACTTGGCTGACATATCTGCTAATTCTGAGCTATGATGATCGTGGAAACAGTCACATGCATGTGGGAATGTCATGTGACAGGAAATACATTACAGAACAGAGGAAGAATGCTCTTCAGTGGGGTGAATAATCAGCTATTTGGAAAACAGATCTAATCTTGCATGCCTATGAAAAGAGAAGACTAAAAATCTTGGACACTGGGCTTCATGGGAAGGATGCTAAGCATTCCAGAAGAGCTTTCCATAGGCTTCGGTCTAGGAACTGAGAAAAGGTCATTCCATTGTAACTGTTCAGAGGAGACCTGTCGAGCTCATAAGAGAAGGGGAAAAACAGTGAATGGAAGAGAAGAATCCAGATCTTTAGTCTGGCAGAAAATGCAAAGGGGATGAAGGCTGGCAGGTCAGGGGCATTCCAGCACCATCTCCTCAAGTGCTTAGTAATGTTTCTACACTAAGAGAATAAGGGACTTAGAGTCAGAGGGCTTAGGTTTCCACCCAACTATATCATTTCTTGGCCAGCTGGGCTCAGGAAGGTCATTTACTTTCACTGGACTTGGCATCTTCATCAGTAAAATGATGCTAGGAAGGCTTTTCCCCCAAGTAAAAAGCTGTGAACATCAGTGGGCTAATGTTTGTAAAAGGATTTTCAAAATTGATGTCATAAAAACTCCATCATTACAAAATTTCCTTGGGTGATTCCTAGGGCAAAGCTGGGATCAGGCAGTTTGAGGAGCAGCTTCATTGACAGGGAAAAGGGTTTCTCTCCCCAAACTTTCAGAATTCCTCTTGCTGTTCATTGTGGTTATTGTTTAGTGGCTAAGTCATGTCTGACTCTTGGAACCCCATAGACTGTAACCTGTCAGGCTCCTCTGTTCATGGAATTCTTCAGGTAAGAATACTGGAGTTGGGTTGTACTGGGTTGTATTACTGGGTTGTAATACTGGGTTGTCATTTTCTTCTCCAGGGGATCTTCCTGACCCAGGGATCGAACTCGTGTCTCCTTCATTGACAAGTGGATTCTTTACCACTGAGCTACCAGTGAAGCCCTGCTTTTCACATTAACACAATTTTTCTCTTTAGCTTAAACATATTGGAGAGGAGGGGGAAGAGGAGGAAAAGCAAAATTGGGGACGATTTTCCTTAGATGGATCCCCACAAATGCCGCTGCCTTTCCGTCCTCCTCCTGGTGTGGATTTTCTGTGACTCTTCTCTAGACACTAACAGGTCTTCTCTTTCCCTCTGCATCTCTGCACTCAGCTCACCCCTGGGGATCCACCCCCGGAAGCCTAATGTGCAGTGAACTAGAAGGAACCTCCATGTCACTCTGGGAGGTGGATTGTGACAGCTCTGATAATTTTCCTATTACTAGTGAGGAAGGTTAGACTGGGGGCTAAAAGGCTGAGGAATTGATTCAAAGCATGGCTCTGAGTCACTGAGGAAGCTGGAAATGGAATCTGAATCGCCTCAATCTGGACTCAAAATTCAATGAGGTCTTTCTTCTGAAAGCCCAGAAACAGCCCAGGATACTCATTACTCAATGCTATTTGGATCAATTTGCTTTGCAATAAATCCCAGTTTGAGGAACAAAGGAACGTTTACATGCCCAACATCAACAATATACTTGGTGGGTAGAGGAATTCCTTTCAATTAGATTAGGATGAGGAAAACTTCTTGTGCATAAGCCATGGAGTCAAGGACTGATGGTCCATCTGATTTGTCCGTGCAACTAGCCAGGAATAAGTCAAATGAGGAATGTCATTCATTTCTTTCCCTGAATTGTGTTCTGGCTGCTGACACGCGGGGAAACCTCAGCTGTGCTCTCTTATGATGAACTTTCCCCTGCTCCTCCTTGCCCTGTGTGTTGCACAAAGGGCTTGCCTCAGATTGTGTCCACAGTCACTGGGGCATCGAGCAACTGGAGTTTCTCCTCCAATCCCACCTTGCTGAACCTCTTTCAGGCCCTCACCCACTTCTTCAGTTTGGGGCTGTTTGCCAGACACTGGTAGGTCTCAGGGATACTGCACTGAACCAAGTAGATATAATCCCGGAATAAAAATATGAAAGATAGAGGCTTCAGAATGGGCAAAGCAAAGGGAAAATTGGAGTCTGGGAGGCGTGAGTGCAAGTGTGTACACCTGTGTGTTCAAGTCTCATGTGTGTTATCTCGGCTAGAATGGTGTGGAAAGATGAGAACTGAGTGGACACCAGAAACAGTGATGGAGGAAGTGTGTGGATAGCTGGGCTAAGAACATTCTAGGGGAGGGAGCTGCTGCTGCTGCTGCGTCACTTCAGTAGTGTCCGACTCCGTGCGACCCCATGGATGGCAGCCCACCAGGCTCCCCCATCCCTGGGATTCTCCAGGCAAGAACCCTGGAGTGGGTTGCCATCTCCTTCTCCAATGCATGAAAGTAGAAAGTGAAAGTGAAGTCGCTCTGTCATGTCCGACCCTCAGCAACCCCATGGACTGCAGCCTACCAGACTCCTCCATCCATGGGATTTTCCAGGCAAGAGTACTGGAGTAGGGTGCCATTGCCTTCTCCGAGGGGAGGGAGCCGTAAAGGTAAAATTCCTGTGGTCCAAGCACGCTGGTGACTAGAACAGAGGGGATAGACTGAGAGGCTGGAGAACAAGGAGGAGGGGAGCGGGGGAGGGTCAGAGCACTGGGGGCAGGGAGGGTGGGACAAGGTGCTGAGGGTCTTATTAATACAAGCCTTGGTATAGACTTCGAATTTCATTTCGGAAATTCAAATTTCAGATGGGAAGCACAGGGAGGTGATTTTAGTTTTCTCTCCCACTGGATGGTTATGAGCAGAGAAGTGAAATGATCTGCCTAGAATGGGAAAGCTGTCGCTGCAAGGGGGGAAGGAGACCCATCTCAGTGAAGAGCCCAGGCAAGAGGTAACACTCAGGCTGGGGTGCTTTGGAGTTGACATGGTGGGAAGTGACTGTTGGCATTTCAGAGACAGAAGTAACTGGAGTTGATGACAGATGTGCGTGGAGTGTGGGGGAGATGGGGGTCAAGGAGGACATGAAACTCATAGTCTAATCCAATGGGGCTCTTCAGCACCTCCTTAAACAGGGATACCCTTGAGCAGCAGGCGCCTGTGGACAATTCAAGAGTTCTGTTTTCGGTTTGATAAGCTTCATGTGCCTGCTCAGCATTCACATAAAGACACCATCTTGACATGAAGAGAAAGAAAAACAGGGCAGCAAAAGTCCCTCCAAACTGGGGGAACAGTTGGTAAACTAAAGAACAAGAAAGGGTTGGGATTGATAAGCTGGGGGATATGAGGGCCATTATTTTAAGTTTTTGGTCCACACTGTAGAGTTTTGTTGTTCAGTCCATAAATTGTGGCCAACTCTTTGTGACCCCATGGACTGCAGCACACTAGGCTTCCTGTCCTTTATTATCTCCCAGAGTTTGCTCCAATTCATGTCCATTGTATCAGTGATGCTGTCTAACCATCTCATCCTCTGTCACCCCCTTCTTCTCCTGCCCTTAATCTTTCCCAACATTGGGGTCTTTTCTATTGAGTCAGCTCTTTGCATCAGGTGGGCAAAGTATTGAAGCTTCAGCTTGAGCACAGTCCTTCCAATGAATAGTCAGAGTCAGTTTCCTTTAGGATTGACTTTTGTTTACTCAGATAAAACATAAGGATTTATTTGGGGGGGAAATATAAAATATCTCACAAAGAAAAAAAAGCATCAGAATATTTAGTATTTAGTTTCTAGCCATTGCTTATTGTTTTCCTAAATGAACACTTATGCATGTGCATGAATAGTAATTATTACTATGTTTTTGAGTGCTTATCACATGAATAGCAGGCTCTGTGCCTGCACTTTTGGGCATCATCTCCTTTAATCCTCACCACGGTGAGTCAGGGAGACCCCATGAATCACCCTCATCCTATAGACCTCAGCTTGGCAGAGCTGTGTCTGGAACTCAGGTTTTCTGATTCCAGATCCTGGACTTTGCCTACTGCACCCTTGAGCCTCCCAGAATTGCAATTAAAATGTGTGGATCAAGCAGCAGGAACGCCTCTTCATTGGTGGTGGGAATGCAAAATTATGCAGCCACTTTGCAAGACAGTCTGGTAGTTTCTGGCTAAGTATACTCTTACCATATGATCCAGCAGTCAAGCTCCTTGGTATTCACCCAGATGAACAGAGAAACTTAAATCCATGCAAAAACCTGTTCACAGATGTTTATAGCAGCTCTATTCATAATTGCCAAAGCTTGGAAGTAAATGATTAACAGACTTAGAAGAAACTTAAGTGTATATCACTAGTGAAAGAAGCCAGTCTGATAAGTCTTCATACTGTATGATTTTAGCAACATGATCTTCTTGAAAAGGTCCAACTATAGGGATAGTGAAAGTGTTAGTCACTCAGTCGTGTCTAACTAGTTGAGACCCTGTGGATTGTAGCCCACTGTTCTCCTCTGTCCATAGGATTCTCCACGCAAGAATACTGGAGTGGGTTACCATTCCCTTCTGCAGAGGATCTTCCTGACCAGGGATCGAACCCAGGTCTCCTGCACTGCAGGTGGATTCTTTACCATCTGAGCCACCACAGAAGCCTCTGCGGCTCATTCAGAAAACGAAGACCATGGCACCCAGTCCTGTCACTTCACAGCAAAAAGTGGAAACAGTGGCAGATTCCATATTCTAGAAGAGAATGTTTTCTAGAAGAGCTCAGAACTAAAAAGATTCTCAAATATGCAGACATTTATAATCACAATTTATTATTATTTTCATCATTGCTATTGTTGCTGTTACATATAACTAGGATGTTAGAATCATGTTTAGAGTTTAATCTAGGTACTAATCATAGTAATTATATATTAACTATAATAGCTATCATTTACTGTCTGCGTGTCAGATGTTAAACACTTATAAGCATCTCATTTGATTAAAATCTAGTTCTGGAACTCTGAAATATCAAGGTAGGCCAAAAGTGGAGGTTTTTAACCTCAAGTTCCTTAAGCCAAATATGAAAAATAATGAAAGTACCTCAGCTGAATGATTAAAACACTGACATTTCATTATTAAGATTTAGGAAAGAAGAGGGTAGGAAGCCAAGGCAAGCCCTAAGACAGTCAGGAGCTCCCTGCCTAGGAAACAAAACACACTCAGGGACTCTCAGGAGTCTCGAGGCAAGTCCCGGAAGGAACGCGTTCTTGGGCGGAAGGGACCACAGTGAAGAAGGAGACAGGTTGGCTGTTCAGGGCTCAAGGGAAAACACTCTCCACTCACAGCTAAAATTTTTGTGCAACTTTGAGAGATGTGAGCACAGTAGCAGTGAAAAGACAACAAGGCTGCTGCAGGGCATGAAAAACCTCCATTGAGTACCAATTTCACGACCTGGCTCAAGACCCCAAGGAAGGAGAAGGGGCTTATACACACACCCCATGAGGGCAGGGACACACATGGGAACATACAAAGTACAGACGTGGAAAATATAAACATGGATAGAAAATATAAACACGGTGTTGTGTGAAGAATGAATGATTGCATAAGGGAATCATTAGGTTTGAAGTTCCAATAACAAAAACATGAGGGGCTAAGAGCCAAAATCTGCCATATACTCAATGAATGAATGTATGCTGTTAAACCAAAGGTAAATGCAGGAGTTTTTGAATAAATTCTGTTTCTTTAAGTGCAGAAAGTCTTTATCTTTAAGATGAGCTGGATGCTAGGTCCCTGCTGGCTAATGAATCATTCTGGTCAGAAGGTAAAACCATCTGCTACAAATGAGGGCCTGGTGGTCCTCTGCAGGGTTTTTAGGATGTCTTACTTTCCCACTACACCAGAGAATAGCAGTAAAAGTCAGGGAGCCCTCTGATTGTAAGTGTTTCCTCCCCATGTGTAATTCAGTCACTGTTTTGTTTTTGAGTCATGTGGGTCTTTGGGAATATTGTGGTCCTGAACTGAAATGAGCATGCTGTGAAATGACAATTTATTTGGAAAAAGATTTTTTTTCAAACACTTGGCTTCTAGAGACTGGAAGATATCCCCTTGCCTGTGTATGCTGGAATCTAATCAGCCTCCTGGGATCAATTTCCCTGAGGGTAAAATGAGGGTTTATTTTCCTCTTAGTACCTTTTATAATAGGATGAGACGCAGAAAATTCTGGGCCACCTAAAATTTTACTATTCAATTCCATTTAATTATGTTCTCTCTTCCTCTTTAACCCCTGTTTTTTTTTTTTTTTAAATTTCCCACACCCCATATACACCCTGAGGGCTTCCCTGATAGCTCAGCTGGTAAAGAATCTGCCTGCAATGCAGGAGACCCCGGTTTGATCCCTGGGTTGGGAAGATACATGGGAGAAGGGATAGGCTACCCACTCCAGTATTCTTGGGCTTCCCTTGTGTCTCAGATTGTAAAAATAAATCCACCTGCAATGCAGGAGACCTGGGTTTAATCCCTGGGTTGGGAAGATCCCCTGGAGAGGGAAAGGCTACCCACTCCAGTATTCTCGCCTGGAGGATTCCATGGACTATACAGTCCATGGGGTTGCAAAAAGTCTGACATGACTAAGTGACTTTCAGATACAGCCTTGGCAGAATTCAAGCCCCAAATCAAACAGCTCCCCAAATTCTTGGGCCTTTTTTTTAAAAATCTCTCTGCCTTGCTGTCCTCCTTTGATTCTGATCAAATTGCCTCAAGATTTACCCGCATAAGTGATAAAGCCTTTCAGCTCTTGTCTTTCAATAATTTTTCTTTCATGTATCTGAGAGCCTATAGACTGCTCTTGTCATACAGTCACTAAGCCGTGTCTGACTCTTTGAAATCCCCTGGACTGTAGGACGCCAGGCTTCCCTGTCCTTCACCATCTCAAACCTGTGCCCACTGAGTCGGTGATGCCATCCATCCATCTCGTCCTCTGTCATCCTCTCCTCCTGCCTTGCATCTTTCCAAGCATCAGGCTGTTTTCCAATGAGTCAGCTCTTCACATCACGTGGTCGAAGTATTGGCGCTTCAGCTGCAGCATCAGTCCTTCCAATGAATATTCAGGGTTGATTTCCTTTAGGACTGACTGGTTTGATCTCTTTGCAATCTATGGGACTCTCAAAATTGCTTAGTACCTGAATGAATGTTAACCTTGGTGTCCAGTATCTTTCATTTTATGAAGACTTTGTATTTTTAGAGAGTTTTAGGTTCACAGCAGAGATTCTCATATACCTCTGGCCCCACACATCCATTATCTCTTCCGTCATCAGCATTCCACACCAAACAGTGCAATTTGTTAAAGTGATAAATCTTTGTGGACACATTATGATTACCTAAGGTCCATAGTTTACTCAGGCTTCACTCTTGGTGTTATGCATTGTTTGAGCTTGCTGTTGTTCAGTCGCTAAGTTATGTCAGACTCTGCAACCCCAGGGACTGCAGCATGCCAGGCTTCCCTGTCCTTCACTATCTCCTCTAGTTTGCTCAGATTCATGTCCATTGAGTTGGTGATGCTAACCATCTCATCCTCGGTTGCCCTCCTCTCCTTTTGCCTTCAATCTTTCCCACAAATGTATAATGACAAGTATCCATTGTATGCTATCATACAGAGTATTTTCACTGCCCTAAAAATCCTCTATGATCTACTTATTCATGCCTCCCTTCACACAAACCCCTGGAAACCACTTATCTTTTTACTATTTCCATAGTTTTGCCTTTTCTGGAATGTAATGTAGTTGAAATCAAACGGTATGTAGCCTTTTTCTTGGCATCTTTCACTCCGTGATTTGCAATTAGGTTTCTTCCATGTCTCTTCATGACTTGAAAGCTCATTTTTTCTTGGCACTAAATAACAATCCAGTGTCTGGATATATTTATTTATCTGTTAACCTGCTGAAGGGCATCTTGATTGCTTCCAAGTTTTGAAAATTATGAATAAAGTCACAATAAACATCCCTGTGCCAGTTTTTGTGTGGCCCTAAGCTTCCAGTTGTTTGGGATATATACTGAGAAGCTCCATTGCTGGGTCATATGGTATGTTTTAATTTTGTAAAATAACCACCAAACTGCCTTCTAAAGTGGCTGCACCATTTTGTGTTCCCACCAGCAAAGAATGACAGTTACTCACCAGCCTTTGTTATTGTTAGTGCTCTAGATTTTGGCCTTTCTACTAGGTGTGTAGTAGCATCTCATTGTTGTTTTAATTTGCATTTCTCAAATGACACATTCTATAGAACATCTTTATGCTTATTTGCCATCTGTATGTCTTCTTTAGTGAGTGGACTATTCAGGTCTTCAGCCCATTTCTTATTGTTGAATTGTCTGTTTTCTTATTTTTGAGATTGAAGAGTTCTTTGCATAGTTTGAGTTGAGTCTATGTATATATTTTAAATCCTCATGATCCTTACTATTGGGATTATTGATCTATTGAGTCAGACCTTACTGGCTGACTCATGAGAAATCTCAGAAAGAGAAGGATATGCTTTTCTCAGCTCAAAGTTTGTGCACAAAGACGAGGATCTGGACACTATACCAGGTTCTAGGAACAGACGCATGACCCTACCTTAGACTTTACAATTTGGAGAGGAGACAGAAACATTTCTAGCTCAGTGAGGTGTTCTAAGTGCAATGATAAAATGCAAGCAAGATCTATGGGCTCACAGAAGCAAGGCACTTAAATTAGCCTGAGGGTGTCAGAGGGGGTGAGATCTAGGAAGACAGCAGTAGGTCAAGTGTGAATAGGAAGCACTTTGGGGAGATGCTGTGCAAGAGTTTATGCTCTTGGGAGCTGCTCTGAAGTGTCAACTGCCAAGCAACCTATGTGAAAGAGGCCACTTGTGAAAGTAGCTGGATGGAATGGGAACTTGGGTGGAAAAACTGAACAGGGGATATTAGGAAATGATTACACTACTGCAGATGGGGTCATGGCTAAATATATACGTTTGGTAAATTTCCAAATGATTGAAGAAATGTGAGAATGGGCGGGTTTCTAAAAGAGAACACACAGCATGAGAAGAGTTAAAGGATGCAGAGACCAAGGAAGGAGGAAGAACACAGTGATGGACATGGGGACCTTGAGAAGGAGCAGAGACGCACAGAAGCCCAGGGCGCAGAAATGTGCTCTGATTCTTGTGGGGAGGGGAGGCTGTGTAAAGATGCTGCTCGATTTTCAACAGGCAGGAGGCATTTCTAAATTGTTCGGGCTGTGGGCAGTGTGTCTTTTGCATATTAAAAAGAATCATATGTAGGGCCCAGGGCTTATGCTATTGATCTGTCTCCACCCTTTTCTATCTGAACACAATTTGAGCTACCACCCATGACCAAACAACAAGACACTTCATGTACAAAGTGACACAAACCCAAGCCATCTCTACCTACACCGAACAGGGATGCTAACAGAGCTCTTCTGGCCTAAGACTCTGTTAGCACGTATTTCAAAGGCCTCTATAACAACAGGGCTTCCCTGGTAGCTCAGACAGTAAAGAATCTGCCTGGAATCTGGGTTCAGTCTCTGGATTGGGAAGATCTCCTGGAGAAGGCAATGGCTACCCATTCCAGTACTCTTGCCTGGGAAATCCCATGGACAGAGGAGCCTGGAGGGCTACAATCCATGGGGTTACAAAGTGTCGGATACAACTGAGCAACCAACACTGTAACAATAAATTATATAATTCAAGGTGGCACAATGGTAAAGAATCTGCCTACAAATGCAGGAGATGCAGGTTCAGTCCCTGGATCAGGAAGATCCCCTGGAGGAGGAAATGGCAACCCATTTCAGTATTCTTGCCTGGGAAACCCCATGGAGAGAGAAGCCTGGTGGGCTACAGTCCCTGGGGTTTCAAAGAGTTGGACACGACTGAGCACTCACACAAAGAACAAGAACATTAGAACAGGGACTAATTATTTTCATATGGGTCAACATGGAAAAAATAAAATCTGGTTTACCATGGAAACTGAAAGTTAATCTTAGCATGTGCATAAATGCATTAAAATGCATAAAAAACTAGTAGAATAAAGGGGAAAGGTACAGATTTTGATTTAAGATTTTACATTTAAGACTGAATTTTAACTCCACCATTTACTTATTTGCTATCTTATGAACCCAGATAAATGATTCATGTCCTCGAACCTAATTTATTCATCCTTAAAATGGAATAGCCTTGTTGTCAATATAATTGGACAATATTTGAGGTTTCAGCTTATGTTGTTTTAGTTTTCCTAGTGAGAGACAGCCACTGGTGAGTGACAGCCACTGGTGAGCAATGGGCATGACCTCTCTCCTTCTCCTTTTAAAAACAGAACCACCCCTCCCATTAGGGGTTTCAGCTGGACTTGTGACGCCAGCTCCTGACCTGTCTCCTGACCCTTGTCTTGCAGCTACCTGTGACCGTATTTAGTTCAGGGCAAAGGGAGTGAGAAGAAACACGTGTGTGTAACTCCAAATCATTTCCTGAGACAGGCTTGCCCTGAATTCAGTTCCATGCTCCCTGCTGTCTAGAAGATGCTGTGGCTGAACAAGCAGTCTTGGATCCAGAGACAAGAGCCATGTTTTGAGAACGGTACCACAGTGCTTAGCTGTACGTCTGACTGGGTGGCCTACCTATTTTCAGATTGTTTTTTGGGAGGAAAGGAGCAGGGGTAAGAGGTCTGCTCCGGAGAAGCAGGTACTCCTTCCATGCTTGCATTAGGAAGGATCTTGAGTCTCATCTGGGCTGCGCTGGAGTCAGGTGGGATAAACCATTGTAGGGTTCGTATGATGTCTCAGGGGCAAAGGGAACTAGAAATCCAGGAGTGGCAGATAAATGTAGGCCCCTGGTGCCTCTTTTCATGACATTCCCTGTACAGTGGGAAGGAGACAGGAAGACAGAAAAGCAGGTAGCCCACGCCTTCTGTTTAATTTGCACCACCCCCAGCCTGCATCTCGGAGGTTGTACACTGGTGTCTCTATGCCCTCCACACACCTTGCTCCCATGTCCTGCAGGCAAAGCCCAGGGTATGCAGACAGGAGCCCCTGTACTTTACGATCAGGGTGACCAGGTATGATCCCTGCACTGGCCAAGATATGGGGTTTGAAATCGAGGCAGATGGCCATAATTTTATGCCAAGAGGCTGAAGCCGGCTCACCACGGAGCCAAACTCAGTATGAAAAATCATAGCCCGTGGCTCAATCAGAGGCAATTTAATTAAAGTGAGTTGGTTATCCAGGCCCAAAAAGGCTCGCCAATTTGTAACTTGGCAACCAGCAGCCATGCCTGGGTTTGACGGACTTTTTGTCCTCCGTCACCCAGGAGGAGCTGTGGTCGGTCTGGCTTTCCTTCCCCTTCCCATCACGGTGGCAGCTTCCTGCCAAGGTCTGCTTTCAAAGCTGGGCTTTTTTTTTTTTTATTCATGTGGGCAATTTGCAGGTAAAGGAAAAGGGAGGTAGGGAAAGAGTGGGTGTTGAGTGGAAAGGTGATGTTCTTATAAGTGTACCTGCAAATGTATCTATGACAACTAAAAATGAACTTAGGTTTATCGAGTAAGTGTGATTTTTTTACTCCCCACTATAATTAATAACTGAAATACACGCACTGCTTGCTACTAAATGTTGTTTTTTTCCCCCAAGTGCTCTTTTAAGCACTCTTTCTCCATCACAACAACCTATGAAGAGGGTGTTTTCAGCATCCGCCATCCATGCCTCAGGTACAGTTGAGGCACCTGCAGTGGGTTGAACAGTGATCCCTCCCTGCTCCCCAAATTCATGTCCATCTGGAACCTCAGAATGTAACCACATTTGGAAATGGGATCTTTGCAGATGCCCATTAGAATAAGGTGAAGGTGAGAGCACTGGGTTAGGGTGGCCCTAAATGTGATGACAGGCAACATTATCAGGAGAGGGCACACAGAGACACAGAGGAGAAGATGGAGATAGAGAGCAAAGTGATACACCTACAAACCAAGGGGCCCCAAAGACTGCTGGCCACCTCCAGAAGCCAGGAGACAGACAGGGAGCATGTGATTCTCTTTCAGGGCCTCCAGAATGGACCAAAACACCCTGCCAACACCTGGACTTCAGACTTCTGGCCTCCTGAACTGTAACAGAATACATCGCTGTTGCTTTAAGCCCCCCAGGTTATATAATTATTTATGGCGGCCACAGGAAACTTGACATAGCTACTGAAGCCCTTGTCCAAGGACACACGGGCATCAGTAGATGCTGAGCAGTCCTGATCCAGAGTCCATGTTCCTGTCACTCTCCTAAGATGCCTCCGTAGCTACTGGGGTCTATGGATGCCCTGGTGATGGTGGTTTAGTTGCTAAGTCGTGTCCAACTCTTGTGACCCCATGCACTGCAGGAAGCCAGGCTCCTTTGCCAATGGATTTCCCAGGCAAGAATACCAGAGTGGGTTGCCACTTCCTTCTGCAGAGGATCTTCCCGACCCAGGGATCAAACCCACATCTCCTGCATTGGCAGGTGGATTCTTTCTGCTGAACCTTGAGGGAAGCCCGTGGATGCTCTGCAAGGATCCCTAGGGCCATCATACCTGGTTCTCACTGTGTCTTTAATGCATCTGATTATTGTATTCTTGGTGATAAGTCATTCAATACTCCCATTTGCTGCAATAGTCCTGTGTTCGCTTCACTGGCTGCCAGATTATAATGCCTGTTAAAATAAATATGCTTCAATTACCTTAAAATCACTCAACATCACCAGTGTTCCTGCTGATATAAAACTACTGGAGTGATACAAATTTTAACAAGAGTTTGAATTTGGAAGTAATAAGGTTTTGTGATATGTGTAATGTAGAGTCATTTCAGTAGAAGACATTTAGAAATGTCGGGTTCAGACTGAAGACAGTTAAGTTCAGAGGCAGTCTTCACGCTCAGCTTCCAGAGGTCTTTAATTTGCAGTGACCTAAAAATCTGTACCTCTTCTGTTTTTACCAACTATTTTCGATCAAAATTCATGTTTTGTTTCAGTGAAAAGTATTTTCAAGGTAGCTGCCAATGGACAAGGATGGAAAACAAAGTATTTTTCCAAAGCTCTGATGTTGCATGCTCTACATACAATTAGGAATTTTTTTTCCTTTGAGAAGAATATAGAAGCCTATAGGTTGAATACAAGCCTAATAACATTTTTACATCTGAGGAGCTCCAGGCTGTTAAAATTACACCAGTGTGAAATTGAAAGCTGCGTCTATGTGTAATGAAAACTTCTCCCTTCCTGGACCATCAGAATTGCATCTTGCTAAACATCTTTTTTTGACCACACTTTCCTAAATTCCATGCAATATTCATTTGGACATCAGGGGACTGATAATGACATTGACTCGATACTGGCCCACAAGCTCCTCTGGCTCTGATTCAGTTTTCTGGGTTCCCTATTTAGGGCAAATTTTCTTAGCCAGTTTTTGTCTTTCATCTCTAAGTCCGCTAAGGTAGTAATCACAACCTGTGAAATACTGTCTTCTGCTTCTGCATTTTTTTTCAGTTTGTTTAGACTTTGCAGTAAGTATGAATATGTTGCATCTTTTAGCCCAGTATTAAGACAAGATGGTTCTGTACCCCAGTATTCACTGAAGTACTGTTTACAATAACTAGGACATGGAAGCAACCTAGATGTTCACTGACAGATAAATGGATAAAGAAGTTGTACATATTTACAATGGAATACTACTCAGCCAGAAAAAGGAACGCATCTGAGTCAGTTCTAATGATGTAGATGACCTAGAACCTATTATACAGAGTGCAGTAATTCAGAAAGACTAAGAAAAATATTGTATATGAAAGCATATATATGGCATCTAGGAAGATGGTACTGATGAACCTATTTGCAGGGCAGCAATGGAGACGTAGACATAGAGAGCAGACTTGTGGACACAGTGGGGGAAGGAGAGAGTAGAATGAATTGAGACAGTAGCACTGAAACGAATACATTATCATATATAAAATAGGTAGCTAGTGGGAATTTGCTGTATGACGCGGGGAGTTCAAACTCAATGCTTTGTGACAACCTAGAGGGGTGGGATGAGGTGGGAGGCGGGAGGCAGGTTCAAGAAGGAGGGGACAGGTTGTCGTCCTGGTGAAAAGAGGGTGGGCTGGGTTGGCCCCTCCTCCGGGGATGGGGAGTAGGATTAGAGACTAAGTCAGTAGCAGGACTGGGACTGTTGGACAGGAAGGAATGCGGATGAATTTTATTCTCTGGGGAGCACTGGACTGAAATTCCATCTCTGCTTCCTGCTCTTTCTGAGGCAGCTCTGTGAGATGTGTCTGGGTCCTTATAATGAATTCCCCTTTCCAACTGCATGGTTTTAATTTACAATCAATTTCCTGGATCAAAACCTAGAGTGAAAAGTGATCCCTGAACAGAACTTCCTGCAAACCAGTCTGGCCAGCCCTGCATCCGCCTACGTCCTCTCCCACAGAAGCACCATCCCTCCTTCCTGCCCATGCCCTACTGGGGGCGGGGGGCAGAAACAATGGAGATGGACACAGCCTGAAAAGGAAGCAGGCTCAGAGGTGGCTGTGTGAGACAAAGGACCACACAGAGCCAGAGGCAGAGAGCAGGGAGCGGGAGTGGGGTATGGAGGTGCACAAAGTGGAGAGAACCAGGCGGGTGAAGGTGAACCAGGCTGTGGACAGCTTATGGATGCCCACAAGCTGATCCTGTGATGGCTAATTTGACTGGGCCGAAAGGGAATGTGACTTCTGGGTGTGAGTGTGAAGGTGTTCTGAGCTGAGCATTTAATTCAATGTATTTGGCAAAGTTGGTTTTCCCTTCCCAGTGTGAGTGGGCACCATCTAATCCACTGAAGACCTGAATGAAACAAAAAAGATGGAGGAAGGAGAAATTTGGTTTCTCTGGTGGCTCAGATGGTAAAGAATCTGCCTGCAATGCAGGGGACCCAGGTATGATCCCTGGGTTGGGAAGGTTCCCTGGAGAAAGGAATGGAAACCCACTCCAGTATTCCTGCCTGGAGAATTCCATGAACAGAGAAGCCTCAGTTCAGTTCAGTTCAGTCCCTCAGTCACGTCCAACTCTTTGCGACTCCATGAACCACAGCATGCCAGGCCTCCCTGTCCATCACCAACTCCTGGAGTTCACTCAAATTCACGTCCATCAAGTCAGTGATGCCATCCAGCCATCTCATCCTCTGTCGTCCCCTTCTCCTCCTGCCCCCAATCTCTCCCAGCATCAGAGTCTTTTCCAATGAGTCAACTCTTCGTATGAGGTGGCCAAAGTACTGGAGTTTCAGCTTTAGCATCATTCCTTCCAAAGAACAGCCAGGGCTGATCTCCTTTAGAATGGACTGGTTGGATCTCCTTGCAGCTCAAGAGACTCTCACTGGGCTACAATCCACAGGATTGTAAAGAGTCAGACCCAACTGAGCAACTAACACACACAAGGAGAAATTTGCACTTCTCCTTCGCTAGGCTCAGTCCCTCAGTCGTTTCCAACTGTTTGTGATCCCATGGACTGTAGCCCACCAGATTCCTCTGTCCATGGGATTTTCCAGGCAAGAATACTGGGTTGCCATTCTTCCTCCAGAGGATTGAACCTGCGTCTCTTGCATCTCCTGCATTGGCAGGGGCCATGTAGGAAACCCTTTCATTGTCTACTTGAGTTTCTCCTGCTCTTGGGTGGAGATTTACACCGTTGGCTGCCTGAGGCTCAGGGGAGGTCTTTGAACTTGGAAGACCTCTGGACTCAGACTGGAACTACACCATGGTCTTTCCTGAGTCTCCAGACTGTGGAATTCCTCAGCCTGCATGATTACATAAGCAAATTCCTAATAATAAATTGATTGCTATGTACGCCCTATTGGTTCTCTTTCTCTGGAAACCCTGACTAATAAAATCCCTTATCTCTTCTTTGGAAATCCCTGCAAATGAGACAAGAGGCGTGGAGAACAAAACAGACGTGGAGAACAAAACAGATGCTTTAAGACCATGGAGAGCCACCATCCTAAGATTTTGACACATCATTGTTACTGTTCATTTTTTCACTTAGCTCATCAATCATTTTTAAAGCATGGGTTTTGCATTTAATAAAAATCTATGATGGGAGAAAGGCAGATTTCTCCATGATTCTCTATATGTTCATAAGGATAAAAACACCTTCAGCTGATCTTTTCAAACAAGCTTTGTGCACACTGAATGCACGGGGTGCTGACCACAGTCTGCATTTCTCTCCTCTCTTTTTGATATCTTAAGGACAAAGTGATGGTGGGGTCTAATTCACCTTTACATGCTTTCCAGGAGAGAAGCCCAGTTTCTGGGCCTTACACATACAACATGCTTCACATTCCAGACCACGGCTAGCAGCTGGGTGTTAATGGGCTCTTCCCAGCTGTGCACCTGGCTAATGGCCTCTGCCTGGCACTCGGTCAAGTACTACTAATGCCCAGCAAGTCCTCTGCCCACAGCCAAACTGGGGATCCACTTCCGTATTTAAGAGCTAGCCAGAGGTCTCTCCCTCAGGCCACGAGAGCCGGAGAACTTGGATGCACAGCCTGAGAGGAAACAACTTTGAAAGGCAAGGTGTGCTTGTGATCAGGAATGACAGGCTTGGGAAGGGATTCAATTCTGAATCAACAATGCCTTGTCAGGAAGACATCCAATTGGAATGACAGATCATCTTTCTGTTAGGAATCGATCCATCAGGTTGATCAGGATGTCGATATCAAGTATTTGTGGAGCCCCCAGTTACACTGAATGGATCTGAAATGGTAATAAAGGCTCTCAGGGCTGGAATTCTGCAGGTGGATGGGTCGGCGTGAACCATTTCACACTCTCTCAGCTCCTCACACACAGAATGGTAGGAACTCTTTCAAATGAGATCGACTGGGCGGAGTTTATAGGGTTGATCCTCCTCCTGCTCTCCAGGTGGGGTGCCCACGTGGACCCTGTAGCTGTGTCCCTCTGCTCTTTCTAGGTAACACTGGAAGTCTGCAAAGCAAACCCCTGAGATCACATCCACCTTTCAAGACTGGGGTCCAAAGCCTCATCATTCTTTTGCTGAAAAAGATGAGTTGGCATGATTGATGGATCATCCCCCGACCCTCCTGCTTTCCTTGGCTGCCTCAATTTGAACTCTGCCTCTGTCTGAGTGGAAAAGACAGGGTGGACTGGAGGAGAACCCAGCAAATCAAAGGAATTAAAAACCACATTGTAAGTTAAATCAATGGATCCTTTGAAACTAAAAGAGGTGGGAGGGCAAATATTCTCTGAGGATGTCAGTGATGCTTTTATTTTTTTTTCCCCCAGATGAAAAGGATTTGCATAAAATGGATATTTTCATCATCTTGTTCCATTCACTCAGGATGTTCTCTGCTTCCCCAATTTTCAGATATCAAGCTACCCAGGGGAGAGTAATGAACAGTTTCCATTTCATACTTCGATTTATACCTCATCTTCTGTTGGGAAAAATCCTTGCCTTTAATCCTAGATATTTAATTTGATCTTATGCAGTGGTAAACCAGATTATAGGAATAGAGCTATCACCCTGATTAGGTCAATCAATCAACAATATAGTCTGAGGACTGGAAGGAATCTCACCGTCAGTATCATCAGTGGCAAAGCCTTCATTTTAAAAAGGAGAAAACTGAGGTCAAGTGACTTGTCCTCTGTCTCCTAAGCAAAATGGTTATGCTCTGGTGTGATCAGAGGGGGCAGTTTCTGGTGGGAGGGAAATGAAGGCCAAAGAGATGCCAGGGGCTCCACAGGGCAGGGAAGTGACTGCCGCAGGGGCAGTGTCACCAGTCCAGGGAACAAGGACATATGGGGGCCAGCAGTTGAAGGTCTTCACAAAAGCATTGCTTCCAGGGTGAGAGGTTGTCTTCTGAGATTGTCCTGCCTACCACTTACAGTTAAAATGTAACAGTGGGTTCCACTGACAGTGATTTTTAAAATGTCTTTACTAGGAGAAATACGTGACTTCCCTCCCTAGTTTTTTTTTCTAGTTTTGATATTTTTATAGGTTTGATTTTTTTTCTAATTGCTTTATTTACTGCTCTATCATATCTAAAACTCTAGGAAGTCACTGCCTTCAGCTAGAACGAGTCACTGGAGATTTTTAAATCAGAGAGTAACATGAACAGAGAAGTAATTTGGGAAAATTAATTGTTCTTCAGTGCATAGTATCAACTTTAGTGGGAAGAAAATGGAGTCAGGAAGCCTGTTTAGAAAACTGCAGCACAGTCAGCACAGAGTGAGAAGAATGAACTGGGGTGGGGGTAGGAGGCGTAGGGGCTGAGACAGAAACAGGCAGAGGGGAGGCAAAGAGACAAGGATGACTATGGGATTTCAAGCTCAGCTACCCAAATGATAATGATTTATGTGGGGACTGGGAAAACCTGGAGAACTTTGAAGAAAGAAACACCTGATTAATTTGGTGATAGCTGTATTTGGTTTGGGGAAATGGTAGATGCATGACAGAGACCTTACAACTGGAGTTTGGTAACACAAAACCAAGATGCTGTAGGAAGACCGAGGGAATCCTGGGGGGCCCCCACCCGCAAATATGACAATCATAAGAATGGAGAGAACAGAGATGCGCCAAGGACCAAGGGCTGGAGAAGGTAATATGTCCTTCACAGAAGATAGTGCTGAAGATGGAGAGATCAACCCAAGGGAGGGGAGACCCAGGAAGCAAGAAGTTTTAAAAGGGAAGAACTAGGGTTCAGTTCTTTTCTACTTCCCTCCTTCCCTCTCTCCTTTCTTCTTCTTTTTAATCTATCCAATCAACCATCCATCCATCCAACTATTTATTGAGCACTTAATATATTCCAGACCCTCAACTTGGCTCTAGATAAACCGGAAGAAACAATCTAGTTATATAGAAGTCTGAGACAACCACAGGAAATGATCAGATTTCAAGAAAGGGTGGGGTGCAAGGTTCATCAGTCCAGAGTCCCCCAGCTCCCTCTTTGCCTCACTGGGGTTTCTTAGCTCACAACCTCTGGTTGTGTCCAGAAGCATCAGTCAGAGTTCTGAGTGGAAATTCACAAAATGTGGATGGCAATACCAACTGTCAACCCATTTAGAGCATAGGGCAGGCTTCTATCACAGCCTACATTACAGGCAGAATAGATTTAAACAAGGACCATCAGGATCTCTACCCAAGGTAGGTGGATTCAACTCGGGAACCTGGCCACAGACATCTGACAGCACGTGTCCAGTCAGGGGCAGCACCTCTGCAAAGGCTTCACTTATTTTAGACAGAAAAAATAAATGTCTTAGAGACAAGATATAGAAATTTCTGACTGAAGTGAAGGGACTCCTTTTTAACTAAGCATCAGTCAAATGGAAGAAAGCACCATGATCAGTGTTGTTTAGAGACAACCTTTTCAAAAATTCCTGGATCCAGAACCACAGTTTAGATACAGAAATAGCAGTGTGTGTGTGTGTACATATACACATACACACATACACATATACAGAGCTTCCCTGGTGGCTCAGATGGTAGAGTATCTGCCTGCAGTCCAGGAGATCCAGGTCTGATCCCTGGGTTGGGAAGATCCCCAGGAGAAGGGAATGGCAACCCACCCTAGTATTTTTTCCTGGAGAATTCCATGGAGCTTGGTGGGCTACAGTCATGGGTTCATAGAGAGTGAAACATGACTGAAGCGACCTAGCATGCACAGATGCATACGTACATTTCAACAAATATTTAATGAAACACATGAAATGAACAAATAATTAGAACTGCAATCAGCTATGAGGAATATACACACGGTCCCACTATACTAGGAGTAACAGGAGGGGGTCTATATTAAGTTAGATTCAGTCCGCTCATTGTGGAGGCAAGGGTAAAAGCCTTATTAAATTCTTTCTGTTGTTATATCTTTTAAGTGATTTCTTCAATTAAGTTGTAAACAATAACATTACATTGATCTTTTTCCCTTGTAGGGATTCTAACTATTGCTTTAATTATTCTGTTCACATTTCACACATGTGCTCCAGGCTCCTGAGAAATGAGAGCCCTGGTAATAAGTCAAATAAATAAAACACATCCTCAGATATCTTTACATTAAAATTCGTCCTCAAAAGTTGCCATTTCCTTAGGTTCATCCTCTTCTGATAAAGAGCAGTTCTTTGTTCTTCTTTCTGACATCTGATATTTTTAGCAAATTATTCTTAAAGGCTGTGTTGTAAACTTTGCTCTATTCAAAGATACGGATGCCTATGGTCTCTTCTCTCTGACCACTTTGGCCTCCTCTCTCTGACTGTCTCAGTCTCCTCTCTCTGACCATCTCAGTCTCTGGTCTCTGACTGCCTCAGTTCCCCCATGACAGTAGTGGCAGGATGCAGTGTTCCACAAACACAAAGACAAGCTTGTGCATCACATTCTAGGTCATGGAGGATCATGGAGGCGCGCACAACTGCACCAGCAGAATCCGTGAGCCGTCACCCTGCCCTCTCCCACCCCAGCTCCTCCCCTCTGCACTCAGAGTCCTCTGCCTGCTTGTGCTGAATTGCCACCAAACTGTCCCACTGTGACCACGAGTCAGGCAGCCCCAATCTGCCTTCCAAGGCTGATGGGTTCAGGCAACTAATGTAGTTCCCACATTTCAAGGAAGAGAGTAGATCAAAAGTAGACAGGGCTGGATTTGGATTCAGGCCAGATGAAGAGCCTTCTCCTCCTCATCTGAGGGCAGGACAGTGAGTCTGACCACACAGTGTCCCTGCAGATGAAGTCAGCCCGTTGAGCTGCACCCTCAGTGCTGGGGCTGCCGTGGCCCCTCACTGGCTCTTTCCTGAATGAAATCACTGTCTGGAAATTGCAGATGTTGAATAAGTGAAAATTCTCATGTCTTTGTACACACTGCAGTGGGACCATTCCATTGCTAATGCACAATAATGATAATCAGAAATATCAGGAACTGGCTGTGGTTCATCAAATGGCAGAATTACTCATGATCTAGGGAAGGTCACAGACAAGAAAAGAGTCACAGTGCCTGTGATAAAGGTCATGAGAAAGCTATGCCCAGGGTGCCCTGGCAGAAGCACTGGTGGCATTGGGGTGTCCTAGGAGGGCTTCTCAAATGAGCTGGTGCCCAGGAATGTGCACAGGTTAGTAAAAGAGGGCCATGTATACAGGTGCCTTTTAGGAAGCAGCTGGGTAGGAGAGGCAAGGTGGTAGAGATCCCCACATGTCTTGCTCAGGTTCTTGAGTTTCATCTTGCAGGTTATGGGTAGCCAGGAAAGGATTCTGAGTTCTAGGATGACATAATCAGATTCACCTTTTTAAAAGATCACTCTGTCAACAATGAAAGTGAAAGTGTTAGTTACTGTCCTGTCTGATTTTTTGTGACCCTATGTACTGTAGCCTGCCAGGCTCCTCTGTCTGTGGAATTAATACCAGGCAAGAATACTGGAGTGGGTGCTTGCATGCATGTGTGCTAAGTCTCTTCAGTCATGTTTGACTCTGTGTGACACTATGGACTGTAGCCCCTCACGCTCTTCTGCCCACAGGGATTACCCAGGCAAGAATACTGGAGTGGGCAGCTATTCTCTTCTCCAGGGGACCTTCCTGACCCAGGGATCGAGCCCAGGTATCCCACCTTGAAGGCAGATTTTTTAATGTCTGAGCCACCAGGAAGACCAACAGAAAGATTCTTCTATTAAAATGCATTGAGGGGGGGAGGTGGGAGGTTTCACCTGTTAGACGGTGGTTTTGGTGGTCCAGGCAGGAATGATGGGGGCGGTGAGGCTGGAGAGGAAGGCAGACAAGGAGGTACTGAGGAAGCAGGACAGGTCACACTGGATGATGGACTGGACATCAGGAGTACTGGGGAAGAGACATTCCAGGAGGAATCTTTGATGCAAGAGTTGGGGAGACATATTTCTCACCCGCTCCCACCTCCAACACTGTCACCATTTCTCTTGACATCAGTGTAAAAACATTTCATTCTGTGAGTAGACAATCGCATCCCAGGTCACAGACTGTGTAAAAGCCCTTCTTCATCGTTCTTTTAATTTCACACCCAAGAAAATATCTCCTTCAGTTTAATTTATATGCTCAGTCACTGGGTGTGCATTTTCTTTATTCCGTGAATTAATGCATAATCCCTGTAGATCTGAGAAAAGATTTATATTCTTGCCTTAATTTTGAAGTTTCTTAAAACAGGCTTCTGTCTTATTTCATGAATCCTTATCAATGATATGTTGGTAATCTTTGTATATAAAGATGATATTGACCTTCCTCATGAGGTGTGGTGCAGTTCTTGGTTAGACTTTGAAGGACTTTTAAGAATGCTGCTTTACTGGTTGTTGTGACCCAGCTGCCCATGTGGACCACGGTCACCAGTGGACAGAGTGGGGAGCTATGGCAGAGGGCTGAGTTGTCTGAACTCTATGAGTTCACATAGGGGATCCTAAGACGCCAGCCATCTCCACTCTTGGCAGCTCTGATCACTAAATGCCTCCTATATTGCTTCACCTCTTACACAGCAAAGCAAACTTCCTTATTTTAAAAAAAGCAAATAAACTGAAACACTTGAGACAAATAAACTAAAATGCTTGAGACAAATAAACTAAGACAGTTGAGACTCGGAACAATACATTGCATGTGGAGCGTCTCGTTTCACTTCCTGGTTGGTGTCTGTATCTAATAGTCTCTGGAAAACAATGACAATGGTCAGCACCACACTGTGCAATGTCATTTATTCCAAATGATCAGTCATTGCCCTGGAACAGTTGATGGGCTCACGTTCATGTGGGCTTTTGCTAAGATGTGATGGTTTCCAGTGCCATTCGACTTTTGGCACTGGAAGAAGATGTCTAGAATGAAAACAGGGGTCTAGGAGCTAGCTCTGGAGGTTACTGCCAGACCCATAATTTGTCTCTGTAGGAAAGGAATAGTCCCACAGTCTCTTTCTTGGCATGGAGTATTATTCTTACGACCGTGGTGGGGTCCATGACAGCAATGAGCCAATGATGCTGCCCATCTAGGCTGAAGGAAGTGCAGCACAGCAAACAGATAAAGAGCACCATGTAGCTCATTATGTGGTCTACGCCACTGAAAGTGCAACCTCTCAGCATTACAATTGTGCACCTCAACACATGTGCTTATCTGGAAATAACTTTAACTTGTAGAAGGTTTTGACTTGAAACACTGCACCTTCTCAAAATAAAAAACAGTCACATGAGGAAATAAGGGATTCAAGCCTGTGAAATCTGGAGTGTGCATGGTCGCAGGGATTCTCCAGGCAAGAATACTGGAGTGAGTGGCCATGCCCTCCTCCAGGGGATCTTCCCAAACCAGGAATCGAACCCTCATCTCTTGCATCTTCTATGGCAGGTGGATTCTTTCCCACTGGTGCTACCCAAGACGTTTCTGCCAGATCATTTACCTTCTCTCTGTGAGTGTTACATGGAATTTTCTTCATTGCTTCCCATCTAAATCTTTACTCCTTGACCATGAAAAACCAACCTCCAAAATTGTATTTTTCATTAGAAATTGACCTTTTTCCAAAATTAGAAATATGACAAAAGTCAAATGCCTTCCAAAATGATTGATCCTGCTTCTTTTATGACAGTCTTTGCAGTTTACCTTGGCAGCATCTCTTTCTCAGAGGCTAGGGTTTTCTCTATCACTGTGGTTTGCTTGTCCCTCCTCACATCCCTGGCTCAGAGTCACTCAGGAAATATACATGAATAACCTCCACCCCAAATGTTTTTGTGTGTTGTGGACAGAGAGAATTTCCTGGCCTTCCTATGCTACTTTTATATGTCATAAGAAGATGTACCACATAAAGTCTTCATCATGAGATGTTCCGGAGACGAATCACTTAATCACACATCTGATGTTTTATCAAACACAGAAACTTTATTGAGGATTTATCTCTGCCATAAAATCATTGAATAAACTGTTTTGCAAAAGAATGGAAATTAAGCAGTGTTGACTTCTCATGGTCTAACTTTTCACTAAGAATTAATTTTTCAAAAGAAGCCAGAGGACACATTCTTTGTCTAGTATCCCGTGAGAGACAGGTGGGCTTCCCCAGTAGCTCAGCAGTAAAGATTCTGCCTGCAGTACACAAGCCGCAGGAGACACAGGTTCGAACCCAGGGTTGAAAAGATCCCCTGGAGAAGGGAATGTTTACCCACTCCAGTATTCTTGCCTGGAGAATCCCATGGACAGAGGATCCTGGCAAGCTACAGTCCATGGGGTCATAAAGAGTCAGATACAACTGATTTGATTTATCACGCATGCATCCCCTGGGAGAAAATCCTGAGCTGCTTCTTCTTCTTTCTGCATTTGCTATTTCTGATTTGCTGATACCCTAAGTACATTGATTCACTTATTCCATGAGTCTTCATTGAGCCTTACAGCATGAAAATAGAATTGAAGGAACATTCCCCCCTCTGAATTTGAATCTAACTGTATCACAACAGGTACATGTCAAACAAGCTAGGTACAAAACAAACTAAAACATTTCAAAGTGCAATATGTATGTTGTATGACATGAAAATCTTAAAATATGACCCATTAGGCAGGAAAGCATTTCTCTCCTTAATAAAAAAAGAAAGAAATATAAGAAAAGAGACTGGGCTAATAGTTATCTCCTTTACTCAAAATAAGAATGGGAGATGTTTCTGTTTTAGTAAATATAAGAAAACATAGAATCAAATGAATATTCTTTATTTTTCCATTCATGCTGGCATACATCAGAACACTTCTGGACAGACTTCTAGACAGCTGCCTTCACAGCTAGTCAGGGCAACAATTAGGAAAACGGGTTACACCTGACACCGTTGGTCCTGGTGAATGCATAACTGATTTCAGTGAATTTCTAATGAAGCCTGCAGGATAGGCCCAACCAGACTTCCAACCAGGTGGCCTTGTGAAAAGTTGACTTGGCGTTTTTTATTTACCTTTGGAAACAAAAAATGTATCACAGGTTTATTCCTGTTATCTTTCATTTGGTCATCTCTGTTACTATTAGAAACTAAGTGTAGAAAATGCATTTCCACATTTTTATCCAGTATCCCCAGGGATGAAAAGTTGTGCATCCACTATTCCAGGTCAAAATATACTTTCCAGGAATCATCCCCTTTACTTGCTCTAAATTATATTCTTTCTCGACCCTCTGTGCCCTCCCGGGTGGCTCAGATGGTAAAGAGTCTGCCTGCAATGCAGGAGACCTGGGTTAGATCTCTGACTCAGGAAGATTCCCTGGAGGAGGGCATGGCTAGCCACTCCAATATTCTTGCCTGAAGAATTCCATGGACAGAAGCGGCTGGTGGGCTACATTCCATGGGGATGCAAAGAGTCGGGCACAACTGAACAACTAACACTTTCACTTCCACTGTGCTCTCAGATGGATACTCTTCACTTCTGACAGCACTGCATATTCTATTTGTTGCTCAAGAACTGAATTCATTTCCTGGTCAAATCTCCTCCAGCAAACCAAACCAAAGACTCCAGAAAGGCAGGGATGTTGCTGTCACTTAAAACAAGGCCACACAGCTTCAGAGAGGAAAGTTTTCTGTACACAAATGTCAAAAGAGTGCTTGTTGGGATGTGGGTTTTCCCAACAGCTGGAAACTCCTCCTGGAGTTGTTCCCTTCAGCCCAGGGGTTCTTAATTTTGACTACACATTCAAGTTCCCTGGGGACTTTGAAAGACACCCATGCCAAGGTCCCATCCAAAGACCATGAGTTAACTGGTCTGGGTCTGGCCTGGACCCGGGGGCTTTTCTGGTCCCCCAGGTGTTTCATCTCCAGGCAAGGCTGAGAAGCATTGCTCCAGCTGCCATCTTCCCCAAACTCCCCCCAAAGAATAACCTGGAAGCTTATTAACTATTCAGATTACCAAGACCATCCTAACAACTTCATTTTGTGGGTCTGAGACACAGTTGCCCCACGTACAATCTAGCCACCTCCCTCCAGGAATCTTCATCATCAGTGAATCTGAAGAGGAAAGAAGATGACTCATGGCTCCCTTGAAAGTGATGAGGTGCAGATTGCCAACTCTTACTCATCAGTGCCCAGTGAATCAGACATGAGGTACGCTAAGATGCCACTTGGGCAGCAGGCCAGGCAGGGAATGGGGGGTGGAAGGGGAGGACAGCATGTTAGTAGTACAAAGCCAAGCCACAGCTTTTGGAAGCAGGGACAACGGCTGGCAGGCATTCACGTCTGCTTTACTATTACAGACTATGTCACAGCTGACGTCAACCAACTGACATGCACTCTCACGACTGCCCTTTCAGCAAACGCGCTGGTACCTTTTCTGTGCCAAGCTTCTTGCTCCACATTTTGCTAAGCTTGCAACTGTTTGAACTTTGCTACCCATGGAACAGGCTTCCCATGTGGCACTAGTGGTAAAGAACTCACCTGCCAATGCAGGAGACGATCCCTGGGTTGGGAAGATACCCTGGAGGAGGAAATGGCAACCCAGTCCAGTATTCTTGCCTGAAAAATCCCATGGACAGAAGAGTCTGGCGGGCTACGGGCCACAGGGTGGCAAAGAGTTGGACGCGACTGAAGTGACTTAGCACACAAACCTGCACAGATGGAATGAGCCCTCAGTGATGTGGTCTCATCAGTTATCTCAACCACCTGCACCTTTGGGCTCCCCTCCAGCCATGGCTGGATCCCAAAGCTCTCCCCAAAGGTCCAGGTGGGGGAGAGGGCAGAGCTGCTCTACAAACTCTGCAGTGACTTTGGGAACTGCCATCTCTAATGGCTGCTCTATTTGGCCTTGTGAAAAGAGTATTTGTATTTGTGTTTAGAAATGGTCTCATTTTTTTCTTGAAATCTTCATCAATGATGATACATGTTAGTCTGTTCTTTGCTTAGAAGCAGAATCGAATCTTACCCTTTGCTCAGAAGCAGAATCGAATCTTACCCAAATGGAGACACTGATGTTTCCAAGGGATTACAGGTATGCTGAGATCACTGGACATGTAACAGAGGAGGACAAACCTGACTCCATGTTGAATCCACTCTTTTAGCTCTAACCCTTGTGCTCGAGTTACCTGTGCTGAGTCATGTGGGCTTTGCACCTTTTGTAAAGGAATGTTGTGTGTAGCCTGAAATCCACAGGACAGCCCATTCTCAAGGATTTGACTTTAACATTACAACACTTAACCATTCATAGAGAGATAACAGAGAAAAACATTGGTCTTATTGGAGATTTACAGGAACATTGTGACCAGACCTACCTAGATAGCTAACTATCTAAGATAGCTATCTAAGATAGCTATGTATCTAAAAAGCAGAGACATCATTTTGCCAGCAAAGGTCCATACAATCAGAGCTATGGTTTTCCTAGTAGTCAGGTACAGATGTGAGAGTTGGACCATAAAGAAGGCTGAGTGCCAAAGAATTGATGCTTCCTAACTGTGGTGCTGGAGGACTCTTGAGAGCTCCTTGGACAACAAGGAGATCAAACCAGGCAATCCTAAAGGAAATCAACCCTGAATATTCTTTGGAAGGACTGATGCTGAAGCTCCAATGCTTTGGCCACCTGATGGGAAGAGCTCACTTATTGAAAAAGATACTGATGCTTGGAAAAATTGAGAGCAAGAAGTGAAGAGGATGACAGAGAATAAGATGGTTGGATGGCATCATGGATGCAATAGATATGAATATGAGCAAACTCCAGGAGATAGTGAAGGACAGGGTAGCCTGGCATGCTCTAATCCTTGTGGTCGCAGAGTCAGACATGACTTAGTAACCGAACAACAAAAAGAAAGGATTCCAGCACAGAGAAGTTTGCAACGAATAGCTGTCTCTTTTCAGTATAAAAGAAGCCTGAATTCTAATTCTGGTAAATGGTTCTTTGACACAATAATCCACCATCTTCTCAGTGTGATAGCTTTTCAAATAAAGTCACTATTCCTTGTCCTAACAACCTGTCTCTTGATTAATAGCCCATCAAGCAGTACAAGCTTGGACTAGGTAACAGATAGGATCTTGGAGTCATAGGAAAGCCCAGGACTCTCATCTCCAACCATAAATGCTGGTCATTTCCAGGATGTCTGTGATGACAACACCTTGGAAGTGCTGACTAAGGAGGCTTCCCATCGAGGAAAATGCTGGGCAGTGAATGCAGCATGCATGGGAGACATAAGGATTGTATGACCAGTAAACCTTGAAATGTTCCTTGTTGTCTGGAATCCTTTGGACGGCACTGGAGATGCACACCAAGTCTGTGAAGGGGCCCTTGGTGAGGGCATCCTTCCAGGGTACCGCTCAGTCTAGAAAGTACATTGTGTAGCCCTTTCCTATAAACCTTCTAAGGCAACTCCCCACCCCTGTCAGCAGCCACCCCACACAGGTCCTATAAATCATTTCTCTTCCCCTAAGGCCTCAAGCCAACTGGCATAATGACATATCGAACTTTTCTTCTCTTGTGCCCCTGGCAGATTATATATTCACTAGCTTTTAAGAGGCGAGTCCAAGCTATTGAGTACTCTTCAAATTTGGGACTAATTCCCTCGCAAGGGTTTCATCCTTATTAGAATTTGAATGGCTGTTGGCTGTGTCCCACACTGTTTGCCTAAATGAGAAAATCCTTGAGCAGTTATTATGCTTTAATGCAGGTAACATGCAGCAAACCCATACCAAAGCCTCCATTAGGTAAAGAAAGAAATTAGGTCTCCAAAGAGTGATGCTCCTTTTTACTGTCAAGAGGACATCTGGGACCTCCCTAAGGATCCAGTGGTGAAGACTCTGCTTCCAAAGTGGGTTCAGATTCAATCCATGGTCAGGGAAGTTGGATCCCACATGCTATGCGAGACAGCAGAAAGACTGAAAATAATAATACTATTAATAAAATTAATTAATGGATTTCCCTGGTGGCACAGTGAATAAGAATCCTGCCAATACAGGGGACATGAGTTTGATCCTTGGTCCAAGAAGATTCTATATGCCTCCGAGAAACTAAGCCTGTGAGCCACAGCTACTGAGCCCACACACTGCGACTACTGAAGCCCCTAGGCCCTGGAGCCCATGCTCTGCAACATGAGGAGCCACCACAATGAGAAGCCCGTGCACCACAACTACAGAGTGGCCCCTCCTCACTGCAACTAGAGAAAGCCTGAGCTCAGAACGGAGACCCAGTGCAGGAAAAAACAAATAAATAAAAAGAGGACGTCTGATTTAATACCACATTTCCCAAATCACATAAAGAGAGGCCCTATTTGGAGAATGAGATATTGACTGGACAGTCTCTTCCTATAAATGTGCAATTGAGTGGACAACAAAAGGCCGTGCAAACTCAATGGGCAACATCAGTGCCTCTCCAGAGCCATCGGAATGTTGGCATTTGGTCTGGTCATGCAGTCATCCTTCATTTCACAAAGTGCTAGAAAATTCCAGAATCAGATCTGAAGCTTCACTCCTTCTCTCTCCTGATTACAAAGCTCCCCTCATGGCTCTCTGTCACGGAGCTCTCTTACAGAAGGAGTGAAAGGGGAAGATGGAGGGAGGAGATGGCTGCCGGCTGCACAACCACTGTGTCCTTCCCCGTGAATTATAACAAATTCTCCGCGTCTCAATTTTCCCAGAAATGCTATGAGAAAAATGATATGTTTTAAATTACCCTGGAGTCCAGAGAGGACAGGGATATATAACTGTAACATAGCATTCTCCTTACTGTTCAGGTTAAGCTAAGTTTGCATTATACCAGCATGAGCTCTGTCACACACCGGTTGTGGGCACAGAAGCATCCCAGTGACGTGACAGTGTTTCGGATGTGTTGTCTTCTCAATTCAACTGAAGCCACAAATATTTCTGAGCACCTTTGATTTGCCTGCACTGCCCTAGGCTCTTCAGATAGACACTGAAAAGAAAAAGTATTGATTAATTTTTATTTCTTCCTGATTTTCACCTGGTAAATATAAAGCCAAACTTATTCACTGGATTCACTTGTAGAGTCTTATTTGTTTCATTGTCCGTGTTGGAGCCAATATTTACCCTTAAAAACACAAGCGAGCAACAATAACAGCAAAGAAAATCACCAAAGATTATCTTGCAAAGTTCTGCTAAAAGGAAATTTTACTTAAATCGGTAGTACCTCATTACTAGTTACTACAAACTGAAAGCATATTTGAGTTAGATTCATCTGGTCTGCTATTAACAAGGGTTCAGCAGTCCATGGGGTCGCGAAGTCGGATAGGACTGAGTGACTTCACTTTCACTTTTCACTTTCGTGCATTGGAGAAGGAAATGGCAACCCGCTCCAGTATTCTTGCCTGGAGAGTCCCAGGGACTGGGGAGCCTGGTGGGCTGCCGTCTATGGGGTTGCACAGAGTCGGACACGACTCAAGCGACTTAGCAGCAGCAGCAGCAGCAGCAGTATTGGTACAGCTTAGAGCAACTGCTTGCAAATATTTAGTCTGTCTTAGTTTGTTACATTCTGTTTAACCTGTTTAGGCATCACTAACACATAAAACGGAGAAGGCGATGTCACTCCACTCCAGTACTCTTGCCTGGAAAATCCCATGGACGGAGGAGCCTGGTAGGCTGCAGTCCATGGGGTCGCGAAGTCAGATAGGACTGAGCGACTTCACTTTCACTTTTCACTTTCATGCACTGGAGAAGGAAATGGCAACCCGCTCCAGTATTCTTGCCTGGAGAGTCCCAGGGACGGGGAAGCCTGGTGGGCTGCCGTCTATGGGGTTGCACAGAGTCGGACACGACTCAAGCGACTTAGCAGCAGCAGCAGCAGCAGCACATAAAAACACTACTATTTCTGCTGGCAAATGCTCCAGAAATCAAGAAGGTGTCTACCCTGGTTGAGGTTTCACCCTCAGCCATGCTACCAAGAGCTTCTCTCCACTATAACTTTCATAAGAAAGGTTAACCTTTTTTTCCCAATAGTAGAAAAGTGCCACCTCACATTATTGCATCAACATATTACAGAAAATCTAATTAGAAAGTGATCTGATTTGTTAAAGTGATTTTTAACTCACTCCTAAAATGCTTGAAAAAAATCACGATAACTTCTCTTTCAAAAATCATTGTACTGATATCATTTTTACATTTAACTTTTCTGGCAAATAGATCAAACATACATTTAGGATTGCCAAAAATACTTAATGGAAGTTCTGAATATTTCGCTGTAATTGTAATAATTTTTCTGGCCACCTCTATACTTACTATCTTTTATTAGGCTGATAAATAGGGGACAGGCTTATCCACTGAGTATCATATAACTGATGCTGTGAGATGGTTGGGAGCTGAGGGTTCTGCAATCAGTTAGGATGTCGGATTCTTTTTCTGTTGGCATATAATGTTGTCTTAGTTTCTGCTGTACATCAAAGCAAATCAGCTATATGTATACATACGTCCCCTCCCTTGGGGACTATCCTCTTCCCCCGCTCCCCTGCCACCATCCCATCTCTCTAGGTCATCACAGAGCACCAAGCTGAGCTCCCTGGGCTATACAGCGGCTTCCCACTAGCTATCTATTTTACACAAGGTAGTGTATATATGTTGATGCTCCTCTCTCGATTTGCCCCGCCTTTTCCTTCTCCCCATGTTCACAAGTCTGGTCTCTACATCTACATCTTCATTCCTGCCCTGCAGATCGTACTGATAAACCTATTGCAGTATGTTTGATTTTAAAGTCCTAAACTTGCCAGCAACATGATGTCAGGCAAGTAACTTAACCTCCTTCAGTCTCAACATCTTCATTGAGAAAGTGGAGAAAATGATAGCACTACTTCAAAAGGATAATGAGAAGGTTAAAAGATAGTGCAGGTAAAATGCTTAGGCCAATGCTTGTCAATAGTAAGCCTAGGATAAACATGAGCAGTTAATACAAAGCAAACTATTTTATGTATGTGTTAGTTGCTTAGTCATGTCCAACTCTTTGCAACCCCCTGGTATGTAGCCCACCAGGCTCCTCTGTCCATGGAATTCTCCAGGCAAGAATACTGGAGTGGGTTGTCATTCCCTTCTCTAGGGGATCCTTCCAAGCCAGGGGTCAAACTCGGGTCTCTGGCATTGCAGGCAGATTCTTAACTAACTGAACCACCTGGGAAGTCCAGTCCAACACTAATTGATTGAATTAGAGGATCTGTCTATTTTCTCCAATGTTAATGGTACAGAGCTATGCTCAGGAAAACTGGCATACTATAGAGGCCATCAATGGAGTTCAAAGTCTTTATGAACTGATGCTATTTCTTATTAACTCAAATTCTGTGTAGCCCTGGGAATCTGTCCCCTCACCTGCACAATAAGGGACATAATTCATAGGAAAGTTTGTGATGAAGATGCAATAAAGCAACCATATACAGAAGTCTTTTGGAAATTTCACAGCACCTAAGAGATACAAGTTATTATTAATGAATGCTTTCGATAAATTGAAATGATGAGTTGGTGAAGATAATTAATTATTTAGTGCTTCCAGTGAGGCTGACACTGTGCTAAGGACTTCACATGCATCATCACTTGCATCGTCATTACCCTGAGTGTCATCTAAGATCATATATGAAGGGTACTTCACAGTTTCACAGTCTATGAATAGCTGAATTGCTTATTTGAATATCTCTTCTTTTACCTTATTATTATTGTTTTAAATCAAGGTCTCCATTCCACTGGAGTTTGGGGAAATGCCTCTGACCTTCTGTCACCATGCTATTACCTCCAGCTCCATAATGGACCATTTTATAATGTACATTAGTATGTAACAAGTGGTACTACAAATGCATTTATTGCTTTAATCTTGTTGCCTACATTGAGATAAGTTTTTAACAGCTTCTTTGTACGTGAATTGAATACTCTCTTTGCTTTTTAAAATTACTTTGCATACCCTTTCCAGCCACAGGAAGCTGCGGTGTTTATAGCTGGTTCAAAGGTTAGACTATCAATTTGCTAAATTTAAGGTCAAATTATATGTTTTGTAGACATCAGAATACATAATAACTTTCATCATAAGACACAGAGTGTTGAGGTATATTTGTTATATTCATCCTAATGTTCTGGAAGGGCTGTCACCTACATTTACGAGCTTTATCTTGTACAACTGTAGAAGTGCCATTCACATTGTAATGATTATTTATTATGAGAGATATTAGTATATTTTTCTAACAAAATTTTCTTTATTTTCTTGGACTCCAAAATCACTGAGGATGGTGACTGCAGCCATGAAATTAAAAGATGCTTAGTCCTTGGAAGGAAAGCTATGAAAAACTTAGGCAGCATATTAAAAAGTAGAGACATTACTTTGCCGACAGAGGTCCATATAGTCAAAGCTATGGTTGCCCAGTAGTCATATACAGATGTGAGAGCTGGACCATAAAGAAAGCTGAGTGCCAAAGTATTGATGTTTTTGAATTGTGTTGGAGAAGACTTTTGAGAGTCCCTTGGACAGCAGAGACCAAACCAGTCAATCCTAAAAGAAATACACCCTGAATATCCATGGGAAGGACTGATGCTGAAGTTGAAGCTCCAATACTTCGGTCACCTGATGCAAAGAGCCGACTCACTGGAAAAGATCTTGAGAATTGAGGGCCAGAGGAGAAAGGGACAACAGAGGATGAGATGACTGGATGGCATCACTGATTCAGTGAACATGAACTTGGGCAAACTCTGGGAGACAGTGAAGGACAGGAAAGCCTGATGTGCTTCCCTGGGTCACAAAGAGTCAGACATGACTTAGTGACTAAACAACAACTAACAAAAGCAGCATTTTATTATAATTTTCTAATTAATGACAAGTGAATTCAAAAGTGGAATCCACTTCTTTTACACAAAGTCACCTTTATGGGTTGTATCTCTATAAATATATATATATATATATTTATAGATAATATATCTATATATAATCAAAATAAAATGTCTATAAGTATATTATAAAGTTATATTCATTACTATTCTCGACTCAAACCCTCAATAATGTAATCCTCATTATCAATTTTAAACTGTTCTTTTACTATTGTTATGGATTTTTGATCAGCTCTTCTTTTTCCATAAAAAAGGTTAGTGAAGGTCAAGAAGTTGTGTTTCAGATTTGACATCTAATTACAAGTTAACCAAGCAGAGGCGATGAGAGTTAACCTCACTGTCATGATCAGTCATTACTCTGATAAAATCACCAGCAGGATAGCTCTGATATCTCAGCCCGTGGAGATCGAATCTAGTTGATACATCTGGGCAGAGAATTTTTACTTTTCATTTTATAGCTGCTATCTCAAAAATCAATGACAACCATGAGAGAGATGTACCAAAACTTCATGAAAAACATGTAGGGAAAACCAAGGCCTGATATTGTCCATTAGGCAAGTGGTTGCTCAGTGGTAAAAAATTCACTTGCCTGTGTAGGAGACACAGGCTCTATCCCTGGGTTGGGACGATCCCCTGGAGAAGGAAATGGCAACCCACTCCACTATTCTTGCCTGGAAAATCCCATGGACAGAAAAGCCTGGTGGGCTGCAGTCCATGGGGTTGTGAAAGAGTTGGACATGACTGAATGACTAAACAGCAACAGAGACTTTCAGCTTGGCATTTATTTTTTTCTGAAAGTCTCAGGATTCTTAGGACCACCATAAAATTAGGCAGAGTGAAATTTCATACTGTACTTTTAGTCAGGGATCTTAGTCATAAAACTTCACTTATAAAAATCTGGCTGAAGCCCGTGTTTCTGTGTTGGACAGATTCCATTTTGAAGTTTAAAATATAAAGCTCATAAGGAGCTTACAGTCTCTATCCATTTTATTGCATTAAAATTATCACAAAGTGAATGATTTTTGTCCATAAAGTAACAAAATCCAATTTTTGCAAGCTCATTAATGGTTGCTATGGCTAGGCCTGAAAGTGAATATGAAAATGTAAGTTGCTCAGTTATGTCTGACTCTTTGTGACCCCCATGGACTGTAGTCCACTAGGCTTATCTGTCCATGGGATTCTCCAGGCAAGAATACTGGAGTGGGTTGCTATTCCCTTCTCCAGGGGATTTTCCCAACCCAGGGAACAAACCTGTTCTCCTGCTTTGCAGCAAATTCTTTACCATCTGACATACCAGGGAAGCCAGTGGCTCAGCCTGTTTCTCACTAAATATTATTAATATACTAGCCATGCATTTCTTGGGCTTCCTAGGTTGCGTTTGTGGTAAAGAATCTGCCTGCCGATGCAGGAAATGCAAGAGACTCTGGCTCAATCCCTGGGTCAGGAAGATCCCCTGGAGTAGGGAATGGCAAAATGGCAATCCACGCCAGTATTTTTGCCTGGAAAATCCCATAGACAGAGGAGCCTGACAGGCTACAGTCCATGGCATCACAAAGAGTCGGACACGACTGAGCACACACACATTACTTACTACAAAGATGTGTGGATACACCCTATTAAAAGAGTAATAGAACAAAAGCAGCTGTTCTTTTCAGAATCCAGTACTTTCAAGGGCCACGTAAATAGGATGAGAATTGAAGAAGTTCCCTTGTCGCGACCTAGTGAATTCATTGTATTCTTTCCGAGTTGTATGTCCCAAATCACATGGTCATCAGTCATGAAACACAATTTTTAATCATCTGTCACCTGACAACAAAGAACTGGAAGCCAGCTAGCTTGTGAAGGGGTTAGTGAGCCATAATCGTTCCCCATTCATCAGTATCACTGGTTTCTTTCAACATCACTATTTGAGTTATCACTCTGACACCTGGGAGGTGGTGGAGCCTCATGGCTATGAATCACACTAGGGTTTCCAGTGGGTGTGTCTATCTCTCACAAAGTTGGAAAAGCCTGGCTGTGAGAGAAAGAGTAGGAAAGGGAGAAGTGTGTAAATTAACCTGGGGGTCAGTGCAGAGGGAAGCCGGTGATCTGAAAACTCTCCGAGTCCACAAACCCTGGAGAAAGCCACCATGTTCCTCCAAACATATGTTTCTGCCATATTATGGACAGCTGTTTTGAGGTGTGCTGATGGCCCCCTACAGCAGACTGGTGCCCGGGGGCTGCTAAGGCAAAAATGGTTATCGGGTAATTGTGATGGATGGGTCTCAGGCACTGCCAATGTGAATCCTCACTGGGTAGAAGTGATGCCTGCCTGCCTACCTGCCTCAGTTGTAAGGTCCCCTTAGTGGGTCAGCCCTGAGATGCTACACAGCACCCAAGACTTCCTCAAGGAAGGAAGGATTTCCTTGAAGCCTTCAGAGAGAGTGGACTGGCACCTCAGGGCCATCAGAGGTTCTGGGGAGCTGACAAAAATAGTTCACAGGCTCTGCAGGGCTGAATGACAATCAATTCCATGGCTGCTGGGGGCACCAAACTCCAGGATGGCCAGATCACTCAATCTGGATTAAGGAAACAGTTCTTCTCTGAGATATAAGGAAATCTGACCCGGCACTGAGTTCTTCTGCTGATCCTGAATGCAGGTGAGGTGCAAGGTGTCCAGGACACAGGATGCAGCTAGGAGGGGCCCCTGAAAAGGAAGCCCTAGGACCGTGGCCCCAAGGGAAGAGGATTCAGGTCAGCAAGGAGCCAGTGGAGGCCTGCGTTCTCAGGCCTGGTGTGTGGGTTGGGAGACTGGCTGGTCATGGGGGAGTACTTTCTGTACCTTCAGAAGCACAGTATCTGTCTCTCGGCTGTCTCATTCCCAGAGCCCCCGGACACCGGCAGGCAGAGGCTCTGTCCACAGCAGTCCTGGTGGCCTGAGGGGGGGGCCTCTGGGCAAATGACATGGACACTCCATCTTCCCCTGGGGCTCCTTGGGCCTTACCTTTTCCAGCCCAGAGATTCTGGTTTCTGCAGACCAGCAGTCACTGCTGGAGGGAACCCCAGCAACGTGTTCTTGGAGAAGAGGGGGGTCAAGAAGGGGACTGAAGCTGTGGGACCCCAGGAGGTAACAGAGGCTGCCACAGGGGGATTTGGTGAGGGGAAGGGGCCAGAGGTGAGGACACAGAGGGACAGATGCCTGGGGATCTTCCAGCAGTTCTGGGAGCACACAAAGTGAGGAAATGCACTTGTGATCATAGGAGGAACCCAGGGAGGCCGGGATGGGAATCGGCCAAAAAGCGGAAAGAAGACACAAGTTTTAAAAGCATCCATGAGGTTAATTACCATAGGATGGTCGGAGTTAAATAGAGAATGAGGGGCATAAATAAATCAGGATATCTGTCTCAGGCAGCAGCGTGACGGATGATGGGGAGAGGGGTTGTAAACCAGCCTGACCATCCAGTCTTGTCATCTCAGGACCCACGCACAGTCTCCCAGGATGGGCAGCTCCAACATCCCTGCATCCCTCTGACCTGCAAAGGGGGAGGAGGAGAAGGATGGAGGGACGAGAATCTGGGAGCACCTCCAAGATGGGGTGGGGGCCCTGATGCTGCTCCATGCTACCCTCCATCTGCCATGTGGGGACTTTCATCCATGAAATTGGGATCTGGCTCCCCCAGGACCACCCCACACCTCCCCTCCAACCCCACCACTCCCGAGGCCCAACCCAGCTGTGGAGCAGACTTTCCTCAGTGGAGGCTGGTTATCCTCACTTGCTCTCACCCTCCTCCCTCTGCCCCTATCAGCCCCCATGACTCTGGAACAAAGGCTCCATTAAGATGAATGAAGTAATTACTACATGTTCATTTTTGTACAATATACTTGCACAATACCAGCTTTTATGTTGTTACATAGCTGGTAACCGAAAAATCTCGAATTCCCCACTCCACCCGCCCCCCACCCCCACCATGGTTTGCCTCAATAACCCAAGAGTCTCCCGTTATTTCCTGTTGTCACTCAGTTGTGTCCAACTCTTTGTGACCCCATGGACCATAGCTCGCCAGGCACCTCTGTCCATGGGATTCTCCAGGCAAGAATACTGGAGTGGGTCGCCACGCCCTCCTCCAGGGGAGCTTCTGGACCCAAGGATCGAACCCTTGTCTATTATCTCTCCTGCACTGGCAGGTGGGTTCTTTACCACTGGTGCCACCTGGGAGGATAGCATGGGGATTTCAATAAAGAAGTTAAGGAGCTCTGCAAGAATGATATTTAAAACAAAACAAAAAAACTGGCAATGGAAGCATAGTCGTATCCTAAGTGTCACAGTGTATGTTTACACGCAGTTGAATGACTTATTGATCTTGAGTTACTTGGACACTAAGTGTTTTAACAGGTGGTCCTGGAAAGAGGCAGAGCCATAGAGAGCAGGTCATGGTTTTCAGTGAAAGGCAGGTTCTGGGCAGTTGAAATGTAAGGTCTAATGGCAGAGATCTGGCTTCAAATAAAACCTAAGTGACGAAGTATAACCTGAGCAAATATTGTCAGCTACAGAAAGTTGGCCACTGTACCAACTGTCACAGGACTTGGGGGAGGGGAGGGGCAGTCCCAGCAGATGGAAAAGCCAACAGGGCCTCGGGTGGCCAGAGTCAGTGGTTGAGGGTCTACACAAAGGCTCAGAGTGCAGAAGACTCCTGGGAACTTATGAAACAGGACCCAGACTCCCCCTCTTCACAAGGCTTTAAAGGATGGAAAGGGGTTTTCCCATAGAGCTATTGAGTGAGGCAGCCTCAATTGGAAATCTTAGGAAAGACCAGAGAAATCCTCCTCTTGTTAGTTCCAAGGGGCTTCTGAAGGGCCAGGCATTCACAAAACAGTGGCTTTCCCTCCCAAGCCTATCACGTCAACTTCAGAGACCAGCAGAAGCATTCTGCTGACAGAAGGTTGATAGTATGGGTAAGTCTATATAAAATGAAGCATTGGTAGAGAGAGAGAGAGAAAAGATGGGTCCTGTTTTGTGTTGTTTCAAAGACTGAAAAAGTCCCATTTCAGTAACTTCAAAAATCACAGTTCTCAGATTTATCAAGACTGTACATCACATGTTCTTCCATAAAGCAGAGTCATTCTGTATTCTGGCGTTCGATTCTTTTTACTGTTGATCCAGAACATAAGTCACTTGAGAAATATTTGAAGGCCTGTTCTGTCTTAGCATACATATTATCTTTCAAAAATTATTGTTTCTTCTCACATACACTTCTGTTCTCTTACTTTTATCCAAACCTACATAGCAATGTCTCCTAAACTCAAGTAATCATAAGAATCTCCTGAAAGTGTTAGTTGCTCAGTCATGTCCAACTCTTTGTGACCCCATGGACTGTAGCCCGGCAGGCTCCTCTGTCCATGGGATTCTCCAGGCAAGAATATTGGAGTGGGTTGCCAATTCCTTCTCCAGGGGATCTTCCCGACCCAGGGATGGAACCTGCATCTCCTGCACTATAGGCAGAGTCTTTACCATCCCAGCCATGAGGGAAGTCCCACGAATCCCCTGAGTTCTTCTTAAAAGCACAAATCCAGAGGCCCATCTCCCAGATGTTCTTATTCTCTAGTCCTCCAGCAGGTCCAGGAGTGAGATTTGTAGATGGTTCCCTGGGTGAATTTAGGCAGAATTGGAGGAGCACTGTGATAGTCATTGTTGAATTAAACAAAAGATGCTTTGTCTACCTCATCCTTTTGGAAAAGAAACACATATTTTCTTGATCACAAAGCTATGGCCACTGGCAAGGATGTGCTCTTTCTTTACTGTAAGTCTTTGAAACCCAGTAATTATTTCCCTTATATCACTGGGCCTAGAAAATTCTGCTTGGTAAGAAAGATGCTTGACAGCGATTCTTGCTGTGAGCTCAGCCATTCCAGTCTTCTGCTCCTGTGCCCTTGGGAAGAGGAGAATGCACAAACAGACACAGAGAGCAACACCTTCCCAGGCTCCCCTCATAAACGTGCTCCCATAAAAAGCTGTTTCACAAGGTCCCAGTAAAGACACAGATCAAAGCCAGTCAGTGGCAGGTGGATTTGGGCTTTATTAGGTCTAGTGATGTACTCTCTTCACCTCTCTGGACAAGGGACTAGGTAATTCTTTTCAGAGTTGGCACTGTGGTCTTGGTTCATGAATACCTTTCTGTGTAGCAAAATCAAAAAATAAGAAATTCAGTTTCAATTAATCAAACCAAGACAGAGTGCCTGCCATATGGATTTTCAGGCTGTTTCACATTTCTAACTCTCTCTTCTCCTAATAAGAGATTCCAACTAATAAAAACTCGGCATAGATTGTATCACAATCAAAATGGTGGCAGAAGGGAGAGTTTGTAAGGAACTGGAAACATAAATGAAGGAACTGCAAACAAATACAAATATACATTAGCTGTGCCTTGGCAAACATTTCTTAAGAAATTTCAGACATTTGCATTTTTGAAAGAAAATGTGAGAGAGTAATATGGAAACATACATTACCATATGCAAAATAGATAGCCAGTGAAAATTTACTATATGATGCAGGGAGCTCAAATCTGATGCTCTGTGACAACCTAGACGGGTGGGATGGGGTGGGAAGCAGGAGCAGGGTTCAAGAGGGAGGGGACATATATACCTGTAGCTGATTCATGTTGATGTATGGCAGAAACTAACACAATATTGTAAAGCAATTATCCTCCAATTGAAAAAAATTTTTAAAGATTGTCAGTTAACATAAAGCAAAGCGCTACCTTTTCCAGATGATGCTAACTTCCTTTTTTGGGCGTATATCTAGATGTGCTCACTCTTGGGGGAAAAAAAAAAACAGAAACTGAAATAAACTGAGCTGAACAGGGGTCACAATTCCTGTGAAACTGTACTTTTTCAATTGTACATTGAAAGTACAATTAACTCATCAGCTTAGGAGTTCAGGGACCTGGTGGAGCAAAGAGAGAGTAGTTCAAGGTTTTGATCCGATGTCCTAAACTTGTACATGGAATCATAACTGAGTGTTTAGATTTCTGGTTTCCCATGAAGATCAAGAAAGAGATTTATGTATCCTGTCACCTAGCATAAATCTGGTACTCCCCATATGTAAGTCAAATATATAATAACTGACATTAATTGAATATTTGCTAGGAGCTAGATTCTGTGTAAATGACTCTAAGTTACATTATTTCATTTAGCCCTCCCAACAACTCTATAAACTTTCATTATTATTATTTCCATTTTATAGATGTGAAAACTGAGGCTTAGCAAAGTTAAGTAACTTAGTCACACAGTTAATAAGCATTGTCTGTCACTTACTTGTCATCTACCTAGGAAGTGGTAGAACAAGGTTTCAAGCCCCAGGAACTTGACCCTAGTCTCCAAACTCCTGATCATTTCTGTCTCCTCCTTATATATAAGCAACACCAGGAATTTAATTTCTCCATTTTTAAAAACTTAAAAAAAAAAGATCCCATTTAAAAATAAGAGGATTGATGAGGACAGGTCTGTTGAACTAGTGGGCTGTCTTGGGAAAATGTTCACTTCCAACTTGGGGTCTTATTCTTACTGTTGGCTTCTTTCAATCACTGAAGACAGGCTTCCCTGGTGGCAAAGAATCCACCAGCAATGCAGGAGCCACAGTAGACAAGGTTTAATCCCTGAGTCAGGAAGATCCCCGGGAGGAGGGCTTGGCAACACACTCCAGCATTCTTGCCTGGAGAATCCCATGGACAGAGAAGCCTGGTGGGCTACAGTCTACAGGGTCACAGAGCTGGCCATGACTAAAGCAACTTAGCATGCATGCATGCAATCACTGAGGATTAGTCCTAAAAGATGACACTGTGAAAGTGCTGCACTCAATATGCCAAAAAATTTGGAAAACTCAGCAGTGGTCACAGGACTGGAAAAGGTCAGTTTTCATTCCAATTCCAAAGAAAGGCAATGCCAAAGAATGCTCAAACTACTGCACAATTGTACTCATCTCACATGCTAATAAAGTAATGCTCAAAATTCTGCAAGCCAGGCTTCTGCCATATGTGAACCGTGAACTTCCAGATGTTCAAGCTTGTTTTAGAAAAGGCAGAGGAACCAGAGATCAAATTGCCAACATCCGATGGATCATGGAAAAAGCAAGAGAGTTCCAGAAAAACATTGATTTCTGCTTTATTGACTATGCCAAAGCCTTTGACTGTGTAGATCACAATAAACTGTGGAAATTTCTGAAAGAGATGGGAATCCCAGACCACCTGACTTGCCTCTTGAGAAACCTGTACGCAGGTCAGGAAGCAACAGTTAGAACTGGACATGGAACAACAGACTGGTTCCAAATAGGAAAAGGAGTAGGTCCAGGCTGTATATTGTCACCCTGCTGATTTAACTTATATGCAGAGTACATCATGAGAAACACTGGGCTGGAAGAAGCACAAGCTGGAATCAAGATTGCCAGGAGAAATATCAATAACCTCAGATATGCAGATGATACCACCCTTATGGCAGAAAGTGAAGAGGAACTAAAAAGCCTCTTGATGAAAGTGAATGAGTAGAGTGAAAAAGTTGGCTTAAAGCTCAACATTTCAGAAAACAAAGATCATGGCATCTGGCCCCATCACTTCATGGCAAATAGATGGGGAAACGGTGGAAACAGTGTCAGACTTTATTTTTCTGGGCTCCAAAATCACTGCAGATGGTGATTGCAGCCATGAAACTAAAAGACACTTACTCCTTGGAAGAAAAGTTACGACCAACCTAGACAGCACATTAACAAGCAGAGACATTACTTTGTCAACTAAGGTCCATCTAGTCAAGGCCATGGCTTTTCCAGTGGTCATGTATGGATGTGAGAGTTGGACTGTGAAGAAGGCTGAGCGCCAAAGAATCGATGCTTTTGAACTGTGGTGTTGGAGAAGACTCTTGAGAGTCCCTTGGACTGCAAGGAGATCCAACCAGTCCATCCTGAAGGAGATCAGTCCTGGGTGTTCATTGGAAGGACTGATGTTGAAGCTGAAACTCCAATACTTTGGCCACCTGATGTGGAGAGCTGACTCATTGGAAAAGACCCTGATGCTGGGAAAGATTGAGGGCAGGAGGAGACGGGGACGACAGAGGATGAGATGGTTGGATGGCATCACCAAGTCAATAGACATGGGTTTGGGTAGACTCCGGGAGTTGGTAATGGACAGGGAGGCCTGGTGTGCTGCGGTTCATGGGGTCACAAAAAGTCAGACACGACTGAGCGACTGAGCTGAATACCTTTTGGCTTCTTTTAATCATTGAAGATTAGTTTTGACAAATTGTGGGTGATTAAAAAGTCTTAAAGAGTTGTAAGTTGCTTTTTTTTTAAAGGGAAATCAGTAGATACTTTCTCAATAAAATCAATCCCCATCATTAAAAAGTAAAATCATGAATAAATCAAATCAAACTGATTTTGTGGTTAAAGGCTAGAAGTCTAAGACAATAAATGTGACTATTTCTCATTAAACACTATTCAATGACTTTAAAAGGAGGTTAGTTGCAAGTGATGTTCCATGGATTCAATTCCAGGTATAACTTAAGTACATACAGTCCCATGAGTGAATCCAGACCCAAGTGTCTATTTCAATATCTGCATTTCTGAAACAAAATTAATAGCATTCCTTTAACAGATTATTTCTACACTTCCAAAAATCTATGCTGGCACCAGGGAAAAGTTTGAATTTTTATCTTCATTGGAAAAGGCAAAAAGCAGATACACACACACATTGCAGAAAGCTCTTAAATTTCCACATAGACACAGAAAAATTCAATTTGTTTTTGTGAAAGAGATGGCTTTTAGAATTAATTTGACTTTAGAAAGCAAGGCAATGTTTATAGCTAATGGGAAATGAAGCTCCTAGAAATGTTTCACAGGGCCTCCCTTGCAACTCATGATCCATCACAGGATCTTTTCACTGGAGATCTGGTCTTACTCTTTCCATGCTTCTGTGCCGACCATGGAATGAATAAACACACTGAATTACCTGGGATCTGAAAAACATACAACATCTCCAGAGACATATGGAAAATAACAGCCTCAAGGTCTATCTGAAATGTGTTTTTGCTTAATAGAATTTTTTTAATGTTATTATCTCTAAAGTAGAATTCTTAGGTCACATTTTAGCAGTGAAAACAAGATTTTGATAGCCTAGATTCCTGGGGTGGTGGGGAGCAGACTGCTCATCCCCGTTTACATGTCTAACAAGGTCTCCACAACCACTTCCCATTCACAGGCTCATGTTCTGAGAGCTCTGAGAATCCCCAAATTCAGGTAAACAACTTCAGTGTGTATTTCCCCCCAACGTTTAGTTTTTCCATGTGCTTACTATTACCCTAGTCCGTCCCAGCTGCCATAACAAAAACACTACAACAGCGTGCATGCACCCGGCGTCTCCTACATCTCCTGCATTGGCAGGCAGGTTCTCTACCACCAGCACCCCCTGGGAAGCTTATAAAGAGCAGAAGCTTATTTCTCACAGTTCTGCAGGCTGTAAGTCCACGATCAGGGTGACAGCACAGTTGGATAGATTGCAAGCAGACTTCATCTGGTGTCCCCACTCAGTCCAAGGGGCTAACAAGTTTGCTGAAGTGAAGGATTTTTGTTTTTTAAGGCACTAATCCCATTCATGAGGGCTCCACCCTCACTATGTAAGAATCTCCCAAATGTCCCACCTGGTGCTTCCCTGGTGGCTCAGTGGTGAAGAATCCGCCTGCCAATGCAGGAGACCTGGGTTCGATCCCTGGGTAGGGAAGATCCCAGAGAGAACGGAATGGCTACCCACTCCAGTATTTTTGCCTGGGAAATCCCATGGACAGAGGAGCCTGGCAAGCTATGTAGTCCATGGGGTCACGAAAGAGTTGGACATGAGTTAGTGACTAAAGAATGCAATACAAAAGGTCCCATCTACAAATACCAGCACCTTTGGGGGTCAGAATTGTAACATATTTAACATATGAACTTAACATGTTAAAATTTGAATTTAACATTTTAACATATGAATGAATTTGCAGGGAAACAGACTTTCAGACCATAGCAACTATGTTTCCTTAGCACCCATCACCATCAATATGGAATATTTTTATTTTTCTGTCCTTGACACAGGGCTTCTCCCACTAGATAAGAGACCCTGAGTGTCAGGACTTGGGGGTATGATGCTGCGGTGTCTACATCCTTGCATTGAAAACACTGCAGCTAGTGAGTGATTCATGTCCTTGCTGTAGAGTAGTTACAGGCAAGCCATTGTCCTATAATCCATGAGCCTCTGGGTTGAAACTGAGAATATCAAATTCATCAATGCCAAGGTTTTCTGTACTACACTGGGCATGACACATACATTCTCTCAGACATACCCAAATATTCTCTATGGATTAGGAACTGTGTTATATAAATGCCATCTTAAGAGGGAAAAAAAAGCACAACTAAGAGGGTTTATCTTTTATCCTAATTACTTCTTTAGTAATCATAGCTCATATAATTGCTTGTTCCCTAGATACTGGCCACTTATGACTACATAATTACTGATTACAAATATAACAGTCTATTATTTCATTACTATTATTATCTTAATCTAGGGAACATAATTTCCTTTAAGAAAAGCAGGATATATCCTGGAGCACATTGGAGGGTGAAAAAAGTCTACACTTTGTATAAAAGAATTCACAGTTGTTTATCTCAGATGGATCACCCCATTTCAATTTTTAAAGGCAAAGCTTGTTTTTAGATTCTTAAAGATATTGTCATTGTTTTGGCTTAATTAAGAACTTGTTAAGGTAAATGGGGGGTCCACATAAATAAAATTAGCAGTTTTGTTATGAGGGTCGAATGTGTGCGTATACTGATTTTTGCATTATTCAGAGAGGAGAAATAGTCCATGGGTCACCAGGATGAGAAAACTGGAACTCAGTTGAAATGTGAACAACGTAGGGGTTAGCAGGCACTGACCTTCAGAGCAGTGGGAAATCCAAGTATAAATTACAGTCAACCCCACACCCCCGTACGTACCCACAGTTCCTCTGGACACACAATCCTGCAGCCAGGGACTCAACAAACTGCAGACCGTGTATTGTAGTCTCTACTACTGAAAAAAAATCTGTGTACAAGTGGAGCCTCCCCAGTTCAAACCCGTGTGGTTCAAGGACCAACTGCATTGAGCTTGCAGTTTGTTTTTATCAGATTCTTTGGGATAAACTGGATGTCTAGAACTTTTGAGAGAGATACCCTTTTGATGTAAATATGAAGCATTTCTCAAAAAAAAAAAAGAATGTAGTAATTACTAACCATTTTTTGATGATTAGCTTCATGCTTTGTTTCCATTAACAACCTCATTGGCTTTTTTGAGCTTAAGAAGTTCACAAGAGGGTTTCCCTGGTGGCTAGATGGTAAAGAATCCACCTGCCAATGCAGGGGACATGGGTTTGACCCCTGATCCAGGAACATCCCACATGCCCTGGAGCAGCTAAGCCCTTGGGCCACAACTACTGAGCCTGCAGGCTGCAACTACTGAAGCCTGTGTGCCCAGAGCCCGAGCTCTGCAACAAGGGAAAGCCCTGCACCCTCAGCTAAAGAAAACCCTTGCAGCAACAAAGAGCCAGCATAGCTAAAATAAAGAAATAAAATTAGAATTATAAAAAAGAAGTTCCTAAGAACTCAAAAATTACTTGACTGCACGACAGCTTTGGGTGGGCAAAGACAGCAGAGAGTTAACTGTCAGTCAGCCTCCCTAGGTGGAATCAAACTCTTACTCTCTCTTCTGGGAAACTGCTACCATCCATTAATAAGTTCATAATCTGTTATTTCAGCTACAGACATGATGCATGCAGTTCCGTAACCAGAACCACATATTTTAACCAGGCACTTTTCATCTAACCACAGAAAGTGATGGCAGACGCTTAAGAGTCCAGAGTTCCAAAATTTCAGATAATACTTAAATAGTTACAACTGCTTTTCATAAAAAACTCACCCAGGTCCATTCCTATTACTCTAAATATAATCCTGATGGGTGTGCTAGCAAGGAATTTTATTAGCTGCTAAATCACCCCACAATTTTTAAAAGGTAATTCAAATTGTGTTTATTTTCTGTTTGTATGCAAACAGAAAACTCAGATATGAAAAATAGCTTCTTGAAAGGAAGCTGGATGTAAAAGAAGTTAAGGAAGAACAAAACAGTAGAAAGTAACCTTTCAACAGGAATTATTGCCTCAGTGTCACTAGGTAGAAGTGGGATTTCTAAATTCAAAAGTATCAATACTAAAAACATGACTCTAGGTCATTTAGATAGTGATAGATGGGTTTTGCAAATGAGACTGCTTCAAGATGTAAAAACAGGATTCCCATATTTCTCTGACCCCTTTTTATCAAACTGCTGCTGCTGCTGCTAAGTTACTCCAGTCGTGTCTGACTCTGTGTGACCCCATAGACGGCAGCCCACCAGGCTCCCCCATCCCTGGGATTCTCCAGGCAAGAACACTGGAGTGGGTTGCCATTTCCTTCTCCAATGCATGAAAGTGAAAAGTGAAAGTGAAGCTGCTCAGTCGTGCCAACTCTTAGCGACCCCATGGACTGCAGCCTACCAGGCTTCTCCGTCCATGGGATTTTCCAGGCAAGAGTATTGGAGTGGGGTGCCATTGCCTTCTCCATTCATCAAGCTAAGCTATTTCAAAATAAATAAATATGCTTTGTGTCACTGCTTACCAGTACAATGTCTCAGATCAGCTTATATGCAAAACTATTGCTTATGTCTTCTTTTTACAACTTTAAACTGAATCTCAAATGATACAAGATTAGATGAATTATAACTAATGATTGGCATTCATTGCTGAATATTAACATTTGATAATATTAATATTCAAGTAATAGTGATAATTCTACCTTTGGGGAGTTAAGAAATCCTTCAGTTTTATATTCCTACATTGTTTCTAATAACGATTTATCCCTAAAAAAAGGAAAAATAGAAGTATTCCTGAGAAGGTTTCTATTATCTTAACACAACAGACATCTGAATAGAAGACAGAAGAGGTAAGGTTAATGCTGGAGAAATATTGCTTTGGAGACTGTAAAAGTGAGTGATGTTTACCACTCACTGAGATCATCATCAGCTTTGTTTAACACATACTCAACAGTGTTGTCTAACATGGCTCAGAGATTTAAAAGTAGTATTTCCTTTTTAAAAGCACCAGTGTAATTGTACACAGAAAAGATACACACGAATATATTGTACTAATCATACTATATTCATATCAATTTTAAAATTTTGATAATTAGACCAAGATTATGTAAGGTGTTAGCGGTGGGGAATTCCAGGTGGAGGGTATATACCAGGATGCACTTTACTATCTTTGCAACTCTTGTGTATGTCTAAAATGATTTTTTAAGCAAAACTTTAAAATATATTTGTAAGTTACTCAAGGATTTCTGACCCCTTTCAAGCTGTTGTATAGCAGCTTGAAACAGTCACAGAATTGGAGGGTCTTCAGGTGTAAGAAAATTAAACAGAAGAGTAACAGGTGCATTCAGCACTAAACAGGCATTCAGTCCCTTGTGTCTGCAAGGACTTGTGACCAGCAGGCTGTGTGCAGAAGAAACTGCACTGCAATATTGATTCATGAATAGCCTTGGGCTTGAAAAGATCATAAATCTTTACTATTTATGATCAACAAAAACAAATACATCACATCTTTGATGTTTACATCAACAGAAACAAGCAATTTTAACTCAATATAATGTGTTGGAAATCAGGAGAGCAGAGCAATTAATTCTATCTGGAGGAGTTCACAGAAGATTCATGGAGGAGAGGGGAGAAATTTTAAGCTAGTTGGGCCTAAAATTGTCTGCTGAGGGCGGAAATCCTTCTTTCCTTTCTGCCCTCATTTCTTTAATGTACACCTCTCCTTCTCCAAGAGATCGATAACCCCCAAGTCCTCTTCATCCTTCTTCATTCTGCTTCTTTCTCCTTCCCTTTCTCCCAAAAGTCTAGGTCCTTATCCACTGGCATGGATGCACTGGGTTCCTAATAGGTTTCCCTGCCTCTCAACCTTCATACAAGGTGTCCCTCTGGAAGGGACAGGATCCTCATTCATTCCAAAAATGTATATCAGGTGTCTACTACCTGTCAGGGAGTGGGCCTTTAGCTAACTTAAAACATTTCAATAAAAATCCCCAGTAAATGAATGGAATGGAAGGAAGACAGAAAAGAAGTAAAGGAAGCAAAGGAGAAAGAAAAGCTAAGGGTCAGAGAAGGAGGTACAGAGCTCATGGAAAAGTCATCAGAGTAACCCACATATAGGACATGGTGGGGGCGGGCAGGAGATGACGCTGCTGAAGAGTCTAGGACCAGAATGAAATGTGTGGAGAGAAAGAAATAACAATTTAAAACCCAGCCATTGAATCCCCACAAAGAATAATCTGAAGACTATACGTGTTTATTTGACAATCAGACCTAAGTACTAGAAGAAAACCACGGGAAGCCAGAGTAGGGATGATGAACAAGATGTGGTCCTTTTCCTTGGAAATGCAAATTGATTCCATTGAGACAAAGTAAGAATGTGGGTCTATTCATAGAAGACCTGCCAATAGGACTCTAAGTCCAAATCCACTTTAAGGTTTGTGTTCAAAGGGTTCATCGATCAACTTGCATTGATATCGTCAAAGGACAACATCCTTCATCAATATTACTCTTTAGTAAGTTTGTTGTGATCATGTCAGGCGGCTTCTCGTTATTTGAGAGAAAATCGAATCTCTCTTTTATAGACAGGAAAGCCTGAAAAGGGAGAAACAATTACACAAAAGCACATGATATTTTTGTACAAATATGCACAGTTATACTTCAAAATGACTCTGAAATTCGTTTGGCCACATTGACAACCGTGAGGTATCACAGCACGCAAAATGCATAGGGAATGAATTTCCTCTTAAAGCAGACAGGTAGCATCCTTTAGAGCTCTGAAATTTGCATATTCATTTTCCTTACTAAAGACTTCAGTATACCAGCTGCACGTCCATCTAATTCATGCTCACTCACATACAGGTGCAATCACACACCACTGCACCCCGTCGAGTCTGCAAAGATAATCTCTGATGGATTAACGATCAACACATACTAATACATGCGTCATCGTTGGCGGCCTTCATAAAGCAACTTCTGAGTCATGAATCTTTCCAACTATCCCATCTAAGATGATTTAGTTCATTTGAACTAGTATTTAATTCAAATAGAAACGTTTATAATCCATGTGTTGGCATCAAGATATAGCTCATTATGCATATAATTATAATAATATTGTGTTCAAACACGCCTGCACAAGAAGAATGACTATAATCAAGGCCTTCTGGGATAACATTGGATAATTCTAGTTTCTCTAGAAGAGGAAGAAACTCTCCTATAAATGCTTCTCGGAAATTTCCTGGTTAAAATATGATCATAGTTAAGTTAGTTACAAGTAATTTTTATTATCAGATGGTATTAATGGAAAGAGCACAAAAGACAAATAAAAAAGGGTGAAGTGGGGAGACTTCCTCCAGCAATGCATTACAGCAGACACAATTTGTTGTTTATTACAGTCTGTCCTGTACCACCGCCCTAGTCCAAGAAGCCAAAGAAAAGCTGTGCGATTACCTAGGCAACAAAAATAGACTCACAGATTTTCCAGTGAAAAATGCAGAGAATAAATACCCTACCTTAAGTTACCTGGGACTTTGACATTTGTAGATCTGCATGGAAACCTGAAACTTACTTCCTCAATTTTTACCAAAAGTCGATTAATAAGTCAGAGTTTTAAAAAGAAATCATTTTTAGGCTAGTAATCTCTTTTTTTTAAAACTTTAAACTTCTAATTTTGTATCCAGGTTTATCCAATTAATAATGTTGTGATAGTGTCAGGTGGACAGTGAAAGGACTCGACCATACATATACAGGTATCTATTCTCCCCCAACTCCCCTCCCCTCCAGGCTGCCACATAACATTGAGCAGCGTTCCACAGGTTATACAATAGGGCGTTGTTGGTTATCCATTTTTTAAATATAGCAGAGTGTATATGACCTTCCCAAAGTCCCTAACTATCCCTTCCCCCTGAATCTTTTTCTGTTTTGTAAGTTCATTTGCATCATTTCTTTTAAGATTCCACATAAAAGGGATGTCATGTGATGTTCCTCCTTCTCTGTCTGACTTACTTCACTGAGTGCGACACTCTCTAGGTCCGTCCGTGTTGCTGGAAATGGTAGTATTTCCTGATTTTTAATAGCTGAGTAATACTCCATTGTATACATGTACTACACCTTTCTAATCATCAGCAGCACAGCTCAAAGGCAATTAACAGGTAGGAATCCACGGATGGATAGCAATCTGAAAATGAGAGAGTTGACTTGTTTCAGGGGCAAAACACTACCCATCTTGCGAAAACTGGTGAACCTCAGGACTGAAAGAGATTTTTGAGAAGTCTTGCGTATCACTGGCATACAGCAGGCCCTCAGTCAGTGCAGGGTAAATGAGTTGAAGAATTCCTCAGGCTTTTGTCATTAGACAGGGCTGTACTTAAGCCATCAGGAAAGTGGATCTCTTTCATTTTTAAGTTTCTAAGGTAGACATTCCAAACATTGTTTGATAATGGAATTTTCAGTTAACATGGCCAGGAATTTTTCTATTGACAAGCTCCAATATTCTATTCCTGTATAACAACCTTCAGTCCCATGATTTCTAGCTCAGCCTGCTGTGCTGAACTTGCTTGCTCTTATCTAATTTTTCAAAGAAAATGAAGAATCTGTTCTCACTATTCTTCACAGTTCCCTGAAACTCAGATAAATCCTCTTTCTTTACCATACTCCACTCACAAGAAGAAAAAAGTGAACGTTCTGAATTCTTCATTACTTAGAAGAATTATTGTTGTTGTTTAGTTACTAACTCGTGTCCGACTGTGTGTGATCCCATGGACTGTAGCCAGTCAGTCTCCTCTGTCCATGGGATTCTCCTGGCAAGAATACTGGAGTGGGTTGCCATGCCCTCCTCCAGGGGATCTTCCCGACCCAGGGATCCAACCCGCATCTCCTGCCTTGCAGGTGGATTCTTTACCACTGAGCCACCTGGGAAGCCCTACTTAGAAGAACAGGGCTGGATTATCCTGTGGAGGAGGCTAAGACCCTTGGGACCATGATAAGAACCAGTAGCCTGAACCAATAGGACAGCTATTTTCACATTTGTAGACCAAAACTGTTAGAAATGACAGAGTTCTAAAAAGCTTTTTATGTTTCCTAGTATTTTTATTAATATTGTATTGTAGTTAATTAATAATGTTATGTTATTTTCAGGTGTACAACAAAGCGAGTTACTTCTACATATACATGTGTCTATTCTTTTTCAGATTATTTTCCCATTTAGGTTATTAAAGAGTATTGAGCAGAGTTTCCTGTACTGCATGGTACATCCTTGTCAGTCATCTATTTTAGAGATACCAGTATGTACAGTCTGCATGTTGTATATGAGGAAACAAAGGTCCAAAGAAACATGATTAATTTTCCAAGGTCACATTGGCAAATGAGAATCCAGCCAGGGCTAGAACGCAGGTTCTCCAGTGGTTTGCAGGGTTGTCTTCTACCACAGGACACAGACCCTGGCAGGATATTTCACCAGGACGACACGTCAGCATCTGACAGAAGAAACCCTCTGCCCGCTGGAGTTGGGAGATGTGTTAGCAATGATGCTCATAGTTGTTTTAGCCTTGGGAATTCAGCTAGGAGTTGGGAAAGTGCTTCCTAGGTCTGGAGTGTAGCTGGCACCCAGGATTCCTGGGACAGGTGAGTTCTCAGAAGACTGGCATAAACTCAGGAGCTGGAACTTTGTCAGCAATGGTAACAGGGAGCCATAGAGGAATTGGGATCAGGAGATAGGCAGGGCCACATCTGGTGTTTCAGCAGATGGCTGTACATTGTGAAAGGGCCCAGGAGGTTCCAAAACAAACTGTAGCCTCAGATTTCTGATTTCTCTCTGCTTCTGGCCAAGTAGAAGTTTGTGTTAGGAAGAGGGCCTACACAAAAAATGATTATAGTAGTAATGAAAATAATAACTTGTTTGTCTGTGATACTCTCACTTTTCTGATGTTCCATAATTTGACTTTGTCCCCATCGCAACCCCAAGAGGCAGGAAGGGGCAGACCTGCCATCTCTGTGGGCTTCCCGGCTGGAGCTCATGGTAAAGAACCCTGTGTGGACATCATATCTGTTAAAAATCTGCTTTCAAGGGATGAATAACATAATGAGAAATGCAAAGCAAACCAGAGCAAATGGAAGCCCACAGCAGCTGTGCTGCAACACCAAATCCTCTTGGAAAGAAGCAGGGTGACATTTCTAACTTCAGAACAGTGACATCTCCTGGGTCAGTGTCAGTGAACACTGCCTACAAGGGATGACAAAGAGAACACGTCTCTTCTCAGTGGGAGGAATGGGCTGGGACTCACCCGCCTGCTGGCAGTGACCCCAGAGCTAACTCAAGGCAGGTTCAAAGCCACAGGAGATCAGGCAGAATCAGCTTTTGGAGGAGTGTGTCTGGGAGGAAAGAGATTCAGGGGTGGGTACAAGATCCTTTTCCTGCTGATTGCTTTTTCGTGCTCAGAGGCTGACTGCATCCACTGTGCTGGTCATGACCCCTGAGTGGGTGCCTTACTAAACTATGTTTTTAGGCATATTTTTCTTTTATTGAAGTATTGTTGATTTACTGTGTTGTGTCCATATAGTCAAAGCTATGGCTTTTCCAGTAGTCAAATACCAATGTGAGTGTTGGAACATAAAGAAGGCTGAGCACCAAAGAATTGATGCTTTTGAACTGTGGTGCTGGAGAACACTCTTGAAAGTCCCTTGGACTGCAAGGAGATCAAACCAGTCAATCCTAAAGGAAATCAACCCTGAATATTTATTGGAAGGACTGATGCTGAAGTTGAAGCTCCAATACTTTGGCCACCTGATCCAAAGAGCCAACTCATTGAAAAAGTCCTTGATGCTTGGAAAGATTGAGAGCAGCAGGAGAAAGAGGCGACAGAGGATGAGATGGTTGGATGGCATCATGGACTCAATGAACATGAGTTTGAACAAACTCCAGGAGATAGTGAAGGACAGGGAAACCTGGCATGCAGCAGTCCATGTGGTCACCAAGAATTGAACATGACTTAGCAACTGAACAAAGTTAATTTACAATCTTGTGTTAGTTACTGCTGTATAGCAAAGTGATTCACATATGTATATATACATATATTCATATATATATATACATATACATTCTTTTAAAAATACTCTTTTCCATTATGGTTTCTCTTAGGATACTGAATACAGTTCTCTGTTCTGTACAGTAGGACCTTGTTGTTTATCCATTCTCTAAGTAAAACTTACATTGCTAACCCCAAGTTCCCACTCCATCCCTCCCCCAACCCCCCATCCTTGGCAACCACCAATCTGTTCTCTATGTCCCTGATTCTGTTTCTGTTTCACAGTTAGGTTGTTTCATGTCATATTTTAGGTTCCACATGCAAGTGATAATATATGGTATTTGTCTCTCTCTTTCTGACTTACTTTACTTAGCATTATAGTCTGCAGTTGCATCCACGTTGATGCAAATGGCATTATTTCATTCCTGTTTATGGCTGAATAGTGTTCCATTGCATATATGTACCATATCTTCTTTATCAATTTATCTGTTGATGCACATTTAGGTTGTCTCCATGTCTTGGTCATTGTAAATAGTGCTGCTATGAACATAAGGGTGCATTTATCTTTTTGAATTATCATTTTCTGCAGATATATGCCCAGGGGTGGGAGTGCCAGATCATTAACCATCCTTTCAAATGTGAGAGATAGTCAAGGAGAAGTATGTTGAATTACGTTTTTGAAGGGTAGACCATTGACATTGGTGGATTTAACATTTCTGCTTGTGGTTGTTTGAAAATTATTAGGCAGTTACATCTGTCATTTTATAATTTTGGCTGAGCACAAACTTGCCTTGTGGACCCTGAGATGGATGTTGGCGTGCAAATGTAAGAGAGTTAAAGAGTGAGGTAACTGACCGAGCCACTACCATCATCCTGACTCGTGAGTCCCACGACAACAGCACATCATTATTTACGTGTGAAAGGAAATAATAGAAAGTAGGAGAAAATTTCAATAGATGCCAAAAATATAGTAAGGTGTGCTGTGAACAGGAAACACAGGATTCTCAATGGAAATAAACTCAGATCAAAGTCCACCCTTCTGGGAAATTTCAGTATTTACAAAGGTCTAGGGAGAAGACCCTTCTGAATGCCAGTATCCATCAAAATAATAGATTTCTTTCAGAAATAATGGTTTCATGCACTGTTTCCAGACCTGGAAGACAATCAGAATGAATTAGGAGGCTTTCCTACATGTGCATACAGACACTCACACGCCAGTTCCCCATCCTAACCACAGCCGAGACTCTGCATTTAAGCGTGTCTCTTCCAGAGGCAGTGGTCCAAGGACTGAGCGCAGGAGGCAGAACTGGGAAAGCCTGATCCAGAGTGAACCTTTTTGGTCATGAGAGCTGTGTAGGTGGAGATGCTAATCCCCAACTCAGGATGCTACATTTAGAAAAAGCATACTTTTGGGCTCCATGTAAACTGACACAACATAAGTAATGTAAGCCAGAGATCAACATTAGTGGCAGTGCACAATGTATCCTTTCATTTTGACAACATAGACCTGTGCTTTGTCACAGGACACCTACATCTCTATGATTTACCTAATTAGGTGACTTAGAGGATGTGTGCTTATCTCAAGTTTACAAGGGAGTCTCAACACATTTGTGGAGTAAGGAGAGAAAAAGGTCTCCCATTTATTCGATGTTAAGGATTTCATTCTCTAGCATATGAAGTGGAGAAGGCAATGGCAACCCACTCCAGTGCTCTTGCTTGGAAAATCCCATGAATGGAGGAGCCTCATAGGCTGCAGTCCATGGGGTTGCTAGGAGTTGGACATGACTGAGCAACTTCACTTTCACTTTTTACTTTCATGCATTGCAGAAGGCAATGGCAACCCACTCCAGGGTTCTGGCCTGGAGAATCCCAGGGACGGGGGAACCTGGTGGGCTGCCGTCTCTGGGGTCGCACAGAGTCGGACACGACTGAAGCGACTTAGCAGCAGCAGCAGCATATGAAGTGACTATTGAGAGATTTAACCTCTTTGCCCTAATTATAGTAACTCATAGAGTGCTTAGTCACTTCAGTCATGTCCAACTCTTTGCAACCCTATGCACTGTAGCCCACCAGGCTCCTCTGTCCATGCAAGAATATTGGAATGAGTTGCCATATGCTCCTCCAGGAGATCTTCCTGACTTAGGGATCAAACCTGCATTTCCAGCATTGCAGGCTGATTCTTTACCGCTGAACCACCGGGGAAGACTTCCAAACTTAAACGTGCACTTTCCCTAAACTTAAGAACTACTCTCATAATTGATACATGCTTATTTTATTATTTGTTTTGAATATTTGTACATACTGGGTATGTGATTTCTTATTTCAAGGGGGTGACTCAAAGGCAGATCACTTTATATAAATAGAACCTCAAAGAAAGCTCAATCAAGCAAAATGCTCTATTTCTGTTCTGACACCACTGATGCTCTTTGATGTCTCTATTTCCATGACAAAGGCTTAGCCATTAAGAAAGCTGAAATGCTGAATATGATGCTTTCTTCATGGATCAAGCATTCAGACATAACCCTGAACATAAAGTGCCTTAAAAAGATTTCTTTCTTAAAAAAAATTTTTTTTTGGAGTACAGATGATTTATAACATTGTGTTAGCTTCAGGTGTACAGCAAAGTGAATTAGTTCTATGTATATGCACTCTTTTTCAGATTCTGTTCCCATATGGGTCATAGGGGCTTACCTGCCAATGCAAGAGATGTTAGAGATGCAGGTTTGATCCCTGGATCAGGAAGATCCCCTGGAGGAGGGCGTGGCAACCCCCACTCCAGTATCCTTGCCTGGAGAATCCTGTGGACAGAGGAGCCTGGGGGGTTACGGTCCATAGGGTCACACAGAGTCAGACATGACTGCAGCGACTTGACAGGCAGGCATATGTCATTACAGACTTTCCTGGGCTATACAGTAGGTCCTTATTATTTACCTGTTTTATACGTAGTAATGGGTATGTTTCAATTCCAATCTCCCTCTTTATTCCCCCTCCCCTCCTCTCATCCCCTGCCTCCCTCCACACACAAAAGACTTCTTGAATCATTGAATGGCCAAGCATAAATCTTGATTATTTCAGCAGGATTTTTTAATAATAAAACTGGACATTTAAAAAATTAGTCAGCTTTCTTTGACCCAGTAGCAGCATCTCTTACCCATATTTCCAAGCCTTTGGAAGCTAGAGCTTATATTCTTCTTATACTATTCATAATCTGCCCAAACTGACTCCATAGCAACCACAATACTGGATACAAAACTGCCTTCTGACAAAGCCAATTTCTATTATAGCTTTGAGTTACAAGCCTAAGCTGCTTATTAAAACATCTTAAAAAGCCTCTTCAACCATCAGGTAGAATTTTGGTTTTAAATTTCTAATCGTTCACAGCAGACCACCGTGGTCTGGGTTTTCTGAGATAGATCATGCATGTTCAAAATGCTATCTATGGGTGTATTCCGAGCTGAAGGTGATGTGTTTTATTACCTGTTGTTTTGAATTATATGGGCTTCCCTGGTGGCTCAGATGGTAAAGAATCTGCCTGACATGCAGGAGACACAGGTACGTTATCTGGTTTGTAAAGATCCCCTAGACAAGGAAATGGCAACCCACTACGGTATTCTTGCCTGGAGAATCCCACGGACAGAGAAGCCTGGCCAGCTACAGTCCAGGGGGTCACAAAACGTAGGACACGACTGAACAATTGGGCTTCCCTGGTGGCTCAGATGGTAAAGAATCTGCCTGCAATTCAGGAGACCTGGGTTTGATCCCCAAAGTTTCCTAATGAAATTACTTTTTCCAAGTCACCACTGAAAGGAACGTGGACTTGGTCACATCTCTCTGATTGTCTTCTCATCTGAGTAGGAACCAAAGGCTCCCAGTAGATCCTGGAGGACAGTCTGTGACACACACACAATTGGCCTGCCTCTGGTCCCTCTGTGTGAGAGCCTTCTGGCACTGCTGCATCAGCCCCATCACAAACCTCCTGAATGACAAGCAATCCCTGAATTATCTTAAGTAGTGTATGATTATCCTGTCAACTGGAGAAGATTCGTGACCATCACCACTCCATCCGGATGATACACAAAGTGATCAACCTCAGTCTTCAAATCTTTACCTTGTACTGTCCAGCACCTCATGATGAGGATGGATGGAGGGTTATAGGAATTAACCTAAAGTCACTGGATGGTCACTTCATTTTCTTTTTCTTGAATACAGTGTTCAGTTAGACATTTAATGTGCTGTGCTAAGTCACTTCAGTCGTATCTGACTCTTTGCAACACTGTGGACTGTAGTCTGCCAGGTTTCTCTGTCCCTGGGATTCTCCAGGCAAGAATATTGGAATGGGTTGTCATGCCCTCCTCCAGGTGCTCTTCCAGACCCAGAGATCGAACTCAAGTCTCTTATGTCTCCTGCAATGGCAGAGGGTTCTTCACTGTTAGCGTCAGTAGGGAGGCCCCTATGTATCATAGTATTCAGAGCAGAGGGAAGCACTGGACACTCAGAGATATACAGGTGGTCTCCACGATTCTGCTCTAATGCAAGCAACACCCTTGTGTTCTTTGGAAGGAGTTCAATGCAGGATACAAAGAAACCTGCTTTATACTTCTCTTAGGTGGATGTAAGAGCCATTTATACTGTTGCCTGTACTGGAAATAGAAACTGACCTATAAAAGTCAGGTGGCTCGATATCTTAGGATGATGGGTTTATGCAAGAAATCTATAGGTCATTTTTTTCAGACATTTTTTCTGATATGAAAAAGTAAAACTGACATTCAATATATATATACACTGCCCATTTGGAACAGAGAAGCGACTGTTAGAGTGGGGCCGGTATGTGATTCAGACTTATTACATTAGTCTGATTTTTGAACAATGGAAATATATTACCTATTTTAAAACAAATGTTTTTAAACCTCTAAAGTTGTCTCCTATTATCTTCATTTTAGAGACTAGGAAACCGAGGCAGAGAAAAAGTGAGTCACCACTCAAGACTCTGATCCTATAAGAAAAGGGAACTGCTGAAGGATTTTAAGAACTGGGTGTATGTATGCTATAAAGATATGGGTGGGGACAGAGGGAAGAATGAAGTGGATGCGCTGCAAATGGAGACCAGGAGGCCAGCCAGGGAGCAAGGATAGTGGTTCAGATGAGGGGGACTGAGGACCTGAATTCAGAAGGACAGAGGGAGAACAGGGCATGTAGGTCAGGCTGACAGAAGGCAACATAGCTGACCTTGTTACTTGATGGGCAGGTGATGGGAAGGAAGAGTGACGGGAATTCCTGGGTTTGGACTGTAGCATGAGTGAATTTGTAGTGTCCCAGACAGAGAGAGGGAAAGCAAAGCAATGATCTGATGAAGAGCTTGGTCCCACCAGCCGGCTATGCAGGAATACAAGTCAGGGCTGGAAATAAAGAATGGGTAGCCTCAGTGGTGACCAGGGAAAATGATCAGCAGGTGTATGTGAAAGTGAAGTAGCTCAGTTGTGTCCGACTGTTTGCAACCCCATGGATTTTAGCCTACCAGGCTCTTCCCTTCATATGATTCTCCAGGCAAGAATACTGGAGTGGGTTGCCGTTTCCTTCTCTAGGGGATCTTCCCAACCCAGGGATCGAACCTGGGTCTCCCGCATTGCAGGCAGACGCTTTAACCTCTGAGCCACCAGGGAAGCGGGTGAAAGGATGCAGCAAGCCTAGGGAGTAAGACTGTTGTCCCATTTTGCAGATGGACCTATGGAGACCCTGAGCTCCTGAGAGACTTTCAGAAGCTCTAGATTAATATCAGATGGAATTCCAGCCTAGGCTCCTCTGGCCCCAGCCCCATTTTCTCTTCCCTCTGCTTGCACTGCCTTCCATCCAATGCTGGAACAGATGCTGCATTCGTGTTCCATCAAATGCCTCACAAATAAACTTCAGCATTGTTGTTCTTGTTTAGTCGCTCAGTCATGTCTGACTCTTTCCAACCCCATGAACTGTAGCCCACCAGGATCCTCTGTCCATGGGATTCTCCAGGCAAGAATACTGGAGTGGGTTGCCATTTCCTCCTCCAGGGGGATCTTCCCAACCCAGGGATCAAACTCATGTCTCCTGCATTGGCAGATGGATTCTTTACCATTGAGCTACCAGGGAAGCCAACATTGAGCATCAGCACCTCAAAAATATTCTTTAATTCTTCAGAAATATAGTTCTATTTTATACAACTACTGGAATCCATCTTCACTATTTCCTGAGCTGTTTTTCCATCATGTACATATTTTGATCCATTTTTTGCATTTAACTGAAGAACTATAATCTATGAAGTAAATATATTATCCATTTTCAGTTAATACTAAATTCTAGAAGGCATCTTGTGCCAAATGCACCACAGAAGACTTGATGGACAATTATTAGGTGGCCCTGCCAGAAAGCAGAGTTCACTGCTCAAGAAGAAAAGGTTGAGAGACTCTGACCTTCTGAGGTCTGACAGGAAAGCTACGAGCTGATCCTCACCCTCTGCTGAGGCCAAACACAGCAAAGACAATAGATAGGATGATTATTTATTGACAAGATGACATTGACTGGGGCATCACCAGAACCATCCTTCATCCCGACTCCAGCTCATCTACTTGACAGACACAGCCAAGTACACACTTTGAGACGTATATACATTTTCCCAGCCACCCATTCATTTTGCTCAAAGTGATGCCCAAAGTCACTTCTGAGTGCATCCTACTTGATCCTGAGTGGGACAGATAGACAAGGAACAAAAGTAAAAAGGGTCCCGACTCATTTTATTTGTACTTAGAAAAAAGGAATGGAACTCAGTCATTTGCAGTGACAGAGATGGACCTAGAGTCTGTCATACAGAGTGAAGTAGGTCAGAGAGAGAAAAGCAAAACAGCATACACTAGTGCATACATATAGAATCTAGGAAAATGGTGCTGATGAACCTATTTGCAGGGCAGGAACAGACACACTAATGTAGAGAATAAACTTATGGACACAGTGGGAGAAGAAGTGGGGGCGATGAATTGAGAGTAGCATTGACATATATACATTCAGTTCAGTTCAGTCGCTCAGCTGGGTCCCACTCTTTGCATCCATGGGCTGCAGCATTCCAGGCTTCTCTGTCCATCACCAACTTCCAGAGCTTGCTCATGTCACTGAGTCAGTGATGCCATCCAACCATCTCATCCTCTGTCATACCCTTCTCCTCCTGCCTTCAATCTTTCCCAGCATCAGGGTCTTTAATGAGTCAGTTCTTCAAATCAGGTGGCCAAAGTATTGGAGCTTCTGCTTCAGCATCTGTCCTTCCAATGAATATTCAGGACTGATTTCCTTTAGGATTGACTGGTTTGATCTTCCTGCAGTCCAAAGGTCTCTCAAGAATCTTCTCCAACACCACAGTGCAAAAGCATCAATTCTTTCGCACTCAACTTTCTTTATGGTCCAACTTTCATATCCATACATGACTACTGGAAAAACCATAGCTTTGACTAGACAGATCTTTGTCAGCAAAGTAATGTCTCTGCCTTTTGATATGCTGTCTAGGTTGGTCATAACTTTTCTTCCAAGGAGCAAGCGTCTTTTAATTTCATGGCTGCAGTCATCATCTGCAGTGATTTTGGAGCCCAAGAAAATAAAGTCTGTCACTGTTTCCATTGTTTCCCCCATCTATTTGCCATTAAGTTATAGGACTGGATGCCATGATTTTATTTTTTTGAATGTTGAGTTTTAAGCCAGCTTTTTCACCCTCCTCTTTCACTTTCATCAAGAGGCTCTTCAGGTTCTTCACTTTCTGCCATAAGGGTGGTATCATCTGCATATCTGAGGTTATTGCTATGTCTCAGCAATCTTTATTCCAGTTTGTGTTACATCCAGCCCAGCAATTAGCATGACATACTCTGCATAGAAGTTAAATAAGCAGGGTGACAATATACAGCCTTGACATACTCCTTACCCAATCTGGAACCAGTTCATTGTTCCATGTTCAGTTCTGACTGTTGTTTCTTGACCTGCATAAAGATTTCTCAGGAGGCAGGTAAGGTGGCTTGGTATTCCCATCTCTTGAAGAATTTTCCAGTTTGTTGTGATCCACACAGTCAAAGGCTTTAGCATAGTCAATGAATACATACATTACCACATATAAAACAGCCAGTGGGAAGCTGCTGTGTAGCACAGAAGCTCACCTAGTGGTCTTTGATGACCTAGAGAGGCGGGATGTGTGGGTGGGAAGGAGGTTCAAGGGGGAGGGGATTTGTGTATACTTATGGTTGATTCACACTGTTGTACGGCAGAAACTAACACACCATCCAAACAACAAAGTAGTTCCTTTTTCTCAGACATACAGGCACTGATATCATATTTTCCCACAAATCGATCTGATTCTCCACTACCATATCTTATAAGCTTTCAGATGAAGAGATGAAGATTTAGGTCATTTTGAAATGCCTCTTCCCTGACCCTGATGTGATACCAAAATTAATTGTCAACATCTAGAATTTAGCAGATGTTTGGTAGATTATTTTCAGTTTTTGACTTTCCTTTCTTTTTGAAACACACATCAAGATATCTGCAAGTTTCCTACTGCCAAACTTTTATATAAACTCAGACAAAAATACCTTATTTTCTGGTACTGATGATTAATGTTTTATAACATTAAGAAAATTAAAAATACATAATTGTCATGAATACTAATGGTGCATAATATGGATGAAGGTCATTACATGGTCAAGTAAAGGTCTTAATATAGCTGGCATCTTGATGATGAACCCCAGTCCTCTTTTGTCTTCCTGTACACCGATTCATTAATACACCTCTAACATGTCATTAGTCTCACATTGAAAGGTTCTTATACATTAGCACTCTAATTTCAAATAAAGACCAGTTAAGCAATGTTGTGTCTTCATCCAGGAAGGAACTATGGGGAAAATAAGCAGAGTGCATTTTCATTGTCTCACCTTCTATGCAACTGGACCATCCCACTGGCCAGAGCTGCCCCACTTTCTCTGTGCCATAATTTCACAGATTTTTGCCTCTGACAAGAAATGAACACCTGGGCTCTGGATGAATTCAAAGGACTGACCGACCCTGAGCACCAGCCCTGAAGGACACTGGAGGGGCAGCGGTGAGTCAGGAAATCATCTCTGGGGATATGAAAAGGAAAATACCCCACTTCTGGGTGAGAAAAAATGGCCCTCATTATCAACCTGATCAAGGAGATCAAACCAATCAATCTTAAAGGAAATCAACCCTGAATTGGAAGAACTGATGCTGAAGCTAAAGCTCCAATTCTTTGCTCTCCTGATGCAATGAGCTGATTCATTGGAAAAGACCTGATGTTAGGAAAGATTGAGGGAAAGAGAAGAGGGTGACAGAGGATGAGATGGTTGGATGGCATCACCGACTCAATGGACATGAATTTGAGCAAACTCCGGGCTATAGTGAAGGACAGAGAAGCCTGGCATGTTGTAGTCCATGGGGTGGAAAAGTCAGACACGACTTAGCAACTGAACATTTACGACATTGTGCTAATAGCTATGGAGAACACCCAGATAAATCTCTGTCCTCAAGGTACTCATATTTCACTCTTTTAGAGATCAATGACCAAAACATGAATAGAAGTTTTTTGTAGCCTGGATCTTTGAACATATGAGAGATATTTCTCTTCCAGGGTCATTTCCCCTACCCGCCCACCAGGAGGGCAGAAGAAAGTCAGGGAGAGGAGGTAGGGGAAGAGGGCTGGGTCCCTGTGCCCAGGAATGCAAGGGAGGTGTTGAGGGTGGCCTGTTAGCCATGGTCGGGGTGAGCCCCTGCAGGGCTGGTCTGGGACTGTGTCCTGGTCAGCAGAGAGCACAGGAGTCTCAGGGGTTCTTCCCTGATGGCTCAGACAGTAAAGAATCTGTCTGCAATGCAGGAGAGCTGGGCTTGATCCCTGGGCTAGGAAGATTCCCTGGAGAAGGAAATGATAACCCATTCCAGTATTCCTGCCTGGGTAATCCCATGGACAGAGGAGCCTGACAGTTGCAAAGAGTCAGACATGACTGTGTGAGTAACACCTTCACCTTTCAGGGGTCACAGGAAATGGTGAAGGTGCCTTTGAAGCAGTTGTGTGTGTGTGAGATGTATGTGTGTGCAAACCCACATTCACCTGAGAACATGTGGACTTAGTGAGCTGGGGCTTCTCTACCAGCTGGCTTCCTCATTCTATTTTAAAGAGTGCTTATATCATATTCACAATTATTTATAATAATGTTAATTACTTAACGTGGTTTCATGAGGTATGGGATCAAAAGTCACGGCATCCATAGAGATATGTTAAGAATATTTGGAAGTTCGTGTTGAAGTGAAATTCTGTTCGGAACCACACAGGTCACCTATGAAACCAGAAATTTCCCTTTTTGCCATTTTGCTCATGCATTTTCCCTCTCAGACCCACAGGGTCTCTGCTGTCTTTTCCTGCAGCCCTGACTGAAATATCCTATTTTAAGGGAAGAATCTGAGAGTCATTCACACTTCGATGCAAACAGCTACAGTTAGTTGGTCTTTTCTTCCCAGGGTTACCTGAATGTTAACAGAGATCAGAGCCTTAAATTTAAAGAATCAAACTTTAGTTATTCCAGCAGGTATTACCAGGGGTGAGTGTGGGTTTCTATTTGGGAAAGGCATTCTCTGAACAATGAAATTATAACATAAATGTTCTTGCCTGGTTACAGGGAAAGACAGGATTAGAAGTCTATATCAATTCTAGCTCTATCATGACATTAAAATGTAAAACATCATACAATATTACATCTTTGTATAATATGTATTTCATAATATTAATACTTTGGGTTACTATATTTTTAAATTGTGTTCACTTATATGTACATACTATTAAGGTATACATGCACACACATATATGTTGTTGTTTAGTCACTAAATCATGTCCCATTCTTGGACTATAGCCCACCAGGCTCCTCTGGCCATGGGATTATCCAGGCTAGAATACTGGAGTGGGTTGCCATTTCCTCCCACGGGGATCTTCCCAACCGAGGGATTGAACCTGAGTCTCCTACATTGGCAGGTGGATTCTTTAACACTGAGCTACCTGTGAAGCCTAGGTATATACACTTAGGGTTATAAAATAAGTAAGTATTGGGGATGTAATATACAGCATGATGACTATAGTTAAAATTGCTGTGTGGTATATTTGATAGTTGCTAAAAGGGAAAATAGTAAAAGTTCTCATATGGAATAAAACATTTTTTTATAACTCCATGAGGTGATGAGTTTTATGGTAATCATTTTGCAGTATATGTGGAAGTCACATCATTATGCTGTACACCTGAAACTTATACAGTGCTCTGTGTTAATTATATCTCAATAAAAATGAAGAAAAGGACTTTTTCATTAAAAACTTTTTTGGTTCCAGTTCGTCACAATGGGAATGTTCCAAAGCCAGGTGCTTTTTGCTGTCTGTTCACATTAAGAGTACCTGTGATTTTGCTTTCTCTGGGGTTGTTCACCTTCTTCTGAGAACACAGAGGTGCATCCAGCTAGTTGCAGGCTCTCTGGGTGCCAGAAACACAGATCATCAGGCAACATTTATGCTCCATCTTTTTTCACTCTTCCATCTCTGTTCTCCCTTCCCCTGGACCTCTTGAACAAGTTGAAGCTCTCCAGATTGACTCCTCTAGAGAATCAACTTTCTAGTCTACAGAGAGGGTGAAGAAGAAAAGCCATCTGTCCATCCAGGTAGAAGAGGGGGCTCCCTCAACCACCTAGAACACCCATGTGTTTTCTTAGCCATGTGTGTGAACACCAGTCTCCTCCTTAGTCCTCCCACTGGGCCCTGGTGACATTTTCTGACTGTGAGAATATAAATTTTATGGTGATCCTTTCCATCAATATGTACCCCCAAATCTCCATTTAATTAACCTATTTCCTTCCTCAGTAAATAAGCCGCTTTAATTATAACTACTTTCTACTAAAGCATTTTAAGTGACTTTAGGTTATTTGCAGTTGCTAATAACCTAATGATGAGAATAGTTTCTTGTCTTGATTAAAGTTTAGTGTCTTGATGAATAGGACTTTGACCTCGTGTATCTCCAGTAAAAGCTTTTTGGAGGATTTCTCCTGGTACCGTGAGCCCAGAGAGGATGCTGTGAGGTCTGAGTTGAACCAAAGGAAATTGATTAACCATTTCCTATCCAGCACCGTACAAGGCTTGTGGAATCTCATAACTGATGTCACTGACATAAGGACATTTTTCTTGGGAATCTTTAACTTTTTAAAATAGAAAGAGTTTTGGAATTCCTTGGAAGTCCAATGGTTAGGACTCCGTGCTTTCACTGCCAAGGGCATGGGTTCAATCCCTGGTTGGGAAACTAAGATTCCACAAGCCACACAGCATGGCCAAAGACAAATTAAAATAGAAGAGGTTCTCCCCAGTATTTAGAAATATCAACTTTTGCTAGGTTTTAAGGTGGCAATACATCATGACAGCAATTAATATTATACCTGGAAAACACAAGAATGATGTAAACCTTTCTCATTGTTGTTGCTATTTCGCCACTAAGTAGTTTCTGACTCTTTTGTGACCTCATGGACTGTAGCCCACCAGGCTTTTCTGTGGTAAGAGTTGATTTTCCCCTTCACTTTTTAATCAATGGCCTGGATGATTCCCCAGGCAAGAATACTGGAGTGAGTTGCCATTTCCTTCTCCAGGGGATCTGCCCAACTCAAATATTGAACCCACATCTCCTGCATTGCCAGGCGGATTCTTTACCACTAAGCCACAAGGAAGCCCAAACCATTTTTAGACAACTTTGTCAATTTTTTATTTTTATAGACACTCAAAAACAATGACTTGTATTGCCACATTTAAAATATGTTATTAAAATCTCTTAAGAATGATATTAAAACATCTCTTGAAACATAATAGCTGAATTAGTAAACAGAATCAGAAAATAGATTCTCAGGGTCAAAAGTGTATGAAGGTCAGGATGGAAATGCTATGGTCTTCTCTGTGTATACACGGGGAGGGATTCAATCTTCTTTCCTATCATTAAGAGCCCTAAACGTAATCAATGGACCATATACTCTCTAATCTGTGCTTGGAGCTGTGAAAAATGTCAATACAAACTGTGTTGGAAGATCAAGGCAATGAGTTTATCAATGTATTTACCCTTCCTGGGAATACACTCTCAAAAGTACGCTCTAAGCCAACATACTTTGTCATTTCCCAGTATCTCTGAATTGTCTGTACATCTAATATCTTCATGGATTAACAAGACTGCCTTTCCTTGTTTCAAATGGATTTACATAGACTCAAGACAGCTCTGTACCTATCAATGGCAGAGAAAATATTTGATCTACCTGCACCAAGGACTTAATCTCTGCTTCCATGATTAGAAGGGTAACAGAACTGGGTACTTAAAGTTTGTGAAGATTTGACATCAAAACAAGCTTTTCAAAGAAAGGAAAAGTGTTATTAATCTGAACTTATTGTCTTTGTCCTGGGACTCATGGAATCCTCTTAGGGCTCACTGTATGCAGTAAAATATGAAAAAACAAGTGATTCAACTGACCTACATCCCATGTGTTTTATTTTTATCATGAAAGTAGATACACATCTGTGAAGACTGTTCTTCTCCTAGCAATAGGGGTGCTAAATTCCTCTTGGTCTTCATCCTGGAATGTGAGTGTTGGTATATATGTTCTTTGAAGGCCCACAGGTCATAGAATAGTCTTTGAATATTTTCTCCCACTAGGAGTCCAAAGCTTTAAGAAATAACTGGTTCTCTGTCTCTTATATCTTCTCTTGAGAGAAAGACTAGAAGGTGAAAGCACTGGAACTGACAACTTTTTAATGCTGGTTCCAGTAAAAGGTTTTCTGTACTTGGACCAAGAATTGCATGTAAGAGGTGGCACTAGTGGTAAAGAATCTGTCTACCAATGCAGGAGATTGATCCCTGGGTCAGGAAGATCCCCTGGAGGAGGAAATGGCAACCCACTCCAGTATTCTTGCCTGGGAAACCCCATGGACAGAGGAGCCTGGTGGGCTACAGTGCACGAGACTGCAAAGAGTTGGACATGACTGAGCACAGCACAATGGAATAGAATAGGTAAACAAGAACCTAACCCATTTAAAAATTAGGAGATCCTTGAAAGGCCAATATGATGCCAAATGATGTGGAAATTCAGGTGATTAAGATCAACTCTAGTGTAGACTTAGAGTTGTGATCATTTTAAATTAAGGAAACCCACTCAACTCAACCCAGGACCAGCCTAGACTCTCTCAAGGGAGCACCAGAAAAATACTGCTCAAAAGGCGTCCCCAGGAATAGGATGCCCCAGTTCTTCCCCTTGTACATCTTAGAGCCTTGGGATCATACTTATAAAGAACAGGTACCACACTGTAGGACTTCCTCTATGTCACTGGGTAAAGAAGCTGCCTGCAATGCAGGAGACGCAGGAGACGTGGGTTTAATCTTTGGGTCAGGAAGAGCCCCTGGAGAAGGGCGTGGCAACCTACTCCAGTATTCTTGCTTGGAGAATCCCCATGGACAGACAAGCCTGGTGGGCTGCAGTCCATGGGGTTGTAGAGAGTCAGACATGACTGAGCATGGCATGGCAAAAAAACAAAACAAAACAGAACCTTTTAAGTCATGCTCTCCAGCTACAGTATTCAACCCTCACTCTTCACGGGGGAGTAATTGAGGCTTATAACCATGACTTCACTTACCTGGGGTCAAGTCTAGTTAAGAGAGGAGCTAGGATTGGACGTCAGTGTCTAGTCCACTACCTCATGTGATTTGTCCAGTTCTCTGATAAATATCACTTCTCATTTGGATCTGATTGCTGAACAGACTGAACTCTCAGCAGTAAATCAGTTGACTTTCCCCTTCACTTTTTAATCAATGACCTGGATGTTTCTAATTTCACAAGTCATCAGCATTAATAACTTTTTTCATGTTTTCTTTGGATGACTACCATGGCCAGATTTGGTATATGATTTCACTCACATGGAAGTTGGAAAAGATCAATTAAAAAGTGCTCTACACTTTATATGTCTTAAGAACTTAAGAATCTAAATGACCGTTTATCATTACTTAAAGACAAAACAGAATTTTCACAGCCTAAGTAATATTTCTTTTCGTTAAATATTTCTAACTTTTGAAATATACTTTAAGGAAATAACCATTCATGGAAATAATTATATACATGAATTCCATTGACTCATTAACCACAGTAATGAAAACCTGAAAACCATTTAAATGTCCAATAATTACGTTATCATTGTCGGTTTTATTTTTATTTAAAGAGCCAACTGTGTTTTAATTCTTTTGGCCATGTCACATGGCATGTGGAATCTTAGTTCCCCTGTGTGTATTAGTCACTCCAGTGTATCTGACTCTGCGATCCTGTGGACTGTAGCCCACCAGGCTCCTCTGCCCATGGGATTTCCCAGGCAAGAATGCTGGAGTGGGTATCCATTTCCTTCTCTAGGGGATCTTCCCAGTTCAGGGATCAAACCCATGCCCCGTGTATTGGAAGCGTGGTGTTTTCACCACTGGACTGCCTGGGATGCCTCCAATAATTACATTGATGCATCGTATATAGATCTATTCAATTACACAGTTTTGAAGAGTTTTTCAAAAGTGGAAAAGCTAGTATGTTAAATAGAAAAGAAATAAGGAAAAACTTTAATGCTAAATTTAATACACAGCCTATGTAATATTTTCTTCATTTTTTCCTCAATACAGGTTCTATATAAAACCTGCCATTTTTCTGTGAAGGGAAGATAAATGGTACATAATGAACATATTACCAGATTTCAAATCAGGCCTTAAAACTCTCTGGAGATCCCTCTAAAATTATACTATATCTGTCATCTGGCTTTAAGCAGAGTTTAAACTATTAAACCTACTACCTCATTGACCTCTGGAAAATCTGACATCTAAGGTCCTCTTTCATAAATATAGTTCATGTTGAAAGCACCTTATTCTGTTAATATTCCCTTAACTAGGCAATTTTCTAGCTAAGGTTAATTTGAAACTACTTTTTTCCCCTGTTGCTAGAGTGGAAATTATTTTCATTTAAGTAGATTTTGCTGTTGTAAGAAGACACGGGAAAGAAGATGGGCAAGGTGGCATCCAATCAGGAAGCGTGTGTGTGTGTGTGTCTGTATGTGTGTGTGTGTGTGTGTGTGTATGTGTGTTTGTGTGCTCAGTCACTCAGTCTTGTCCAACTCTGTGACTCCATGGACCGTAGCCCCCCAGGCTCCTCTGTCCATGGGATTTCTAGGCAAGACTATTGGAGTGGGCAACCATTTCTTTCTCCAGGGGATCTTCCTGACCCAGGGATTGAACCCACATCTCTTGGATTGCAGGCAGATTCTTTACCATCTGAGCCACCTGGGAAGCACTATCAGGAGGCTTACAAACCTTCATATTTTGAACCAGCAATTATGCTTCTGTTTAAAGAAAGAGATACACACACACAAAAAAAATTACTCACAAGATTCTTCATTCTATTTTGACAGTAACAATAGTGAAAATGTGAGAGTCAAATATATGATAATATATTCACTCATGAATATTAATATGGCATTAAAATCATGGTTTTGAGAACTATTTAATGATATAAGAAAATACTCATCATGAAATGGTAAATAAAAATAAGATACAAAAACATTTACAGTTCGATTCCAATTCCAAGGTCTTCCCTGGTGGCTCAGACAGTAAAGAAACTGCCTGCAATCCAGGAGACCTGGGTTCCATCCCTGGGTTGGGGAGATCCCTTGGAGGAGAGTATGGCAGCCCTCTCTACTATTCATACCTGGAGAATCCCATGACAAAGGAGTCTGGTGGGCTCCAGTCCATGGGGTTGCAAAGTCAAGACATGACTGAGTGACTAACACTTTCACTTTTTCCAATTCTACAGATGGATCAAACTGTCTTTGCAGTTCAACAAAAATACACAGAAACACTGAAAGTGAGAGGAGGGCAAAGAGTGATATAAATTTTCCTTTTTTATACTGTCTAAATTTTTATAAGAAACATGTATCAGTTTTGTACTTATGAGAAACTATCGATATGGTTTTTAAGTGCACTCTAAATGGTAACTAGCTATGTTTGCCATAGGGCTAGATGTCTGTGCTCGAAAAGACAGTAGAATGCCTGCATTTCTGTGAGGCTTACTCCCTCTTTGCTGTGTGGTGCTGCCGTGCACACGAAAAGGAGGGACCGGGGTTCGCAGCATAATTGGCAGTGGGTCTTTTGCTTCAGAGGAAGCAGATGTATAAATTCACCTCACATCCTCCCATTTTCCCCTCAATCTCAGCTTCTTTTTCAGTCCAATCTAGTATCGGTCCAGATAAATTTTCAAGCCAGACATTGTCTTCTCAATATACTTGTGAATTTTACTTTGCAAACTAGAAATGTAGGTGTCAATTCTAGATACACAAAATATCAAATATGAATATGCTGGTGACTGAGGTGGGTCTTCATAGGCAATCTGATTGGATTTGGGTGTGTACTTCCAGAGCCTGAGAGACAATAAAAAAAGAAAAGACAGTCTCGCACAGACAAGAAGCACTGCATTACTATTATTAAACTTTCTTTAAATACTGAATGCAAGTCTAGTAATTACTAATCAAACACTGTTATTTTCAAGCAGTTATACCTTGGCCAATCACTTGTTCCTTAGAGAGCTGAAATGGAATGGAGAGGGAAATATTAACTATCTCACTCACTGACACGAACTCAGACACGTGCATTTATTCATTCCCTCTTCATCCGTCTGCTCCTTTGTTCTTTCAAACGATGCCCTTTGGCACCTATTGTGCACCAAACGCCGAGGGGGGCGGGGAGGTGTCTCTGAAAAAGACACCCTCCTCTTGCCATGGGCCTCACAGTTTATGGGAGTACGGAACCTCACAGGCAGCTGTGACATGTGATACACTTACATGAGAGGTACTTACGATGAACTGTGCAAGTCCAGAAGAAAAAACATTTAGTTGTCTGGTAGCTAAGGTTTCCTGGCTAAAGAGGAGTTTGCTGAGCAGGAAAAAGGAGAAAGGGACAGAGCACAGAGCGGGTGTGGACAGAGGGCTCAGCCTCAGTGCTGTGAAGACACAGGGTCTGCTGATGAAAATAGAGATGGTCGATTAGGCATGGGCTCGGGACCCTGGTAGGGGTGAGGGGATTTGAGTTGAGGAATGGGAGAGTTAGGGAGGATCCCACATGCCTTGCTAAATATGACTGATATCTTCACAAAGTGCACCCCATAACTGCTGGTTGCTACAGTTCTATTTTATCTACGTAGTCTGGAATAGCTAAATCTAACCGTCTATTAACAACTTCCTCCCTCCCACTTCCTCCTTCAGCAACTCGTACAGTATACGAAAACATACCAGCATCACTCTGCAATAAATCTGCTGTGTTTAACTTATAAGCACAGATTTGCATGTAAACTGAACCAAAACAAGAAGGGAAGGAAATGGTAGAAAAACGCGGCTTGCAGTTCCACTTACCCAAAGTGCTTGAAAAGCATGGCTTGCAGTTCCAGTTACCCACAGTTGCAAAATGTGTTTTATGATAAAACTACTGTTCTGATTAACTTAAAGACTCAGGTATATCAATCAATGATAATTAGTGAGTAACCCATGAGTGTTTTGATCATCTTAGAGCTGTACAGCATAATTGAGGTCATATTGAAAAGACGGAGGCTTTATGGGGGCAATCCAGGAATATACAGCCAGAAGTGGAATGGTCAGGGCTAGGGCCAAATCTCCAAGTTCACGGGGCAGGGTCTGACTGGTACACCATGATGTACAGTTGGAAGGCAGGCATTTCCTTGACAGATAGCAGATCAACATGGTTTCCCCTTGTGTCAGATTATTGCCAATAAATAGCCAGCGTGGGTTTTGATAAACAAGCCTCCTTGGACCCAGCACCGCATGCTGCTATGCAAGGTGCTTATGAATTGCCCCATCAGACAGCCCTGCTTCTGCAGCAGGTTGCAAAGAACTAGGCTCAAATGCAACAGCCAGCTCTTTCCTAGTTCCAGGGTGCTGGCTTCTGCCCCACAATGGCCTCAGCTAAACTATAAATACTCCAAAAGGCAGAGCCTGTGGCAGCTTCTGAAATGCTCTTTTCAGCTGGTGACCAAGAGGAGAATGATTATCCTGTTAGCTATCAAAACCGATCCCCACGTCGCCGAGAGAAACCCTGAGCAACATTACGTAATGTCTATATTTAAACTCTGTCTCCATTCCAAAGGCTCCCCATCGCCCCCTCCAGACCCACTTCTTTTCTTCCTTTCTCCCTTCTCCCTCTTTGTGTGTATGAAGCTGGTCAAATGCATCATCTCTGTGACCCTGTCCTGGACTCTGGCCTCCCTGCCTTTCCCCCTGCTTCGCATGCTCAGGGCAGCTCTTTATGACAGGACTGCAATTTCCTCCCTCACTGGCCCTTAATCTAAGGAGTTCAATTGAAAATGAGAACTAGCTGACTGAAGTAAGCAAAGGTGACAAATTAGTGAGACGATCTAGTGGACAATTAAGAATATTCGGATGGGTCAGCATGACATCACAGAAACTTGGATGGTGTAGACACAGCCAGCAAACAAAAGCAAAATGGCTGTCTGAGGAGGACTTACAAATAGCTGTGATAAGAAGAGAAATGAAAAGCAGAGGAGAAAAGGAAAGATATGAGCATCTGAATGCAGAGTTCCAAAGAAGAGCAAGGAGAGATCCTTGCTCATATTCCTCAGAGATCGATGCAAAGAAATAGAAGAAAACAACAGAATGGGAAAGACTAGAGATCTCTTCAAGAAAATTAGAGATACCAAGGGAACATTTCATGCAAAGATGGGCTCGATAAAGGACAGAAATGGTATACACCTAACAGAAGCAGGAGGTGTTAAGAAGAGGTGGCAAGAATACACAGGAGAACTGTACAAAAATGATCTTCATGACCCAGATAATCACAATGGTGTGATCACTCACCTGGAGCCAGACATCCTGGAATGTGAAGTCAAGCGGGCCTTAGGAAGCATCACTACAAACAAAGCTGGTGGAGGTGATGGAATTCCAGTTGAGCTATTTAAAGTCCTAAAAGATGATGCTGTGAAAGTGCTGAACTCAACATGTCAGCAAGTTTGGAAAACTCAGCAGTGGCCACAGGACTGAAAAAGGTCAGTTTTCATTCCAATCCCAAAGAAAGGCAATGCCAAAGAATGCTCAAACGACCACACAATTGCACTCATCTCACATGCTAGTAAAGTAGTGCTCAAAATTCTCCAAGCCAGGCTTCAGCAATACGTGAATCATGAACTTCCAGATGTTCAAGCTGGTTTTAGAAAAGGCAGAGGAACCAGAGATCAAGTTGCCAATATCTGTTGTATCATCGAGAAAGCAAGAGAGTTCCAGAAAAACATCTATTTCTGCTTTATTGACTATGCCAAAGCCTTTGACTGTGTGGATCACAATTAACTGTGGACAATTCTGAAAGAGATGGGAATACCAGACCACCTGACCTGCCTCTTGAGAAACCTATATGCAGGTCAGGAAGCAACAGTTAGACTGGACATGGAACAACAGACTGGTTCCAAATAGGAGAAGGAGTACATCAAGGCTGCGTATTGTCACCCTACTTGTTTAATTGATATGCAGAGTACATCATGAGAAACGCTGGGCTAGAAAAAGCACAAGCTGGAATCAAGATTGCTGGGAGAAATATCAATAACCTCAGATATGCAGATGACACCACCCTTATGGCAGAAAGTGAAGAGGAACTAAAAAGCCTCTTAATGAAAGTGAAAGAGGAGAGTGAAAAAGTTGGCTTAAAGCTCAACATTCAGAAAACGAAGATCATGGCATTTGGTCCCATCACTTCATGGGAAATAGATGGGGAAACAGTGGAAACAGTGTCAGACTTTATTTTGGGGGGCTCCAAAATCACTACAGATGGTGATTGCAGCCATGAAATTAAAAGACGCTTACTCCTTGGAAGGAAAGTTATGACCAACCTAGATAGCATATTAAAAAACAGAGACATTACTTTGCCAACAAAGGTCCGTCTAGTCAAGTGTATGTTTTCCAGTGGTCATGTATGGATGTGAGAGTTGGACTGTGAAGAAAGCTGAGCACCAAAGAATTGATGCTTTTGAACTGTGGTGTTGGAGAAGACTCTTCAGAGTCCCTTGGACTGCAAGGAGATCCAACCAGTCCATTCTGAAGGAGATCAGTCCTGGGTATTTGGAAGGACTGATGCTGAAGCTGAAACTCCAATACTTTGGCCACCTCATGCGAAGAGTTAACTCATTGGAAAAGACCCTGATGCTGGGAAGGATTGGGGGCAGGAGGAGAAGGGGACAACAGAGGATGAGATGGCTGGTTGGCATCAGCGACATGAGTTTGAGTTAACTCCGGGAGTTGGTGATGGACAGGGAGGCCTGGTGTGCTGTGATTCATGGGGTCACAAAGAGTCAGACACAACTGAGCAACTGACCTGAACTGAACTGAACTGAAATCCAAGACAAGCGACACAGCCTATTATCCAACTAATTTAATTATGAACTTGTTCTCAGCAAAAGCTAAATAGGACTCTGGCTTAGGGGGGAAAATAGTTAAAGATATTCCTGACCAGTGTTTTTTGACTGCCATCTAGTTAAGCCACGGAGTATTCATCTTATTTGTACTTATGTTTCCAACATTACTTGCATTCTCAAGAATTTAAACGTTAATAATAGGTAAGAAAAATCTCTGAGCAGGAAAGCACGTTCACTGCTAAGGACTCTTTTCTAGGTCAAAGCCAAGGTGATGCATAACTCAGTTTTGAGAACTAAATCACCAACTTTAATATAGCTGCACATAATTTTAATTTTCCCTTAAGCTAATTGGCCACTTCATGGGTCTAGGTTTGGGTTTTGATTGTGAAAAGAAATAAAGAAAAAAATTTCATTATTTCAAAGACAGATTATAAATTATAATCTTTTGAAGGTGAAAGTTGCTTAGTCATGCCCAACTCCTTGAGACATCATGGACTATACAGTCCATGGAATTCTCTAGGCCAGAATACTGGAGTGGGGAGTCCTTCCCTTCTCCAGGGGATCTTCCCAACTCAGGGACTGAACCCAGGTATCCCGCATTGCAGATGGATTCTTTATCAGCTGAACCACCAGAGAAGCCCAAGAATACTGGAGTGTGTAGCCTATCCCTTCTCCAGTGGGTATTCCTGACCCAGGAATCGAACTGGAGTCCCTTGCATTGCAGGCAGATTCTTTACCAACTGAGCTATGAGGGAAGCCCATATATATATAATCCTCTAGATAATTAAAGTGGATAGAATTCAGTATGGTTTGTTGGGGCAGGGTTAGGGGTGGTACAAGACAGAATTTAAGAATTTCACTCTGTCATATATTTTACATTATTTAACCTGGTGATTTAACTATGACTTAAATGAGAAAGTGTCACATTACATTCCAGGACTAAACATGAGACAATTTTCTCACCAAAGAGACAGAGATCCTCAGTCCCTGGTCAAGCTAAGCTCTGGTCATTCTTAAGAAAAGGAAGCTATGCGCCTCTGTGAAATGTTTTCTTCTCAAACCCAAACCTTTAAAACACATACATCAGAGCTCTTGTACTTAAGAAACCACGTGTTTGTGTACTAAGAAACCAATGTTTGTGCACTAATGCACGTAACTAATGTTACATGGACCAGTGCACCTGTAATGTCCCTCCCCGCTTTTCAGTAGGTTAGAGAAATGAGGAATGAGAACCCAAGGCCACCGGAAGTCCCAACCCTTGTCCCTTCCCCCTACAGCCCTGTCCTCCAGAGTCAGTAACGGCTAGGACTCCACAAAGGTCAAAAGTCTTTGTTCACAGATACAGTGGCTTTAATTTTCCTGGTTTATGTCATTCATCTGGTTATAGTCCCCTGTCTGGGCACAGCTTCATATTTATGCCACAACTTCATAATTATGGAATTATAGAATAAACAAGATAGGAGCAAAGTACCAAAGCCTGAAGAATTTGTGGTTTTACTTTTTGCCCACCACTGGTCATCTGACGACCTGCCATTACAGGTTCCAGAGATTCTTCCAAAGTCTAGATGTCAGTGCTCTAGGAAAGACTACGGTTCTAGTGAAGTGCACAGGTTGAGAAGAATGAGGAAGGGAGAAGCAGTCTCCTGCCTCCCGCCTCTTCAGAACAGAAGTTTCACAACAATAGGCAAAGCCCCTCCATCCTGCGTCACCACATCCAGGACTTGCCAAAGTCGTACATTCTTCTCTTGATGTTCTGGAAATAATTCAGTTTGTCACTGAAGAGTCTAGAGACTCCATAAAGCATGAAAATTAAATCTGAATCATGAGCTTCAGCATAAAACAGGATGTTCCTCATAATTAAAAGAAAAAAGAGGGTATTAGATCTCTTCCCTCCAGGTCTTTAAAAATTGAGGAGAAATGCCTCTCTTTCAGTGTTCCCTGCTCATGCTTGAAGCTGGTCTAGCCAACTTCTCCAAACTCCTACTTACAGGATTTTAAGCAATCGGATGGGGTGCTGTGTTTGGTTATTTTATGATCAGAGATTTTTTTTTTTTCAAATAAAGCTTGTCTCTTCTAATGAAACAGATGTTAATTGAAGCTGTAAGATATAAAATGAAACAGATGTAAATTGATTTTCTTATATATCTGTTCCACATTCACTGGGACATACGCTGAAAAATAGATGTTTGGATTTAAAGATGCCTAGAACCCACTTTAATGATACTCGTGAATATATTTAATGCTGGCACCTATCAAACTGTCTTGCCCTTGACTTTGGGAAAGTGATTGGGGTTATTTTCCAAGATAGCATTTGGTTGTGTGGAATATAGCGGCTTCTCCTTCTCTGCGATGATTCTCTCTAAACGTGTGACAACTTCTAGCCCAGAGGCACATGCAAAGTGTTGGCCTTCTTCTCCTGGTCAGCACCACACTGCCATATCCTATCTTTCCCTAAAGTCTCTCTCCTTTAGAAACTAAAACGCAAAGACCATCACTGAGGATATTTGAGGTTCTCGACCCAAACAAAAGAGAGAATTTATTTCAATCTTGCTTTACATTATCTTTTGAAAATTTATTTTATTATTGGAGTATAATTGCTTTGCGAGGGTTGTGTTAGTTTCTGCTAACAAAGTGAATCACCTGAGCCACCGGGGAACTTTGCTAAGTTACAGAGGTGGTTTAGGAGGGCTCCCAGGGGAAGTCTGGAGAAGGCAATGGCAACCCACTCCGGTACTCTTGCCTGGAAAATCCCATGGACGGAGGAGCCTGGAAGGCTGCAGTCCATGGGGTCGCTAAGAGTCGACACGACTGAGCGACTTCACTTTCACTTTTCACTTTCATGCATTGGAGAAGGCAATGGCAACCCACTCCAGTGTTCTTGCCTGGAGAATCCCAGGGACAGGGGAGCCTGGTGGGCTGCTGTCTACGGAGTTGCACAGAGTCGGACACAACTGAAGCAATTTAGCAGCAGCAGCAGGAGAAGTCTGGCTTTTCCTAGGGAATTTCAGTCCTGTTTTCAGAGCAAGTGAAGAATGCATATTCCAGACTCCTAGACCACTCGAAATCAAATCACTTTGCAGAACATAAGAGGTAGATCAAAACCACTGTCACCTTAGATCACATTTCATGCTTGTGGTGGCTCAGGTTACAATGTCCTTCCATTGTTCACATTCCCAAAACATCAGCTTTATTTCACAGCTTACCTAGACAACAAAAATAAACCTAAGATAATATCTATACATTACCAACTAAGCCTAAAACTCTGTCCCCCAAAAATCTAAATTAGTGACAATGCCTTTCTTTCACAAATAGACCTGCTTCCAATAATGAAACTATAAAAACTCCACCAGACCACTGGAGTGGACCCATCAGCCAAACTGAAGGCATCCTGATCTACAGCTGACAAGGTTTATGGGATGAAAATATATAAATGGATGGCTCTATTCTTAAGAACTTCACAAGGCAAATCCACCTTCACAGGCATACATGTAATTAACAGTGTTTGTTTTTATAATCCAGACTAAATGTGTTCCAGGTTCTTAAACAGCAAACACAGCATCTTAAGTCAAAGTGCCTATCTATCACAACTAACTGAACAGTTGCTAAAATATCATGATCATTCTAAAGAGCTGCAGATGCCACCTCACATTTTATATAATCCATCAGCCAACGAAACAGTTACTGAACCCTGTCTTGCTGCTGTTATTGTTTAGTCCCTAAGTCGTGTCCAAATCCTTTCTGATCCCCTCGACTGTAGCCCCTCCAGGCTCCTTTGTCCATGGGATTTCTCAGGCAAGAATACTGGAGTGGGTTGCCACTTCCTACTCCAGGGGATCTTCCTGACCCAGGGATAGAACCTGAGTCTCCTGCACTGCAGGCAGATTCTTTACCACTGAGCCACCTGGGAAGTCTGAATGCTCTATACAAGCCCCAAATTGTGCCAGATATTGCTGGGTGAAGGGGCACAGCTCTCAGATAGATCTCAAACACAAAAGCGAATAATCCTTATAGGGAAATTACATTGTTAAAATGTTATGGTAATTTTGGTACCAGCGACTTTAAATATAATCTGTTCAGAAAAATGAGGAATCAGTATATTTCGCCTGCAGTATGAAAAGCAACTTCATGGACAAAATGGGATGTCTTTGAGCCTTAAAGGGAAGAAGGAAGTGAGAGGGCTGGGGGTAGAGAGCATGAGGGGTCAATTTCAAAAGCAGTCACAGGAATGGGTGAAATATTATTATCAGTTAATATTTATTGCTTAGTCACACCAGTCTAATCTTCAGCACATGAATTCTTGGCTGCAGCATATGTTCAGTTGCTCAGTCGTGTCCAACTCTGAGGCTGAGAACAGAGTGGGTAGCCATTCCCTCCTGCAGGGGATCTTCTCGACCCAGGGATGGAACCCAGGTCTCCCACATGGCAGGCAGATTCTTTACCATCTGAACCACTAGGGAAGATCCGATTATATATTAAACACGCAAAATCAGCCACTACTTCTTAATACAAATAAAACCATTATGTGTGCCCTCACACTAGACATTATTAACACTGTATCCAAACTATTCTTTCATTCTAAGGTTGAGTCTTCACTTTTCTAAAGTTTTCTGTGAAGTGTCTGTGCCTGTTACCATTTGTAGTTTTGGATTATTATTTGCTCAGATTTTTGGGTGTTTTTTAATATTTTCTGCTTCTAATTACATCGTAATCCATTAAAGGACTTGAGAAAACCTGTTATTTTTCTAATTCCTCTTTAACTTAATTGACACCTTCATTGGCGTAGGTACTCAAAATATAATTTGATTGGATAACAATGGATGATTGACATCATCACCTTAAAGGTAAAATTTAAGATGCCTTGACAGAGGTTAAGAAGCATGGAAGGAATTCCAGAAATTCTCTTGTTTGTCTTCTTCTTTTCCTTTCTCTCTCTACCTATTCACCATCCAATGTCACCAAATTTCTTTTGACATTAGACAAATTCTAGCAGATTCTCTGGATATCTTTCCAGGAATTGACATGAGAATCTAGTGTTAAAGATCTCTAAATAAAATGTTCTCATGGTAAGTTCAGCTCCAGGATTTAAACACCATAGTTCTTAGAAATGTCTAGCTTCATCTTTTCTTCTGTGTTTAAGGCCACTTATAACTGTAACACACAAGAGAAGCCCAAGAGTATTGTTTAAAACTATTTTAGGAGCTCAAATTGTTTAAACTTTAGCTGAAAGGATTTAATAGGCTTTCTCATTTCTTCATATAACTACCATTGTAAAGCCTTCATCTCTAATTAAAGAAACACAATTAATTTGTTAAAACACACTGGATTTACCCACTAAAAGGAAAAACTGCAATCCATTTAATATCAGGGAACAAAAGTCATGAAGACCTATGGATGTGAATTATTCCAGTTAATATTATTAAGTAGCAAACTTTCTGATAACATGCCCAGCACAGGCTTTTAGACTATTCTTAGAAGCATGACTTTTATATTAAACATACTATCCAAATACTACCCACTTGCTCAAAATGCTTAAACACATAACACTTTGCTCCAGTGAGAAAGAAAATGAAAACTTATGGTCTTTATTTTAAAGGCACATGTTTACAGAAAGCCTTAGACCAGTAGTTAACCAGAGGAAATCCTTGATGGGTAAACCATTCATCTCCAATCTGTAAGGGAAGGGCCAATGAATATTTAGAAATTTTAGACTGTTCTGTCTGAAGGAAGGAAGGAACATCTTCCACTCCCAAACCAATTATCTACCCACTCCAGGCATATCTAATAATTATGCCCCAACTCTAAAATAAGTACGTAATCATACTGTGACTTGTTTGCAGTAAAAGCAAACTCTTGAGCATGTTGAGAGAAAAATCTAGACCAAAAAAAAAAAAAATGATTTATATCCAATCTCTTCATTGAGGAGGCTTCCCATCTCTTAAGACAGGTGGGAATGAGCAGACAACAGACAGGACGTGCATGAGGAGCCCTGCCCAGCAGGCCTGGCATCAGAGAGGTACCCAGGGAGAGTGTACCCAGATCCCTCATCTGACTCAACAAGCATATTCCCTTCACCTTGACTCTAAGGTTGCAAAAGAGTCCCCCAAAAATCTAAAGCTGATGCTGTGAGCATAACGGGATCCATGGCAAACCTCAGCTGTGGCTTCATTTCTGTTCTTTGACAACTCAACTGCCCTTGGCTTCCCCTCACCAGCTTGTTTACACATGGCGGCCACAGAAAGTCATGCTCTCATTAGATAGTGCTGCTTGTTCTCAACAGAAGGAGAACAGTTAACATTACAGGTGGAGAAAGACCGAAGCTGTTCGTTCAGATAAGGTTTTTGGAGGATTTGCAAATTTCATTATTCCTACTCATTATTCACAAAATACTGAACAAATATTTATTGCTAGCTACTATGTAACAACTTTTATCGAATACAGAAGCATTATAATGTAAGAGAGAGCATGAGATTTAGATTAGTGTTTTTGAAATTGTGTATCACAATTGATTTGCATAATCAATTAAGTACTTCATTATCATCATAAAAAAGGATATATTCTATTCCACATATATTTATAATGGGGCTTCCCTGGTGGCTCAGACAGTAAAGAATGCACCTGCAATGTAGGATTTGATACCTGAGTTGGGAAGATCCCCTGGAGAAGGGAATGGCAATCCACTTCAGTATTCTTGCCTGGGAAATCCTATGGACAGAGGAGGCTGGGGGGCTACAGTCCATGGGGTGGCAAAGAGTTGGACACAACTGAGCAACTAACAACACACACACACACACATAATATATCCTAGTCCATGCATATGTGTGTATACAGTTTGCATCACACAAAGTAAATGTGACCATCATTTCATGAAATTTTCATTTCTAATTTACATGAATACATATATAGATACATGCAGATACACATGCATATTTATAGAGAGATATTAGATATATATCTGTATTTATCATGGCTATTTGTACTGAGTCACAATCTAAAATGCATTTTTTTACTATGCACATTGTAAAAATTGAAAGAAAGAAAGAGCATTCAAGATCCCTGCCACTAGGGTCCAAATAGCAGTTTCTCCACCTACTAGCTCCGTGCCTTCAGAGTTCTGTGTAGCTGGTATTCTCCATCTGCTAATTAGGGCTTGGCTTGTGAGAATTCCGATAAACCACCTGCAGTGCTCAATGCAGTACATATATATATGCTCTTTTAACAAAGGGAGTGAGATGATTTCACAAAGCTTCTTCATTTGGTACAAGAGCTTGCTGAGACAGGGTTACAGATGTAATTACCCAACTTGCAAATGAAGAAAGTAAGGCTCAGAGACTGTAATTCCCTCCAAGTCAGGCCCTGGCCGATGAAGAACAGTGCGAAAGCAGAATGTAGGTCTGTGATGTTCCATTACACCCCACTGCCTCTTTGCCACCAAGAAGACTACTCTGCTGGAGGTATGAAAGCTGAATGAATGAACGAACAAGTGTAGACAACATTAATTCAGCTGTCTTTGTCTTCCTTTTAGCCTGTCCTTTCATAGGCTTTACCTGAAAGGAGTTTTTGCATGACCTTTTAAAATCTTACCTTACTTTCACAGAGTGCAAACTGGCTACTGTCATCTATCTAAATGTACACAAATAGCTCCGCATAATTCCAGAAATATCTTTGAATAAACATACCTAATTTTAAAAGAAGGCAAAGAAATGTCCCATTCCAAATAGCCATCCCACCAAGCTAGGAGAAGGCGATGGCACCCCACTCCAGTACTCTTGCCTGGAAAATCCATGGACGGAGGAGCCTGGAAGGCTGCAGTCCATGGGGTCGCTGAAGGTCGGACACGACTGAGTGACTTCATTTTCACTTTCATGCATTGGAGAAGGAAATGGCAACCCATTCCAGTGTTCTTGCCCGAAGAATCCCAGGGACAGGGGAGCCTGGTCGGCTGCCGTCTATGGGGTTGCACACAGTCAGACATGACTGAAGTGACTTAGCAGCAAGCTAGTGTTCACTGACTTTCTCTGCTAGAATTTGGGTAAACTGATCTGGGCAGTTCAGCTCATCTGGGCAGCTCTTATTTGGGCAAAATTTTTACTGTATAATAGATACTGATATATTTTAACAGTGTGGGGAAAGTATTTTTTCCCTAATCAGTTGTTTTCAACAGTCTTTCACTTTTCAAATTTAGTAATTGAATAAACTTATTTTCTAAATTGATTTTAAGAGAAAAAAATTTATTTAGGAGGAAAAATTTTCTAAAACATCTAAAAAGTTGAATTTCTGAGTCTCAGGTCTCTACAGCTATTGTGGACATTCCCACTTTCCAAGCAATCCATAACTGAACAGGCTCCAACAATTTTAATGTGGCTGCCTCTCCCAGAATGTCAAAATATCTCTTATAAATCTTCATCTCCATTATTTGTGCTTAAATATTCAGACAAAATTAAGAGCAACATAATTCCCTCTATCCATCTCTCCTTGTTAATTGATGACAGTTGCTGGGTGAGCAAACACCATCCATTATGTATCAAAATATCTCATTCAAGACTTTGACAACTTGGGCGAGTTAAGTACATTCTCAGTTACCCTATGCCCTGGGGTGTTCACTTATTATACAGTTGTCTTCAGCATCAGCTGCTACAAGAATCAGTCACTCTGCTTAGTCACAGATTCAGGTACCTCAGCACATGATCTCTATTCATGAACTGTTCTTTCACCCTCATCCGTTACACTAGCCACTGAACCATACCACCATGGATAACACATTTAGTCCTATAGGAGGGAATTTGGTGAATTGAATGGGAGCTGTGTGTACGGGTCCGTGAGCAGGTTCCTGCCTTGCGCCCGGAAGCCTGTTTATCCACTTGCTTCTGTGCAGGTGAAACACATGCCCCCAGGTCTCCACGTGGGAGTTTAGTAAGCTGTACCTTCACCCTAGCACTTACCCTTCACCCTTTAAAAAAAACTTGGACATCGCTGGTGGCACAGTGGGCAAGAATCTGTCTCCCAATGCAGGGGACAGCAGTTCGATCCCTGGTCTGGGAAGATTCCACATGCCAAGGAGCAGCTAAGCCCCTGCAGCCCAAAGACTGAAGCCTGAGTGCCTAGAGCCTGTGCTCCTCAACAAGAGAAGCCACTGCAATGAGAAACGCGCACACCAAGAGAGTTCACTGCACCCCCAGTTCACTGCAACTAGAGAAAAACCCATGCAGAGCAACGAAAACCCAGTACAACCAAAAATAAGGAAAAATAATTCTTTTAAAGGATCTCTTGCCTACCCCATCCTCTCCTTCTCTGTAAATCTGTGGCCATTTTCTGATAACCATTCCTGTTATTATGACTATGTATTTGAAGACATGGAAGGAACAAGGCAGACAGGCTCTTTTTATCTGTTCAGGCAACATGAACTTCTCTCTTCCATCCCTCCCAAATGTGCTCCACCCCCCAAACATGTCCAAACATGAGTACCTTCCAAGGACCAGGCTGGTCACAGACTCACTTCTCATCCTTAGGCTGAATCTCACCCAGGCAGGACCAAGCCTGACCGATGATCAGATATTTCCGGCCATCCTCACCCATCTTCGAAGGCTCTAGTTCAAGTTGCACACCTGGGCCCCCCAGTTTGGGGAATCGGACACCTGCCCTTTTCCTGGACCTCCGTCTCTTCCCTGTTCCTCTTATACACTTCTGTTCTGATAATATACTGCATATGCCCTCCCATCTTACCCTTGAATCTCCCTACTCAAGGGCTCTTCTTATGGCAGGTGCTGTCTACTACCACTAACCTCCTTGAAGTGAATGGCCTGAACCCCCAGTTTCTGACAGCTGGTTCTAGCACAGAGGTTAATAACATGTCCCTAGAGTCAGGTACTCCTGGATCAGAAGTTTCACTTTGCTTATTGATGAAATGACCTTGGACAAGCCTTCAACTTATCTCTTTATAAAATGAGCAAGTGACAGCTTATATGATAGGGGTGATGAGAATGAAAGATCATTTATGCAAAGCACAGTTACCAGCACTTGTTAAAATCGTGTTCTCAGTCCCTGCCACCGTGCTCTGCCCGTCCGTGAGGATGCCCAGCTGCTTGGACAGTCACACTGCTGACTCATGACATGGCAGTCATACACTTAGTTCCCATGCTTTAGCTCCTGGATGAACCCACTCTGCCGTGTTCTGCCAAGGCAGAAAAGGGATCACTTTCTCTCTAGAATGACTTTCCTGAAGCCACACAGAAGCCAAGCATTAACAGCACTCAGCCTGCAACTAATATTAGGAAGACGCTGAGAAATTTTTACAAACATCCTTTTGAAAAGCATACTAATCAAGCATATGAGTTATTTAACTCAACCACATTCACGGGAAGCAGAAATGAGACATCTGATGCAGCTGAAGTGGTCCAGGCTTCAAGGCAAGAAGACTCTCATCTTGAAAGACAAAAGGAGCTGAATCTTGAAAGAAAAGATAAGATGAAAAAGGAAGGATTTCCTGTTACACAAGTAATTAGAAGATGTGTGCTCCACTCTGTAGCAAGGTGATTATACAAATGTTACTACTATGTTCAAAGAACTTAGAGAAGACCTGTTAGAATGTGCTCAGAAGAAGAAGGATGTTGGGGAAATGATTTTAAACAGGAAAAATAAATGCCCTTCAGTTTTTGTTTGTTTTCTTTTATTTCATTTTTGAGGATCTCAAAAGCAGTGCTTCTGGAGTTTAATATGTATACACATCACCTGGGGATCTTGTTAAACTGTGAATTCTGAATCTAATCCTTTAGGTTTACGGCCTGAGAGTCTACCTTTCTCTAACAAGCAGGTAAGGACTGAACTTTGAGGATCAAGGTCCAGGGTACTGACAGGGGCAACAAAAGGAAACTACACATTAGCCCACCGCATCCAGATTATCAAGCGTTTAACTTTAACTTGGGCAAACTCCGAGACATGGTGAGGGACAGGGAGGCCTGGCATGCTGCAGTCCATAGGGTGGCATAGTCAGACACGACTTAGCAACTAAACAACCTCACCTGCCCCTGCCAAACAGCCTGTGTGTTCTGCACATGCTCACACACACACACACACACACACACACACACACACACACACGCACACAGCACACAGCACAAGTTACATAAATTCTCACAGATGATGGGAGTCTGGTCATCTGGGCATTCATGCCTCAGGGGACTAAAGTCTAGAAACACCACCCAGGGCAAGACCAGAGGCAGTATACACAGACATAGCCAACGGCGGCTCAGTACAACGGGCTCATGTGAGGCAACTAGAGAGAAACTGGGGGCCCCCAGGCTAGGTGTCACTCCCGCTCGTGCCACTCCAGGTAACTCGGCCTCTGTGTGGGGCCATGTCCCTCCTGGCACAGGGCCCCCGTGGCAGTGTGCCGGTTGGTCACCTGCACCACTGATTCCCATCCAGCAGGGCGCTGACACCAGCGCACAGGCACAGTGTGTGCAGGACCGGAGGGACCCCCTTCACATCGTCTTCACATCACTAACCCCAGCCTTCCCTACTTCCAGGGGGCTTCCTCAAACACCCACAGTGCAGTTGTCCCCCAGGTTCATGAGATGGGGGAACCCCGGGCTGCTTCAGTTCCCTGTAGTTGCAGTGCTAGGGCTCATAGCTGTGGCTCCCGGGCTCAGGTGCCCCGTGACACGTGGGGTCTTTCCAGAGTAGGAACGGAACCCGCGTTCCCTGCACGGGCATGTGGACTCCCAACCACCAGATCGTCAGGTCCAGTAAAGCCAGTCTTACTCAGATGACCAGTGATCAAGCACCTTGTCCTCAATCTAAGGAATATTTTGCAGTCAAGCAGCAGATTAAGCTTACCTGGAGAATCCCAGGGATGGAGGAGCCTGGTGGGCTGCCCTTTATGGGGTCGCACAGAGTCGGACACGACTGAAGCGACTTAGCAGCAGTAGCAGCAGCAGGTTAAGCTCCACATGAAAGTAAAAGTCAAAGTGTTAGTCTCTCAGTCGTATCTGAGTTTTTGTGACCCCACGGAATGTATAGCCTGCCAGGCTCCTCAGTCCATGGAATTCTCCAGGTAAGAATACCGTAGTGCATTCCCTTCTTCAGGGGATCTTCCCAACCCAGGGATCTAACCTGGATCTTCTGCATTACAGATTCTTTACCATCTGAGCCACCAGGGCAGCTCCAGGTTCCACATAGTCAAGGCCACATCATTGTAGTCAGTGAAGAGAAGTGTTCATAAAGTGACACCATCCTTTAACACCATCTCACATCAAGTGGACATGCAGCCCTAGGGAGCAGCCATTATGCCTTCTGGCACCAGACTTGCCAGAGGGTTTGAGAGAACTATTTTATAGAAATTTACCCAGAGGCGAGAAGTCCCTTGAGGCCATCACTTCTTTATCCTGGAAAATTCTTTTCTTGACTCACAATATGGGCTCTCAGAATATAATATGAGTAACCAGCCTTGTAACTAGGAAGAAAAAAATATTTTTTTTTCCTTTAAAAGAGATCTTTGAGTTACATTTCCATTTTCAAAACAGATATTCATTTTTTCTTAAGATTTTGCTGAGAAATATTTTTTATCGCTGCAGGGTCATTATTTCCCTATTTTGATTCAATAATCTCGTGAGGTGACTGGAATATGGGATGATTGTAGAAGCTTCCAGTATGCCTGGGGTTGGTTCATGAGGGGTTCCTTGTCCATCACGACATGTGAAATGATCCTATAAACGAAAGTTTGGAGTACATTACCCTCAAACCCCAGTTCTTAAACCACCCTCATGGCCAAGCACCCGTGTTTCAACATCCTGAACAATCATGTCACTGTGTGAGTCCTATGTGGGGCCATTTTGATCCATGGTGCTATTCCTTTTATGGAGAGATTTTTTTTTTTTAACCATAAAACTTCTCCCCAAAGAGAAATCGGTAATCTCTTTTTTGCACAGTTCAAACATAAAGAACAAAAATATCAGGGATTGCTGTATGTTTGGTTTGTCAGTAGAGAAAACCTCCCAGACCATATTACTAGCTTTTTCTTTTCTTTCCAATTTGATAAGATTTCAGTGAGCTGAAAGTATATACAGTCATTGAGATTAGACTCAAAAGTCAGTTGCTCTGATTTGCTTACAGTGAGCAAGTTACCTTCTTAAAATGAAGCTAGTTAATTACTTCTGCTAAAGCTTGCCTCAAAGAGATACTTGACCAAATCTTTTTCCAAAGAAGTGGGAATGAATATTCTTGGCTGAAGCAAAGTCAAGGCTGGCTTCATAGCCTCTCTGTCTCTGGGTTCCACTTACAGAGAATGCTTAGGCTTCCATGTGCAAAACTGTAAGGAGGGACACATCAGAGGAACACTAACTCTGATTTAAGGCTCAGACACCTAAGCTGAAGTGATGGGCATCCATAGGTTTTACCACTTCTTTTCAGGGTATGCTTCTTGCCTCATTACAGAATGGTTGAACGAAAATCCTGAGTCTGCCAACCAGTTTCTTGCATTCTTCTGCATTCCCATCACACTCCATGCAACCTGCCACTGGGGAATTCATGCTGCATTGTTATGACTGGGTTTCTAACCTGTTTATCCAACTGGATCAAATTTCCTTGAGCCTGAGAAACTGCATCTCTGAATCTTCTTTTATATTTCTTAAAGGATTCCCATTAAAGTTTTTTGAAAATAAGAAGCTGTTACTTGGGTATATACATTTCAAGAAAAAGATATATCATCAACATCAAAGTATGCCTGAATTCTGTAATTGCAGGTTAATTTGATGAAGCACTTAATTGATATACATTATTTCACTAAATAAATGTCTAGAAAATAACATTTTATGAGATTCCAATGAGGAGACCCAAAAGCAAATTTAGCTTTAATTTACAGTATGTTTCAGCAGTGAAATAGCTTGAACTGAAAATCTAATGGAATCTTTCTACAGAACTCCTCTTGATTTCGATTGATTGGTTTATTTATTTATTAATATATGCCTGTGTTCTCTGCTCCATCCTCCACCTCTACCATCTAGTTCCCAAAACACAATTTTACTTTTGAAATGTATCTGTTGACTGTACTCCAGCCAGTTTAAGACGAGAAAGATTTATTACAAGGTGCTAGACAACGTGAAGAATGTCTGCAGTCATCAACGAAGGGTCAAGATGCCCCATGGTCAGGGGAATCAGCTGGAAGACAACTGTCCACATCTGAGACATCACTTCCAGCATCTCTGCCTCGCCACCACCCACTGCTCAGCAGTTAGGACCACAAGACCGGGCACTGCAATCTCGATAGTTTCCCAGAAAAACAAAACACTTCCTGGCACACAGCCATTGCCTTCCCTTGCTCACATCATCATTCCAAATTATCACAGATGCAACTTTTTGGCAGAATCAGGTTCTCTAGCTGCATGAAAGGATTGAAAATCTTCCCTTCCTTGGCCCCTGCCCATCTCCTCACTTTCTTTTCAGCTTTCTAGTTTCTTTCACATAGGACTCACGAGAAGGGAGCTAGAACATGCGCTTTGTATTGCTGTTTAGTCCCTAAGTTGTGTCTGACTCTTTGTGACCTTATGGACTGCCAGGCTCCTCTTGTCCATGGGATTTTTCCAGGCAAGAATACTGGAGTGGGTTGCCATGCCCTCCTCCAGGGGATCTTCCTGACCCAGGGATAGAACCTATGTCTCCTGCACTGCAAGCAAATTCTTTACCACTGAGCCACCAGGGAAGGCCCTGGGTATTTGATGAGCCAAATTAAAATATCAGCTACATACACAAAGGAATGAAAAAGCATCTCACTTTTCTCCATGAGGACTACAGAAGGGTCTGCTTCACACATGTACAACCTGGGCCATTTTCAAGGCCCCACATTTGCTTTCAAGAGACCAAAGGCAGATCCTTGATATCAAGCAGATGCAAACAGAGCTTGAAAACAAAAGTGAATTTCCTCCACCGGAAGTAAAATTGTTCAACTTTTCTATGCTAAAAACATTTTTTCCCCCTATATACTGTCTACACATGTTCTTTGCCCATTTTTAGAGAAGTTATTGGCCACTTTTTGGTAATGATTGATGAGAATTTTTATGTTAGGAGAAAGATCCCTTGTCTAATGAATTATTGAGCACAATATTTCAGACATGGATAGATGAATTATTATCAAAGAAAATGACAGGGATCTTGTATGACATGTGGAAACCTCAATCTGGCTTTCCAGTTAAAAATAAGGATATTTAAAATGGTTCAGATGGTGTCTATGAATCAGAGGAGAAAAACAGTAAAATGGCAGTCAAATTTCCAAGTTACGCAGATGCTGAAAACTTTTCTGGATCTCAGCAGTTACTCTGATGCTGTGGAAAAATTGTAATACAAATACAACTAGCTGTAAAAATGCTATGAAGATGAAAGTTAAACCGTACTCATACAATATCACTATCACTATTACTACTACTGTTGTTAACAGTCATGGGCTTCATATCTTACAGCAGTCCTGGTGTTCACAAAAAAACTGAAAGGAACTTGGGCAATCGGACCAATCAAAACCCCTGGTGACCTACCTTTGGGAGGGATACAGTCAGCTCTGTGGGACCCAGTGTCTGGGGAGAAGGAACTGAGATGTAGACTCTGCTCCCTTCCCAGGAAGAGTGGGGGAGACGGGACAGGCAGTGATAACAGCAGATGAATAACTAAGGAGCATAGGGGAAGGGACATCCAGAGAGAAGACAGTGACCAGGAAGGGAGGGGTGGGCCCTGCATTCCAAGGCAGGCAGGGCTCAGTCAGAGGGACCCGCTGAAGATTACAGCACTGGGGAGAGGGGGAGGGGAGGAAGGTGGGGCAAAATTGAAACATGAGATGGCTGGTTTCACAAATGGCAGCAAAGGCAAAAAAGCAGGCTTGGAGGGATCGCTCTCAATGAATGGGCTTTGTGGTGACTCGTATGCACACTCAGTCGCTTCAGTTGTGTCCAGCTCTTTTCTACTCCTGTGGACTGTAGCCACCAGGCTCCTCTGTCCATGGGATTTTCCAGGCAAGAATACTGGAATGGGTTGCCATGCCCTCCTCCAGGGGATCTTCCCGACCCAGGACCCAGGGGTTGAAACTCTGTCTCCTGTATTGTACGCAGATTCTTTATCCACTGAGCCACCTGGGAAGCCTTTATGGTGATGTGCAAGCAGGTAAAAATGATGAGACGCTATGATTACTACTGTCATGTGTTTTTGTCCAGTCAGAACTGTTAGGTATAAGATATAGGCTTAGCATCTAAGAAAATAGTGCAAATTGTGTCTCCTGTGCTCATGCCCTACTCCACAAGCCAAAATGAGAATAGGACCACCTGGAGTAATAAATCTTGGCTGTCACTAGGGAGCCCCAGGGGGCCTTCCTGGTGGGACTCACACTGCAGGAGAGCATTATGCAAAGACAGGTCTGAGGCTGCTTCTGGGAACTGGCAGCATAGCCAGCAGGACCAGAGTATGTCCTTGTGAAGGGCCAGGCCCATCCTGGGTCCAGGAGAGAAGGCACAGGTTATCTCTGAGGGTAACTGCTCCCAGGAAATTCTCAAAGGGAACATGCTTACATAATGCCATGTCTTTTCAGGCTGGGGTTCTGAAGACCTGGTGTAGATACTCTGGGGTCTGACTCAGTCCTGACCCAGCAGAAGTCCAGCCCTTCCATCCACTGGGCTGATGCCAACTGTAAAATTCAATGGGGAGTTAGCCAGGCACACAATAAGGGGATGTCCTGGAATCATAGGCTTTTTCAATCCATGGGTAAATTCACAAGGAAAACAACAGACCATATAGAAATTAGCAACATACCCAAGTATTTTATTGGAATGGTGACTTGTTAATTTGCATTTCACTCATTTCCAGTGGCTCAGTGGTAAAAGAATCTGCCTGCAATGCAGGAGACACTCAGGAGACCCAGGTTCAATCCCTGAGTCAGGAAGATCCCTTGGAGAAGGAAATGACAACCCACTCCAGTATTCTTGCCTGGGAAATCCCATAAACAGAGGAGCTTGGTGGGCTACAGTCCATGGAGTTGCAAAGAGTTGGACACGACTGAGCAACTAAGCCACACACATACACACACACTCTCTCTCTCTCACACACACATACCATAGGGAAGAAAGGGTACTTTGCTGCCAGTCATAGCATGTAGACCAGAGTTCGTGTCAACTGTGTTTTTTTTTTTTTCCTATTGTTAATGTATATCCTTCTTGATCATAATTTGGTAAATTTTAGAGCTTTTGTGTCTTCACCAGATAAAACTTTGTTCTTCCTTTCAAGCACATGAAAAAGTGATTCTTTAGCATTTCTTTGCTAATCTCCCCCATCCTGCAATGAAGTGCCCACAAACTGCCCATTCACAAATCCTCCCATTGCAATCGACAGACATACATTTATCTTCATGACAGAGAAGCAAACATCTCGATTCCTTTCAAAGCTGGGGTCTTAGTCAGAGAGAATGAAGAATTCTATTTTATGAAATTAGTGAAGTTTTGCTGCCCTTCTCAGCCAGATAGCCTTACTAGAAGTGTTGTCTCACACCATGTAAAAATTTCAGCTTCACAAATATTTGCATACACTTTAAAACCAAAAAAGTTGGAAATATGGAGATACATGTGGGGGCTTGGATTGAAATGAATACATATGCAGAAAGTAAAGATATTTGACATGGATACTCAAATCATTTCTATATAGAACAAATGAAACAAAATTATCTGATTATATAATTTAGGCTAAAAAGGGTTAACACACTCATCTTTTTTTGTTCCCTTAGTCCAACAGATGAGAACAAAATTTTTAATTCATTATCTGTTTTCAAGAATTACAAATATAATTCAATTTTCACTAATACTATCACAATCCAAACAAAGATTTGGACAAGGCCTTTATTGCTATTCACGTGTGTATGCTTTCCATTCAAGTCTATTGGAAGCAAAGCCCAAGCTGACCTGGCATGAGTCAATCAGGTGCCACTACCCAGGGCAATGATTCAAGTCTCTGCCAAAACTCCAAAGTATTTCAGAGGTGTGTGGGGTGGACAGGGCTCTGTGTGTGTGGCGGGGGGGGGGGGGGGGGGGGGGGGGGGGGGGGCGTGGGGCGTGTGTGTGCATGTGTGTGTGAGGCTGTGCTTGTGTGCTGTGCATTTTTTCTGAAGAATAGACATTATTTATCCCATGATTACATTTTTAAAGGAAAAATTACCAAGCAACTTTATAAATCCATGAAGATCACTAAACTCAAATTTACATTATAAAAAGACTGATTTTGTTCCAATAGTTTTTTTTACACCCATGTGAAACCAGAGTTAGTACCAGAACTTAATGTCTAGGTAGCCAGCATAATAATTTCATAAAACTACTCAAATACATCACTGGAACAACTAATATTTTATAGTAATTTACATTTTTATTATTTTACCCATTTCTGATTTAAGAATAATTATATGATTTATACTTTATAAAGCCTAGATCTCAACCAGCAAAATCACTCCAAAATTTTAAATTTAGAAATTGTAACTTGAATAAGTTCATGGTATTTTAACTCTTTTGAGAAAAGCATCTTGTGCCCTGGTTCACTAATTCCGTACTCTCAAACAAGGCTAAAGGAAATCAACCCTGAATATTCACTGGAAGGACTGATGCTGAAGCTCCAATACTTTGGCCACCTGATGCAAAGAGCTGACTTACTGGAAAAGACCCTGAAGCTGGGAAGATTGAAGGCAGGAGGAGAAGGGAGTGACAGAGGACAAGATGGTTGAGTGGCATCACTGACTCAATGGAGATGAGTCTGAGCAAACTCTGGGCGATAGTGAAGAACAGGGAAGCCTGGCATGCTACAGTCCATGCGGTCGCGAAGAGCCAGACATGACTTAGCAACCGAACAACAACAAACAAGGGGCATTTGGCACGTTCAAAAATTATCAAGTGTAGGAATGTAAAATGGTACAGACACTTTAGAAGGCAGTTTGCTAGTTTCTTATAAAACTAAACATATTCTTCCTATGTGCTTAGTCACTCAGTCATGTCCGATTCTTTGTGACCCCATGGGCTGTAACCCGCCAGGCTTCTCTGTCCATGGGATTCTTTAGGCAAGAATACTGGAGTGGGTTGCCATGCCCTCCTCCAGGGGATCTTCCCAATCCAGGGATCAAACCCAGGTCTTCCACATTGAAGGCAGATTCTTTACTGCCTGAGCCACCAATGAAGCCCATTCTTCCTATAATACAAAGCAATCGTGCCCCTTGGTATTTACCCAAATGAGTTGAAAACTATTGTATCTACACAAAACCTGAACACAAATGTTTATGGCAGCTTCATTCATAATTATCACAACTCGGAAGCAACCAAGGTGTCCTTCAGTAGGTGAATGGATAAATAAAGTGTGGTGCACCCATACACTGGAATACTACTCAGCACTAAGAAGAAATGAATTATCAAGCCACAAATACATACAGAGAAACCCTACATGCACATCACTAAGTGTAAGAAGCCAGTCTGGAGAGGCAGCATATCCTATGCTTCCAACAACATGACATTCTGGGAAAGGCAAAACTATGGAGATGGTAAAAAGATCAGTAGTTGCTGGGGGTGGGGGGGAGCCAAGGAGAAACAGGTGGAACATGGGATTTTAGGGCAGCAAATTGTTGGGGGAATGTGCAATTTCCTTGGTTCTGTCTCGTCACAACAAAAATTTGAAGCGACGGACCAGTGTTACAGCTCTTTGACAGACCAGTATCACAGCTCTGTGTTACAGCTCAGTTTTATTTAGACAATAAAGGAAAATACATCCATGAGGCCTGAGGGCATGAGTGCATGAAGACCCAAAAGACTCCAAGAGGAGAGAGAGAAAGAGACCTGGCCCTTTGGCTCCTCTTTTTCTGTCTTTCTCCTCCCCCAGGCCTGCCCTATGTAATGTTCTACCTGAGGTCCTCACTCCAGTCCTTGGACCTTCCTTTGGTCTATTTTCGAGGGTTTTTCCCTTCCTTGTCTTTTAGCCACCGCCATTCTGGACTCCTTTTTCTTATTCTAACTACCTAACAAAACTATACTGTATCATATTGCAGTAATGCATACAAGTCATTATACAGTTGTCAGAATTGACAAAATTTACAACACAAAGAGTAAATTCTAAACCATGGATTTTAGTTAATAATAAAGAGAAATGGAGTATTTCCTGCTGTATCAGTAAGCAAAGGATGTCAGTCATCAGCGATGATGGTGAGCTGGTGAGCCCTGAAGGAACTCAGGATGTGAAAACAGAGAATACTGGCCTCAGATAGCTAAGGTGCATATCAAAGGAATGATTTCAGTGAGCCCAAATTCTTGCATCCTCCCATACCAAGTAAAGTGCTGCTAACTCACTTCAGTCGTGTCCGACTCTGTGTGACCCCATAGACGGCAGCCCACCAGGCTCCCCCATCCCTAGGATTCTCCAGGCAAGAACACTGGAGTGGGTTGCCATTCCCTTCTCCAATGCATGAAAGTGAAAAGTGAAAGTGAAGTCGCTCAGTCGTGTGCGACCCTCTGTGACCCCATGGACTGTAGCCCACCAGGCTCCTCCATCCATGGGATTTTCTAGGCAGGAGAACTGGCGTGGGGTGCCATTGCCTTCTCCAAGTAAAGTGCTATATTCTTTAACTCAGATATCTAGCTTTCTTTTATTAACAGTAATCTTTTGTTCCTTCTACATGCCCTCTGTTGCAAAACTCCTATATATCTTAATTCTCCCTTTGCATGATCGGAGAAGTTTCCTCAGAGTTACTCAAGATGCTGCCTCCCGGGCTTGAAGTCCTAAAATCTCCTGCAAAGTAAAACAGAACTTTCATATTGTGCTTTTTTTTTTTTTTTTTCAGTTGGCTAATCTATCAGTGTTGGTCCATCAGTTGTATCAATGTACCACACTAACAGAAGATGTTGGTCTTAGAGGAACCTGGAGGTGAAGGGAGAGTATATGTCAATTCCAGTTTTTTCTGTAAACCTAAAACTGCTTGGAAAAAAAGACTATGAATTAAAAACTAAAAATTAAGAAAATTTTAAAGGGTGATAAATGAGGATTTATTGAAATAAAAGAGGTCAACTGGGTCTCAAAAGAACCATCCTCTGAGGAATCTTTAAGTATCATGGAATATCCACCATATCCGAATGGCTTGAATGGCCTGGCCCATTCAGGGAAGACTCCATCACCTATGGCAGGCTGTCTCAGGTATGGCACACCTACACACAAATAGAATAGAAGTTCATTTCCTAGAGTAAGAAAGGGAAATCCCACTGAAAGCTAATATAGCACCCAGAGCCGAGAGAGTCAAGGAGAGGAAGAAATTAATTTACATTTACAATTAAACTTCTTTTAGGCTCAACAAGAAGCCCAAGAATGATGAGCAGCCACTCACTGCTACTTGGAGGCTGTTGTTCTTCAGTCGCTCAGTGGTGTCTCACTCTTTGGGACCCCATGGACGGTTGCATGCCAGTCTTCCCTGTCCTTCACCATCTCCTGGAGTTTGCTCAGATTCATGACCATGGAATCAGTGATGCCATCCAACCATCTCATCCTCATCCTTCTCCTCCTGCCTTCAGTCTTTCCTGACATCAGAGCCTTTTCCAATGAGTTGGTGCTTCATCAGGTGCCCAAAGTATTAGAGCTTCAGCATTAGTCCTTCGATTGACTATTTAGGACTGATTTCCTTTAGGATTGACTGGTTTGATCTCCTTGCTGTCCGAGGGATTCTCAACAGTCTTCTCCAACACCACAGTTGGAAAGCACCAAATATTTGGTGCTCAGCCTTCTTTATGGTCCTACTCTCATATCCATACTGGAAAAACCATAGCTTTGACTAGACAGACCTTTGTTGGCAAAGTAATGTCTCTGCTTCTTAATGTGCTGTCTAGATTTGTCATAGCTTTTCTTCCAAGGAGCAAGTGTCTTTTAATTTCATGGCTGCAGTCACAGTCTGCAGTGATTGTTTCTGCATCTCTTTGCCACGAATTGATGGGACTGGATGCCATGATCTTAGTTTTTTGATAATGGCTAATCTTAGTTGGAGGTTAGTCTGCATGTTATCGTGTCCAAGCTTACTATGATTGCTGCACCACAGGCCAATGAATATGACAGATGAGGTTTTGAGGCAAGGAAGAGACTTTAATCAGGGAACTAGCTGACTGAGAAGATGGCAGGCTAGTGCCTCAAAATAACCATCTTATCAGGGTCAGAATGCCAGGTTCTTTTATGGATCAGAGATTGAGGGGTGAGGAAACAAAGTAAAAAGACAATTCAGTCCTTGGAAATGTCCCCTGGAATGGCAAGCCTCAGGCTGGGGAATGTGTAAGTTTCACTTCCTTACAGTCCTTCACAGGTGAGTGGCTTAGGTTATCTCCCTGCAGCAGGCCATTATGTATGTTTATAATAACAAAAAAGGGTTAAATTCACAGAAGTAGATCCAGTGTAAATTTAAAATTAACTCTTCCTGGTTACAAGCTGGCTCCATTACCAGGAACCCCTAATTAACTTCTGCGGGGAAATCACCCAGCTAAGGGATGGGGTGTTGATTGCAAAAGCAAACCCTCCTCCTGACATGCACATATGTTAATGCACTGTTGTAGAAGTTCAGGGTAGTTATTACTGAGTTGTCACTGGCCCATTAATTATCCAGGATACTGTATTTAGCTTTACTCTGGTAAATCTTTTTTAATTGCCTAGCATACATTACAGAGCATCTTTATTTAACTCTGTTTATGTTTATGCCTTTTCCGATAGCTCATTAAGTACTATCGGAATCTTTAGTGAGACTCGTCAGGCCCTTCTGTGCATTCATTTCACTCACTCATTCCATTGCATCTTAAAGTTCTGGATATTTTTCAAGTCCACCCCTTGCTCACATTTTCTTTTCCCTGCCTCTGAAGGGTGCAGGCAACTTCCTTCTCCACTATTTTCAGACTGCGATTCAATATTTCCCACTACTGAAAGGTACCTGTTTGAAAATATGTATTAATATCTAAATGTGTCCCTGGAGCTTCTGTTCGCCAACAGAATAGAGTCCAGATTCCTTAGGAACACACCCAAGGCTCTAGCTAGTTCAGCTCCAACCTCACGATTCATCCACTAACTTTCTTCTCTTCCTGCTTTCCATTTCTGCTGCTGCTGCTGCTATGTCACTTCAGTCATGTCCGACTCTGTGCAACCCCATAGACGGCAGCCCACCAGGCTCCCACCATCCCTGGGATTCTCCAGGCAAGAACACTAGAGTGGGTTGCCATTTCCTTCTCCAATGCATGAAAGTGAAAACTGAAAGTGAAGTTGCTAAGTCGTGTCCAACTCTTAGCGACAATATGGACTGCAGCCCACCAGGATCCTCTGTCCATGGGATTTTCCAGGCAAGGGTACTGGAGTGGGGTGCCACTGCCTTCTCCACTTTCCATTTCAGCTCTTTACAAACAGGGCATGAAATGTCTTTCTTTGTCCGTTCTTTGCTTTCTGCTAGAAACTCTCTTCCAGGTTCTGAGAAATGCAACACTTCCTGCCATGTCAGTAAACAAGGATGTCACAGCCATCAGCAAATGCAGCCCTCCAAAGTAAGCCGGTGAGCCCTGTGGGAACTCAGGAAGGAGAAGAACACCTGCCATCTAGCAACCATCAGACTGCAGCCATTCCCCATGGGGGGAAGCTCAGGATGTGAAAACAGGATAATGGCCACAAATAACTGAGGTGCATATCCAAGGAATGATTTCAGTGAGCCCAGACCCTTGCATCTTCCCACAGGTAGGCAAGCATTAAATTCCTTAATTTGACATGTCTGGTTTTAATTAACAAAAATCTCTTGATGTTCAGATTACCTGTCCTTTGTTAACAAAGCTTCTATATATCCTGGTTCCTCCCCTCGCTTCCTCAGAGTAGTTTTCTCAAGGTTACTTGAGATGCTGCCTCCTGGGCTTAAGTCCTAAAAGTTCCCACTGAAAAAGTTGCATGTATTGATTTTGAGTTAACAGTTCCCTTCAAATGTTACTCCTTCATGGAATCTCCTGGACAGGTGCCCCATCTCCCCACCACACGGTTATCCCCAACGATCCTGTTCCTGCCATTATTGATGCTGCATGACTCTCTGAAGTGTAAATAGGTATAAATGAGACAGACTCTTGTCAGACAGTGAACACCTTGAGATCAGGGAGTGTGTTCCATTCATCTTGGGGTGCCTGGAGCCTACCCAGGGTAAATGGTTAAGAAATATTTATTGAATGATTGAATGAAGGAGTTTCACTCCAGACTATCTCAGTTTAATCACGTCTTGTCTATTCTTTCCAGCATATCTTCACCTACATAACTGCATGACTAGGAGTATCAGTTCAGTTCCATTGCCCAACTCTTGCGACCCCATGGACTGCAGCATACCAGGATTCCCTGGCCTTCACCATCTCCCGGAGTTTGTAAAAACTCATGTTCATCAAGTTGGTGATGCCAACCACCATCTCATTCTCTGTCGTCCCCTTCTCCTGCCTTCAATCTTTCCCAGCATTAGGGTCTTTTCTAATGAGTCAGCTCTTCCCATCAGGTGGCCAAAGTATTGGAGCTTCAGCTTCAGCATCAGTCCTTCGAATGAATATTCAGGACTTATTTCCTTTAGGATTGACTGGTTTGATCTCCTTGCTGTCCAAGGGACTCTCAACAGTCTTCTCCAACACCACAGTTGGAAAGCACTAAATATTTGGTGTTCAGCCTTCTTTATGGTCCTACTCTCACACCCATACTGGAAAAACCATAGCTTTGACTAGACAGACCTTTGTTGGCAAAGTAATGTCTCTGCTTTTTAATATGCTGTCTAGGTTGGTCATAGCTTTTCTTTCAAGGAGCAAATGTCTTTTAATTTCATGGCTGCAGTCACCATCTGTAGTGATTTTGGAGCCCAAGAAACTAAAGTGAAAAGCAAAAGAGAAAAGGAAAGATATATCCATCTGAATGCAGAGTTCCAAAGAATAGCAAGGAGAGATAAGAAAGGCACTCTAAGTGATCAATGCAAAGAAATAGAGGAAAACAATAGAATGGGAAAGACTAGAGATCTCTTCAGGAACATTAGAGACACCAAGGGAACATTTCATGCATAGATGGGTACAATTAAGGACAGAAAGAGTATGGACCTAACAGAAGCAGAAGATATTAAGAAGAGGTGCCAAGCATAAATAGAAGAACTATACAAAAAAGATCTTAAAGACCCAATTAACCACAATGGTGTGATCACTCACCTAGAGCCAGACATCCTGGAGTGTGAAGTCAAGTGCGCCTTAGGAAGCATCACTACAAACAAAGCTAGTGGAAGTGATGGAATTCCAGCTGAGCCATTTCAGATCCTAAGATGATGCTGTGGAACTGCTGCACTCAATATGCCAGCAAATTTGGAAAACTCAGCAGTCGCCACAGGACTGGAAAAAGTCAGTTTATTCCAATCTCAAAGGAAGGCAATACCAAAGAATGTTAAAACTACCACATAATTGCACTCATCGCACACGCTAGCAAAGTATTGCTCAAAATTCTCCAAGCCATGCTTCAACAGTATATGAACTGTGAACTTCCAGATGTTGAAGCTGGATTTAGAAAAGGCAGAGGGACTAGAGATCAAATTGCCAACATCCATTTGATCATAGAAAAAGCAAGAGAATTCTAGAAAAACATCTACTTGTGCTTCATTGACTACGTTAAAGCCTTTGACTGTGTGAATCATAACAAACTGTGGAAAATTCTCAAAGAGAGGGGAATACCAGACCACTTTACCTGCCTCCTGAGAAATCTGTGTGCAGGTCAAGAAGCAGCAGTTAAAACTGGACATGGAACAATGGGCTGGTTCCAAACTGGGAAAGGAGTACGTCAAGGCTGTATATTGTCACCCTGCTTATTTAACTTCTATGCAGAGTACATCATGCAAAATGCTGGGCTGGATGAAGCACAAGCTGGAATCAAGATTGCCGGGAGAAATATCATTAACTCCAGATATGCAGATGACACCACCCTTATGACAGAAAGCTAAGAGGAACTATAGAGTCTCTTGATGAAAGTGAAAGAGGAGAGTTAAAACCTGGCTTAAAACTCAACATTCAAAATCCAAGATCATGGCATCTGGTCCCATCACTTCATGGCAAATAGATGGGGAAACAATGGAAACAGTGACAGACTTTATTTTCTTGATTAGGAGTACATGTGGGGGAAAGTCATGGGGAAAATAAATATAGCATAGATATGCATCTATACGCATATATATAGATGTAGGAAAAACCCTGAGGCTGGGAAAGTCTGAGGGCAAGAGGAGAAGGGGGAAGCAGAGGATGATATGGTTAGATGGCATCACTGACACAATGGACATGAGTTTTAGCAAACTGTGGGAGATATGAGAGGAGCCTGGAGGGTTGCAGTCCATGGGGTTGCAAAGAGTCAGACATGAGTTAGCAACTAAACAATAGATACACATGCTTCTTAGAACATACTACTTGGGATTAAAGAAGAAAAAAAGTCAGAACCTACTTCATGTCATGAATATTAGAAATATACTTGAAAATCCGTCTCTGTGGAAAAACTATGCTTTCCAAAGATGCCATTGAACTAAAAAGAAACATGACATTATGTATTTTTCATGGAATGTCACCAAATAATACAAATAATAGCAAGCAGATTGCAGTTGGCAAGCCCTTCCAAAGCAAGTCATATCCACTTGGGTGGGGGGGCATATTTTGAGAATTTTTCTGACACTTAGAAATGAATATTTGGAATTGCTTGTTCAAAGACTAGCTGTGTCTGATTCTGAAAATTTTGAACTGTGTGCATTTGAGAGTGAATTTTTGAGCACTTGCATATGCCAGAGTTGGTCCTCTGAGACAGGTCTTAGGAGCTGATTTTGAAATTATGTCACACAGATGTAAATCCTGCTTGTCTCAGAGAGAGATGTGACTGACAGCAGGGCTTGCCTTGTGCGGTTGTAGTTGAATTCATAATTTATGAACATATGTGGGGTAGAATGCTGGCACATGCAAAGCATGACTGCATGCACAATGAGGATAAAAATACAGGTTAATTACATACTATTCACACGGGACTGGAGCCTGCTTAGTATTCTTTAGTGTCACTCATTTCCCAATGGAAACAACATGCATCTTACCAGCAGGTATCAAATGAAAGTGACCTGTCTTGGATAAAACAGGTCCTCAGTCTCTGTGTTTGAAGTTTGGTGTGAAATACCAATTCTAGGAGTAATTAATCAGAAACCCAGCCCATGTTAGTAAAACATGCATATTGTTCCCCATGTGGACATTTAATAAGGTGTATAAAGCATTGAGATGCTCCATTTAGATAACAGATTTCGTAGAATTATAAAGCTGGGAGGGATTTTGGAAATGACCTGATGTAATCCCCAACCCACTGCTTCGTAGCTGAGGAGTTCTCAGTCAAGTCAAGACTCAAATCTGACCTCAGAGGAAAATCCCACCATTGATTAATTCCCACTGATGTCACAATACAGTTGAGTTCACTGCAGTTTTCAGCACAGTTACCAGTCTGAAAGGTCAGGAAATGCTTCTGCAAGTGATTCTCTTGGATTGATCTTGTAAGACATGGAGGGACAAGCATTCAGAAGCTGAAGTTGAGAACGTGAGCACAGCCACTTGCTGCTGGGGAACCGTGTGACCTCAGGGAAATCCCTTGCTTTTCTGAACCTTAGTGGGTTCATATTCACATGGGAATGATCATAATTCCTACCTTGAGGGGCTGGTGAGGCGACTCGGTGGTAAATAGGCATAGATGTGCTCGGCAAGATGTTGAGTTGGCCAAAAAGTTCATTCAAGTTTTCCCATATGATGTCATGAAAAACCTGAATGAATTTTCTGGGCAATCCAACTACAATGGCACTTACAAAGATTTAGTCCTTATTGTCATCATCAAATACTATTTATTAAAATATCAAAGAAGAACAGCAGGTTGCTGGGCTTTAAACAAGGCAGGAAGCAGGGAAAACCATGGGGCTGAACCCACATTAGGGGCTTTATCTCCTAAAGAGCCAGTTTTTACCAGCAGGCAATCTTATTTGCAAAACCCATTAAGTCAACCTGCCTCAGCAGCGAAAGTTACTGTCCTGTCCCTGGCTGTTGTTGCTATTCAGTCACTAAGTCATGTCTGACTCTTTGTGACTCCATGGATTGCAGCCTGCCAGGCTCCTCTGTTCTCCCCTATTCATTCAGGTTTGCTCAAACTCATGTCCAACCACCTCATCCTCTTCTCCCGCTTCTCCTCCTGCCCTCAATCTTTCCCAGCATCAGGGCCTTTTCCAGTGACTCAGATCTTTGCATCAGGTAGTAACTTCTGTAAATTCTAATAATTTCCCTGGTAACTTCTAGCAAATTCTCATCTTCATATTTTGGATTTATTATCTTCTCACTCTGCAAGAATGAGCTCTAGCATCATCTACAGCAGCTCTGTCCAGTAGAAACACAATGTAGGTCATGCCTGTAATTTTCTTGTAGTCACATTTAAAAACTTTAAAAGGCAACAGGTAAAATTAATTTTAGCAATATGTTTTATTTAACCCAACATATCCAAAATGTTATCAGTTCAACACTAATCCATATGAAGGTTTTTAATGAGACAGTTATCATCCTTTTTTTTTTCCACACTAGGTGCTCAAAACTCCCTGGATATTTGACACTGACAGTATACCTCTATTGGGAATAACTACGTTTCGACGGTCATGTGTAGGTAATAGTAGGTAATGGCTACTGTATTGGAAAGACATACAGGTCTAGAGCCTAGCAGGGTGACCATACCTACTAATACAGCAGACTGAGAGAAGTTAACTTAGTAACTCTCCAAGGAAACACTTAAGAGCACTGAATGAAAGAATCCTGGCATTAGAGTGAGGGAACCCTGGCAACAGAAATGACAGCTTAGCAACACCAGCTGTTGTTCGAAAGGGAAATCAGAAAACCATTACTTGGAAAAGAAGACTTTCTGGGAAGGTCATCGTTTGCTATTTTGTTTAAAGGGGAATGAGGAAACTGATCACACATCTACACAAACGTACATTTTATAAGGTGCCATTCTCATTGCTTATCCCACAATACAGGCACTGACATATTTTGTCATATTGTTGATGCTATAGTGTTCATATAGGAAGACAAACAGTAAGGCAGGAAATCAGGCTGACCATCATTACATTTCTTCTCATGGTGTAGCCTGCCTGTGGGCCTCATGGGTCGTAGTGAGCTTGGTCCTCAGAAGCCTTTCCCCATCATTTTCTGAATATAATATACCCTGATAACTCCTGGCTAGGACCTAGTCTTGCCTGGCTGGGTTCCCGATTCATCTCCTTTATCCCTCCCTTGGTTCCTCTTTCCTGTGTGGATGCAGAGCCTCCATCAAACTAAAAGCTGCTGAGAGATGCCCAGAACCTGACCTCCCAATCCACCATCCCTGATACCCACTGATGGGATGTCCTTCAGTTTTATACTTTAAAGCCCAGCTGTCATGGTTAGCTTGTGTGATGACCTCAGAGTCTCACCTCCCTTTTCTATTATCAAGTATGTTTCTGGTCCTTAGATTCCCAGGTTCCTAATATGTTCCCTGTTGTAAAGATCTGCCCAGGCCTTGGCCCTCTGTGAGCTCACTTCCGGCTGACTTCTGACCTGTGTGATAATCCAGGACTCAGGTCAAAGTCGCTCAGACTGCAGGCCCTGCTGGTGCTCTCAGTCTCAAGTTGACCCCATAAACCTAAACTTATCACAGCTGGAGCTTTTGCCTTCTTGGCTCCTAGAACAAACTCATTTAAAGGAAGCTTGGCCTAGCTGGTGAAGCTTTGCTGTGATATTGTATATTGGGTCAGTGAAATTTTCCCACTCCTACAATCCAAGGATTAAAAATTCATCCTCTGATTATGGAATGAAATTCTCCATCTTCATTCATTTCTCTTGTAGCTATATTTTCCTTCTTGTAACTAATCAATGCATATTTTACTGAAAATATCCCCCTACTTCTATTAGCAGATCAGAGAAAGGGATGAATAAGTTTCCAGAGAATTTGAACATACTTCCTTAATAAAAACTTCAAGTTTCCTCCCTCTTATTCATTTTATTCCAATCTTATTTTATTTATTAAGTTTTTATGGAAACAGTTTCTTTACAATGCTATGTTAGTTTTGGTATACAGCAAAACAATTCAGTTATATGTATAAATACATTTATGGTTTATTACAGGACATTTAATGTAGTTCCCTGTGCTATACAGGAAGATCTTGTTTATCTTTTTTTTTTTTGAAGTCTTTATTGAATTTGTTACAATATTGCTTCTGTTTTGTTTCCATTTTTGACTGTAGGGCATGTGGGATCTTAGGTTCCTGTCCAAGGATTGAACCCACACCCCCTGCCTTGGAAGGTGAAGTGTTAACCACCAGACTGCCAGGGAAGTCCCTGTTTATTTTTTTTATATATAGTAGTTTGCATCTTTAATGCCAAATCCCTAATTTATGCCTTTATGCTTTCCCCTTTGGTAATTCTGTTTTCTATGTCTGTGAGTCTGTTTCTGATTTGTAAGTTAGTTTATTCATTTCATATTTTAGATTCAACATATAAATGATATAGATAGGTATTAGCCTGTGTGTGCTCAGCAGCTCAGTATTATCTGACTCTTGGGGACCCCATGGACTTTAGCCTGCCAGGTGCCTTTGTCCATGGAATTTTTCAAGCAAGAATACTGGAGTGGGTTGCCATTTTCCTTCTCCAAAGATCTTCCCAATCCAGGGATCGAATCTGTGTCTCCTGCGCCTCCTGAATTGGCAGGCAGATTCTTTACCACTGTGCCACCTGGGAAGCCCAGATATCAGTATATCCTTAAGTAATTGTAATGATTTACTTTTCAGATGTAGGAACACAACTAACATTTAGGCTTTCATTGGGATGGTGTTATATCATTTAGAACTCAAAGTTTTCAAACCCAGTGATCACCAATCAAATCAGGAAAATCCCATAGGATACCTGTGACTGTCATTCTTAATAGTAGAATATCCCCTGGAAATCTGAAACCCTGTGGGATATCCTTCCTAATTCATGTGATAATAATAGACCCAAGTACTAAAACTCACTTTGGAGAGTCTTTGAGAATTGACCTACATTTAAAAAAGTGATTGTTTTTAATTTTAGTTTAGTAAAACAGTAAAGTAATGAGCTGAAGACTCTATCAAGAGGAAAGAAGCCTTTCCAAATCCTTTCCCTTGCTTTCATAAAGGACCATTTCTTCTGTGTTACTGTTACATTGATGCAGTGATTATACTGTGAGCTAGTGATGGAAGTGATGAGGGACCGTTTTGTTACTGTTACTGCCACAATGGCTGCCTTTGTGTTGAGTATTGACTCTCTGCTACTGAAAAAAGACCAGGAAAGTAGAGAATTCAGTTCAAAACTGATATCTTTATTCATAATCATTATCTAGGCAGCAGAAAGAAAAATCAGACTGCTATTTACACGGATGAAATCTCTGAGGCTAGGGGTTCAGAAAGGTGACTTTATCCTTCTTAAATAATGTACTTGATGGGAAGTCAAATCAAAGTCACTTCAAGGCTTTTTAGGCTCATATTCACTGTAGATCCTACTTTTTCTATATATGCCTGATTTTGATTGACTAATCCTCACCCACCCACACACTGCCCACTGCTCTGTTTGTGTAGAAAGATTCCCCTGACATGAAAACAGGTCATGTACATATATTAAGCAAAAGAAGTAGAACTGATTCAGTCTTCTTATGAATCATAAAAAGGAGAAAACAGTTTGACATACTTCAGACAATTTTTAAATAGATGCTTAAGAAAAAATTTTTAATGTGAAAATCTGAAATGTTGCCATGAGGTTGAAAATTGCACAGTGTCACAACAGATCTGTAGGATCCTAAAGATCCAGGTGATCACCAGCTGGGAAGGGTTAAAGGGTGGATCTCTGCTTTGAGCAGAATGTAATACAGGCCTGTTTTTCATCAGCTGCGGGCCTGGATACCGTCTCTTTGTATAAAGTTTAATTCAATTTCCAGCATATTAAATCAGTGACAGTGTAACCCGGGACAAGCTTTTAATTTAAAAGCAAATCTAGTTCTGACAACAGCCTTCTCGTTGATAAAATGGATAGTTCTTTTTAAGCCTGTGAAGCACTGTTCCTGTTTGCTAATCGTAGCCCTCCAGCTGTGTGAACCTCACCATGTGAAACACAGAAGGAATTCTGGCTTCCCAAGTCTATATGGCACATCTCTTAGAATCGGTGATATGGAACACTTTGAACATCAGCTTCAAATACTTAAATAATGGGCTTTAATGGAAATGGTTTAATTTCATTGGAAGTGACACAAAATAAGATGCATTATACAATTAAGCTTAAGATTCTCTATGTGCTAAGTAATACCAGTTCCCGGGTTTCAGATGTGAATATTGTCAACTGTGGAAAGCCGCTGGCAGAGCCCCGTTGACACACCTATACAACACCGTAGTGATGACCTGAGAACACATGTTCTGGTGCATATACTCTGAGGCTGGATAAGCCAAAAAGAGTTTATGATAAGGGGGTGTGTACTCAGTCATGTCTGACTCTTTGCGACCCCATGGACTGTAGCACACTAGGCTCCTCTGTCCATGGGATTTTTCTGGCAAGAACACTGGAGTGGGTTGTCATTTCCTCCTCCAGGGGATCTTCCTGACCCTGGGATTGAACCGGCTTCTCTTGCGTCTCCTGCATTGGCAAGTGGATTCTTTACACTAGCATCATCTGGGAAGCCCATACTAAGAGCAGGATCTATATTTCGAAAGAACGTAAAGGTTAATTTTTAAAGATTTTTGTTTAATATCTACAAAAAGTAGACTTCCACATATGGACCTGGAGACTTCCAAACACTGTTTTTGAGGCTCAGTGTATGTTTAATGGAACTTTGATGAAAATGTGAGCCATATTGTACTTTCTTGTGCTGCAGGAGTGTGGAGTCAAGGGGGAGCGCAAAAATACAGATTTTCAATAGGCTTCCCATACTTTTTTTCTACATTTGCTTCTTTTTTGTCCTCCTTCTCTACTTTTCAAGGATGGGGTTTAAAAAAAAAAAAAAAAGCACATTTAAGTTACTTAAAGTGACAAGAGTTTTAAACATGAAAAGAAACTTAGATATTATTTTTATTGTAATATAATTGTTTTACAATGCTGTGTTAATTTCTGCTGTACAGCAAAGTGAATCAGCAATATGTGTATGTATATGCCCTCCCTCGTGAGCCTCCCTCCCACATCCCCCCACCCATATTATTTTTGAGCAGTCATATCATACATGTAGAAAACTAAGACCTAGAAGGAGGAAACCAAACAAAGATGTAAACTAGTGGGGCCATCAGCAGGTGCTGTCACATGTAACCCAGGACAGTAAGTGACCACCTGGGTCTGAGCTACCGAGTGGCCCCATCATCTCTTCTGACTGCCCATTTAGTCTGATTCCCCAAAGGCAGCTTGCCCTTCTAAATAAGATCCATCACTGATATTCTAACTGTGCTCTCTCCCTTCATCTTCATCTTAGGGTTAGAAAAGATCTAATGGTGTCTTCAGACCACCTCTTGCCTCTAACAGATTCTCAGACTGATTCATTTCCATTTTAACCCAACTTTTCTTCCCCTTGTGATCAGTAATCATGTGAGTTCCATACATATATTGGACATGAAAGCAACATTTCATGGTTATAAGAATTATGGTGATGATGGTGGTGGAGGCTGTAATAGTAGAAGCTACAGTCTTTCTTGGAGTAGACAAACAGGGGCACCAAAAATACCAAACATCATTCTGTATAAAGCATATCCTCAGAAGGTCAAGTGTAGGTAAGAATTAAGTGAAAAATGTCCATCCCAAAGCGTCCCCACTCTGACTTTTCTATCAGAAAGAACAGGACAGTGAAGATGGGCTTCTAGCTGCACCTTTATCAGAGGATAGCCAGCATTTTGTCAAATTCAACCCCACTTCCCTAGCACTGGTAATCTACAAAAGAGCCTGGCAATTTGTTACATTGCACCTTTTCTGATTCACTGAAGCATTAGAAACCCAGAAGCAAGAAGGGAGGAAGTGCAGCTACACTCTTACAAAGAAGAAATAACAACCCCTCCGCTTCATTCACAGATCAGCAAATATTCGCTGGACATGTATTCCTATACAAGTCCCACAGTGACTAGAGTAACTGTATGATTCTCCTTCCTGACCAGCCATGCTACCTGGAAGAAAGTCATGTGGTATGGTGGTCAGAATTACACATGCCATTCAAGAGAACGTTTCCTATTGAGAATTATTGAATGCTTTTCCCCTTGAAATTTATCAACATATTTCAATTGTTTTACAAGATTATACCTATAAGCACTTTCTCACGACTAGTACCACAATGCACCTTATATTTGATGGTGCATTAGAGTAATAAATCCAATTCTAATTCATAATCTTGCTTCCGTCAGCTTAGAATGTGTTCAAATTCTAAGACAAGTCAAAGAAATGTGCTCATCAGTTAGCCCGTGTTTCCATGGAAAGGGAAATCATTCTATTTATCTGTTACTCAGTGACTGGTGCTATTTAAACTCATAGGTACACTGTTGCATTCAAACTGTAAAAAATATAGAACATATTTAATAGAAGTCATGTATTTGAGTATTTGAACATTAAGGAATTTTTTGGTAAGGGACTGAAGAAAGACCTTCAAAGTTACTGACCCAAGAATTGTGGACACTGTTCAAAAATGATAGCACCCATTTGTATAGATATTACTTTCAACTATTCTGTGAAAATAGACTGCAATTTCATGGGGTGTAAAAAGTATAACATTTTTTTACCCTTGTAAGTATATAGCTCAAGTGAATGGAAAAATTACAACTTTTTCACTTATTACAAAGATATTTATATCTGTGTAGTCTTTTATTTTTTTGTATCTCTCCCACCTCAATATTGAATTCTAGCCCAGGATCTGTGCAGAGCTACATGACCTAAAGACGGAAACATTCAAAATTCTGTCTCAATTTCTACATTGAAACTGCAAAAAAAAGTAAAATGAAAGTATTACCTCAAAGATGAATCTGAGGATTACATAAAAAAAAAAAAGCATGGAAACTCTCTGAAAATTGAAGTGTTCTACAAATATAATGAACAACGTTCTATGGGTTTCAATAAGGTGAAGCCCACTGTATCTTAAGGAAAAATTTCTTCAAAATGTAACATACAACAAACTTTTGCCAAGAACTTACTTTAGTATAAATACAGTTAATTTCAGCCAAGCCGTTTTTCTGAAAAAACAACTCTTGCATAAAAATTACAACTCTCGCTCCAATTACATCCACACTGAATCCTTTAAAATCAATGAAGTTTTATGAATGAGAGGGATACGATCCAGTTACAGAGGAATTGATGACATATCCTCTGAACATTTCAACTGTTTGCCCCTCCTTGAATAAAACAAGGTTTGAACACTTTTCAACAGTCTTCACCCTTACAATCCTTCAGTGGTTTCTCAGTGCCTTCAGAATAAAAACTAGCCCATCTAGTTTGTTGTCTAGCCCATCCTCACCTCCAGCTACTATCTCACAATTACTCTCTGTTCAAAACACACTTAACCTGCCATGTTATTTCTTGCCTCTCTGCCCTTTCACAGAATTATATCCAAGATTCCACAGCCAACACCCTACTTTATTAGATAGTAGATCTTCCCACCAAAACCTCTGCTCAACCATTTGCACCAGAGTCTTACTTGAACCACTAAGGTGGATTGAGCTTCCTGTTTCTATCACAGTGCTTATTTTCCTGTATTGAAATTGTCTGTTTACTATTCCATCTTCCTCAGTCAGACAGTAGATTGTTTGAAAGAAGATGTGTATTTTATTCATTTTGGGGAGATAAGTAACTAGCATAGTGCCTTGCATACAGCAAGTACTCAACACAGATTAAGAGATAAATTAGTATGCAGTAGACAGAACGCAGACATAAGGGAAATGACAATTCCATTAACTCAGGAAAGGGCACCAATTTTGCATGGCCTACATCAGAATTCAGAACTAACTCAGAATCAATAAAGTACTTTTTCAATAGTTGAAGCTGTACCCAATATGCTACTTTCTTACCCATTCCTTATCTCTAGAACTTTTCATCATTGACAAAGCACTTTGTGCTTATTCACAGACATTTTGCCTTTTAATCATGAATGCCACTTCAAGATCATGTTTCTCAGCTGGGTTTTAGTGCAACATCCTCAGCATGTCCAAGTGGTATGGGAAGAGAAACCCTGGGCAGACGCTCTGTGCTCCAGCCTCTATTCTGCCATTGAACCACGGTGTGTTATTAGGGAAACACCCCAACTTGTCTAAACTTAGCTCTCTCTTGAACTTTGCCAACCTTGTGTGTGTGTGTGTGTGTGTGTGCGCACGCGTGTGTGCACGTGTAAGCGTGCTCAGTCACCAAGTTGTGTTCAACTCTTTGCAACCCCATGGATTGTAGCCCGCCAGGCTCCTCTGTCCCTGGGATTCTCCAGGCAAGAATACTGGAGTATGCGGCCATTTCCTTCTTCAGGGGATCTTGCCGACCCAGGGATAGAACAACCTGCATCTCCTGCATTGGCAAGCAGATTCTTTACCACTAAGCCACTTGGGAAGCCCTTGCCAACCTTAGTGAAGGTAGACAGTCATTTTTAAACACTATTGTCCTTGTTATCCAAATTGGCATTTGGAGGTAGCTAACTGAACCAGTAAGTGAATAGACTTTAGGGTAAGACAGGGCTGGTTTTGACTTCAAGATACATCACATAATAGCTGTGTCATCTTGTGCCAGCTAGTTAATCTCTCTGAGCCAGTTTTCTCCAATATATATAGAGGTACCAGTGGTTGACTTTATTTTTCTGGGCTCCAAAATCACTGCAGATGGTGATTGCAGCAATGAAATTAAAAGATGCTTACTCCTTGGAAGGAAAGTTATGACCAACCTAGACAGCATATTTGGAGAAGGCAATGGCACCCCACTCCAGGACTCTTGCCTGGAAAATCCCATGGACGGAGGAGCCTGGTGGGCTGCAGTCCATGGGGTCGCTAAGAGTTGGACACGACTGAACGACTTCACTTTCACTTTTCACTTTCATGCATTGGAGAAGGAAATGGCAACCCACTCCAGTGTTCTTGCCTGGAGAATCCCAGGGATGGGGCAGCCTGGTGGGCTGCCGTCTCTGGGGTCGCACAGAGTCGGACATGACTGAAGCGACTTAGCAGCAGCAGCAGCAGACAGCATATTAAAAAGCAGAGACATTACTTTGCCAACAAAGGTCCGTCTAGTCAAGGCTATGGTTTTTCCAATGGTCATGTATGGATGTGAGAGTTGGACTGTGAAGAAAGCTGAGAACAGAAGAATTGATGCTTTTGCATTGTAGTGTTGGAGAAGACTCTTGAGAGTCTCTTGGACTGCAGGGAGATCCAATCAGTCCATCCTAAAGGAGATCATTCCTGAGTGTTCACTGGAAGGACTGATGTTGAAACCGAAACTCCAATATTTTGGCCACCTGATGCGAAGAGCTGACTCGTTGGAAAAGACCCTGATGCTGGGAAAGATTGAGGGCAGGAGGAGAAGGGGACGACAGAAGATGAGATGGTTGGATGGCATCATTGACTCGATGGACATGGGTTTGGGTGGACTCTGGGAGTTGGTGATGGACAGGGAGGCCTGGTGTGCTGCGGTTCATGGGGTCACAAAGAGTTGGACATGACTGAGCAACTGAACTGAACTGAATGAATGATTAGACAAGATGAGTACAAAAATTTTTGTAGGTTTAAAAAGAAAAAAGTACCATGTAAAAACTCTTGTTAATACGATTTTCGTTTGGCCAGAACAATGTTTCACAAAGAGCTCTGTACGCCACATGATTACAAGGATTTAATAGACGTGCCTTTAAAAAGTTATTAACAATTTCACAACAGCTTAGTAAGTAAAGGCTCAGAGAAGTCCTACTGTGAAGAGATCTGCTTAACTCTGTTTAACCCATGCACTTGAGCATGGAACACATGCTAACACCTGGTGGATCAAGCATGAGAAACCCAAGAAGGCTGTCCTTCCATCGGGCGACTCTCATGAAAAGATATTCAGAAACAAAACCCAAAATGGTAAAAATATTCCCCATTCTACCATCCACTGAGTTATCATTTGGAACATGCCTATTTGCTAGAAGAAAATGAAGTATGTACGTAGCTACACATGTACATGTGTAGAAGAAATTCAGGTCAAATTTTAAGAGTAAGTCATAAACTCTAAAGGAGGAAGACTTCTCAATATAACTGATCACAGGTCTCATGAGGACTAAAAGGTGTTCTGATTGGGCATTTCTGATTGCCACAGGTTGAGCTACATGCTTAGTAACTTCTGGGATCATATGACATGAACACAAGAGAAAAGTAGTTCCTCATTCATTCACCAGCACAGTCCTTTAAAGTCACAATTGCTCTCTTCACATGGTAGCAAAAATTCACTTCATTATTTCAATGGTTCTTTCCCAGTATCCACTCCCGTGACTTTAAAAGCTGCCATTAATTTCTCATTAGCAAACTTTAATTAAAATGAATATGTATCATTGTTTTCAGCAGTTGCATTTGTAATAAATGTATGAGTACATGCAAATCTTGTCCAAAATGTTTCAAATAGCTATTTCTGAACAAGCAAACACTTTGATGGTTTTTCAAAGGATTTTGTCTACAGAGCGCTTTTAGAATCTGGCCCTTACCTAAAATAACTTGAATTCCATGCAAATACAATGGACAGTTACCAACCTAGCTAAAATCTATTTTATTGATCTTAGAAAGTAGCGTGTTTAAAATAGGAGTAATGACCTCTTAGCTTGGAACCATTCACACCTTTGTGTTTCTGCAACTTTTGTGTAAAATGCACTGAAAAGAAAAGCCAGAAAGAGCATAGAGGTGCTCCTAATTTAAGGAACCATGGGAATTAAAGATAATTGTCTAATACAACAACTTGAGATGAATGGCATTTCAGCAGTTTATTATCAAAGATGCACCCACACCCTCAAGTTCTATGCAAATATTCTACACCCAGAAAAGTTGAAATAATTCAGAATGCATCTGAGTGTTACATTCCATGAACTCTCTGACTCCATTTTAATTTCCTACATTAAGCTAAATTTTGTGGGTTTTTTTTTTTTTTTTGCTTTGTTTTGTTTTTAACATTATCAGGAGAAAATGAGGTTGAGTCTGAGATGATGCTTCCACCAAGTTAGCCCACCATCCTCCATAACCAGAATCCAAGAACAGATAAGATTAGACAACTCACATATAAATTATTAAATGATTATTCTGAATAAGTAGACAAACATGTAAAAACATTTCCAGTATTACTTCCTCCCAAATGACCCCGTGTTAGCAGAATAAAGTTCTGAGCCTTTATAGAAAACATTGTAGAAATGCATAGTAAAAATGAACCCTATGTGCCCACAGTTTCTCCAAGGGTTGGGGTGGTTAATGCATTTGTTTTACAGCCTGTGATTTTCCTTCTGAATTGAACCTTACCCATTCTGCCCCACTCCCCATAGCTTTGCTGTATGGCCAGTTGACCCAGTAGCTATGGTCTCACTGAGATGTGTCTAGGAGGCCCTTTTCTTTTCCTAATTATTTCTCACTTTCTGCATTTTATGTTCTGAGAGATTCAACATCATTTTCAATTGGGAAAATGTTTGGTCTAGAAGGTCCAGTAAAAACAATTAGAATTTGATACTCAATTTTTCATAAAGTATCAATTGGTAAGATACATGGATAGTTCTTCAGTTAATGGAACTGAGAAGTGTTTCCCTTCTTTACATAAATCTAGAAATTTTAAAGGTAAAAGAGGGTGATTATCAAATCCTGCATGAAATTTGCAGAAGTTAACAAATGGAATGTTAAGCTTCATTTACCACATTATCAGATTAAAACTGCTAATCATATGAATCCCAGCCACTAAACAATTTCAGTAATTAAATCAAGCATTTGAGTTCTTCATCAGAATGGAAGGCACCAAGCTATCTTTGCAGTAGTCAACCGTGGGAAATAACAGTTATCACATTTAAGTGACTTTTTAAAAAGTTCTTTAAATCCAAAGTATGAAGGTTTCCAAAATCAATTTGTCTGACTGCAAAGCATATAGCACTTTTCCAGGTAGTATGTGCTTGGAAAAAAAAAAAAAAAGTTTCTCAGTTTGAAAGGTCACTATCTATGCAATGCTTACCTTGCTTTACAAAGCAATGGTCCTGGAAAAGGTTGAAAAATTATCACACATGCTCTTCTCAATGAAAACACTATACAGTTCACCATAAATAAAGGGATATTTTCAGTTCTGTTCCACAAATTCTCTGAGTTGTTTCCACACAGGATAACTTAGCATAGTTAATGACTGGTAGTTTTTTTTTTTTTAATCACAAAAATAACTACAAATGAAATCGTAAAGGACACTAGCATAGCAGAATGTAGCCCCATACCAGTGCACTTGTGAGGAAGTTTCCTCATTTTACTTATACTTACTAAGCTGTTTAATTAAAAAAAAAGGGGGGGGGGAGGGATCCAAAAGCAAAACTCTAGGATGTTAGCATTTAAATTGTTCAACACCAAGAATTTTTGTAGCTGTAAAATATCACTCAAAAAGCCATCAAAAACACACAAATTTCAGAGAAACGTGTTCCTGAGCAGATTGCTTCATTATATTCCTAAATCCAGGCAGTGGCATCTCCAATGATGATTCCCTCTGCCCAAAGGAACCATATTCCAATTTGTACTCCAGTTTGTAAGTGGAAAGGGTATCCATGTAAAGAGTTGGCATATCAGATGACAAGCAGAAACACAAGTCAGTGAAGATGCCAAGTGTGATCAGAGTTTACAAGGTGCACCATCCTTTTCCAAGGGTTCTTAGTTCTCCAAGAAATCAGATATGGGGATGTTGCAAGATAATCAGGAAGTGTACCATTAGAGTAAGTCTCAGTCTAATCCCAGGGACAGGGAAGACTGGTGGGCTGCTGTCTACGGGGTCGCACAGAGTCAGACATGATTGAAGTGACTTAGGAGCAGCAGCAGCAGTCCAATAAAGTGTACTTGCTCCTATGTGGAGATGGTTATAAATACAGATATAAATATAGACAGTCTCCAAAAGAGACAAGTGTGTCCCTACTACACTCTCAACGTGAAGCACTTCTCTAGCGGTTATCATTAAAATGTGGCTACTTTTGAACAGCAACAACTGCCATCTAACTAGAACCAGCAGATTCTTCTCAGGGAACAAAAGAAGCCATCCAAATTGCAACATACATCTCAAACCCAACATAATTAAAGGGGATTTTTTTTTTTAGAAGATGTAGTCGGAATCCTCTCCTCCGCGCTGAAACAGTATGAAATAGTATCTCTAAAAATGTGTGAGGGGTGATGAGAGAGGGTGGTAGTGTATAAAGAGAGAAGCTAGTGAAGCAGAGGAAAGACGGAAGGGATGGGGTGCTCAAAGCCACTTAGTTGCCCTTCCCTTGCTTCTCACTTCTCTCCACCCTAGGTTCTGATTGCAAATTTTAAAATGCAAAACCCAGTTTTAAAAACAAACAAACAAACAAAAAACCCCAGCAAGAGTGTGACTAGGATTACCACCAAGGCAACCCTAAACGGGTCTCGTCAAAAGCAAAGCGGTGGGCATGTAGTAGCGGCAGCCAGTCCCCGTCCCCCCACCCCTGGTACGATACCTCCAGAACTGCCCAAGCTGCAAGATGTGGGTGAGTGACTGCAGGAGCCAGATGCAGAAGGAACAGGACGCAGACCTGGGTTTGCCGCCGGCCCGGGCGGCCCCGCTGCTGTTGCTGCCGCTGTTGGTGGCGGCGACGTGGCCCTTGCCGGCGCTGGACGCCTGCCTCTGCGGCGTGGAGGGGCGAGCCTCTCCTTCCGCGGCCGCGGCTCCGCCGCCCACCGCGGTCTTGCCCTCGGCCCCGGGCTGCGCGCAGCCAGCGGCGCCCGCGGCGCTGTCCTCGGTGCTGAAATCGTGCACGAACCAGCGGAAGCTGAACACCTGCACCGAGAGCGAGCCGAGCACCACGAAGAAGAGCGTGAGCCCGAACCACCAGCGCTGGCCGCGCAAGTAGTAGTCCACGGCGAGCCAGATGTCCGTGCCCACGTCCGCGAAGTACACGGCCACGGCCGCCAGGATCCAGAGGCAGTCCCACAGCGAGTAGCGCCGCTGCTCCGGGCCCAGGCGCAGGCACAGCGCCGCCGAGCCCGGCCCGGAGCCGCCGCCCGGGCCGCCCAAGCCCCCGGAGCCGCCGCCCGAGCCGCTGCTCCCGGCGCAGCAGCAGCAGCAGCAGCACCGCGAGCCGTCCGGGCAGCAGGCGCCGCCGGCCGCCTCCTCGTCCTCGGCCCCCGACCCCGACGGCAGGCCGGGCGCCAGTCCCTGCACCGAGCCCGAGTGGTCCGAGTTCTGCAGCGGGGTGAACGCCACGTCGCTGCCCTTCTTCATCTTCAGCCTCCCGTCTGACTTAGCGGCCATGATGCCTCCAGCGCGGAGGAGCGCCCTCCTTTATGTGGCACCTTTCCGCGCTGTCTCCTCCTCCCGCCACCTCCTCGCCGCGCCCCGGCTTCCCTCCCGGCGCGCGGCTCCCCTCCTCCTGCCCCTGCGCCGGCTCGCCCGCCGGGCTGGGCGCTGGGCCGGGCTAGCGGCGCGCCCGGAGCCGGCAGGAGCGCCGCCTGGCTGCCTGCGCGGAGCCAAGCTGCTTGCGTCGCCCAGCGCGCGCCCCGGCCCGCCGCCCGCGCCCCTCGCCGTCCCGGCCCCGCGGCTGCCGCCCGAGCCGCCGCCGCCGCCAGCAGCAGGACCAGCAGCGGCCGCCGCGGCGCTCCTCGGACCTGCACATTCCTCTCCTCCCCTCGCGCGCGCTCCCTCCTCCCGCTTCCTCGCCTCCACCAGCTGACTCCGAGCGAGAGGATGACCTCATCCTTCTCTTCCAGCTGCTGCCGCTCCCGCCCCGGCTGCTCGGGAGGGGCTAGGGAGGAGGAGGGCCCCGGAGGAGGGGCCGCGGCCGGGAAGCGCGGCGGGATCGGGATGGGGGTGGCGAGTCCCCGGGGCCCGGAGGATTGATGGAGAGAGAGGGTCGAGGGTCCCGGCTCACGGGATTGCGGAGAACGCGGGGTGGATTTGACCGACCCCGGGAAGGGGCGGGAGGGCGCGGAGAGAGGAGGGGTCCCCGCGTGCAGCCCGCGCGGAGGTCGGCGGAGAGTGGGGACGGCGGGTGTGGTACGGCGCGGGGCTCTTTGTGTTCGGTTCTGAGCTACGGAGATCTGGAGAACGGCTAGGTGTGCAGCCGGGGCCGACGAGGGTTGGGAGACTGGGCTAGATTCGGACACCAAGGCCTCGAAAGCCGACAGCGGCAGTGGGTGTGCCCGGCCCCGGAGAGCCGGCGAAGGCGCGGAGGACAGGCGGGTCCTCGGGGAGCCCCGAGCCCGCGCCCTCGGGGAAGGAGCGCGCGGCCAGATGGCTCCGGCTTCTCCGGGGAGGCCAGGCGCCCAGGCTCGGGAAGAGGAGGCGGCGGCTCGGATGCCCTCCGCCGCCCAAGCCGGCTCCGCCCGGCCGATACCCCCGCGCTCCCTTCTCGGCCGGGAAGCGGTCAAGCCTGGAGGAGCGGCGAACCGGAGGGCCAGGCGGCAGCCCACGGCCGCGTCCTCCTGTAGGTGGGAAGCGCCGCACCCCTGGCGGCGGCTCGGGGCTCCGCGGGCGGAGGGGCGGGGTGGCAGCCGTGGGTAACGGGCCCGGCCCGCGGGAGAGGAGTGGCGGAGCCCGGAGCTGACGCCACCTCCCCGGTCCAGTGGAGAATTACCTGCTCTTAAAGCGACAGGAGTTTCAGGCTTGTGTAGTCCCGCCACTCCAGAAATGACTGGAATAAATTAAATCTGTGATCACCGAATTATTATAGTAACATATAGAGAATAGGAAAATTGAAAAAGACTCTTGGAAATGCAGTCGATATAGGGTTCCGCGCCTCTTTTTTGATAAGAAAACAGTCTGATTTGTTTCACTTAACTTTTGGAAACGTAAGAGAAGGGGACTGTAATTCTTAAATTATACTGTGACTCACATGTTTTAAGCCCAGAGGGAAGTGAGGCAACACGTGTTACCCCGCCACGAAGAGCACCAGTGTGGTCTTCTAAATCTGGAGGCAAAACCTCACACCCTCGCGCTAACTTGCAGACACCAGGCTCAGTCTGAACTAGTATGTGCGCCATTCTTAATTGGTAGAATTATGAAGGAGATGTGCACGCATTTCTCTGCAAGTAGAAATAGCCACCCCAGGCGTCTCCTGCTACAGCTATCTGCTGTTTGAGCACCAACCCGATCAAAGTGGGATTTGCCCACCTTCGCCCTTTGTTCTTATAGACTGGTGCCTGCCCTGGGTCCCCTTATGGTGAACTCTGCCTGACAGTCTGGCAGGAGGGTGTTGGGCCCAAGAGCCCATAAACATTACCTGGCATGTACAAATCCAGTATTTCTATCACAAGGCGTGGCCAGATGGGGAATGAGGGTCAATGCAGGACCACGGAGCCAGGTAGATGACCAAGCAAAGGGTATGTTTTAAATCTAACTTTAAAACTGGGCCGTCTTGGAGACTTCCTGGTGGTCCAGTAGCTAAGACTCCATGCTCCCAATTCAGGGTTCAGGGAACTAGATCCCACCCGCCTCAACTAAGCGTTTGCATGCTGCAACTAAAAAAATTTAAAAATAAAAGACCCCACACCACAAAGAAGAACCTGCCTGTGGCAACTAAAATCAAGTGCAGCCAAACAAGTAAATATTTTTTAAAAAATTAGACCCTCTTGAAGTAGGACCATCCCTTTTATTTATTTATTTTTTGAAAACACCCCAGTTCTTTTCCCCCAAGGTCCAAATCTTAAGAGTGCATCTCCAGGGCACTACAGCTGATCCTTGTGCCAAAGCACTGGGGAGAGGAATGATCTCTTAGGTAACTGAGTCCTGAGGGATAAGGTATACTCTAGGTCAAGTGCAAGGCCTTACGTTGTACCAGGTATGAAAAGCCAGCTGATGTTTGGAGGTCTGGACCTGCCTCAAGCTTCTTCTAGAGAAGGGATGTTTCTTATTCAGTTGTATTCTCTGCCTATAGCACAGCGCCTGCACAGATGATTCACTCAATAAACATGAGCTGAATGAATGCATGGATTTACAGGGAAAAAAGAACTTTCCACGACAGAAAGAATGCTGCATTCTGTATTAATGTTCCCATGGAAACAGGAATTAGGAGACTTATCCTGTTAGGTTCTAAAAAAGAAACAACTAGTAATACTTTCCTTATTAGTATATTTATTCAAAACCATTTAGATTTTTTTTTAAGCTTCTGTCTGAACCATCTCTGGAAAGTGGTGGAAGTCAATGGGTAGAGTACATGAGTTGGAGGTCAGAGTAGGAGGTTCTTCCCCTTATTGGCCTCACAATCTGGGCAAATCACTCAATAAACAGGATTAATATAAGGACTGGATGAAATAATGCATATTACTGTGCTTTGCACACAATAGTGTTCTTAAGAATTTCTTACCTCCTATTACTCACATCTCAGGATGAGGTTTCTAAAATCACCTGCTGTATTGTCATCACTGGATCTGCCGAGGCACATGGATATATAGGTCAGAAGCTCAGAATTTAGACTCAGAGATGTCCTGAGTCATATTATTTAACTCCCCACTCCATCCTGGCCCTCAGGTTCATCATTTGTAATCTAGGGCTGATCACAATCTCTAGCATCCAGTGTTGTTGCCGGGAGTAAATAAAATGATGCAGGCAAACTCTTTGACACCATGTCCTACACTCACAATCCACAAAGTTCAGTTAATATTTTTCACATTTCTTCCACCCCTTCATGTTTTCTGGTTTAATTCCAAAACTTTACATTGAGCTAGTCAACTTTCCCTCAAATAAGCTTTCTTCAGAGCACAGCTGTTGGACCCCCTACATCAGAATCAGATGATTTTTAATACAGATCCCTGGCCTATCAATGCTGATCCCCTCTCCTTCAGTGATTTTGTCTTCCATCCTTCCCTTGTTGTTATAACCTAAACCACGCCATTACTCAACAGCTTCATAATCTCAATTTCAAGCATTCTGCTCTGACTGATTTCTCGTAAATGGTCAGCTCAGTCCCCTCAGTGCCCATGGACTCAATTCTGCCAGGCTTTCATGTCCCTTAACCCATTCACACTCTCACCTTTCTCCTTTCCCAGCTTAAATCTCGTGGTCAATCCCCATCAGCAGTTTCTGGAACACATCTCCATTTCTGTTGTTGCTCATCATCAATGTGGTTTCAGCCCTGCTCTGACTTCAAGTCTGAGCCTGTGCAACTGGCTGTGTATAGAGAAAGGGTGTCCATGCTGACCAGCTCCCACAGATGTGAGCCCGTGAACCTGAAGGAAGCCTAGGGCTGCTCAGCGATCACCTGGGGTCCTCCCAGTCCATTGGTGTCCTACCTGATTTTTTTTGGCTGCACTGGGTCTTTGTTGTGACACAAGGACTTTTCTAACAGTGGCACGTGGGCTTAGTTTCTCCCCAGCATATGGGATCTTAGTTCCCCGAACAGGTATCAAACCCACATCCCGTGTGTTGGAAGACAGATTCTTAACCACAGGGCCACCAGGGAAGTCCCTGTCCTACACTTTCAAATTATTATTTCTTTTCTTCTTTTCCCTTCTCAAACTGTTAACACCTCCTGCATCCTTACTCTCAGCGAATGACTCTGCTTCCCGTCACTGAGAACAGTAAGTTGACCACAACAGAATAGAGCCCCCGAAGCTCCCAGCACTTCCCCTGACCACTGGCCAGCATCTGTTCTTGCCTCCCCAAGGGGATCCCTTCCCTTGTTCACTAGCTCCCGTCCCCTTGTTCCCCTTGTTGCTCAAGAGCACTATTCAACACTAATTTCCATGATCATCAGTTTTCCCTCTCTTCTGGATTATCCCCATTCCATTCAAACACACTCTTATTTCACTAGTTAAGAAATAAAGCCAGCCAAAATCACAAAGACAAAACAAAAACATTTCCTTTGATTCCAGTTCCCTTTCTAGCTACCACTGCATGTCTTTGAAACCTTTTATGACAAACTTCTCGAGTTGCCTAACCTGGCTTTCTTCAATTCCTGTTCACCTGTCCTCTTGAATGCACTCAAATAAACCAACAACCACCCACTGAAACTGCTCTCACCAAGTCGGAGGCCACCTTTTCCCACTTCACTAAGCATCTCAGCCGACATCTTACCTGAACACTTCAGCAGCATTTGCCCTAGTTGATCACTCCCTGCTCATTGAAATGTGTCCTTCTCTCGGCTTTCACTACACCATACATTCTTCCTTTCTTTCCCCTCTCTCCAAGCAGTCTCAGCTAATTCTGGGTCCTTTGCTAATTCTTTTATCATTTCCTCTGTCTTTATATAGTTTCAGTTCTCAAATCTTCCTCTATGTGCTCTTGCTCCCTCAATCACTTCATGAAATCTTATGTTTTACAGTGCCACCCATATGCCAATGATTCTCATGTTTATTTCTCCAAGATGGAGATTCTTTTCCCATATAAGTCATTACAGAGTATTAAGAAGAGTCCCCTGTGCTATATAGTAGGTCCTTATTATCTGTTATATATATATATATATATATATATATATATATATTTAGTAGTATGGTTTTTTTTCCCAAAACTATAAAGTCTCCTGAAGCATTTAAAATAAAAGACATGATTAATTTTCCATTTTAGAGTGACCATTCGGGCTTCCCTTGTGGCTCAGCTGGTAAAGAATCCGCCTGTAATGTGGAAGATCTAGGTTCAATCCCTGGGTTGGGAATATCCCCTGGAGAAGGGAAAGGCTACCCACTCCAGTATTCAGGCCTGGAGAATTCCGTGGACTGTACAGTCCATGGGGTCGCAAATAGTCGGACACGACTGAGCAACTTTCACTTTCACTTTCATTCTGGTGACAACAGAGAGGTAAGGAATTTTGTACAAGACTCTTGGTGCCTTGCGATGGTCCATCAGTACACCGCATATACTTTGTGCCCAGAGGCAAATGCTGTGTCTGACATATTAGCAGGAATTTGATAAATACTCTGGGACACTTCATTCACTTCACTTCTGGGACAAGTTTCCCAGACAAGCTGTCTGTACCTGTTCAGACAGAACTACAACAGTGGCTTTCTAAAGGCTGGAGCTGCAAAAGCATAGAGACTTCTGAAATGCTAAAAAAAATCAACAAAAATGGACTTTTATACAAAATTTAAAGCAACACTAAGGAATTTAAATATTAGAAGTCAGTTGAGGAAGGACCAGATAAGTGCTGAGGGATACAATTACCAAGAATGGTGAGAGGAATATAGAGGGTTGAATTGCCTAAATATTTTAATTTTCAAATTGGCATAGCAACCCGGGCTGAGTAAAAGAAATAGAATGGGATGCAGTTTAGGGTTTGGAATGAAGTATCTCCAAAGCTTAGGACACAGGCTTAGATCTGATGCAGAAAGAAAGAGAGGGGCCCTGGGTTTCTTTCTATATTTTACAATAACCTCTGATGGGGAAGTGTGTTCTGTTTCTGAAGTATGTTAGTGAGTCATTTAGGTCTTAAAACATTTCCCGGTAAGAACAAAATGGTAAATGGTGGTTAAGTCCCCAAGCCAACGAATAAAAACCTGTTTGACCTTGACATCGTTGGAATGTACATTTGCAACAAAAAAGCAGAAAACCCATCATTTCCTTACTAGCCCTGAAATGAAATTTAAAACACACAAAAACAAAAACCAACACAATACTATTGAATAGGAAAAAGTTTTATTTGTATTACATGCTGGTGCTCAAGGGAAAAGGAGGAGCATGTAAAAGTATAGGAGCCCCTTCAGAAGGAGCTCACCTCCTCCCCTCCCCCTCCCCTGATTGTGACCTGTACTTAGTGCTTGCTTAGTCCTGCCTAACTCTTTGCAACCCTTTAGACTGCAGTCCACTAGGCTCCTCTATCCTTGGGATTTTTCAGGCAAGAATACTGGAGTGGGTTGCCATTTTGTCCTCCAGGGGATCTTTCTGACCCAGGGATCAAACCTGTGTTTCCCATGTCTCCTAGGCTGCAGGCATATTCTTTACCCACTGAGCCATCAGGGAAGCCCTACACTTAGTGACTTGCTGTCAAATAATAGAGAACGGGAAGAGAAGGAGAGTATTTTGTAGCAGAAAACCTAGAAACATCCTGTGGCTGGGTGATCTAAGTCAACATCAGCAGAAACGTCATGGCCATAGCAGATACTCCTGATAAGATGGGAGGAGGACTTCTCTGTGGTCTTCTCCCCACCAAACCTCTGAGGTTTTCTTTCAGGAAAACATCACACAAATCCCAGCTGAAAGGCATTCTACAAAATACCTGACCAATTCTCCCCCAAACTGTCAAGGTCATCAAAAACAAGGAAAGTGAGAAACTGCCACCGCCAAGAGTCGCCTAAGGAGACTCGATAACTGAATGTGATGTAGAAAACTAGTATCTATATGATGGGTAAGCAACAAGGTCCTCCTGTATAGCACAAGGAAATATTTTCTATATCCTGGGATAAACCATAATGGAAAAGAATGTGAGAAAGAATATATGTATAACTGAGTGTGTTTGCTAGACAGCAGAAATTAACACAACATTGTAAACAAACTATACTTCAATTAAAATAAAAATGTTTCCCATAAAAATAAATAAATGTGATATGGAATCCTGAATGGGATCCTGGAATAGACATTAGGAATACACAAGTGTAACTGGAATAAAATCCAGACTTTGCTCAGTAGTAATACATCAGTCTTGGTTTCTTAGTTGCAATGAACATAAACTCACTAATGTAAGATGTTAATAAGAAGGAAAACTGAGAGGTACATGTAGGAACTCTCAGTGTCATCTCTAACTTTTCTGTAAATCTGAAACTATTCTAAATTTAAGTTTATTGAAAAATTGAAAAAAAAATCACTACTTTGGGAAGAGTAAGAAAATCAATAAATTCAAAAGCAAACTGTTCAATAAAAAGAGGGAAAAGGGGGGTATAAAAATACCCCTATCAGGTGTGAAAGAGGGGCATCACTTCAACTTCAATGTTTACAGACATTAAAAGGATAATAATACATGCAACTACATATGGCCCAGCAATTATCTTCTGGGTATTTGTCCCAGAGAAGCGAAAATTTATCTTCACACAAAAAGGAATCTTCATGGAAGCTTTATTCATAATAGCCCCAAACTGGAAACAATCCAGACATCTTTCAATAGGTATATGGCTAACCAAACCAGGGCATTTCCACATAGTGGAATGCCTGTCAGCAAGTAAAAGACATAAACTAATAACATGGGGAACAACTTGGGTGAATCTCCAGAGAATTACTGTTGAGTGAAAAAAAAAAAAAAAACAGTCCCAAGAGAATGCATGCTATGGGATTTTTCTTTACACAACATTTTTCAAATGATCATATTTAAAAATGGAGGTGAGAAGAGTAGTTGCCAGGGGTTAAGGATGGTGGTGGTGGCTGGAAAAAGACCCTTTGGTGATGAAACTGTTCTGTATCTTGACCATGGAGGTGGCTACATGAACCCCCCAGGTGATAAACGTCCCAGAGCTGCGCACATGATGTGGATGGTGAGGGGTGATATGGACAACTTTATGCCAATACGCTTAACAACTTAGAACAGCAAATGAGAGCCTTATAAAGATATTGCGGGAGACCCTCCCACATTCAAGAGCATTAGAAGCCAAAGGCAAGGGTTCTTTATTCTATTTTATTTCAAAACTTGGAGTCTTCCTTCTCCTTGATGCAGATACATCACTGATGTTTTTAGATTTAGGGCTTCAGGGATGTAGAGGCTAATAGGGTTCATGTAAGACAAGGGAGAGGAAATAAGGAAGAAGGGAGGCAAACTTTTGGTGAGAGATCAGCTGGAATTTGGAAAGGGCCAAGGAGGAGGAGAAGTAGAAAGAACAAAAATGTCCTAATAAAGAGATCAACTTACAAACTTCACAAAAGGTCAGCCCCTTGTGGCACAACCAGTCCAGGACAAGCTTGGTACAGAGGGTGAGACAAACACAGTGGAACCTCAGCAAAGGCTGCACCCCGCCGCTCCAGGACAGATGCAGGCTGAGACACCTTTGCAAGCTGAAACAATGGTACCAGGTGGCAGTGTGTGCAGGTGCCTTCAGGGCAGAGCAGAGGAGACTCTGGTGGGGAACACAGCAAAGTGCAGGTGTCCAGGGGACTGACCCCAGGCTCAGGTGTGCTGGCAGGGAACAGAGGCCAGCCTGGTGAGAAGGCTGGGGCTGAAGGTGCAGTGGCAGGCAGCACACCTCTCATGTGAACAGGATCCTCCGTGAACCATGCCTTTTGAGAGACTCCCCTAAGCGGTAGTGGCTTGGATAGCATCCCCTCAAAATTAGTATCCACTTGGAACCTTGGAATATGACCTTATTTGGAAATAGGGTCTTTGTAGGTGTCTTTAAGTGGAGAAGGCAATGGCACCCCACTCCAGTACTCTTGCCTGGAAAATCCCATGGACGGAGGAGCCTGGTAGGCTGCAGTCCATGGGGTCGCTAAGAGTTGGACAGGACTGAGCGACTTCACGTTCACTTTTCACTTTCATGCATCAGAGAAGGCAATGGCACCCTACTCCAGTGTTCTTGCCTGGAGAATCCCAGGGATGAGGCAGCCTGGTGGGCTGCTGTCTGTGGGGTCGCATAGAGTCGGACACGACTGAAGCGACTTAGCAGCAGCAGCAGGTGTCTTTAAGACTGGGATTAAATCACCCTGGATTAAGGCAGATGCTCAATCAAATGAGAACTGGATTGAGAATCCTATCAAGGAAGGAAAGCAGGCATAGAGGAGAGGGTCATGTGAGAGCAAAGGCAGAGGAGAGCGACATGGCCACAAGCAAATGATTGCAGGAGCCGCTAGAAAATGGAAGAGGTGAGCAAACCTGCCTCCCCTAAATCTTCCGAGAAGGCACAGCCCTGCCAACACTGTGATTTCAGACTTCTGTCCTCAGAACTATAAGAGATTTAATTTTCTATTATCTTAAGCCAATCAGTTTGTAGTAAATTGTTACCACAGCCTTCAGGAAGCAATATACACAGTTACCAGAACATTGCAGGGAGGTCATAAGGATGCAATCATCTGACTACCTGTCCATTTGGACTCATTGTGCATTTGTTTCCATTTTACCATTTAGGTACAATTCTTCTGTGTATTCTTGCCACCTCTTCTTAATATCTTCTGCTTCTGTTAAATCCATACCATTTCTATCCTTTATTGAGCCCATCTTTGCATGAAATTTTCCCTTGGTTATCCCTAATTTTCTTGGAGAGATCTCTAGACTTTCCCATTTTATTGTTTTCCTCTATTTCTTTGCACTGATCAACAAGGAAGGCTTTCTTATCTCTCCTTGCTATTCTTTGGAACTCTGCATTAAATTGGATATATCTTTCCTTTTCTCTTTTGCTTTTGGCTTCTCTTCTTTTCACAGCTATTTGTAAGGCCTCCTCAGACAGCCATTTTGCTTTCTTGCATTTATTTTTCTTGGGGATGATCTTGCTCCCTATCTCCTGTACAATGTCGCAAACCTCCATCCATAGTTCATCAGGCACTCTGTCTATCAGATCTAGTCCCTTAAATCTATTTCTCACTTCCACTGTATAATCATTAGGGATTTGACTTAGGTCATAGCTGAATGGTCTAGTGGTTTTCCCTACTTTCTTCAATTTAAGTCTGAATTTGGCAATAAGGAGTTCATGATCTGAGCCACAGTCTGCTCCCAGTCTTGTTTTTTTCTGACTGTATAGAGCTTCTCCATCTTTGGCAGCAAAGAATATAATCAATCTGATTTTGGTGTTGACCATCTGGTGATGTCCATGTATAGAGTCTTCTCTTGTGTTGTTGGAAGAGGGTGTTTGCTATGACCAGTGCATTCTCTTGGCAGAACTCTATTAGCCTTTGCCCTGCTTCATTCTGTACTCCAAGGCCAAATTTGCCTGTTACTCCAGGTGTTTCTTGATTTCCTACTTTTGCATTCCAGTCCCCTATAATGAAAAGGACATCTTTTTGGGGTGTTAGTTCTAGAAGGTCTAGAAGCAGAAGATATTAAGAAGATGTGACTAGAATACACAGAAAAACTATACAAAAAAAGATCTTCACAACCCAGATAATCACGATGGTGTGATCACTCACCTAGAGCCAGACATCCTGGAATGTGAAGTCAAGTGGGCCTTAGGAAGCATGACTAAGAACAAAGCTAGTGGAGGTGATGGAATTCCAGTTGAGCTGTTTCAAATCCTAAAAGATGATGCTGTGAAAGTGCTGCACTCAGTATGTCAGCAAATTTGGAAAACTCAGCAGTGGCCACAGGACCGGAAAAGGTCAGTTTTCATTCCAATCCCAAAGAAAGGCAATGCCAAAGAATATTCAAACTACTGCACGATTTCACTTATCTCCCATGCTAGCAAAGTAGTACTCAAAATTCTCCAAGCCAGGCTTCAACAATACGTGAACTGTGAACTTCCAGATGTTCAAGCTGGTTTTAGAAAAGGCAGGGGAAACAAATCAAATTGCCAACATCCACTGGATAATGGAAAAAGCAAGAGAGTTCCAGAAAAACATCTATTTCTGCTTTATTGACTATGCCAAAGCCTTTGACTGTGTGGATCACAATAAACTGTGGACAATCCTGAAAGAGATGGGAATACCAGACCACCTGACCTGCCTCTTGAGAAATCTGTATGCAGGCCAGGAAGCAACAGTTAGAACTGGACATGGAACAACAGGCTGGTTCCAAATAGGAAAAAGAGTATGTCAAGGCTATATATTGTCACCCTGCTTACTTAACTTATATGCAGAGTACATCATGAGAAACACTGGACTGGATAAAGCACAAGCTGGAATCAAGATTGCTGGGAGAAATAGCAATAACCTTGATATGAAGATGACACCACCCTCATGGCAGGAGGTGAAGAAGAACTAAAGAGCCTCTTGATGAAAGTGAAAGAGGAGAGGGAAAAAGTTGCCTTAAAGCTCAACATTCAGAAAACGAAGATCATGGCATCTGGTCCCATCACTTCATGGCAAATAGATGGAGAAAGAGTGGAAGCAGTGTCAGACTTTATTTTCTTGGACTCCAAAATCACTGCAGATGGTGACTGCAGTCATGAAATAAAAAGACAGTTACTCCTTGCAAGAAAAGTTATGACCAATCCAGATAGCATGTTAAAAAGCGGAGACATAACTTAGCCAACAAAGGTCCGTCTAGTCAAGGCTATGGTTTTTCTAGTAGTCATGTATGGATGTATGAGTTGGACTATAAAGAAAGCTGAGTGCTGAAGAATTGAGGCTTTTGAACTGAGGTGTTGGAAAAGGCTCTTGAGAGCCCCTTGGATTGCAAGGAGATCCAACCAGTCCATCCTAAGGAGATCAATCCTGAGTGTTCATTGGAAGGACTGATGCTGAAGCTGAAACTCCCAATACTTTGGCCACCTGATGTGAAGAACTGACTCTCTGGAAAATACCCTGATGCTGGGAAAGATTGAGGGCAGGAGGAGAAGGGGACGGCAGAGGATGAGATGGCTGGATGGCATCACCAATTCAATGGAAATGAGTTTGAGTGAACCCCGGGAGTTTGTAATGGACAGGGAGCCGTGGCATGCTGTATGTAGTCCATGGGGTTGTAAAGAGTTGGACATGACTGAGCGACTGAACTGAACTACTATTTAAGTGATGCATCAGAAACTGGAATTCACATTTTGCTGCTTCTATTTACTGCCCCCACATCATTGTTTCTTTGGTGTACTTTTGACCAAACATATTTTGGCATGTTTGCAGAGGAAAGGAAAAGCCAAGTTGGAAAAAAGAAGGAAGAAAAACATGAAAGATCAAAAGGAAACTATTGCTTTAATAAAAGGAGGGATGCTGGTGGGTGTGTGTATGCGGTGTGCATATGCATCTGTATGCTGCACTTTTATACCACTGTGCCCAAAGCATAGGTCATACAGACAAATTGGAAATAAATTGATTTTCTTGTTACATAGCTTTATAGATTAAAGATATACTTTCAGAGTCAGATATTATATTATTATTATATATATAATGTTATTACTATAATAATATAGTATCCTTATTTTATGTAATAATAAGCATTCCAATCTGTTTTCCAGGTCTTTTAACATTAGAAAAATGTTTTTATATGTAGTAATTCTTACTTATATTTTATCAAATGGTAAGAAATCACATTCTTACAGGAAGTAATTTTTTATAAAAAAGTAACATATAATAGAGTCTGATGATCAACTAAAGAGAAGAATTATAGTACTTCTTTAGTACATTTATAGACTTTGTTCATATGATTTTATGAATATAGGACTGGTGTGCTGCAGTCCGTGGGGTCACAAAGAGGTGGACATGACTGAGTGACTGACCTGATATGATTTTAATATGCTTTCTCTCTTCTTCTCTCTCTCTCTGCCTTTCTGTTTTTTGCTTTGTGCACCTTCACATAATCCAGTGTCATGATTGCAATGCTGTTTACCTGATTCAGTGGGAGTAATACTTTGTTTGGAAGTTTTGTCTTCTAATTTTCCGAGATACCAGGTAAAATTATCGCTGAACTCCAACAATATTTTCTTTTGTAGAGAAGTTCTTAAAACACAAAAGTAATAGGAAATTAATAGCATTATTTTAAAATAAATGAATGTGTTTAATAATAGCACAAAAGTGCAATTTTAATAAAGAAGCAAAAATCATTGTTTTTTAATGAGGATATTGGCTTTGAAATAAGCCAGTAGGTTGACTTTATCTCTGATTTATGATTAAGCAAAACTACAGATCAGTTGATTCCAAGTTCAACAAAATCATCTCCTTAAGATTCTTTTTTATGGTGTTTGAGGTCTGTCACTGTTCTGCATTGTTCTGAAAATACGGAAGCTTAACTTTCCTAATCAAGAGATGGGGTAGTAAGACTGAAATGTCTGTATCAGGAGCCAGGAAAGCTGAGTGCTAAGTGCAGTGTATTTCAGGATCCTCCTGTCTGTGCTTATGGTATTTGAGGCTCCTGGTTAATAGAGAAAAATGGATGTGTGTCCCTGGGTTCCATCCCTAGTTGGAAAGATCCCCTGGAGAAGGGAATGGCAGATCACTCCAATATTCTTGCCTGAACAAGTCCATGGACAGAGGAGCCTGGTGGGCTACAGTCTGTGCGGTCTCAAAGAGTCAGACATGACTGAGTGGCTGACACCTTTACTTTCACTTTCTGGCTCACAGACCATAGGAAAATACTGTGATGTGATTCTTCTAGCCAGCATTACCGGCACAAGATTTAGATGGTCTTCAACCTCACTCATAAAAAGAATCTGACTGCAGTGGAGGAGACCTGGGTTCAATCCCTGTGTCCGATCCCTGGGTCAGGAAGATTCCCTGGAGAAGGAAATGGCAAACCAGTCCAGTATCCTTGCCTGGAAAATCCCATGGACAGAGGAGCCTGGTGGACTGCAGTCCATGGGATCACAAAGAGTCAGACATGACTGAACAACTAACACTTTCAACTTCACTCAAGCCAGTATTTTGGCCCCAGCTTATATACAAAGAAGACATTCTCCAACAGTATTTCCAAATCTTTCCTCGGTTTCCTCTTTCTTTGCGCTCTCTGCAGGGGCCCCTCCCATCATCGCATCTCAGCACCAGCTGCTGGGGCACTCTCAGGAGGATCACAAGTGTAACTTGGACTGCCATGTCTGCTTTGGATGCCTCATCCCACAGTTTCCTGGGTTCTCATCACCACACGCCAGAGCTTCGTTAGGCTGGCAGTGGATCTGGGCCCATTTCACACTTCAGCACCAAGAGAAGTTCCACAAGACATCTCACCCCTTGAGCCCCACGATGGTGAGTCATGTCTGACTCTACAACCCCATGGACTGTAGCCCATTAGGCTCCTCTGTCCATGAAATTTTCCAGGCAAGAATACTGCCTCAGAACCCAAGCATGTACAAGTGAAGGCTCGGTGACTTACGACAAAGGGGATACAGGTTATCAACAGTTGGTCCTATTTCATAAAGGAAATTCCAGAAGATGAAAGACTGCTATGCCCAGGAATAAAGAGCAGAGGGAATACGTAGTAACCGAAGCACTAGTCAGCTCCACATCACAAAGCTAAGCTCTCTCCACTAGTCCCTCTGCCAGCTGAGAGCCGGTTCACTCAGACATGCCCTCTAGCCTGGGGGGCTTTGCTTATGTGACCATCATGAAGGCGCGGGTTGTGTTCTGTGGATTCCATGCTTCCTACTCACAGCACCTACTCCAGGGGATTAGGTGCAGTAGATCTGCCTTCCAGCGTCTATTATTTCTAGAGACAGGCCTCTTTCTTATTGACAATGAGAAGATCACAAGGACCAAGAATGGTGTGTACTGTTAAAATCAATTACTTCATTAATTCAGCAAACTTTGGTCGAACACTGTCTAAGGGTCTGAAAGAGCGATCCATGTATTGATCAGCAGAAAGTGAGCACAGTGGTGGCAAACGTGAGCTTGGACTTTGGGGTCTGCTTGGTCGTGACTTCATGCTGGACTGGACTTCTTGGTGCCTCTCCTTGGGAATGTTGCTTCTCTGAACAACATTCTTGAACATCAGTTCCCTCACCTGAAAAGAAATTGGAGCTATTATATCTTCTTTAGGTGATGGCTGTGAAACTGCTGTAAAAATTAGCCACAGGATCAACAGTTTTGGACAATAACTTGATTTATGTATTTATAATTGTCTATAATTGTCTATTTATATTGTCTATAAATAAAATAAACCTGGCACTGATTAGAGGGAGATGAAGGTAGAGAAGATGTGAATGATTCTTTCAAAAAGTCTGGTGTGGCAAATAGATACATATATTAGTGGTTCTGTATGAAAAGTATCTTCAGAGAAGGCAATGGCACCCCATTCCAGTACTCTTGCCTGGAAAATCCCATGGATGGAGGAGCCTGGTGGGCTACAGTTCATGGGGTCGCTAAGAGTCAGATACGACTGAGTGACTTCCCTTTCACTTTTCACTTTCATGCATTGGAGAAGGAAATGGCAACCCACTCCAGTGTTCTTGCCTGGAGAATCCCAGGGACGGGGGAGCCTGGTGGGCTGCCGTTTATGGGGTCGCACAGAGTCGGATACGACTGAAGCGACTTAGCAGCAGTAGCAGCATGAAAAGCATCTTAGCAATATGGGCGCAATAGAATAAGGATTCAAAGTTTCATGTAATTAACCCTCTGGAATCAGGATGACCTTGTAGAGGACATGGTATTTGATGAGGAGCCCCAGCAGTCTAGCAGGGATTCATCAGGCAAGCAGAGTGAGGAATGCATTCAGCACAGAGCAAAAAGGATATGAGAAGAGAGAGGCATGAAACAGTTGGGCATGTTTGCTGAACTATGTGTTTCACAGTTACTTCCCAAGAAGAGAGGCATATAGGGACAGAAGAATCTTCAAAACCATGAGTTCAAATGGCATATACTCAAGATGGCTGGTGAAGAGTGGGTCTATTGAAATCTTGCTATTGTTTAGTCAACAGAAATTTTCCTGTTCATGAGATTCTCCAGGTAAGAATACTGGAGTGGATTGCCATTCCCTTCTCCAAGGGATCTTCTGGACCCAGGAATTGAACCCACGTCTCCTGCATTGCAGGCAGAGTCTTTACCATCTAGGCCATCAGGGCAGTCCCATTAGAAACTGGGAGTAATTGAAAAATCCATTGGCCTTGCATTTCAGCTTAACTTCTTCATAAATTAAATGTAGATTTAAATTCTTTTTAATGTTTCTAATAAAGAGATATAATTAAACATAACAATTAAAATGGGCAATGCTGGAGCGATTCTTTTTTTTCTCACACTGCACTTTTCAAACAAACAAACAAACAAATAAAACCAAACACTCAAATAAACAAAACCACCAAGACACACTCGGCCAGGACTATAACAAGTATTTAATGTTTCTCCAGCTTGCAAAATGCTTGGGTGTATGTTACAGATAAATCATGGAAATATAATAAAACACTAGTCAGGAAGAATGAAGAGGTGATCATCTTTTACATAAACAGTCTCAGGAGAATTTGAATTCAGCTGAATTAAACTGAATCATGACAGTTTTTAAAAGGTGATAATAAGCAGACATTGGTTAGTAAAACATCCACCGAAATATATAGATATTATCTGGACAATGGGAAAATGCTAAAGAATCACATAGCTATATTGGAAATGTACAGAGATTAATGTGAATAATTAAATTAAATAACATAAAAAGCTTACCAAATAATCTCTCTGCCCAATGCAGTTTTTATTTTCTAAACTTAAAAGGTTAGATTCCATTCTCTGATTCATACATAACAAGAACAAAGAGAATTGTGGTCTCGCATGAAATAAATCTCAGAAAGCAGATTCCAGTGAGAAATCTGGTCCAGGTACGCTTGATGAAGGCTGTGTGGACTGTCCAACCATTATAACCTCCCAAGAACTTGAAAGCCCTGGGGTTAATTACTGAACAAATGTCACAACTCATATTCAATTCAAGTACGTTTCTGAAGAGGCAAGTTATAAACCACACCACGTGCTTCACTCACAGATGGTCTGGTTCTGGTTGAGCCCTGCTGTCATGGAGTCCAAGGGCATGAAGGTCAGTTTGACTTTGTTCTTCAAAAGGTAGGATTAGGTTTTCCGCTTTTCAGAACTTGAGGAAGTCAACTGATTTCTCTGAATGAAGCCAAGGGAACATCTACAGCTTTTTTACAGGTGGCAAATCCAGCATGAAGTTATGGCCAAGAGAACCTCAAAGCCCAGGCTCACTTAAGGCATCACTGTGCTCACTTCCTGCAGATCAATACACAGATTACCATTTCGGACACTTAGACGGTGTTAAACCAAAGTTTGTCAGATTAACGAAATAATCAGTTTTGACAATTCACACCACTTTTTGTCCTTGTGATCTGATTCTGGTCAGTAAGAAAGATGCCTGTCTTTTGAGTGTAGGTAAAGGAGCAGGCTGGGCTTCCCAGGTGGCTCAGTGCTAAAGAGTCTGCCTGCCAATGCAAGGGACCTGGGTTGGAACTTGGAAGGTACTCTCCTTTCTGAAAGGTTATGATCCCCAAGGACAATCTCTAAAATTAAAGAGCAAATTTGCCACCCTTACAACTTGGTCATATTTGAGTGGGTTTTAAGGTGAAAACACATTTTGCACGTTATTGACCGATAATGAATATGGACACACTGATCAATCAGGCAGATGTGGTAGAGGAAAGAATCCACACAGTTGCTGATGGAAAGTATTCTTTATTAGTAACGGAAAACAGATAGACTAAGCAGGGCTTATTTACACATGAAAATCAGATCCAGTATCGAAGAGAATTAATATGACACACAGTTAATGAAAGACATTAATTAAACAGAGCACATAACAGGTCACAACAAAGAGGTTTAGTATAATGAACACTGATGCTAAGTAACCAGATTATACTCCAGCAACTGGAGTTAAAATCCATTCCCGGCCCTACTGTGTAACACAAAGGGAAATTATATGAAGAGCTATTATCGTGTCATGATTTTTCTACTCAGATCCTCTCAGTTGTTGTTCTGTTGCTAAGTTGTGTCCAACTCTTTGTGATCCCATGGACTGCAGCTCGCTTCCCTTTCCTTCACTATCTTCCTGAGTTTGCTCAAATTCACATCTACTGAGTCAGTGTTGCCATCCAACCATCTCATCCTCTGCCGCCCCCTTCTCCTCCTGCCCTGAATCTTTCCCAGCATCAGGTTCTTTTCCAATAAGTCAGCTCTTGGCATCAGGTGGCCAAAGTACTGGAGCTTCAGCTTCAGCATCAGTTATTCCAATGAATATTCAGGATTGATTTCCTTTAGGATTGACCGGTTGGATCTCCTTGCAGTAAAGGGACTCTCAAGAGTCTTCTCAGTCCTCTTAGAAAGCACTTGAATTATTAGGATGCAGAGAAAGATCAATTTCCAGGAAGACCCTGTGGTTTTCTGTTGGGGAGAAAGCTTACAGCCTATGGGAGATGGTCAGTCAATAATCAATCCTGAGTCTGATTTTTAAGAACTAAAGTTTTCATCTCAAATTTGGAATTAGTGTTATCACAGCATATAAACTTTATATTTGGCAAATGACGGTTGTGAAAACAGGATGGGTCAGGACAAATATTTGGTCTCTAGGGAAAAATCAAGAGAGCTTAGGCAAGAGCTGGGTCTGCATCTGATATTTGAAAGTTCAGGTTTATTTTTCTAGTTAATTTCTCCAACCTCTACACTTTTATTTCTGATCACAGCAAGAGGCAGATGCCAAATCTTCTGAGAGAGGCTGTTCACAGGGTATTTCTAGCCTGTCTGAAAATAGGAAGTGCTAGAAATTTCATAGGAAAGTCAGTTCTTGTTAGCTTTCTGATTCAATTTTTACAGACCAAACTAACTTGGATAATTAAAGCCTGGGAAAAAACAATAAAATCATAATAATTACCAAAGGTAGTGACAACCAATTTGAGTGGAGTGCAACGGAAGACCACTGGTCTTTGCATCAGGAAACAGGAATTATTCAAGATGAGGAGGTTGAACTATGTCAGCAATTCATATATCGTATTTAACTGTGTAATAATTTCTTCAAAATAAGTGTATTGAGGATTGTTGTTGCTGTCAGTCGCTAAGTTGTGTCCAGCTCTGTGACCTCATGGACTGCAGCATGTCAGACTTCCCTGTCCTTTACCATCTCCTGGAGCTTGCTCAAACTCATGTCCATTGAGTCAGTGATGCCATCCAACCATCTCGTCCTCTGTCACCCCCCTTCTCCTTTTGCCTTCAATCTTTCCCAGCATTAGTCTTTTCCAGTGATCCAGTTCTTCGCATCAGGTGGCCAAAGTATTGGAGCTTCAGCTTCAGCATCAGTCCTTTCAATGAACATTCAGCATTGATTTCCTTTAGGATTGACTGGCTTGATCTCCTTGCTATCCAAAGGACTTCCAAGAGTGTTCTCAAGCACCACAGTTTGAAAATAATAAAGGTAAAAATAGAGTTGCTCTTTTGGAAGAGAGGGCAGCTGTCACATCGTACATGTTCAGTAAATAGTATCAATATTTGTTACTGATTCTCAAAGTCCTTCAAGAGACAGATGATGAACTCCACAGAGCATTTGGCTAAGTTACTTTTGAAATTTTGAATAAAGAGAGTCAAGTCCTCTCCGACATAGAAAATTCCAAAGAAAAAGTGAGAGGACCCTGAGAAGACCACTACCAATAGGAAGTAGCCGTGTGGCTCTTTCTTAGATATCTGGAAGGCTGCATTCATTAGTGTGCTTTGGCTGCAGAAACAGAAAGCATGACGCAAATTGGTTTGAGCAAAACTGGAGATCTATTGATTCAAGTAAATAAATGATAGTCGATCTGGTTCAGGAGAGGCTCCAGCCAGGGATTTCCAAGTCGTTCAGCTGTGGCTTCCTCTGTGTATGATCATCACCTCTAGGCCACTTACTTCCCTCCTAGAGGCATCCTAGCTGTAAAAGTTCAGATCTCAAATCCACAGCATGCTACCCAGAGAAAGAAACAGTCAATCTTCTGGTCACCCCCAAAGAAGAGAGAGGCAACTTTTGTTCCAGAGGCAACCTCAGTAAGTATCTCAATTTATTGGCTCAAAATGCAACATGTGTTCATTCATAACAAATTCCAGAAGGATGGGTCCCATTTACCGAGCTAAGTCAATGCTCACTTTTCATTGGGGCACTCGGGCAATCCTGTGCCAGGCACACAGCTGGGAATTTATGAAAAGGGAAGGAGGGAAGGCTTTCCAATTAATGTGCATTTCAGCTATGATGGTAATTAATTTAATGCATTGCTATGACTCTCCAGTAGCCCTAGTAAAAAAATTCTTTAGAGAAAAAGAGCATGTCCACATATTGTCATTATCTCTCATATCATCTCATATAAAGTCACAAAAACAATCAGCTATCAGATGGAAGGACAGGTCTTAGTTCAAAGGGCAGAGTCTGAGCTAGGTGGAGCATATCAAAAATATCAGTGCACAGTGACAGCAGGTTCACAGTTCAAGTCATTTGTTCTTTTTTTTCTCGAAGGAAACTTTTATTTTATTTTTATATTAACAAATGTACTTACTTTAATATATAAATTCTCAAGCAAAATATATTAGAAAATAAGTAGTAAGATACTTACCTCTAGATTTGTGAATTCAGTGCCATATGTGTGACATATTGTTTTTTTAACTAATTTTTATTGGAGTATCAGTTCAGTTCAGTTCAGTTCAGTCGCTCAGTCGTGTCCGACTCTTAGCAACCCCATGAATCGCAGCACGCCAGGCCTCCCTGTCCATCACCAACTCCCGGAGTTCACTCAGACTCAGGTCCATCGAGTCAGTGATGCCATGCAGCCATCTCATCCTCTGTTGTCGCCTTCTCCTCCTGCCCTCAATCCCTCCCAGCATCAGAGTCCTTTCCAATGAGTCAACTCTTTGCATGAGGTGGCCAGAGTACTGAAATCTCAGCTTTAGCATCATTCCTTCCAAAGAAATCCCAGGGTTGATCTCCTTCAGAATGGACTGGTTGGATCTCCTTGCAGTCCAAGGGACTCTCAAAAGTCTTCTCCAACACCACAGTTCAAAAGCATCAATTCTTCGGCATTCAGCTTTCTTCACAGTCCAACTCTCACATCCATACATGACTACTGGAAAAACCATAGCCTTAACTAGACGGACCTTAGTCGTCAAAGTAATATCCCTGCTTTTCAATATGCTTTATAATTCTGTGTTAGTTTCTACTGTATTTATTAACACATGGTTCTAGCAAAGTACTTAACATCACTGTGAATGTATTACATATTAAAGAGTCTAAAAGTCCACAAAGAAATTAATATATTGTTTTGACATTCTTCATAAATAATTATGGTCCCCTTATAATTTCCCTAGGGCTTCCCTGATAGCTCAGTTGGTAAAGAATCTGCCTCCAGTGTGGGAGACCTGGGTTGGGAAGATCCCCTGAAGAAGGGAAAGGTTACCCACTCCAGTATTCTGGCCTGGAGAATTCCATGGACTGTATAGTTCATGGGGTCTGGAAGAGTTGGACACAACTGAGTGACTTTCACTTTCACTATAATTTCCCATAGAAAGATCTGGGAAATCAAATTAGCATTTATTTGAACAAAGAGAAGTGCATGGATTATAAATGTTGGGAAAAAAATAAATAAAAGCAAGTTCACTGGTAAAACTTTGTAACAAGAAGTCAATTGCTATCACTGTTGGCCAACCATTTATGTGCAGGAAGGGAGAAAACACACTTGCCTTAGTAACATAAGGCCAACATAAGTCTGAGAGCCAGTTAGCAAATACCAGTTTCTCTGACCACATGATGGGATGATCTGACTTATTGGGAAAGACCCAGATTCTGGGAAAGATTGAGGGCAGGAGAAGGGGGCAAGAGAGGATGAGATAGTTGGATGACATCATTGACTCAACAGACATGAGTTTGAGCAAATTCCAGTAGAAAGTGGAAGACAAGGAAGCCTGGTGTGCTGCAGTCCATAGTGTTGCAAAGAGTCAGATACATATTAGTGACTAAACAACAAAATTGTGAGGACTCACCACCCCCTCTCCCACTCTTCATCTGAAACTCAGCTGCCTGGCTTACACTCTGCACCTGAACTAATTGCTGTTTCGAATTTCCATCCTGAAGTTGGACAAAATAATTGATTGCCATCAAAGACTTTCCCCAAACTACATGTGTGCAGTGATACTCAATTAAAATCTACTTTTTGCTTACAGTTTTATTTAGGTGCCATGAGGAAATAGAAGGGAAAGATTTGGGATTTTGTGAACAACTTTTTTTTCACAGATACTGTTTTTTTGGTGTGAACTTCTGCTGCAAGAATAAATAGCTGGCTCTTTTAAGATACCACTAGGACCATAAGAATCTGAGCAGCCCCCAGAAGCTAGAAAAAGAAAGGGAATGAATTTTTCCCTAAAACTTCCAAAAGGAATGTAGCCCTGTCAACACCTCGATTTTGGACTTCTGACCTCCAGAACTGTAAGAATATATTTTTCATTGTTTTAAGCCAGAAAAAAAAGCTACCACTTGGGCTCATTATGTAGTTGAATAGTAAGCACTGACTAAGGGATGTGGAAGTAGCTGTTAAAATCCAGAGACAAATGACAGATGAATGGATAAAGAAGCTGTGGTATGTATAGAAGCTATGGTACATATATACAACGGAATATTACTCAGTCATAACAAGGAATGCACTTGAGTCAGTTTGAATGAGGTGGATGAACCTAGAGCCTATTATACAGAGTGAAGTAAGTCAGAAAGAGAAAGACAACTATTGTAAGTTAATATATATATATATATATATATATATATATATGGAATCTAGAGATGGTACTGATGCAAATGGTATCCTATTTGTAGGCAGCAATGGAGAAACAGACATAGAAAACAGACTTGTGGACACAGTGGGGGAAGGAGAGGGTGGGACAATTTGAGAGAGCAGCATGGAAACATATACATTAGCATATGCAAATAGATAGCTAATGGGAATTTGCTGTATGACACAGGGAGCTCAAAGCTGGTGCTCTGTGACAACCTACAAGGGTGCAACGGGGTGGGAGGTGGGAGGGAGTTTCAAGAGGGAGGGACATGTATATACCTATGGCTGTATGGCAGAAACAATTATCCTCCAATTAAAAATACATAATTTTTTTTTAAAATTCAGGGACCATAAATACTTTCCTTTGAAGATGTGGTTCAGTAACAGTGAAGCAGGGAGGCTAGGCTTGAGCTGCTTGGCAGCTGAGGGCCAGCCACAGATGCAGGAGCATCCTGCCAAGGAGAGGGAAGGTGGCTCTCACCCGGAGAAAGCTGGGGTCCCTGGAGGAGCTTCACATGCCCGTGACTGCTGGGGACACCTTGATGCTAACTAACTGGTATCTGGGGAGCATCCAGGGGGAGCCCCGCAGCAGTCTCATTCCACCTCTCGGGAAGGAGATTTCATGAGCAGTGTTTCTCTGCTCTGACCTAGGAGGAATTCAAAAGCCTTTCTAAGGCTTGTTAAATGATTTCAACTATTTTAAGTGACTAAAATCCTGTGTATTTCAATGATACAGATTTCTGAGGTGCATCCTGCCAACACACAAGACCCTGGTTTTTCATCTTTCTCCTTGACTTACCAGTGAGAGAATTCAAATAATTCAATCTCTCTGAGCCTCAGTTCCCTCACTTGTACAGTAAAAACATTAATATGCTCTCTGGAATGTTTTTTAGTTTTTCAATGAAGTATGTATAACCTATCTGATACCATATCTGGTGGAAAGGTGTTTGGAAAACCCTGGTTCTTTTCCATTTCCTCCTGTATTCCATCCAAACACAGATTGTTTTTTGATTTTGAGCTAGCTGGCTGTCCCAGGATGAGTGGATTGAGACGTAAAGCTGAAGACATAAGGAGAGCAAAGAGCCCAGCTAAGAGATTTACTGTTTGATTTTTTTTTTTTTTTTTTTTTTTTTTGCGGATGAATTATTTGGATATTTCAGGACAGGATAAAATCCTTACTTTATGTTTCCTACAAATGGGATGGTCCTTGAGCTATAAGCTTACTTCCTGGTTCATAAATCTCTCGGACAACAGTCAGGAAGGGCGATCAGTAAGGATTTGAGGGGCACACTGAAGCAAGGAGAACAGCTGAGCAGGAACCTATCAGGTTTGAATATGCAGAGGGCACAGCAGGAAACACCTCCTTGTTTCATCACATTTCACTTTATTGAGGGCAAAAAGGAGGATACAGTGGTTGGGTGGCTTCACTGACTCAATGAACATGAGTTTGAGCAAACTCCCAGAGGGAGGGCTGGTGTGCTGCAGCCCATGGAGTCATAAAGAATCAGACACAACAGGGTAACTGAACAGCAACAGCACTTTATTTTGCTTTGTTTTTACAAATTAAAGGTTTGCAGTAACCCTGCGCCGAGCAAGTCTACCAACCTGGAAGGGACAAGTAGCCGTGTCCGTGATACCTCACTTCCTCCTCCTCCACCCAAAAACCTAGAAAGATGAAACAAACAAGAAAAAATCCTACTGGACAAATAGTGTCTCTGAACTAAGAGTCAGAGAGGGGAGCAGAGGTTGGAGACAAGCGCTGGAGTGGAGCTCTCAAGACAGCGGAGATGGGCATCTGTCGTTTTGTTATGTGTCCCCGCTGTCAGGAGGCAGCAGAGTGTCAGAGTCTAGTTGGAAGAAAGAGAAGACTGATGCAAACCTATGGAGAGAAGCAGAGAAACCAAGAGGTAAGATAGAGGTGGTCCCTAAAGACAACTTGGTATCTGTTTTTCACCCATCTGTTTATTTATCCAATTATTCCACATATTTACAAGAGCCACCATGGACCGATCAGTCAGGGGGAAAGAGATAATAAATGAACATAAAGGTACATGCAAGTTAAGTGCTCTGAGGAAAGGTAACTCAGGGTAAGGGGGATAAGAACAAGGAATGCGTGTCACTTTACATCAGATTTTCAAGGAGGGCTTCTCTGACAGGTAACACTCAGCTAAGGATGGAGAAGCAGCAGATGGAGACGGGCTAAGGATGGAGAAGAGCTAAGATCTGGAGTGGAGTATTCCTTCATTGGTGTTGGATGTGAAAAGCTCTTAGCACGTTGGCATCACGATGAGGAGGCCAAGGGGCCAACAAGGCAGGAATGAGGGGAGGAAGGAGTCAATGAGAGGACTGGAGTTGGAGACTGGAGAGGTGTTGGGGTCCTTTAGAGGACCGGAACCTGGTGGTCCGGAGTCAACCAATAAGAAAGGAAAGGAGAGAGAAAGAGGCTGATATTCCTTGATTTACGCAGAAAGCCAATAAAGCCCCTGCATGGGGCTTGCTCTGTTCACGAAGGCCTCGGGTGCCCTCTCGATGGGGTGAAGGCACAGAGTGCCTTCTCAAGAGGGTCTTAGAAGCCCGGGCAGGAAAGTGAACTCAGAGAGCCTCTGTGCTCCAGGGGATCAGCCTGAAAAAGAAAGGGAGAGAGAGAGAGAGAAAGCAAGAGGAAGAAAGACACTGGGACCAAAGCTCTGATGGAGCAAAGGTGTTTTAATCAACATGGTGTGGGCATATATACTGTAGTTATTCACAGCAAAGATAAAGATTCAAATTCCAGACTTACAAAACGTAGGCGATCCATATTAAAGAGAGAGTTGTAACAATCACTTTTACCGTATGGTTCACAAGAAGGAAAAGGGTTCTTACCATCGTATTGAAAAACTAACGAAGGAAATGCCTAGATCCCCCAGCCCCGGAGAGGCTTGCCTCTTCTCTTAATTCCTGAATATTCAGGAATTAATAAGGAACAGAGGATTCCTGATAGATCCAAAACAGCACACCGGAAGCCTCCTGTTAAATGCTTCCTGACAGAGAGGGAGGTGATGGGCCACGTTGGATCTGCTGGTAAAGCCTTCCTATAGTTTCAGTTTTTTTATTTTGTTTTTTTTTTCCCCTGGGTTCTTGTAAGATCTGTTTGCCTCCTTCAAAAACACAGAAGACTTTCCTGGTTTATTTGAGTAGGTTTGGGTGGATTTTAGGTCTCTGAAGCAAAAGAAACTTTTATGGAAGCATAGTTCTTCTACTGTGTTTCACTTTCTGAAGTCTGTGATTAGGACTCGGTCAATTAGTGAGCCCATGCCCTGGAACATGGTCTTTGTAAGCACTTCTCGGTTGTTCTTGTTGATATCTGTTTAGATGAGACAGGAAGGCTAGATGAGGCTGGCACTGAGTATTCCTCATCCCCCAGGTTGGTTAGGCACTGATGAAACTCCGATAGCTTAAGCTGTGGTTCAGTAGTTTCTCCCCAGGGCAGACCTTGTTAAGAAGAGCAGAGGGCTACAGCACGTTTTAGATTGGTTCCTTTTCTCTTCCCTTTGCTGGGAGCACAAGGAGATTCTTCTCTGATGTTTACTGTAATAACCTGGTTTATGGCTTCTTGAGATAAAACTCACAAGAGTGTGGGGTCTGCTAGGACTGAGCCACCAGCTCAGAGCACTTTGTCAGTTACAGCTGAGGTTTCCTGCTCTGGAACTAGGTCCCTGGGGGTCTCTGCCCTGAGCTCTTGCTCCGAAGTCATGACTCTGTCTGTCTCTCCAATTCTGGGGGCAGTGGTGTGTCCTGTGACCTCAGTTCTCTGCTGGATCTGAAAAAAGTACTTGATTTCCAGTTTGTTTAGCTTTCTTTTTTTTGGCTTTTGTGTGGCTGGGAGAAAGTTGAAATGGACAGTAAACAGATTGAATTAGTAAAAAAAAAAAAAAACCAACCAAACAAAAAACACTAAAATCTAAACAAACCAAAAAAAAAAAAAAAAAAAGCCCAGACTTGAAGGCTTCAAGGGTAAGTTGTAGCAAACATTTAAAGAAGAGTTAATGCTAACACTTCTCATATTCTTCCAAAGTATAGGGAGAGGGAGAATAATTCCTAACTTATTCTTTAAAGCCAGTATTACCTTGATAACAAAACCAGACATTTATTCTCAAGTTTCTATTTACTTTAAAATTGTGTTTCCCAATCTGTCCTACCCCATTTTAGAGTAGGATTGCCCTTCGAAGATTGTACATGTGAAATCTTGTATTCCTTTTCTTGGCACAATGTTGTTTGGTAGGATGAATGACTAAAATCTACGTAACATTTCTTTTGCAGATAATTGATATGCTTTTTTCCTGTGTATGTAAGGAAAAGAATGGCTGATAATCAAAAGGTAAAAAAATTAAAATGTTAAGAGCTAAGATGATATCTCTAATTCATCTCATGAATCCATCCTCTGACGTTTCGCAATGCTCAAGTGTGTTGACATGTCTCACCTACATGTGTTTGCTGCTCTCTTCAAGAGAGCTTCACGATTCTTTCCTAAATGAAAGTGGGAATATCAGAGAAAAGTGAAGGAAGCTGAAAATTGAGTTTAGAACAATAATTGAAAATTGAATCCCTGTGTCAGTATCATATAAAGAGTATTTTATAGGGTGATATTTTGAGTAATCAGATATATGTTAAAATTTCAGCTGGTAAAGAATCTGCCTGCATTGCGGGAGACCTGGATTTGATCCCTGAGTTGGGAAGATCCCCTGGAGAAGGAAACAGCTACCCATTCCAGTATTCTGGCCTGGAGAATTCCATATGGGGTCGCAGAGAGTCAGACACGACTGGGCAACTTTCACAAAAACAAGCTAAGTTAAAATTTCGGGACTTTGTATGGGAAGGAGGATAAACTAAATAATAAACAAGCGAAACAAGTTTGCATTCAAACAGAAATTTCTGAGGATACCAATTTCTAAAGAGTAAGATTCAAAGAGAAAGCAGCTCAATTTATTCTTTAAATGGGCGTTATTGTTTCTTTTTCTCCTTAGACTCTCTAATAATTGCTGCCTTTGGGCAAGGACGTTATTTCTTTTATCAAAAATACAATACATTTAAAAGATACCTTTGACTTTCTACTAGTTCTAAAAAGACAGACTTCAGTATTTGTCACCCAAACCTTCATCTTTTTGCTTCCTTTCACTCAGCTTCTCTCCCTTCTTAACTTTGCTCTCCTCTTTCCTCTCAAACAGGTCACAGCCTGCCAGCTATTATCACCTTTGGAGACAATCTCTGGCAAAAATGTTCAAAACCTTGGTGACCTAATAAGAATTGTCAGGGTCTTCTCAGGCCACTGTTATTCCCCATTATGCCATCTGATTAGCAAGGCCATATTCAGGCACATGCTGGGCTCCTAGAAAAACAAGTCTGTGCAATGTGGTATAATTAAGAGAGAACAGAATCAGGAGACAGAGAATCTATGTTTGAATCCAGTCTCTGTGACTTACCTGTTATGTGACTGATAAAATCACAGTCCCACTGAGCTCCATCTTTCTCACCTAAAAAGTGGATATTAATGATATCCAACTCAGTGGGGGCTTTGAAGACTAAATAAGAGAATATACAGCTATTGTATGAGAGCTCTTTGTGCACAGATATAACAACGTGTCTATCATGGTAACATCGGGCTCTTAATTCAAGAGGGTATTACCATTCCAAATAGCTATTCATCATCCCCTTTTTGAAAGCAGAGAGCAGGAAATAATAAAATAATATTCTCAATAATAATGGTAACTCCTGCTTATTAACAACTTACTTGTCATCACATGTTATCCCATATGCTTTACATATATTATTTTAATTTGTTGTTGCTCAGCCACTCAGTCATGTCATGACTGTTTGTAACCCCATGGACTGCAGCACACCAGGCTCCTCTGTCCTTTACTATCTTCCAGAGGTTGCTCAAACTCATATCCATTGTGTTGATGACACCATTCCACCAACTTGCCCTACTTTTCTGATTTAGGTAGAGCTATAGGAAGGTCAATGAGCTTGTTCAAAAGATAACTAGCTTTGTGATCCTCATCTCTTGGAGTTTCAGCTACTTGACTGATAAAATTATAAGACTGTTGTAATTCATTTATAAGACCCACTAAGCTTTCTACTAATACAAGTACCAATACGCAAAGAACAATGTTGTGTATTCCTCCCACTTGTACAGAATCAGCCTATTCTACATTAACATTTAAGCACAGTTCTGTCATTTAATAAACATGAACAGTTGTTTTCTTGGCCTAAGTGATCCTGACAGTCTAGTTGATTTGTGTTCATAAAACATAAGAATTATACTTTCTTACCACCATTCCAAGGAGAAATGCTGACATGTAATTCCTTGCTTTGACTTATGACAAAACACATGAAGAAAACAGTAGACTCAAGCATATTTAAGTGCGTTTATAAATGTTCACTGAAATTTGATTGAAATGCATGGCTTTATGCATGCTAATATTCCAGGAAAGACTATTTGTATATATAGAAATTGGCTCCCAAGGTTAGTGAGCCTCTAATTTTTAAAAATTATGGGCAAAAGGGACACCTAAATATTCTACATATTTTTTTTCCATGACCTTAAACTGCTAAGGATTTCAAATAAGAATTTCAAATCCTTATGATCACAACCAGGAAGGGGAAGATGAACTATTAAAAACTGATCAAAGAAATTAATCAGTCAAGTCTCTATTGCTGGCAAAGTCCTAGCCAGTTAAAGTACGCTGCAAACTGGATTTTGTAGACTATTATGAGCTATGTACAGGCTTCCCAGGTGGCTCAGTGGTAAAGAATCTGCCTGCCAATGAAGGAGATGCAAGTTAAATCCCAGGTCAGGAAGATCCCCTGGAGAAGGAAATCACAACCCACTCTAGCATTTTTGCCCGGAAAATCCCATGGACAAAGGAGCCTGGTCGACTACAGTCCCTGGGGTCCCAAAAGAGGTGGACACATCTTAGCGACTAAACAACAACAAAAATAAGCTATCTACAAACTTGTTTACATGAATAAAAATTTTTCAGAGCTTAATTTGTATTTATTTGTATAATTTGTACATGGTACTGATTTGACGTAGATACTACTATAACTCGTTGTACAGATCATTTAACTGAAGGAGAGAGAAGATGAATAGCTTCTAAAGGACTTGGACTCCATCTTTTCTGACCATAATGCATTAAGATTAGATCTCAATTACAGGAGGAAAACTATTAAAAATTCCAACATATAGAGGTTGAATAACACACTTCTGAATAACCAACAGATCACAGAAGAAATCAAAAAAGAAATCAAAATATGCATAGAAACTGTGAAAACACAACAACCCAAAACCTGTGGGACACTATAAAAGCAGTGCTAAGAGGAAAGTTCATAGCAATACAGGCATACCTCAAGAAACAAGAAAAAAGTCAAATAAATAACCTAACTCTACACCTAAAGCAACTAGAAAAGGAAGAATTGGAGAACCCCAGAGTTAGTAGAAGGAAAGAAATCTTAAAAATTAGGGCAGAAATAAATGCAAAAGAAACAGAAGAGACCATAGCAAAAATCAACAAAGCCAAAAGCTGGTTCTTTGAAAGGATAAATAAAATTGACAAACCATTAGCCAGACTCATCACAAAGCAAAGAGAGAAAAATGAAATCAATAGATTAGAAATGAAAATGGAGAGATCACAACAGACAACACAGAAATACAAAGGAGCATAAGGGACTACTATCAGTAATTATATGCCAATAAAATGGATAACATGACAGAAATGGACAAATTCTTAGAAAAGTACAATATTCCAAAACTGAACCAGGAAGATATAGAAAATCTTAACAGACCCATCACAAACACGGAAATGGAAACTGTAATCAGAAATCTTCCAACAAACAAAAGCCCAGGTCCAGACGGCTTCACAGCTGAATTCTACCAAAAATTTCGAGAAGAGCTAACACCTATCCTACTCAAACTCTTCCAGAAAATTGCAGAGGAAGGTAAACTTCCCAACTCATTCTATGAGGCCACCATCACCCTAATACCAAAACCTGACAAAGATACTACAAAAAAAGAAAACTACAGGCCAATATCACTGATGAACATAGATGCAAAAATCCTCAACAAAATTCTAGCAATCAGAATCCAACAACACATTAAAAAGATCATACACCATGACCAAGTGGGCTTTATCCCAGGGATGCAAGGACTCTTCAATATCCACAAATCAATCAATGTAATTCACCACATTAACAAATTGAAAAATAAAAGCCATATGATTATCTCAATAGATGCAGAGAAGGCCTTTGACAAAATTCAACATCCATTTATGATAAAAACTCTCCAGAAAGCAGGAATAGAAGGAACATACCTCAACATAATAAAAGCTATATATGACAAACCCATGGCAAACATTATCCTCAATGGTGAAAAATTGAAAGCATTTCCCCTAAAGTCAGGAACAAGACAAGGGTGCCCACTTTCACCACTACTATTCAACATAGTTCTGGAAGTTTTGGCCACAGCAATCAGAGCAGAAAAAGAAATAAAAGGAATCCAAACTGGAAAAGAAGAAGTAAAACTCTCACTGTTTGCAGATGACATGATCCTCTACATAAAAAACCCTAAAGACTCCACCAGAAAATTACTAGAGCTCATCAATGAATATAGTAAAGTTGCAGGATATAAAATCAACACACAGAAATCCCTTGCATTCCTATACACCAATAATGAGAAAGTAGAAAAAGAAATTAAGGAAACAATTCCTTTCACCATTGCAACGAAAAGAATAAAATACTTAGGGATATATCTACCTAAAGAAACTAAAGACCTATATATAGAAAACTATAAAACACTGGTGAAAGAAATCAAAGAGGACACTAATAGATGGAGAAATATACCATGTTCATGGATCGGAAGAATCAATATAGTGAAAATGAGTATACTACCCAAAGCAATTTACAAATTCAATGCAATCCCTATCAAGCTACCAGCTATATTTTTCACAGAACTAGAACAAATAATTTCAAGATTTGTATGGAAATACAAAAAACCTCGAATAGCCAAAGCAATCTTGAGAAAGAAGAATGGAACTGGAGGAATCAACGTGCCTGACTTCAGGCTCTACTACTAAGCCACAGTTATCAAGACAGTATGGTACTGGCACAAAGACAGACATATAGATCAATGGAACAAAATAGAAAGCCCAGAGATAAATCCACACACATATGGACACCTTATCTTTGACAAAGGAGGCAAGAATATACAATGGAGTAAAGACAATCTCTTTGACAAGTGGTGCTGGGGAAACTGATCAACCACTTGTAAAAGAATGAAACTAGATCACTTTCTAACACCATACACAAAAATAAACTCAAAATGGATTAAAGATCTAAATGTAAGACCAGAAACTATAAAACTCCTAGGGGAGAATATAGGCAAAACACTCTCCGACATAAATCACAGCAGAATCCTCTATGATCCACCTCCCAGAATCCTGGAAATAAAAGCAAAAATAAACAAATGGGACCTAATCAAAATTAAAAGCTTCTGCACAACAAAGGAAAATATAAGCAAGGTGAAAAGACAGCCTTCTGAATGGGAGAAAATAATAGCAAATGAAGCAACTGACAAATAACTAATCTCAAAAATATACAAGCAACTTATGCAGCTCAATTCCAGAAAAATAAACGACCCAATCAAAAAATGGCCCAAAGAACTAAATAGACATTTCTCCAAAGAAGACATACAGATGGCTAACAAACACATGAAAAGATGCTCAACATCACTCATTATTAGAGAAATGCAAATCAAAACCACAATGAGGTACCACTTCACACCAGTCAGAATGGCTGCGATCCAAAAATCTGCAAGCAATAAATGCTGGAGAGGGTGTGGAGGAAAGGGAACCCTCCTACACTGTTGGTGGGAATGCAAACTAGTACAGCCACTTTGGAGAACAGTGTGGAGATTCCTTAAAAAATTGCAAATAGAACTGCCATATGACCCAGCAATCCCACTGCTGGGCATACACACCGAGGAAACCAGAATTGAAAGAGACACATGTACCCCAATGTTCATCACAGCACTGTTTATAATAGCCAGGACATGGAAACAACCTAGATGTCCATCAGCAGATGAATGGATAAGAAAGCTGTGGTACATATACACAATGGAGTATTACTCAGCCATTAAAAAGAATACATTTGAATCTGTTCTGATGAGATGGATGAAACTGGAGCCGATTATACAGAGTGAAGTAAGCCAGAAAGAAAAACACCAATACAGTATACTAACACATATATATGGAATTTAGAAAGATGGCAATGACGACCCTGTATGCAAGACCGCAAAAAAGACACAGATGTGTATAGCAGACTTTTGGACTCAGATGGAGAGGGAGAGGGTGGGATGATTTGGGAGAATGGCATTGTAACATGTATACTATCATGTAAGAATCGAATCACCAGTCTATGTCCGACGCAGGATACAGCATGCTTGGGGCTGGTGCACTGGGATGACCCAGAGGGATGGTATGGGGAGGGAGGTGGGAGGGGGGTTCATGTTTGGGAACGCATGTATACCCGTGGTGGATTCATGTCAATGTATGGCAAAACCAATACAGTATTGTAAAGTAAAACAAAATAAAAATAAAAATTAAAAAAAGAAAAAAATTTTGAAAAAAAAGAAGAAGAAAAATAAATAAATAAAGGATTTGGGCTCACAAGGGACAGAGCACAATGATAACCTTGGGTCATAAATCTCCAATGTCCCACTTGTGATCTGCCACCAGTGCCTCCCACCAGGAGGAGGAGAAGGACAAGGATTGACTTTGGTGGAACTTGTGTATTTCAGTTAAGTTTATGTCAGTTAAACCATGTGCAGTTTAGAAGCTGTATGAATGCTTTAGGATAGTTGCCACTGAATGTTGTTTAGAGGGAAATTCCAGCAGGTCCTCATTTGCTCTGAGGACATCCTTGATAGAAAAGAAAAGGTTGAAGCTGTATGTGAGCTCTCAGCGGGGGGCATGTAAGCTGACTAGCTAAAAGGGAGAGGACATCAAGGGACAAAGTCTTCCAGCAACACAGAAGGATGCTGGAAGGTAGGAGTGGTGGTCTTTAATGTCAGTGAACACGGGCCAGAGGCATAAAAATCTAGAGTGTGGAGGAGTATTCAAGACATTGTATTCAGGTGGCCAGTCACCACAAAGAAGAAGAGTAGGCAGAGGGAAATAGATGTTACAGTCCATCTACAGAAAGCCAGAGGCCAGCCAGAGATGCAACTGAACTTGCACCTCCTTGCATCTCTTTCCTTCACCAATTAACGTCTGCAGCAGTCATCACTCTCTGCTCCAGGGGCAAGATGTCCAAAGAGCAGAACCCAGCACTCCTGTCAAGATGCGGCAGCATTCCTGGTGGGCTGGAGGGGTGTCAGGCTCTGGTCTAAGTGCCGATGGACTTCGGAGTCCAAAGCCATGGTGGGATTGGCTTACCTCACTCTTCACATGCACCCTTCTAGGCATCTTAACCACTGCTACACAGGAGCCAATACCCATTAGTAGACCTCTGCTGTGTACTAAGTCATGTCCAACTTTTTGTGACCCCATGACTATAGCCCACCAGGCTCCTCTGTCCAGGGGATTCTCCAGGCAAGAATATTGGAGTGGATTGCTATTCCCTTCTCCAGGGGATCTTCCTGACCCAGGGATGAAACCTAGGTCTCCCACATTGCAGACAGATTCTTTTCCGTCTGATACACTAATAAGCCTCTAGATGGGAGCCAAAAAAAAAGAAAGAAACTTTGGAATGCAGCGAGCGAACTGACTCTCCTGAGCACTAGCTTGCAACTTCTGTGCTGCTGCAGAGGTGAGGTTAATATGTAACTGTGGATTCAATAAGTAGCGAATGCAATCAATGAGCAGAAATAGGGAACAAAAGACCTGAGCATATGCAGTTCAACCATCCTAAGCCAGGAAGAGTGGACAGAGAGCCCCCTGGGCAGGGGGCTACCAGAGAGGGCCTTTTTCTTTCTCTTCTTTGTGAGAAAGGCAGAATAAAAAATAGTAACATGCTCAGCTAACAGCGTCTACAGCTGCTAAGTAAGAAAGCACAGGCTTCATTCAAATGCACTGCAGAAGGGACAGCTGGTCACACTGGTCTCTTCAGCCATCCGTCCTCCATCCTCCGCACACATTTAGCAACAGTCAGTGGCAGTCTCTTTGAATGTAAAAGACACTGATAGTTATCTGGGGTAACTCCAATTCAGTTACATTTTCCTTAAGGAGAATTTACCAAGTCCTTTCCGATTATGCCCAGTTCAATTCTCTCTAGCTGTCCCAGATTCTTCGTTTTAATATGGAGTGTCTCAGCCTTTAAAATAGCAAGAGAAGGTTATTAAAATATGGAGAAGTCAGAACATTAAAAATTGAGATCTTGGCTGGTTCAGGTTCATGACTGAACCGAAGAGATGGATGAAGGATGCTTTCTGGATTTGTTCAGAGTTCGTATTCTCTTCTTTAAATGTGAGAAACGTACTTCTCAAGTCATCAACCGAGAATTCTTCACTTTGAAGAGGGATAAGGTCCCCACCCAGTTATCATTTGACAAAAAGACTCAGCAGACAGGTATTTAGAGTCACCAAAGCTGTGTGACACTACACCACAGCACTAGAGACTTTGGAGGATGCTGAGTGATGTGGTTCATAGCACAGAGCAGAATGGATAGAGTGTGCGCATGTGTGTGTGCGCGCACACACACACACACACACACACACACACAAACCTGCAAATGTGCTGAGGGGACAGAAAAAGAGAGAGTTTACATCATGGAGAAGGAAGCAAGAAGTGACTTGGAGATGGATCTTTAAAAATTAGCAAAATTTTAAAAATTGAAGTATATTTGATTTATAACATCATGAAAAGACTCTGGTGCTGGGAAAGATTGAAGGCAAAAGGAAAAGGAGGTGGCCAAGGATGTGATGGTTAGATAGCATCACCAACTCAATAGACTTGAATCTGAGCAAAGTCCAGGAGATAGTGAAGGACAGGGAAGCTTGGCATGCTGCAGTCCATGGGGTCGCAAAGAGTCGGACACCCACTTAATGACTGAAGAACAGCAAAAGTAGAAAAGCATAAAGTAGGCTAAGGGCTTGGGATTTTGTCATGTTGTTAAGGCTCCTCCCTCTTTTTTACTTTGGAAATGTAAGATAATTTCTCAGGATTCATTAGTAAAATGATAAGCAATAAATTTCAAATTAAAATCTTTCTTCTAGAGTATTACAAATACATACCACAAGAAAATGAAGCCTGGTCCTAAAATGATGATAATTAATGTAAGATGTTCTGCTCTCTGCATTGTCAGAATGGGAAGCTCATGCTTCTTGCATGGGTGTGAGACCCCAGTTCCATCTCCCCACCACTTGAATCTCTATGACCTTTCTCTGACCCCTTCATTTTCCCTATTTTCTTTCCTGGACTTCCTCTCGAGGAGTTGGTCCACCGAGGTTTTGACATTTAATAATATCTTTAGAAAGGTAAAGAGCCCTTCACTAGCCTTTGTCTCTCTGTCTTCCTTTTTCATAAATCTAGTTTGGAAGACAGTCTGCAAAAGTGGTTGTCAAAGTCAACATTTCTCATTAGAGGAGAAAATCTGGAAGGATTTGTATCTGACTAGCACTATAAGGCAGGCTTCTCTGGTGGCTCAGACAGTAAAGGATTAGCCCACAGTATTGGATTCCATCCCTGGGTCAGGAAGATCCTCTAGAGAAGAGCATGGCAACCTACTCCAGTATTCTTGCCTGGGAAATCCCAGGGACAGAGGAGCCTGGTGGGATAGTGCATAGGGTCACAGAGTCAGACCCAACTGAAGTGACTTAGCACACATGTATGCCCCAACGTTCAAATCTTTTATTGTAGAGTTCCAGACCCCTGGGTATTGGGGTTGAGTGGAGTGGTGAAAAGATGGGGTTTCCCATTAGTTCATATGCCATACCACCTCGGTCTACAATTGAGCCCAGCTCTATAAGGATCCAGACACTGCTGACTCCTAGTCATCTTGTCAGGAGATTATCTAGGACTAGGGTGAATCAATGGACTGGTGTTAGGCACATTTTCCAATTCAGTTCTGACTCTCACTGGCCCTGTGACCCCAGGATGGTAATTTTGTCTCTTTCAGCCTATATTTCCTAACTGATAAAATGAAGATAACAACCATAATTTTTAAGGTAATGATGGCAGTGCAAATGCACACTCTTAGTTACACATCTAACATAAGTGGAAGCTCCAATTCCTGCCCTCTCCCACTGCAGTCCTTCCCCTCAATTCCGCCCCATTGTGGATCAAGACCTGAGAGGTCACAGTTTGGGATAAATAATTTAAAAGTCCTGTTTCTACTTAATGTGTTGTTTGTTAGCGTAGACCTTTGTGTGTGTGCATGTGTGTGTAGTTGCTTCAGCAGTGTCCGACTCTTTGTAACCCTGTAGACTGCAGCCTGTTCATGGGATTTTCCAGGTAAGAATACTGGAGTGGGTTGCCATACCCTCCTCCTGGGGATCTTCCTGAGCCAGGAATCGAACCAACTTCTCTTGTACCTACTGCATTGGCAGATGGCTTATTTACCACTAATATCACCTGGGAAACCCTAGACCTTTTGTATCCCTATTTAAAAAATTAGTAATGCTCTTCCTTGATTGTAAAGGAGCTTAGCATGCCTGTCATTAGGAAAAGAGAAATTTCCTTTACTATGACCCCTGCCTGTCTTAGAACAAGAAGGTGCAAAGATGAGGAAAAGGAGCCCAAGGAGTGGGCTGCTTAGGTCTATTCTTAACCAAGATTGTAAGCAGGTGTCCTCTCATGAGGTACCAGAGAGATTCCGAAGCACGTCTGGGTCATTATAGACTACTGGGGTCTCGGGGTGTCTCATGGAGTCAGGCCATGAAATCGCCCTCCCTGGTCCACTCAGGGTCAGGAGGACAAGCATCTAGGTCGGAACTCGAAGCTAAGCTTGTAGCTTAACAATGCAGGAAACATTCCTGCCTTTAGTGTCTTACTGCTCTGCAACCAGAGAAGCCACTGCCAGTGAGAAGCCTACCCGCCTCAACTAGAGAGTAGCCCCCTCTCACGGCAACTAGGAAAAGCCCTCCCAGCAATGAAGACCTAGCATAGCCCCAGATAAATAAATACAAACAAAGTAACACACCCAAATGAAAGTTTAACAATTTTTGCAACAAGTAATATGTTTTAAATTTTTACTGAATGTGTAATGATTGTAATGTAGTAGCAATCGCAAAGTAAGTGTTTTATTTCAGAGTTCTATAACATGTCTTCATATACACTTTCCATATAGTCTGTGATATGTATATTTATAATATATGAGATTTTGTAAACATAGAGATAATGTTTTTCTCTCATTAAAATATGTTTTGGTTCTTGAAGCTTTAGAGAACAAATTATTTAAGAGGAGATAAATTCTGAGGAATCAATGTCAGTTAAAAGTTTGCAGCTATGATTCAGTAAGTCCATAAAGTGTGGACATTTTATGTATTAATTCAGTTGAGCATCTTTTGAACCTAAACTTTGCTCCACGTGCTGTATTTGGTACTAAGGATACAGAGATAGTGGATTGAACCTTAAGCACTCTTTCTATAAGTTTAAAACAGTTAATAGCAATTTAAACAGCAATTTAACATGATTTAACTTAATAAGTAAAACATAATCCTTGCTCTCATGGGGAAAATTCTGGTAAGGAAAACAGCCTCATAAACAGATATGTGCACATGCAGAGTGAATAATTAGAGTGGGTTTTTAATGTCGTGTCCGACTCTTTGTGACCCTATTTGCAGCCTGCTAGTCTCCTCTGTCCATGGGATTCTCCGGGCAAGAATGTCAGTGTGTATCTTTTAAAGTAGGAGTGAATCTGTGGTCCTGCAATAGATAGGTGAGGTCACAATGGATTAAGACATTGGATAGGAGATGAAGGGATGGAGACAAGAAATGTAATATATCATTTTTAAAAAAATTACCTTTGAAGCTGAGCATATCAGCTGTATCTGGGCATGGGAGTGATTCAAGATGTGTTAGTTTATTTTTCTTTTAAGGTGAGAGAGGACACTGATGTGTTGAGTGGATGGGGACCAGGAGGAAGCTGGTGGAGAGTGACCATGGAGAGGTGTGCTGGGAGAGTGTGTGGCACTGAGAGTTCGTTGCATCGTGTGGCTCTGTGTACCATGGAAGTTGAGACACATGACCAAAGGTTTCTTGAACTGAAATGAAAACAATGCTAGATTTTTCCATCTAATTCGAATAGCACCTTGTTCTTCTCTGGGGAAAATTACTCATGAAAGTCAGTTCTGGTGAAAAGTCTTGAAATTTCATTTCTAAATGCTTTAGGTAAATAATGTTATGAAGAAGGAAAAAGGAAAGAAGAGGAAACCAATATTTTTAAAACATTTTGAACAGAATGTAGTTACAGAGGAGTTTGTACATGCAGGGGAGAGCACAAGCTTATATGCGGAGAGAATGAGCCTTGCATAAGAAGGATTCATGGGTGAAGACCTGGGCGAGAAAGAAGCATTAAAGATGAAAAATATCATAAAAATGAGAGAGGTTCTTTGAAGCTCAGAGCATAATATTAGAGAAAAGGCAGTAAGAAAACTGTTAGTCCTGGATGACAGAAAGAATGTTGCTATTAATTACTGGGTGGAGTACAAAAGTACGTTCTTTGTCTGATGGAAAGCTGGGCCATGGCACGTGTGAATGCAGACAGAGCGATGGTTTGAGCATGCTGGGCTCTACTGAGAAGGCAAAATGTAGAAGGAAGTTCATAGACGGGGTGAGTGATAGAATCAAATTAATAAGAGGGAGAGAGGGGGAGACAGAGACAGAGAGACACAGGGAGATTTGAATGGTTCAAGAATACAAATCAAATAACAGAAAATTCTAAATGGGTCTTTACATCATCTGTGATTAGTTTCCAAATATTTCAGGCTGATTCAACACCTGTTTCAAAGCTTGTCCCCCAAGGCTCACTCCCCTTAAAGGACAAAGCTGGTATTTTGTCTCCACTGTGCAAAGAGCCACCAGCCAGGCCCTGCTTGTAGAGTCAGGGACCCAGCATGGGTGCTTTGCAAGCTGCATCTCCAAATGGCCCCTTTCTTCACACTCCTGTCTGTTAAGACATCTCCACAAATCTCAGCTTTAAAACTACACTGTAATTTAGATGGCCTTTTTAAAGTGATCCTTGTTTCTGAAAATTCTATTTATTAGATGAGCCCTATTCTATTTACTAGGTAAAGACTCTTATTTACTGGGACTTACCAAGTGAGCCCCCTAATCCCAGTTTTCATTTTAACTTTTTATCTTAGAACATAGTTGATTAACAATATAGTGATAGTTTCCTGTGTACGACAAAGAGGTTCAGTTATATGTATACTTGTATCTTTTCCTTTCCAAATTGTTTCCTCATTTAAGTTGCTACATAATATTGAACAGAGCTCTCTGTGCTATACAGTAGACCCTTGTTGGTTATCGATTTTAAATATAGCGGTGTGATATATATATATATATCATATATATATAATAATTATGTCTATATATATATATATCAGTTCAGTCCAGTCGCTCAGTCGTGTCTGACATTTTGTGACCCCGTGAACCACGGCATGCCGGGCCTGCCTGTCCATCACCAACTCCCAGAGTCCACCTAAACCCATGTCTATTGAGTCAATGATGCCATCCAGCCATCTCATCCTCTGTCATCCCCTTCTCCTCCTGCCCTCAATCTTTCCCAGCATCAGGCTCTTTTCAAATGAGTCAGCTCTTGGCAGCAGGTGGCCAAAGTATTGGAGCTTCAGCTTCAACATCAGTCCTTCCAATGAACACCCAGGATTGATCTCCTTTAGGATGGACTGGTTGGATCTCATTGCAGTCCAAGGGACCCTCAAGAGTCTTCTCCAACACCACAGTTCAAAAGCATCAATTCTTCTGCTCTCAGGTTTCTTTGGATAAGGCAATGGCACCCCACTCCAGTACTCTTGCCTGGAAAATGCTATGGATGGAGGAGCCTGGTAAGCTGCAGTCCATGGGGTGGCTAAGAGTCGGGCACGACTGAGCAACTTCACTTTCACTTTCCACTTTCACGCATTGGAGAAGGAAATGGCAACCCACTCCAGTATTCTTGCCTAGAGAATCCTAGGGATGGGGGAGCCTGGTGGGCTGCCGTCTATGGGGTCACACAGAGTCAGACATGACTGAAGCGACTTAGCAGCAGCAGCAGCAGGTTTCTTTACAGCCCAACTCTCATATCCATACATGACCACTGGAAAAACCATAGTCTCGACTATATGGACCTTTGTTGGCAAAGTAATGTCTCTGCTTTTTAATAAGCTATCTAGGTTGGTCATAACTTTCTTTCCAGGAAGTAAGCGTCTTTTAATTTCATGGCTTCAATCACCATCTGCAGTGATTTTGGAGCCCAGAAAAGTAAAGTCTGACACTGTTTCCACTGTTTCCCCATCTATTTGCCATGAAGTGATGGGACCAGATGACATGATCTTGGTTTTCTGAATGTTGAGCTTTAAGCCAACGTTTTCACTCTCTTCTTTCACTTTCATCAAGAGGTTCTTTAGTTCTTCTTCACTTTCTGCCATAAGGGTGGTGTCATCTGCATATGTGAGGTTATTGACATTTCTCCTGGCAATCTTGATTCCAGCTTGTGCTTCTTCCAGCCCAGCGTTTCTCATAATGTATTCTGCATATAAGTTAAATAAGCAGGGTGACAATATACAGCCTTGACGTACTCCTCTTCCTATTTGGAACCAATCTGTTGTTCCACGTCCAGTTCTAACTGTTGCTTCCTGACCTGCATACAGATTTCTCAAGAGGCAGGTCAGGTGGTCTGGTATTCTCATCTCTTTCAGAATTTTCCAGTTTATTGTGATCCACAGTCAGTCTTTGGCATAGTCAATAAAGCAGAAATAAATGTATTTCTGGAACTCTCTTGCTTTTTCAATGATCCAGCAGTTGTTGGCAATTTGATCTCTGGTTCCTCTGCCTTTTCTAAAACCAGCTTGAACATCTGGAAGTTTACTGTTCACATATTGTTGAAGCCTGGCTTGGAGAATTTTTAGCACTATTTTACTAGCGTGTGAGATGAGTGCAATTGTGCAGTAGTTTGAGCATTCTTTGGCATTGCCTTTCTTTGGGATTGGAAAGAAAACTGACCTCTTCCAGTCCTGTGGCCACTGCTGAGTTTACCAAATTTGCTGGCATGTTGAGTGCAGCACTTTCATAGCATCATCTTTCAGGATTTGAAATAGCTCAACTGGAATTCTATCACCTCCACCAGCTTTGTTTGTAGTGATGCTTCCTAAGACCCACTTGACTTCATATTTCAGAATGTCTTGCTCTAGGTGAGTGATCACACCATTGTGATTATCTGGGTCCTGAAGATCTTTTTTGTACAGTTCTTCTATGTATTCTTGCCACCTCTTCTTAACATCTTCTGCTTCTGTTAGGTCCCTATCATTTCTGTCCTTTATTGAGCCCATCTTTGCATGAAATATTCCCTTGGTATCTCTAATTTTGTTGAAGAGATCTCTAGCCTTTCCCATTCTATTGTTTTCTTTTGTTTCTTTGCATTGATCACTGAAGAAGGCTTTCTTATCTCTCCTTGTGTTTACATTATATATATACACACATCACATATATATATATACATCACACACATATATACATATATATACACATATACACATATATATACACATACACATATACACATATATATACACATACACATATACACATATATACATATATACATACATATATATACATACATTGACATATATATACACACACACCACACATACATATATATATGAAAGAAAGTGAAATAAGTGGAAGTGTAGTTGCTCAGTCATATCCAACTCTTTGCGACCCCATGGACTGAAGGCCCCCAGGCTCCTCTGTCCATGGGGTTTTCCAGGCATGAACATTGGAGTGGGTTGCCATCCCCTTCTCCAGGGGATTGTCCCAACCCAGGGATTGAATTCTGGTCTCCTGCGATGCAGGATGACACAGGTGAAATTCCCAGCTCAGGAAACCACTAAATAAATAATAAATAGTTATTAAAATTATTTTTGCTATGGCTTATATTTTCTCAATTTTTCTAGAATGTCAATGTTCCCAAAAGATTATCTTGGCACATGAGGAAGTGGCTTATGACATGCACTATATCAGAGTTAGTATAATGTTTACACCTGAGTTGCCTGCTGAAGAACATACCATGGGCATTTTGATGCTTCTAGTTTCATACCTCCCTATCATAACATTCTACTTAAACAATCAATAGACAAATCGGAAGACCTTAATGATTTAGCATATCATTAGCATAATGCAGTGTCTGCTTGGAATGAGACTTTGAACTGCTCTTGGAAATTTGAAGCAAGCGATTTGTTTTAAAGGCCGCTCGGCTCTTTTGGCAACTCTCCACTGACAGCATGTTACTTTTGCTTTCTTTGTCAAGCTCAGAAACACAGGAAGCACAAAATCAATTTAGACTGGAGGTGAGGGTGGGAGAGATGGCAGAGTTGCAAGCTGTTTCTGGCAGCAGAGTCTGACCCATGTTATATGGCAGGAGATCTCTCTGACCTTGGACTGGATTTCCCACTGGGCTGTCCTTTTGAGAGTTACTGGACACACAGAGAAATTCCTCTGTCCACGTGTGTTTCTGGTTATCTCCCCCCATCACCTGGTTCTTTTTCAGTGCCTACTGGGTGTACAGGACAGTGGAATTAAGTGAGGAATGGAAAGACCGAGGCAAAGTTCAGCTATGCAATTTATTAGCTCTGACCTCTGTTCTCTGTTTCTTCGTCTACATGAGCACTAAACAAGAATGAAGAGTTTCATGCTCAAAATCCAAACGAAAAATGTATCCTGGTAAAATGCAGGTGACCTAGAGAGGCTGGTTTGGGCTGTGGCCAATGGGTTATCTTGTGCTCAACCAAAAGACATTAGAACTTCAGTAAAAAAGAGTCATGTTCCAAGACAGAACACTTGCTCGCCATCAATTCAAGCCCTCTGGACCAAGTGATGTGCAAGGTCTTTTCCAGCTTTATGATTTGGGCCCCCTGGCACACCAGAATGTAGCACCAAAGGATACTGAAGGATGTAAAACATAGCAACTTGCCAAATATCATTTAGCTCTGAGTTGTAAGAAAAGCTTAAGTGTGTAAAAAAAAAAAATAAATAAGCTTGCTTAGTTATACTAATCTTAAAACAAAAACTAAACTAATTTCAATTTAAGTAATATTAAATCTAGGATTAAGGCAAGTCACTCCAAGAATTTTTAAATATTAAAAAAATAGAATGCTTTGAAAAAAAATGGCTATTAGATGATATTAATTCCAGAATCATTTATCATCTTCTGAGCAGCTAGAGCTATACCAGACAGAGCTCCCCTTAATGGCCATTCAGCAGGGACTCAATCCATCTGTCTCCATTAAAAGAAAGGGGTAGTGTTTTATTTATAGAAGACTAAAAGTATCCATGGCTGCTTTCTTCTGCGCTTTAAAATGGTGAAGAAATAGAAGTTGCTTCGCAAACTCTTCAGCACAAGGCATACTTCATTGATCAGTCTTAAGTCAAGGCTTCCCAGGTGGCGCAGTTGGTAAAGAATCCAATTGCAATGCAGAGACACAAGAGACAAGGGTTTGATCCCTGGGTTGGGAAGATCCCCTGGAGGAGGAAATGGCAACTCACTCCAGTATTCTCGCCTGGGAAATCCCATGGACAGAGGAGCATGGCAGGCTACGATCCCATGGGGTCACAAAGGGTAGGACAGGCCTGAGCACAAGCATGCACATAAGTCAAAGATATCAAAGCCTAGAAGGCAGTGACCCAAATCACCACCTGATGGGACTAGCTTCTCAGGGAAAAGGTCACATGTACTTAAGTTTGAAGGTCTCCTTGATTCTGTGACACAGGGTATCCAATATACAGCAACTACCTTAGAATACCAGGGCTGAATTAAGATTTTAAAAAAAAACAAAAAACTTTTTTGAAATGTTTATAGATCTGTAGGAAATTGCCAAGATATCACAGAGAACATCTCTGTACCATCACCCACTCCCCTCCTCCACCACTGTTACCTCTTGGGTGAAGTATGGTATCAGAACTAGGAAGCTGACGTTGATCAGAAGTGTGGGGTTGGTCTTGCCCTGTTACTGCATGTGTAGATTCGTGTCATCATCACCACAATCAAGACACACAACTAATCCACCACAAGTTTCTCCCTTGCCGTAACCTTGGTGGTCTCGCTCATCTCCCTCCGCCCCAGCATTCCTAAGCCCTGGCATTAATTTATTTTCCATCTCTATAGTTTTGCCACTGTGAGGATGCTATACAAATGGAATCATATGGGAAATTACACAGTGGCTTTTCATACTGGATTTTCCTCACTTGCCATGATGTCCTTTAACTCTCTCCAAGTTGTTCCATTCCTTTTTATTCGTGTGCATTCCTTCATATTGCAGGTTGGTATTCCATGGAACAGGTTCGTTTAACTCTTCACCTAGTATGGGACATATTTTTGTTGTTTCCTGTTTGGAGCTATTTCAGATAAAGCTGCTGTGAACATGCATATATGGGATTTTGTGTGGACACAGTTTTAATTTCTCATCAATAAATGCCCAGAAGGGAGGTTGCTGGGTCATATGGTAAGTGCATGTCTAGTGTTTTTTAGCAAACTGTCAAACTGATTTCCAACATGACCAGACCATTTCACACTCTCACCAGCAATGTATGAGAAACCCAGTTTCTCTGCATTCTCATCAGCATTCAGTGCTGTCTCTGTTTTTTGATTTTAGTTATTCTAACAGGCATGCAGTGCTGTCTTGTTGTAGTCTTAATGGCTGGTGACGTTAAACACTTTTTGTGTCCTTACTTGCTTTCCATATATCATCATCAATAAAATATCTCATCATATTATTTTCATTTTCTATTCTGATTTGTTTGTTTTTTCACTGTTGAGAGTGGTTTGAGAGCTCTGTATAGAGTCTCAATATTAGTCCTTTAACAGACACAGAGTTTGCAAATATCATTCCAGTCTGTAGCTTATCTTTGCATCATCTTAATAGGGTCTTTTGCAAAGCAAGATTTTTAGACTTTGATTTACCTTTTTTTCTTTTATGGATCAGTTTTTCTTGTGTGAGAACTCAGTGCAATGCTAGGTCATGAAATTTTTGCTTATGCGGTCTAATTGCTACAATGCCACTGTTTGAAAAAGCTTTCCTACCTCCACTGAATCACTTTTTGCACTCTTACTTACTAAAAATCCGTTGGGTGTCTTTGTGTGGGGCTATTTCCTTGTCTTCTAATCTCTTTCATTGACCTATGTGTTTATCCTGCACCAGAAGCATTCAGTTTTGATTACTATAACTGCACAATAAGTCTTAAAATTGGGCAGATTTATTCCTTTCACTTTACCCCCCCTTTTTTAAATTTAACTACTCTGTTTCCTTTTTCTCTCCGTATATTATTTTGAAATAACATTTTCTATGTCTGCAAAAAAAATCTTGCTCTGAATTTGATAGGAATTGCACTAAACCTCTATATAGATTTAGGAAGAATTGATTTCTTTATTATGTTGAGTCTTCTAGTTTTTGAATTGGTATTCCTCTCCAATTATTTGTAACTTCTTTGATTTTTTTCATCAGCTTTTTGTAGTTTTCAACAAGCAAGTCTTATATATGTTTTGTTAGATTTACAGTTAAATATGTTCCCATGGTTTTGAGATGTATTGTAAATGGTATCATATTTTTAATTTCAGTGTCCAGATGTTTGTGGCTACTATATAGAATACAATTGTCTTTCATCTGTTGATCTTGTATCCTATGACCTTGCTGAATTCAATTATTAGTTCTCAAAGTTTTTTTCCTTTTCTTTATTTCAGATTCCTTAGAATTTTCTACATATAAAATCATGTCATCTATGAATGTTGATATTGTTTAGTCACTGAGTCATGTGTGACTCTTTCAACCCCTGGACTGTAGCCCGCCAGGCTCCTCTCTCCATGGGATTTCCCAGGTGAGAATTCTGGAGTGGATTGCCATTTCCTTCTCCAGGGGATCTTCCCAACCTAGGGACTGAACCCATGTCTCTGAGATTTTAATCATGAATTAGCATTGAACTTTGACAAATGATTTTCCTACATCAGTTGATAGTATTACATGATTTTTTTGTGTTAATACTGCTGGACTGCCTTACTGATTTCCAAATATTGAGTGAGCTTTGAATTCCTGGAATAAATCTCACTTGACCAAGATATAAAATTCTTTCTATATATTTCTGAGTTATATTTACTAAGTTTTATTAGGGTTTTTTTTTTTCCCCTATGTTCATGAGTGCTATTGGCCTGTAATTCTTTTTGTTTTGTTTTGTTTTGTACTGTCTTTAGTCTTGGCATCAGGATAACGTTAGCTTCATAAAATGAATTGGCAAGTGTTTCCTCTTTTATTTTCTAGGAGATAATATGTAGCATTGGTGCTAATTTTCCTTCAAGTGTTTCATAGAATTCTCTAGTGAAAACATCTGGTCTGGAGATTTTTGGGGGGAGGTTTTTAATTATAAATATAATTTCCTTAATAGTGGCAGAACTATTCAAATTATCTAGTTCATGTTGGGTAAGCTGTAGTATTCATGCTTTTGGAGGAATTGGTTCATTTCATCTAGGTTATCAAATTTATGTATGGCTATGTATAATATTTTCTTACTGCAACTTTGAGGCAGGATCTCTAGTGATACTGCACTTCATTTCTGACCTTATTAATTTGTGTCTTTTGTCTTGTTTATTTTTCTATCACTCCTACTTGATAATTGTATTGACTTTTTAAAGAAACAGTTTTTGTTTCATTGATTTCCTCTATTTTATTTTTCTATTTTCAACATCATTGATTTGTGTTTTTTATTATTTCTTTCCTTCTGCTTGCTTGGGATGATTTTGATTTTTTGCTTCTAGATTCTTTAGGTAAAAGCTTAGATGATTGATTTAGGATTTTTCCTTGTTTCTAATGTAAGGTATATAATGCTATAAGTTTCCCATTCAGTTTTTACCTGTGTTCCACCTATTTTAATATTCTGTGCTTTTATTTTCATTCACTTAAATGTAATTTTAGTTTTTCCCCTCAGACTTCCTAACCTACCCATGGCTTAGGTAGAAGTGTGCTGTTTCCAGGGCTTTTAGTTCTATTTAGTGGCAGGAATATAGAAAAGTATTTCTATTCCATCTATGGGGAAGCAGTAAGTGAAAAAATAGTGAAAGTGTTTTTTACTCAGTTGTATCTGTGTGACCCCATGGATGGTAGCCCACCAGGCTCCACTGTCCATGGGATTTCCCAGGCAAGAATACAGGAGTGAGTTGCCATTTTCTTCTCCAGGGAATCTTCCTGACCCAGGGGTGAATTCAGGTCTCCTGCCCTGCAGGCAGATTCTTTACCATCTGAGCCAACAAGGAAGTTCCATCTGGAAGCAGACATTCCCTCAATTCAGGTGTAATTAGCCAAAATTTTTCACATTTTTAAACTGATTTTTCTCCTATCTTTAGGCATATTTTCCATGTGATTTCTGACCAGATTATATAAAGCTTCCCAGGTGGCACTAGTGTAAAGAGCTCTGCCTGCCAATGCAGGGGACAATAGATTCTGGTTCCATCCCTGGGTCGAGAAGATCTCCTGAAGGAGGAAATGGCAACTCACTTCAGTATTCTTGCCTGGAGAATTCCATGGACAGGGGAGCCTGGCAGGCTACAGTCCCTGGGGTCACAGAGAGTTGGACATAACTGAACACCATCTTCCAATAGCACAAGAGAAGACTCTACATATGGACGTCACCAGATGGCTGACACCGAAATTAGATTGATTATATTCTTTTCAGCCAAAGATGGAGACGCTCTATACAGTCAGCAAAAACAAGACCGGGAGCTGACTGTGGCTCAGATCATGAACTCCTTATTGCCAAATTCAGACTGAAATTGAAGAAAGTGGAGAAAACCACTAGACCATTCAAGTATGACCTAAATCATATCCCTTATGACTATACAGTGGAAGTGAGAAATAGATTTAAGGGACTAGATCTGATAGACAGAGTGCCTGATGAACTATGGATGGAGGTATGTGACATTGTACAGGAGACAGGGATCAAGACCATCCCCAAGAAACAGAAATGCAAAAAAGCAAAATGGCTGTCAGAGGAGGCTTTATAAATGGCTGTGAAATGAAGGGAAGTGAAAAGCAAAGGAGAAAAGGAAAGATACACCCATTTGAAAGCAGAGTTCCAAAGAATAGCAAGGAGAGATAAGAAAGCCTTCCTTGTTGATCAATGCAAAGAAATAGAGGAAAAGAACAGAATGGGAAAGACTAGAGGTCTCTTCCAGAAAATTAGAGATACCAAGGGAACATTTCATGCAAAGATGGGCTCAATAAAGGATAGAAATAGTAGGGACTTAACAAAAGCAGAAGATATTAAGAAGAGGTAGCAAGAATACACAGAATTGTACAAAAATATCTTCATGACCCAGATAATCATGATGGATGGTGTGATCACTCACCTAGAGCCAGACATCCTGGAATGTGAAGTTAAGGGGGCCTTAGAAAGCATCACTACAAACAAAGCTAGTGGAGGTGATGGAATTCCAGTTGAGCTATTTCAAATCCTGAAAGATGATGCTGTGAAAGTGCTGCACTCAATATGTCAGCAAATTTGGAAAACTCAGCAGTGGCCACAGGACTGGAAAAGGTCAGTTTTCATTCCAATCCCAAAGAAAGGCAATACCAAAGAATGCTCAAACTACCGCACAATTGCACTCATCTCACATGCTAGTAAAGTAATGCTCAAAATTCCTTAAGCCAGGCTTCAGCAATACATGAACTGTGAACTTTCAGATGTTCAAGATGGTTTTAGAAAAGGCAGAGGAACCAGAGATCAAATTGCCAACATCCGCTGGATCATCAAAAAAGCAAGAGAGTTCCAGAAAAACTTCTATTTCTGCTTTATTGACTATGCCAAAACCTTTGACTGTGTGCAACACAATAAACTGTGGAAAATTCTGAAAGAGATAGGAATACCAGACCACCTACCTGCTTCTTGAGAAATCTATATGCAGGTCAGGAAGGAACAGTTAGAACTTGACATGGAACAGCAGACTGGTTCCAAATAGGAAAAGGACTACGTCAGGCTGTATATTGTCACCCTGCTTATTTAACTTATATGCAGAGTACATCATGAGAAACGCTGGGCTGGAGGAAGCACAAGGTGGAATCAAGATTGCCAGGAGAAATATTAATAACCTCAGATATGCAGATGACACCACCCTTATGGCAGAAGGTGAAGAAGAACTAAAGAGCCTCTTGATGAAAGTGAAAGAGGAGAGTGAAAAAGTTGGCTTAAAGCTCAACATTCAGGAAACAAAGATCATGGCATCTGGTCCCATCACTTCATGACAAATAGATGGCGAAACAGTGGAAACATGGCTGACTTTATTTTTCTGGGCTCCAAAATCACTGCAGATAGTGATTGCAACCATAAAATTAAAAGACGCTTACTCCTTGGAAGGAAAGTTACGACCCATCTAGATAGCTTATTAAAAAGCAGAGACATGACTTTGCCGACTAAGGTCCGTCTAGTCAAGGCTATAGTTTTTCCAGTGGTCATGTGTGGATGTGAGAGTTGGACTGTGAAGAAAGCCGAGCACAGAAGAATTGATGCTTTTGAACTGTGGTGTTGGGGAAGACTCTTGAGAGTCCCTTGGACTGCAAGGAGATCCAACCAGTCCATCCTAAAGGAGATCAGTCCTGGGTGTTCATTGAAAGGACTGATGCTGAAGCTGAAACTCCAATACTTTGGCCACCTGATGCCAAGAGCTGACTCATTTGAAAAGAGCCTGATGCTGGGAAAGACTGAGGGCAGGAGGAGAAGGGGACGACAGAGGATGAGATGGTCAGATGTCATCACCAACTTGATGGACATGGGTTTGGGTAGACTCCGGAAGTTGGTGATGAATAGGGAGGCCTGGCATTCTGTGGTTCCTGGTGTCGCAAAGAGTCGGACACAACTGAGCAACTGAACTGAACTGAAATGACTTTGGATGCACAAATCCATAATAAATTTGAGATAAAATTATTTTCATTTTAAAAACAATAACCCCCAAAAAAAATTCAGGAGAAGGAAATATATTTTACTTTGTTTCAGTCAAGCATTTTTCTAGGCAACAAAATTCACAAGTGTTCTTTCCACTGCTTATATTGCTTCTACTTTAAGTCAGAAAGACAGGCCTTTAGGAGAAATGAGCTGTTTTAGAAAATTTATATTTCTTTTGGTGTGAAACTTACACCAGATAGCAGCTTAAAGACCCAAAAGAAATTGCTGTAATAAATAAAAATGTTTATTTTGACTAGATAATGTAGTCTAAATATAGCTCCATTTTTGAGTAGCCTAAAAAAAATGTAAAAGATTTTCCTGAAAAGGGCAGTTCTCACATATCAACAGCTAACATATGACCAGATTGAGACTGACTGGGATCATATCTGTGGTAGTGGTATAGGTCTCACCTGATTTCCAGTATTGGTGTTTTAGTGGCAAGGTATCTACATTTCTGCTTTCCTGTGTTTCTAATCGAAAATGAGATTGAAATCCAAATGAACGTTTCGACAAAACAGTATCTATATAATAATGAATATTCATTTGTGGTTAAGCAATTGAGTATCAGGTTTCTCAGCTTGATTCTCTGTGGTGACCTAGAGGGTTGGGATGGGAGGGGGTGGGTGGGTGGAAGGGACGCATGAGAGAGGGGATATATGTATACACATAGCTGATTCACTACACTGTACAGCAGAAACTAATACAATATTGTAAAGCAACTACTCCAGTTTTAAAACATATTAAACTGAGAAGTCTACTGTTTGATTTTTCTACTTAACTTCTCCCTCTTAGACACTGCTCTGCACAACTTGCTGGTTCTAGAATGCACACGATACTTGTAAAAGCTTTAGATCTAGACACTCACTACTTTTCACTTTTAATTATTCATGCTTCATTTACATAATTACTGCCCTCACTGGTTTAGATGTGTGAATCAATCAGGTACTTCTAATACCAAACTAATTACTTAAATCATAACAAGATACAATGGCATACAATAAAATGTAACTTTCTCTTCAATAATTTTGGTGGTAAAGTCAATGAAGTCCCTTTTTGTTCTGCTAGGTCATGAAATACTTCAGACCAAATTTGCAATATCTATCCTCTTTAAGTACTATTTGTTAAACTATCAAGGCTTATTCAAGATTTCTAATAACACATTGGCTATAACTTAATTTGCTATAAGCAGATGACAATGATTCACTTCCTTTCAAAAAAGTAATAAAATTAAGGCTAGATAATTAAAAATTAGATAACAGAGCACATACCAACAAACATGAGCAGATCACCTCAACATCCTGTGGAAATAATGCAGAATAAGTATAAAAAAAATTTTTTTTTGTTTTCTTGCAAATAAATCATAGACCGTGTAAGAGGTAAAGCATTTTGCTGTTTGTAACTGGATCACCCTGGGACCTCTTGAGAACAGTATGAAATGGATCTAATAAATCCCCAGGCTACAACTTCCAATTGCATTTCCTAATTAAACAAGATGAGATGCAGAGATGCTGTGTTGTGTGGATGTTGTTGGGTCTTGTGATGAGTTTTACATGCATGGACCATCTGAGTAAACCTCCCATTCCCTCTCAGGGACCATAGCTCCAAGAATCTAAGTTTTATTGTTGTTGGAATATATGTATTGTTATCTTTTTCCAAATTCTTCCAATAAGCAAGCTCCAGAATTGGACATAAAATTAAGTTCTGCTGACTCCAGCTCTGCCTGTTTTGCTGAGTCTATGTTTGCTGTAAATTGGAGACAGTTACGACGCTGTCTGAGGACAACGAAGGTGCTCAGCTATGTCACTTCTCTCAAAAACTGTTTTAGAAAATTATTAGCACATTGGTAATGTGCTAATGAGAATAATTTTATTAAGATAATAATTTTAATAAGAGTAATTTATCTAAATAAAAGGAAAAGCAAATCACTTGTGATTTTTCATGTAGCCAGTGAGTATTCTGTTTTGCTTCCTAGCAGGTCTGAGCCAGAAAGAGCAGTTCCCTTGCAGCCATGGGTGCTTTTCCTGCAACGCCTCTTTCAAATGCCAGCCAAGTTCTTGCAGGCTTCCACACCAGTGTTCGCAAAATAACAGAGACACTTGCTTCCACTCAGAACATGCCTACCTGATGGAACTTCCACCGTGGTTAGTGAGGATGGAGTCCTCACTGCACCCTGAGAGAAACATGACAAAATTTTTATTCTAGGGAAAGCATCTGACTGAGTTAAGCTGAGTTATAAGCCCCCACGTCCTCTTTGTGAAATAAACTCGAGAGCCTGTAAGCCTTTCTGAGAGGGTCACCCTTGACCAGCTCTCCCCAAGAAGAGAGTCCCTATGATGGAAGAAACTAAATGCAGAGACCTCCTCAGAAACGAAGAGGGACCTTCAGCATCGAGAAATCACAGCTCAATACATTCGTTGTTTTGACTTTTGGAGTGTACGGGCAGGTGACATGCCAACTGAAATGAAGACGCAAACACCCTTAGCATGAAATTCTTCCAATCGAAAGGTCAGTGTAAGCTGTTCACTGATTCAGAGGAACCAGAACAAATTATTAGTGGGAGAAAAAAGGAAGAGAACAAAAATGTATTGAATGTCACTGTACATAATTTTACAGAGAAGGCAATGGCAACCCACTCCAGTACTCTTGCCTGGCAAATCTCATGGACGGAGGAGCCTGGTAGGCTGCAGTCCATGGGGTCACTAGGAGTCGGACACGACTGAGCAACTTCGCTTTCACTTTTCACTTTCATGCATTGGAGAAGGCAATGGCAACCCACTCCAATGTTCTTGCCTGGAGAGTCCCAGGGACAGAGGACCCTGGTGGGCTGCCATCTATGGGGTCACACAGAGTCGGACACGACTGAAGCGACAGCAGCAGCAGCAGCAATACATAACTTTATCATTTAATCCTCATAACACCCCTGTGAGGTTGATATTGTTTTCTCCATTCTTCCATTGAGCATAAACAGACTCAGAGAGGTTAAGTAAGTTTCTCAAATTCACAAATATGATAAGTGACAGATAAAATAGAGAAACAACTCTACAGGTTTATCATTGTCAAGCATCTGTTCCTATGCTAGACACTGTACTTACACAACACTAAGCTGTGTTGTTCTTTATTTGGCAGGTGGGTAAGTTAAGCCTTGGGCTTTCCAGGTGGTTCAGTGGTAAAAAATCCACCTGCCAATGCAGGAGACGTGTTGGGAAAATACCCTGGAGAAGGAAATGGCAACTCACCCAGTATTCTTGCCTGGAGAATTCCATGGACAGAGGAGCCTGGTGGACTAGAGTACATGGGGTCACAAAAGAGCTGGATGTGACTTATCGACTAGACAACAAAGTTAAGCCGCAGACGGGGTAAGTGACTTGCCCTGAGTCCCATGACGACCAAGTCAGGACTCGGAGATGCTCGGCCTGACCGCAGTGTTTACTGTAATCCCGTCAGGTCCCACCGCTTTCTGTCTGCATGGTTTCTAGGCACATCGATTGCCACTACATCTCTGTGCCTCCCGGCAGCAAATACGCATAATCAAGACATCCAGTGCAGAGACTGTGATCTCCGGAAACCAACTCAGTCTCTTCAGAAAGAGTTTGAGAAGTTTGCTAGTAAAACACAAGATGGAGAAACAGGAGCCTGGGTCTGTGTGTGCTGTTCTGAAAAGACGATGGAGATAATAGACTTGGAGCAGCTTAGCCTGAACTCTGATCTAGCCTCATTTCAATGGGCCTGATTTTGTCACTCACAAAGTTATGAAAGTTGACTTAATAGTAAAACTAAGACTTTCTGAATTTTAAAGGCTATTTATAATAACTAGTGGAACAAAATCATTGTTGTACCCATTTATAACTGATTTCATTCTGAAATATAAAATGTGTAGAAACCCTAGTTTTCCTTAATAAATTTACCACTCTTAAAAAAAAAAAGAAGCTGAGGTCTCTCCTAAACTGTAGATCACCTTGAAAAAAATTTTTGATTAGGTCATTACACATGGAATCAAATAAAAAACAGAAGCCTGATGGCTAATGAAAAGGAAAGTTAGGATTATTGACTAAGTTCTGAATGCATCAGGTAGGAAGCTCAAAGATACTTTGTCAAATTGAGACATTTTTTACTGTGATGATTTATCACTTCATTTAAAGAATTTCAAAATAAAGTGTGGGTCCATGAGTAACTTCTGTCCCAGGGGGCTTGTCTGTGGTTGCCCAAAGGCTGCTGCTAAGCAAGCCAAGGGGCCTCTCCATACTAATTGAAAACAAATGGAGAACATCCAATATAAAATACAAAGTTTTAAAATAACAAAAAAGAAAAGATTACAAGACAAAAAAATGTAATTGGAAAAAAAATGTAGCAAATTGGTTAACCAGTACAATCAAGTGTTCCTTAGCAGGATTTTTTCTGAAGAATAAAGAGAAGATGATACATAAGTGGTTGGACTACACAGAGCATTTAGAGATTAAACAATGTGTAGAGAAACTAGTAAGATGGCAATTGGTGAGAAGCGGTCCTAGGAGCAGCAGTTTGCAGTGAGAGATGATAAATAACAATGAGGAAACTAGGAAAGGAATTTTCAGAAACATTTGAGAAATGACTGGATTTTTTTTATAGCAGTACCATAAAAGAGCCATAAAGTATTTTATTTGGATATTAAAAGAAAGGTATGATCCAAGATTATAAAACAAGATAACCAATCTTCACAGAGAAAGAATGGCCCAAGATTCAAATACTGGTCATGCCTGTTTATTTAGCCAATAGACTCAAGAACGTTATTCCAATCGCAAGATAATCATGACTATGGAGATAAATGCATCAAACTATCTTAGTCTGATGCCCTTAAATATTTAAATCACTTACTGATTTTCCATTGATCTGACTCCACACTTACCCAACAAACTTTTGATTATATCTGGCTTCCTACATAGGTCTTATTAAGAGACCTGGCCCTTCAACATTTATGAGAGTTCATTTCTCACTGTGAATTAATGAATCGATCTTCTGATTTTATCCATCAACTTCCTGCATGTGTTTATCTTAAAGATGAAACCCCTCCCCATTTGCCGTTGGAATCAGTTTTCAAAACTAACAAGACTAAGAACTCGTTTCTGTACTCTGAAAATGCTATTAAGGTAGTGTCATCTTACGGGGTCCAGTCTGAGTGGGGTCTTTGTCAAGGGAGCCTCCTCTATCTCTTTTGAGTGTTTTCTTTGTTCATTCACCCTACACACAAGGATCTGTGTTTAAAACATTTGTTATAAAAATAAGTATAAACATGATCCCTTATTCTGAGTTTATGGCATACTTAGGAAGAAGAAACAAGGCTTCCCAGGTGGCTCAGTGGTAAAGAATCCACCTGTCAATGCAGGAGACACAAGTTCAATCCCTAGGTTGGGAATATCCCCTGGAGAAGGAAATGGCAACCCTCTCCACTATTCTTGCCTGGAGAAATCCATGGACAGAGGAGCCTGTGGGGCTACAGTTGACAGCATTGCGAAGAGTTGGACATGACTTAGTTACTAAACAATAACAGCAACAGGAAGAATAAATATCTTCAGAAATACCTTTGTTCATTCAAAATATTTATTCACTGAATAGTACTATGTGCTAAAAGATATAGAAAATAACTATGAGAATATGTAAAATTATTTGTAAAATAAAGTAAAATAAGTGCATTTAAGAGTCAAAAATAATAATAATAAAACAAATGTCAACTCCAGTTAGAGAAATCAGGGAAAGCTACATGCAAAAAGAAAGCATTAAGCATCTCACTGTATTTCTTGAGCAGGCTGCCAAACATACTGACTCCCTAATAAATGTGAAAAAAAAAACACATTTCCTCACTATTTTAAGGATCAGTATCTCAAAGAGAAGATCCATTTCCTCCTTTTTAATAGCAAGTTTATATGAAACAAAATACATGATATTTTAACCTGGAGAACATATTTCCTGACTACATGCTCTATCCTCTTTTTATAAATTAATTCTTGGGCAGTCAAACCAGTCCATCTTAAAGGAAATCAGCCCTGAGTATTCATTCGAAGGACTGATGCTGAAGCTGAAGCTTCAATACTTTGGCCACCTGATGCGAAAAGCTGACTCATTGGAAAAGACCGTGAAGATGAGAAATACTGAAGGCAAAAGGAGAAGGGGGTGACAGAGGATGAGATGGTTAGATGGTATCACTGACTTGATGGACATGAGCTTGAGCAAACTCCTGGAGACGGTGAAGGGCAGAGAAGCCTGGCGTGCTGCCGTCCATGGATTTGCAGAGTCGGACACAACTTGGCAACTGGACAACAATTCTTTGGTGTTTAATTCATATTTCTCAGTAGGACGAGGAGAAGACAGCCACATGGCTGGTCCCATTTCCTGAGTTCCTGTGATTTCTATATTCTTTTCCCCTCAAATGTTTGTGACCAGATTAGCTAGAAGTTTAGATCAAGGGTCAAAAGAGACCCTTTCTTTTGTCAGCAAAACTGTATTTTCCAAGATTTTTTTGTTTCTTTTTATAAAACTATAGAGAGTGATGATGCAGAGCTGCTCAGATCATTATAAATTCCTCTAGAATCAAACAAGAAGATAAAGTCCTCACATCCATGAAAGGAAAACCAGTGACTTTCTATTCTTTTCTGAGAAGCATTATGGAGCCCTATGACCATGTCCACATAGCTCACCCATCAAATGCGCACTTTGAGCACTTCTGAATAGAGCTGGGGAGTGGGACGTCCAAGACAAAACACTTAAATATTTTTAACTAAGAACCACATTGAAGCCAGTCTGAGTTCCGTCCCAAGTGTAGGCTAGTCTGCACCTGTGAGAGACCAACAGAGATGACATGACATGAGAAACTAGAAAGTCTGCTAGAAGGCAAGGGAAAACTCACTGCGAAGGAAGAGCAAGTTGAGGTGCTCGAAGCTGAGTGTCCTTGAGGGGGAAAGGTGGCTTTAAGGCTGGCGTCATCTGCCTGGTGCTCAGCGTGTCTCTGGGGTGCCCACCAAGGGCCCTGACCACATCCTGGGAAAGAAGAGTGCCATCAGAGAATGAAGAGGAGCTCTTCCATAGTCACCCTGGTGTTGGCATAGTGGTCACTGTGGCAACCCAAGGACATTTTGGGTGCCTGTGATTGAAAGATAAAGGCCTGGGGGAAGAAGCAGCAGTCACGGGAGAGGGCTCAAGGCCAGAGAACTTCCTGTTCTCTGCAAGAGCCGCGACACTGGACCTGAGCCTCTGGCGATCACTGAGGGTGTCAGCACCTCTCTGGGCTTTAACCCAGCTGTAGTAAGCCAAGCTCTCTATAAAGAAGGGAATGGTGAACAAGCCGTTTTCTTTGCTGGTAGACAATGCATGCTTATTTTTAGATCTCAGGAGAGACCACTTCCTGGGGGTTCCTAGGCCCATTTGAGGAGTGCTCAGAGATGTGAGAGCTGAAGAGGGTGCAGGTGACGGACTAGATCATTTGATCTAGCACAGACCTGGCCCTTGCTGCTCTTCTGCCACGTTGGACCTATGTCCGTTCCTGGAAGGGGGACTGTGCCCAGCTGTCCTGTCTGGAAAGCCATCCTCTGCCAGCTGGGTGGCCCATCCCCCCATAGCTCAAGTCTCAGCTCTTGACATGTCAGTCTCCAAGCCAGCCCCAAGCCAGCCCAGCCATGTGAACACTGCCTCCAGGGGTAGTTTTCATCACTTGCATACACAGCATTTCGCAATGGCTCAGTGGGTAAAGAATCCACCTGCCAATGCAGAGGACATGGGTTCTATCCCTAGGTCAGGATGATCCCCTGGAGGAGGGCATGGCAACCCACTGCAGCGTGCTTGCCTGGAGAATCCCATGGACTGAGGAGCCTGGTGGGTTATAGTCCAAAGGATCGCAGGGATTTGGACACGAGTGAGCGAGTATGGCTGCTTGCCCTATTTACTCGCTATTGCTGGTTACTCTTGCACTCTATCATCTGTCTCTCTCCCAGTGAACTGAACCTGGGAAGATGGTACCCTGTCGTCTTTTTGCCCTTTTCCATCTCTAGTGCCTGAAACAGTGTCGAGCAAAAAGGCAAGCTCCCAGTTATTTGACTGGGTGACTTCTTCCATCAAATCAGTGTGTGGAAATCCCATGGAATCAGATGCGGGAGCATGAACTTATTATAACTATATCTTATTATAATGTGAGCATCTAGGATAATCCTGAGACTCCAAGCGAATAGGATTTATTAAGGCCAAGGAAGCATTACTAGGGATCAGGGGAGCCTGAATCCAGGTGGGAGAACTAGAACCCAGAGGTTCATTTGCATCCATCTTTCAGCTGTTTCTTGGGCTTCAGTGGTACCAGGCGACAGCGGTGCTTGGGTGGCCCGCCAACCCAGTTGTAAGGGCCCAGGCGCAGCCGGGCATGTTACTGTGCCAGCCCGTATCTTTAATCCACTCGAGATGCACTAAGTAAGCACCTCTCCCAGCCCGCCAGTGTCTGTCCTGCTAACATCTCTTTGTGCAGTGGTTGCCATAGCACCGACCTGCCTGGTTGACGTCTAAATATAGTGATAAAAGATTTCATCTGCTCTCAACTACTAAAAGACAAATTTGAGGAGCAAAGAAAAATAAATATTCCTGTGTCTTTTTTTTTTTTTTTTTGAGGAAGAAGGATACATTTTAATCTATTATTTGTCTGATGTAAGGAAAAGAGTGATGTATAGTTTTCATTTATATTTATATTTAAGAGGTTATCTGCTGCATGATCATATTGATGTTGTATTAAAGGGTTTTGTTTTTGTTTTTGTTTTTGTTTTTTAGATCATGAGCTTTTTTGGAGGTTTGGGGGAAACATAAACAATTCTGTTTTAGAATGGCTATTTTAGTAATTTTCAAGTAGTTATGACATACATGGAAATGACCCGAGAGCTCAAAGAATTTTAGACTGAAGGGAGAAAATACATATTAAGGGAGTGATGAGGGAGATTTGTCCTCTGAAGTCATAACCTGGAGAAAGAGGACGCTGTGTTGATTCATGGCACGGAAGAGCTCTCTGTGTATCACAGGACAATTCAAGCAGGAGCAGCCAACATCACAATCCTTTACAATGTCCGTATCTATCAAAAGGCCCATAAATATCTTATAAGGCATGTTCCTTCCCTTCTCTGGAATCCTGAGCAGCAACTTGAACTCTGAGAGAACTCACAAAATGTAAAGCAATCAGAAAGCAAAAGTAGTGGATTAAGTCCTAAAAGGACTGGTTTGGCCTTGGTACTTTTTTGTTCATGCAGAGCAGATTAGTGTATTTTAAAACCAGCCCCTTGGAACAGCGTGCCAACCAAGTTACCCCTTTGCCTGGAGAGTCCTTTCCTGAGATGTCATTTCCACGAGAGTCCAGGCTTCGAGTCAGAACCCTGGGGGTGCCTGACTGTAGTAGTGGGGTCTGCCTATCCATCCTATACCCCCAGGCTCGCCTTGTGCCTGGCACACGGAAGGGCCTCTGTTATCACCTGGACAGTGGTCCTTCTGAGGCTACGTGCTGATGGTAATGTAGGTTGTGAACAAGACTCAGCATTGTCTGTGCTCTGCCACTAGCAAACCTGCCTGCAGGGGAGCGTTTACTCAGGCTTCAAGCCCTGGGCATCCCAACTCCAAAGTCTTGGAACCACAAGGTCAGAGGTAGGAAATGGGTTGGGAACTGTCCCCTCTCACAGGGCAGGGGTAAGAGAAGTCCTGAGGAGAATCTGCTTGGGTCAAGACCGCCCTCCAGGTGTATCCCATCAAAGTGGTGCTTCGGTGGGGTGGGAGCTGAGGGCACAGTGATCACAGGGGCCACATTTTTTGTTCACTCCAGGCTCCACTGGGTTGTCTACCTCCACAAACCTAAGGATCAGCACCCTTGGCTGCACATACATTTCTTTACACCATCAAAACCAGAAATCTGAAAAATTAATATTTTCCACTAGAATGTTAATCGTATAGTAGATTTCAAGGTCAATGAGTTTTGTTTTTTTTTTAACTTTTGCAAAGATAAATGAAGAAATAGGATAAGGTTTAACCCAAAGACTGAAATGGCTAATTCCCAGTCTAGCTGTCTCTCAAAATGTCCACATCTTATAACGTAAGCATTCAGTTCAGTTCAGTTCAGTCGCTCAGTCGTGTCCAACTCTTTGTGACCCCATGGACCGCAGCACTCCAGGCCTCCCTGTCCATCACCAACTCCCGGAGTCTAATCAAACTCATGTCCATTGAGTCAGTGATGCCATCCAACCATCTCATCTTCTGTTGTCCCCTTCTCCTCCCACCTTCAATCTTTCCCAGCATCAGGGTCTTTTCAAATGAGTCAGTTCTTCGCATCACGTGGCCAAAGTATTGGAGCTTCAGCTTCAACATCAGTCCTTCCAATGAATATTCAAGACCAATTTCCTTTACAATGGACTGGTGGGATCTCTTTGAAGTTCAAGGGACTCTCAAGAGTCTGCTCCAAATCCACAGTTCAAACTTATCAATTCTTCAGTGCTCAGCTTTCTATATAGTCCAACTCTCACAGCCATACATGACTATTGGAAAAACCACAGCCTTAACTAGACAAACATTTGTTGGCAAATAAATGTCTCTGGTTTTTAATAAGCTGTCTAGGTTGGTCATAACTTTTCTTGCAAAGAGTAAGCGTCTTTTAATTTCATGGCTTCAATCACCATCTGCAGTGATTTTGGAGCCCCCCAAAATAAAGCCTGTCCTGTTTTCACTGTTTCTCCATCTATTTCCCATGAAGTGATGGGACAAGATGCCATGATCTTAGTTTCCTGAATGTTGAGCTTTATGCCAACGTTTTCACTCTCCTCTTTCACTTTCATCAAGAGGCTCTTTAGTTCTTTGCTTTCTGCCATAAGGGTGGTGTCATCTGCATACTGAGGTTATTGGCATTTCTCCCAGCAATCTTGATTCCAGCTTGTGCTTCATCCAGCCCAGCGTTTCTCATGATGTACTCTGCATAGAAGTTAAATAATCAGGGTGACAATATACAGCCTTGATGTACTCCTTTTCCTATTTGGAACCAGTCTGTTGTTCTCTGTCTAGTTCTAACTATTGCTTCCTGACCTGCATACAGATTTCTCAAGAGGCAGGTCAGGTGGTCTGGTATTCCCATCTCTTTAAGTATTTTCCCAGTTTGTTGTGCTCCACATAGTCAAAGGCTATGGCATAGTCAATAAAGCAGAAATAGATGTTTTTCTGAAACTCTCTTGCTTTTTTGATGATCCAACAGATGTTGGCAATTTGATCTCTGGTTCCTCTGCCTTTTCTAAAACCAGCTTGAACATCTGGAATTTCATGGTTCACGTGTTGTTGAAGCCTGGCTTAGAGGATTTTGAGCATTACTTTACCAATGTGTGAGATGAGTGCAGTTGCGCAGTTGTTTGAGCATTTTTTGGCATGCCTTCCTTTGGGATTAGAATGAAAATTGACCTTTTCCAGTCCTGTGGCAGCTGCTTAGTTTTCCAAATTTGCTGGCATATTGAGTGCAGCACTTTCACAGCATCATCTTTCAGGATTTGAAACAGCTCAACTGGAATTCCATCACCTCCACTAGCTTTGTTCATAGTGATGCTTTCTGAGGTCCACTTGACTTCACATTCCAGGATGTCTGACTCTAGGTGAGTGACCACACCATCGTGATTATCTGGGTGATGGAGATCTATTTTGTACAGTTCTTCTGTGTATTCTTGCTACCTTTTCTTAATATCTTCTGCTTCTGTTAGGTCCCTACTATTTCTGTCCTTTATTTGCATGTCCATCTTTGCATGAAATATTCCCTTGGTATCTCTAATTTTCTTGAAGAGATCTCTAGTCTTTCCCATTCTATTGTTTTCCTCTATTTCTTTGCACTGATCACTGAGGAAGGCTTTCTTATCTCTCCTTGCTATTTTTTGGAACTCTGCATTCAATTGGGTATATCCTTTTCTCATTTGCTTTTTGCTTCTCTTCTTTTCACAGCTATTTGTAAGGCCTCCTCAGACAGCCATTTTTCTTTTTTGCATTTCTTTTTCTTGGGGATGGTCTTGATCCGTCTCCTATACAATGTCATGAACCTTCATCCATAGTTCATCAGGCACTCTGTCTATCAGGTGTAATCCCTTGAATCTATTTCTCACTTCCACTGTATAATCGTAAGGTATTTGATTTAGGTCATACCTGAACGGTCTAGTGGTTTTCCCTACTTTCTTCAATTTAAGTCTGAATTTTGCAATAAATAGTTCATGATCTGAGCCACAGTCAGCTTCCAGTCTTGTTTTTCCTGAATGTATAGAGCTTCTCCATCTTTGGCTGCAAAGAATATAATCAATCTGATTTCAGTATTGACCATCTGGTGATGTCCAGTTTGCCTGTTATTCCAGATGTTTCTTGACTTCCTACTTTTGCATTCCAGTTCCCTGTAATGAGAAGGACATCTTTTATGGGTGTTAGTTCTAGAAGGTCTTGTAGGTCTTCATAGAACTGTTCCACATCAGCTTCTTCAGCATTACTGGTTCAGGCATAGACTTGGATTACTGTGATATTGAATGGTTTGCCTTGGAAACAAACAGAGATCATTCTGTCGTTTTTGAGATTGCATCCACATACTGCATTTAGGACTGTTTTGTTGACTATGATGGCTACTCCATTTCTTCTAAGGGATTCTTGCCCACAGTAGTCGATATAATGGTCATCTGAGTTAAATTTACCCATTCCAGTCCATTTTAGTTCACTGACTTCTAGAATGTCAACGTTCATTCTTGCCATCTCCTGTCTGACCACTACCAATTTGTCTTGATTCATGGACCTAACATTCCAGGTTCCTATGTAATATTGCTCTTTACAGCATCAGAATTTGCTTCTATCACCAGTCACATCCACAACTGGGTGTTGTATTTGCTTTGGATCCGTCTCTTCATTCTTTCTGGAGTTATTTCTCCACTGATCTCCAGTAGCATATTGGGCACCCACTAACCTGGGGAGTTCATCTTTCAGTATCCTATCTTTGCCTTTTCATACTGTTCATGCGGTTCTCAAGGTAAGAATACTGAAGTGGTTTGCCATTCCCTTCTCCAGTGGACCACAATGTGTCAGACCTCTCCACCATGACCCGCCCGTCTTGTGTTGACCTGTCCATGCCATGTCGCTACGTGGCATGGTTCACAGTTTCACTGAGTTAGACAAGGCTGTGGTCCATGTGATCTAATTGGTTAGTTTTCTATGATTGTGGTTTTCAGTCTGTCTGCCCTTTGATGGAGAAGGAAAAGAGGCTTATGGAAGCTTCCTGATGGGAGAGACTGACTGAGGGGGAAACTGGGTCTTGTTCTGATGGCAGGCCATGCTCAGTAAATCTTTAATCCAATTTTCTATTGATGGGTGGAGCTGTGTTCCCTCTGTGCTGTTTACCTGGGGCCAAACTATGGCAGAGGTAATGAACATAATGGTGACCTCCTTCAAAAGATCCCACGCATGTACTGCTACAGTCCAGGCCCCCAACCCTGCAGCAGGCCATAACATAAGCATAAGTGAAGTGAAGCTGCTCAGTCATGTCCGACTCTTTGTGACCCCATGGACTGTAGCCTACCAGGCTTCTCCGTCCATGCAATTCTCCAGGCAAGAATACTGGAGTGGGTTACCATTTCCTTCTCCAGGGGATCTTCCCAACCCAGGGATTGAACCTGGGTCCCCTGCATTGGAGGCAGATGCTTTAACCTCTGAGCCACCAGGGAAGATAACATAAGCATAAGCCTGAGCAAAGAAAGTCATACCACTTTCAGCCAGAGGAAAGGTGTGTTGGAGAAGAAGAATCAAGCATTGAGCTTGGTTAAGACTGAAAATGAACTTTGGGGGATGTCTGAAAAATCACCCACTTTAACTCCATTTTCCCCCCTGTGATTTATGATTTACTGCATCATGAATGAAATCCACTGTGCCTCTTTGATTTTCCCAGGAATTTTCTTAGAAGTCCTTCTTCCAAATCTCTTGTCTGTTTTGCACCTGCAATTATTTTCTTATCCAACATTCTCACGAGATAACCTCAGCCCTGGCCTGTCCAATATTCTCTAGTTTCACATTTTTGAGGCTTTAGGTAGTTTTCAACTTGCCTGTTTTACCTTCACCTTCAACTCATGTGAACATAAAGTCTAACTTCTAACCCTTGCCCATTAAGCCTCTCTCTTTGCAATATTCTCATTTTTATCAAATGTCCTATCTTACCACACTGTCATTTTTTAAAATGGAATTGAAATAAACTATAGTTGACTTAAAACGTTGTGTTATATTCTGGTATACAGCAAAGTTATTCAGCTTTATATATATATATTCTTTATATGTATATTCTTTTTTGTATTCTTTTACACACTTTTTTGGGCAGAATATTGAATATAATTCCCTGTGCTATACAGTAAGACCTTGCTGTCTATTTATTTCCTATATAGTAGTTTGTATCTGCTAATCCTTAACTCCTAAGTTATCCCCTACCCCTGCCTTTCCCCTTTGGTAACCATAGTTCGTTTTCTGTGTTTGTGAGTCTATTCGTTTCACGAGTTCATTCGTGTCATATTTCAGATGCCACACATACGTGATATCATGCGATATTTGTCTCCTCTGTCTGGCTCAGAGTCACTTAGTATGGTCATCTCTAGGCCCATTCTTATCGCTGCAAGTGGCATTATTTCTTTCTCCTTTATAGCTGAGTCCATAGTCATTTTTAATTTACACATAAAAATTCTTTTTTCCTTCAAAATTTGCCTTTGCTTGGTCCCTTTCTCTCTAGTTTATTGTCAGCTCTCAGGCCTGGAATGTTGTCATGAATCCCAAAAGGGAGCCTGCCTCTCGGTTTCAATCCAGTGAAAGGATTTAAGCAAGAGGTTAGTGTGGATTTTTACATCTTCTGTCACAGATGAGTATGAAACAACCAGTCCCACTTTAACACGCAGTTAAGTCTATTCCCTAGTGGATGCGAAAAAAGAAATGGAGGAACCGTAATTGAATCTAGCCCCCAAGTGCCTCAGGTAGACAGGCTCTGCGGTGACCCTCTTCAATTACAGGGAGCAGAGGCTGGAAGACTTTATCCGCTGTTGGCACTGCTTCTCGCCTCCCCACTGGACGTTTTATCAACTCAAACAATCTGATCAACTTACATAGATGATCATAGTTACCAAGTTTAGAGTCCAATCCCTATTCCTAAATAAATCTTTATTTGGAGAGAACCTGTTATAAAAGAGTGATTTTTTTAAACATGGTTAGGCTCTTTAACGAGAGGAAGCAACTTATGTCTCTGTCGGTTGAGAGGAAAAAAACTCAAACACATTAAAAGTATATTATCCTCTCCATATGCTCTTGAAAGATGCAGCTTAGCTAAAATTCTATGACATGGCTCATCAGCATTTTGAAGGCTTCTTCTCTCAATCTTTTTAAACACAGATATCAGCTGTGAGGATTTCCTTCCTTCCTTCAGTTGACAAGTAGATACTAGGCACATATTTGATGTGTAAGGATCTCCTCTGATCATGGTTGGGACAAAAGTTCTGGGGATGGACGACATCACTGAGATGTGTCCTTTGCTTTATTTACCTGGCCTATCTGTGGCTCCTGAATTTGATTTTCCTTGTTACTGTGTTTGAATATAAAACTGAATGTGAAATTTAATTTCCATTGACCCTACAGCTGGTGTTTGGCTCACAAGGGGGAAGAAGCTATCAGTTTCTAAATGAGCTTTCAGTTCATGGCCAATCCATTTGAATGTTGATGTTTTCCACTCTCCTTTGAACCTTGCCAATCTTAAGGGTAAAACAGACCTAGTATTTGTGTGCTTAGTAGCTGGCTTCCTATGGAACGAATTTAATATTTTGACAGCATATTATTTCAATGATAAAATATAATTACTGTTTACTCATATATTTGAGGCAAGATGAAGTCTTACAAGAAAATATAATTTTTCTTAAGGATAGCAACAGAAACTTAAAAATTAAAATCCCATATCTGTTAGTCTCACAAATACATCATCTTTAGTCCTAATGGAGCATTATTCCATCTGAAAACTATGAGGAACATAGGCACAAATAGCAAATACCCCTTTCAAATGTTTTCTTCAAGTTACTAGCCGAAAGCCATAATATTTAGTTACTCATAGAACCATCACTGTACTTAATGAATTTTATTTTTATTTTCACCAGATAGTAATTCCTATGCATTGTTTTTTTGGTATTGAGTGATTTCACTAGAGTTCAAATAATAGTTCACTATAAGCATAGTGACTAACAATGAAGTTCTTGGAGACAATGGGCTAGGGTTGGTGTTCTATTTATTTATTTTTAATTTTTTTTTTTGACAGGGTTGCATGGAATATGCGATCTTAGTTCCCTAACCAGGGATCGAGCACCCACTTCCTGCATTGGCAGTGCAGAGTCTTAACCACTGGAACACCTGGGAAGTCCCTGCTGCTGCTGCTGCTAAGTCGCTTCAGTCGTGTCCGACTCTGTGAGACCCCATAGACGGCCACCCACTAGGCTCCCCCGTCCCTGGGATTCTCCAGGCAAGAACGCTGGAGTGGGTTGCCATTTCTTTCTCCAATGCAAGAAAGTGAAGTCGCTCAGCTGTGCCGGACTCTTAGTGACCCCATGGACTGCAGCCCACCAGGCTCCTCCGTCCATGGTATTTTCCAGGCAAAAGAAGTCCCTAGGGTGTTGTTTAAATTTAGGGTTAGAGTCAGGGTTGGGTAGGGCTTAGTTTTAGGGAATGAGCTCAAACTTTGGCTTTTTTACTTTCTAGATGTGTTTTACCATCAAGAGCAAGATAGTTAACTTAATTGTACACAAGTTTCCACATTACACAAAGCGAATATTAATAGTGCTTGAATTATGTAATTAATTTACAGGTTAAATGCTTCATACGTATAAAATCCTTAGAAGAGTACCTGACACAAAGAAAGAACTCCGTTCAATGTGTTTTGTTTTTGTCAAATGTAAATCCTATGTCAATGTTAGGACCAGTCAGTGTTGCTTTAAGATAAATGCTTGTTGTGAAGTCTTTGTAATGACTGAGAAGAGAAGGTGAGGAGCCCTCTTACCCGGGAGGGTCACTTCAGTGTGTGGAGAGTCCCTTTCAGAAGCAGGGGATTACAATTTAAACCCATCAATAGCATCTTAAAGCCCAGGGGCTCAGACAGCTGGGAAGGTAGGATCTTCTGGGCTCTCTCACTTCCAAGGACACAGGTTTCAAACTAAAACCTGTCTTCAAGTTCCAGGCATGTGTTTCATCAGGACCCACCCACAAGGTGGGTGTGACTGATGGAACAGGGTTTTGGAAAGAAGTCCACGGGTACTGCAGCCACTGAGAGCCTAATGATGTGGCTAAAGGTAAGAAGCTGAGGGCCAGCATCTATACACTGGCTATCCTCTCCATCATCCAGAGGGCCCAGAGAAACCCAAAGCTAAACAAACACACACCAAAAAGAAAAGGAAGGGAGAGCGGAAAGAGGGAAGAAGGGAAGGCCATAGGAATGTTTCTGTCCTCACTTTCCTGGCTAGGGGGCTCAGTGGTTAGGTGAGTGGCCAGGTCCTCTCATTGCTGTTTGAATCGACCTCCTAAGGTTTGTCGTGGCTTACCTCTATTATCAACGTCTGTGGTTCTCAGGCTGTGGCCAGGGTCCCTGGAATACACCAAGGAACTTCCAGGGAGGGAGACAACTTCTTGAAAGACAAAAGACAGGAAAAGGGGAAGAAAGCCACATTTGTGTGTCCTATACAGTTTCAGCCAATAAATTAGCAACAGTTGGTCAGTCTCCCAGTCATGCACCCTTAGCTATGCTGGTTCCCTAATTCTTATTTACTTATGACCGTGCTGGTGCTTCATTGCTGTGCAGGCTTTCCTCCAGTTGTGGTGAGTGGAGGCTACTTCTTGTTGCAGTGAGCGGGCTTCTCATTGTAGTGGCTTCCCTTGTTATGGAACACAGGCTCCAGGTGAGCAGGCCTCAGCAGTTGTGGTACGTGGGCTCAGCAGTTGCAGCTCCCTGGCTCTAGAGCACAGGCTCAGTAGTTGTGGTGCACGGGCTGAGTTGCTCTGCGGCATGTGGGATCTTCTCAGATCAGGGGTTGGACTACACTGGCAGGCAGATTCTTTTCCACTGAGCTGCCAGGGAGGCCCTGTTCCCTAGTTCTAATCAGCCACAGCATCCACAAAGGACCTGTGCTCAGGAGTGCAAACTATCCTTCTCGGGGGCAGCATGTTATATTTAAGAGAGATGTTCCTTTTCGAATTTAGAGGTACCAGTGGCCCCCAGGACAAGGTGGCTGCTTAACTCAAGGAGAAACATCCTTTGGGGATTTTGACAAGCTTCTAAGAAGCCCAAGGTCATTTTCCAATATCCTCCCAGGAATCAGGGAGGAAGACACTTACTCTTGAAGGTTTGGTCTCATTTAAGCAGTGGAATTCTATTTTGATTACTGGAGCAGTGAGCTATTTCCTAAAGAAAGTGGCAACAACTTTGAAGAACTCATTCATCTCCAGAAGGTGAAGGCAGTGTCAGTTGGTTTAGCTTATGCAGTCAAAACAGATCCTCACGGAGATGGTAATTGTCAGCCTTGTTTCTCAAATGGGGAAAATGAGGCACCAAACTGCACTGATTCTGCACAGGTCTGGAACATGTCTGTCTGTGTCTGAGACACTGGGCACAGACGTGGCCACATGCAGTGACCATGCAACCAACATGACTGGCCCTGGGTGATGATGGATGCTGTCCTGAGGGCTTTACAGAGTTCATCTTCACATAAGCTCTAGGAGCTTGGTGCTACTTTCATCTGTGTTTTATAAATTTAAAGAGAAACACGGCACAGAGTAGTTTCATGTGGTGGGGCTCGGATTTGAATTGAGACGAGAGACAGAACTGGTCTTGAGTTAGTGAGCAGGCAGGGAGGGAGAGAGGAGAGAAATATGAGGAGAAGGCAGACAAGTGGGAGGGAGAAGGAAGCATGATGCATTCAGCCAAACAGAATAAGCATCTGTGTGTGCTAAGTTGTTTCAGTCGTGTCTGACTCTTTGTGACCCCATAGACAGTAGCCCACCAGGTTCCTCTGTCCATGGGGTTCTCCCCACAAGAATATTGAAGTGGGTTGCCATTCCCTTCTCCGGGGGATTTTGCCAACCCAGGAATGGAACCCACATCCCTATGTCTCCTGCATTCACAGGCAGGTTCTTTACCACTAATACCACCTGGGAAACCCTGTGGAGAGATGCTAAGAGCATGGTCCTTTTAAGGCCAGATACCTGGTCACCTTTCCATGTTACAGCCACCAAGGAGTAAAAAAAAAAGTAGGTACTGAAAAAAAGTTATCAATGGCAGAAAAATTATCTGATTCTTTGAGAAATAAGTTGCCCCAAATAATATACTTAAATGCTTATTCCAAAGATGACCACAGTTCAGAAGAAAGGAAATACAAGTAGAAGTCAGGAAATCTGAAAAAAGTATCACCCTCTTTTCCTCTTGTTGGTTGACAAGGCAGTTAAGAATTTTCTCCACTTCTGAGAGTCCAGAAATCAAGTCTCATTCCATGGAGAGATCCTGTCCACCATGGCTCAAGGGGAAAATAACATTTTTCTCTGAGCTTAACCTGGCTTTGCAACACCAATTTTCTTCTAATAACTTTCCCCTGGCCCACCTTTTCCTCTTAAGAACAAACTTCATACCCAACGGAGGGAAGAATTTTAAGTCTCCTTGGATATCTGAAAACGTAATAGAAAGTTTTGCTGAATTAATAATTCTGGCTTTCTTCCACATGAATTCTACAGACCTAACAGAAATTTCAGAGGAGATATTCCATGACTGAAAAAGCGGGATAGTTTTAAGTGAGCAATCAAGAAGATGGATACTAAAGCGAGTAGATCTGGCTTAAAAACCCTTCTTCTATAAATATAAATGTATAAAATATAGACAATTTTAGAAAAATATTTTATACATACCAGAAGTTTCTTTCAGTCTTTGATACACAAACCAAGGATTATGGAATCTCGTGTTTTGTTTAATTTTTGACTTTATACAGTCATTGTCAATTTTACTATTTCTTATTTACCATCCACATGACATGTGATACTCTTCTGGTTAAGAGGACAGAAAATATACTATCTCTTATCTTAATGCAATTGTGTTTGCTTTTGCCATTAATTAATTGACTGGTGCAGATGTCAAGTTTAGTAGCATCACCACCACCTCGCTGGTCACACCTTGAAAACTAATTCACCAATGGGCCAAGTCCACTGAGCCAATAAACCAGTGGGGTCCCTTGGTGAGGTAAAGCCTACCAGAATGACAGTGTCCTGATGATGATATTATGACCTTAGAAAAAAATACAAATTTAAAACCTGAACCCACACAGTCTTTCTTCAAAGAGTGACAGCCCCACTAAGCCGGGATCACAATTTGAAAAGGGTGAGGGAGAAAGATATAAGTAAGTCATTGATACAGAGATGCCACATGGCTCTCCAGTCATGTAAGATTTCTGTAGCTCCTGGCACATGTTAATTGCTCAGTTGTGTCTGGCTCTTTGCAACCCCACAGACTGTAGCCCGCCAGGCTCCTCTGTCTGTGGGATTCTCCAAGCAAGAATACTGGAGTGGGTAGCCATTCCCTTCTCCAGGGGACCTTCCCAACCCAGGGATCGAGCCCAGGTCTCCTGCATTGATGGGCAGATTCTTTACTGTCTGAGCCACCAGGGAAGCCCTGGTCGGGATGATGCTAATCTTCCCCACCTTGACTTTCTTTATCCTGGCCTCCCCTGCCCCCCACCCCCACTTGCTGGGATAGTCTCTCCTTTCCCAGACTTAACTGGTTAGGACTTATTTATACTTTTAAATTTTAGCCCAGTTTTTATTTCCTTCTGACAATGTTCTCTGTTCACCCCTGACTGTACCTCTAAGTCCTACTGCTTCCTCTTCAGTTCAGTTCAGTTCAGTCGCTCAGTCGTGTCTGACTCTTTGCGACCCCATGAATCGCAGCACGCCAGGCCTCCCTATCCATCACCAACTCCTGGAGTTCACTCAGACTCACGTCCATCAAGTCCGTGATGCCATCCAGCCATCTCATCCTCGGTCATCCCCTCCTCCTCCTGCCCCCAATCCCTCCCAGCATCAGAGTCTTTTCCAATGAGTCAACTCTTTGCATGAGGTGGCCAAAGTACTGGAGTTTCAGCTTTAGCATCATTCCTTCCAAAGAAATCCCAGGGTTGATCTCCTTCAGAATGGACTGGTTGATCTCCTTGCAGTCCAAGGGACTCTCAAGAGTCTTCTCCAACACCACAGTTCAAAAGCATCAATTCTTCGGCGCTCAGCCTTCTTCACAGTCCAACTCTCACATCCATACATGACCACAGGAAAAACCATAGCCTTGACTAGACGGACCTTAGTCGGCAAAGTCATGTCTCTGCTTTTGAATATACTATCTAGGTTGGTCATAACTTTTCTTCCAAGGAGTAAGCGTCTTTTAATTTCATGGCTTCAATCACCATCTGCAGTGATTTTGGAGCCCCCCAAAATAAAGTCTGACACTGTTTCCACTCTTTCCCCATCGATTTCCAATGAAGTGATGGGACCAGATGCCATGATCTTCATTTTCTGAATGTTGAGCTTTAAGCCAACTTTTTCACTCTCCTCTTTCACTTTCATCAAGAGGCTTTTTAGTTCCTCTTCACTTTCTGCCATAAGGGTGGTGTCATCTGCATATCTGAGGTTATTGATATTTCTCCTGGCAATCTTGATTCCAGCTTGTGCTTCTTCTAGCCCAGCATTTCTCATGATGTACTCTGCATGGAAGTTAAATAAGCAGGGTGACAATATACAGCCTTGACGTACTCCTCTTCCTATTTGGAACCAATCTGTTGTTCCATGTCCAGTTCTAACTGTTGCTTCCTGACCTGCATACAGATTTCTCAAGAAGCAGGTCAGGTGGTCTGGTATTCCCATCTCTTTCAGAATTATCCACAGTTTATTGTGATCCACACAGTCAAAGGCTTTAGCATAGTCAATAAAGCAGAAATAGATGTTTTTCTGGAACTCTCTTGCTTTTTCCATGATCCAGCGGATGTTGGCAATTTGATCTCTGGTTCCCCTGCCTTTTCTAAAACCAGCTTGAACATCAGGGAGTTCATGGTTCACGTATTGCTGAAGCCTGGCTTGGAGAATTTTTTGCATTACTTTACTAGTGTGTGAGATGAGTGCAATTGTGCAGTAGTTTGAGCATTCTTTGGCATTGCCTTTCTTTGGAATTAGGATTTCTGTAATTCTCTGTTGCCTCTGCACACTTTTCTCAGAGCTCCTTTTACTGTATCGTAAGTATGTCTTAGTACCTAATATGGTTCACTCACCAGAGTTATAAATCTCAGTGTACGAGCACCACGATCACTTATTAGTGTAATATACCACTTCAGAAGAATAAAGGACAAAACCACATGGTCAGTGCAATCATCAAAAGAAAAGCACAAGACAAAATTCAGCACTCTTTCTGGATTAAAGCAAAGCAAATCTCAAAAGCTCAACAAACTCCCTCAACCTGATAAAAGACATCCATGACAAACCCCCACCAGGCAGCATAACTGATGGTGAGACCGAAAGCTTTCCCCTAAAAGCAAGAACAGAACAAGGATGTCTAATCTCACTAGTTCTAATCAATACTGTGTTGGGGGTTTAGCTAGGGCAATTTGGTAAGGAAAAAAACATTATCTAGATTGGAAAGGAATAAGTAAAAAGCTTTTTTTTTCACATATGACATGAATTTATATAGAAAATTACAACAATTCAAATTTCAAGAACCCTTAGAAGAGTAATGTCAGGCAAAATGGCAGAATAGATAGCTCAAAGGCCTCCTCTCTTCACAAAAATATCGAAGAAATACCCAGAGTAGGTAAATCCATAAAAACGGAAGACTGACTGGTGGTTGTTAAAGGTGCTGTGGGCAGAGGACTTTATTTGTGGTGAATGAAAACATCTTGGAAGTAGAAGGGGTAGTGGCTGCATAACAAAGTGAATGTCCTAAATCTCATTGAATATTATACTTTACCATGGTCAATCTTATGTTTACTTCATCTCAGTAAAAGACTATTAGAACTATAAGTAAGTTCAGCAAAGTTCCAGGATGTAATATCAATATAAAATCAATTGTATTTGTGTACCCTTGTAATGAACAATGCAAAATGAAATTAAGAAGATAATTCATGTTACAACAGCATCAAAAATTATGAAATACTTTGGAATAAATATGACAAAATAAGTCTGAAACTTAAACTTTGAAAGTAGAAAACATTGCTGAAAAAATTAAAAAGATCCAAATAAATGAAAGGATAACCATGTTCACTAATCAGAACACCTAAATTTGTTAAGATGGCAATACTTCCAAACTGATCTAAAAATTTAACACAATCTCTAGTGAAATCCCAGTTTGCAAAAACTGACAAGCAAATATCAAATACAAATATAAAAACAGAGTCACAAGTTCTCATATGGGAGGCCAAAGATAGAGGTGACTTTGCTTATATCAAAATGCCTATTAAATTCTAACCAAAAACTGTCTGCCTCCATCTCAGAAGGCTGACCACTTGTCCCTTTAAGCAGTTTAAACTTATCAAAACACCTTATTGAAAAAATCAGGTTATTGAAAACATATTGTCTTGATATCCCATGTCAGAGAACTGAAAATATATCACAACTCTAATTCACACATGTGGACACAATGCTCTGGGAGTTTATGTCCTACACATGGCCTGTAAACACTGGTCTCAAATCCAGGCCTCAGATCCCCACAACTGTGCTCCCCCGCCCCACAGTAGCCATGGAAACGGAAACCATGGGGCTCAGGACCAAAGAGGACCAGTTTCAATTTCAGCATTATCCATTCCCACATCCATTGTCACCATCCATCTGTACTCTGAAACCAAGGCCCTCTAGAGGAGATGGTGAAAAACTCCTGAAAGATAAAGATCTAGTCTTCAAGGTATGAACCCAGGGCTGCAGTAAAACACCCACTGTTTCAGTTAGATGACTTCTGTTCTCATTAAGAACAGAGCTGGAAAAGGCAGTGTAGTCACTGCTAAGTGGCTAAGATGTTGAATTGCCTTTATGGGAAACAAATGGTGAGCCTGGAAGCACTGGTCTGCCCCTGGCAAGAACCCCGAGGCTTTATTGTTATTCTGTGCCTGGTCCTCTGCTCCTCATAACACCAGGTGTTCCCAGATGGACACATTCTATTTTGGAGACAATGAAATGCTGGAGCCAAAGTAGCCCTAAGCACACACTCTATTCTAGAGTGTCACCGGAGCGACACAGACCATTAGGATATGGTCTCCAGACAGGCTACAAGTCAATACTGGGCCAGACCACTGGGGCCTTTCTGACGTCTGTGGTTGATCAGTCCTGTCTCTTTGGACGCATGGATGTCAACCCTCAGTAAGTGCACTTGTTTCATGTTCACTGCATCTCTACTGCACCGTGAGGTACACCGCCACCTGGGAACCAAGCCCTCTTTGCAAACACCTCACACAGCCTCTCCCACACTGGGCTGTATAGGGGTGGACACATGCTCCAGAACCCACCCAGATCATCTCCTTTTTAATGTTAGAGGAGGGTCAAGTCAGCAAATATATATTCAAAGTAAAGACTGCTGAAAATTGTGTTTTTGTTGGAGATGGCAACAGGACAATATTATTGACATCTGGAAGACAAGCACCCCTTATGTAAACTAGGGGAAGAGAAAAAAATTGAAAAAAAAACTCTACTTTCGTGAGTGTGAAGGATGCTCATGTATTTAAATGCATCATGCACAAATATACATTATTTTACACCTGGAATTACGAGGCTGATACTGAATACTCCTGACATTCCATCTAACTGAAGCCTGTGTGACCCTGAGTGTATTCATCACAAAGGGCTTTCCAGACAATTAGCTAATAGCTCCTGTGGGGCAGACCCAGAACCCAAAGGGTGTGATTATCATTAAGCTCTTCAGACCCGAACATGCTGTGTAGAGACCCCCACTCCGTGTTTGTCACAAGAAAATCTGACATCTTTAACAGCTCAAGTGAACAGAAATGCCAAATTGACATGCCAGCTGTGAAAACCTTCAGGGTTGAATTATTATTATTACTGCAGCCGCTCTTTTTGTAACGTGGCTTTGAATCATCCTCCAGCTTTAGCAGAGGGTCCCGTGCCAGCAGTTAATTACAAAGTTCAGCCCCAAGACTACTCCCATTACTGAGATCACCAGCAGGTGAACGCAGTCTTGAAAATCACTTTCAAATTTGCCAACTGGCCTGATGTGAGCATCCTTCTCTAGAGGAAGGTGAAATTGGCAGGTGGGCTTGAAGATGAATGTCTGCTATTTATATCACCATGCTACCTGTTTCAGTGCTTAACAACTGATAAAGAGGTTTTCTTCCTAGTCTCACAAAGAAAAACAACAAGATACTCTTAGATATAGGCTTGTCAACCTTCCAAGGTGAGTTTTCACCCTTGCTCCTCTTTTTTCTTTACTGCCAAGACAAATGGATCAGGATCTAATCTGCTTAGGATGGTGATACTTGCACAGCGATTTTGATAGGATCCGGGGATTAGCTGCAGCATCTCAGACCCTTAAACTATTCATTTCATTTTTAGCACGTCAACCAAAGTGGCAGATATTTTCATCAAAGGCATTTCCAGAAGCTCAGTTTATAGCCTCTTTGGGATTATATGTCTGCAACATATAACAGCCAATTTGGAATTATGGTAATAATCTCTCACTTGCTCACAAAAGTGAGAATGGATTGAACTGAGACAGGCAATCACCTGCTCTCCAACTAGAAATAGTTTTACAATTCACAGATCTTCTAATAAAAATACACAAAAGGTATTTTTTCCCACCACATATAAAATCTTGAACGCTGAGATTTAGCCACTAAACTGTCTTTTAAAAGGAAGAACCTTGTGAGATAGCAGAGATCATTAGCACAATTCTAGCAGAGCACATTGAATCAGGCTACCAATTTTACAGCTGAAAACAACCTGCCAAATTCCTGCCCATGTGGAACCAGAGGCTGGGCCCAGGCAACACTTCCTGCTCTCCAGGAACATTTAAGTAAAGGCAAAACACACACCCAAGAGAACAAATGATTTCATCCTTTATTTGATGGCAGTGATTTGATCCTACCTCTGTGTATGACTGCCTCACACTTGGCTCTCTGAGAGGTTTTTTGGAGCCCAAAGACTGACCACAGCCAACGACAAAGGCCATCCCAGGGAGCAAGTATCTGCAAGAGCATCACTAACCTCCACACTGATTCCCCTGCTTTCTATTTTTTTTTTTAAAGCACAAAAGAGAAAAACATGTTCACACATAGATGTGGAATCTAGAAAAATGGTATCAATAAGCATAATTTGCAGAGAGGAATAGAGACACAGGCACGGAGAATGAACATGTGGGCACAGTGGGGGAAGAGAAAGAAGAGACAAACTGAGAAAGTAGCGTCAACATATATACACTATCACGTGTGAAATGGGTAGCAAGACATATATACACTATCACGTGTGAAATGGGTAGCAAGACATATATACACTATCACGTGTGAAATGGGTAGCAAGACATATATACACTATCACGTGTGAAATGGGTAGCAAGACATATATACACTATCACGTGTGAAATGGGTAGCTAGTGGGAAGCTGTTGTATAGCACAGGGAGTTCAGCTTGGTGCTCCGTGATGACCTAGAGGGCTGGGAAGGTGGGGGGAGGTCCAAGAGGAAGGGGGCATGTGTATACATACGGCTGATTCACTTCATTGTACAGCAAAAACTAACATACTAATTATACTGCAACAGTAAATTGGAGAAGGCAATGGCACCCAACTCCAGTACTCTTGCTTGGAAAATCCCATGGATGGAGCAGCCTGGAAGGCTGCAGTCCACAGGGTTGCTGGGGGTCGGACACGACTGAGCGACTTCACTTTCACTTTTCACTTTCATGCATTGGAGAAGGAAATGGCAACCCACTCCAGTGCTCTTGCCTGAAGAATCCCAGGGATGGGGGAGCCTGGTGGGCTGCCGTCTATGGGGTCACACGGAGTCAGACACAATTGAAGCAACTTAGCAGCAGCAGTAGCAGCAGTAAATTATTTGGAGAAAGCAATGGCACCCCACTCCAGTACTCTTGTCTGGAAAATCCCACGGACAGCGGAGCCTGGTAGGCTGCAGTCCATGGGGTCACTAAGAGTCAGACACAGCTGAGCGACTTCACTTTCACTTTTCACTTTCATGCATTGGAGAAGGAAATGGCAACCCACTCCAGTGTTCTTGCCTGGAGAATCCCAGGGACAGGGGAGCATGGTTGGCTTCCATCTATGGGGTCACACAGAGTCGACACGACTGGAGTGACTTAGCAGCAGCAGCAGTAAATTATTTTAAAAAGGAAAAACACAAAAAGATACGTGCACAGCCTTTGAAATGCACTGCACTCATTTTAGGAATTGTAAGGATAAACAGAAACTCTTGTTTCCAAGCACAGTTGGTCATTCTCCAGAAGGTACCTGAAAAGGAAATAACAGTACTGAGAGGCTATCTTTGTTTCTGGTCCTGCTCTAGAATGATCCAGAACAGCACTCTCTGACGCAAATGGAATAGACATCACCCACAAGTACAGTTTTATATTTTCCAGAATTAGTTGTTCAGTCATGTCCAGCTCTTTGTGACCACACGAATGGTAGCCCTCCAGGCTCCTCTGTCCATGGGATTTCCTAGGCAAGAATACTGGAGTGGGGTACCACTCCCTGCTCATAGGCAGAGAGTAAGTAATTAAGGCAGATATGTTTATCCCTACACAGCAGGTGAAGAAGGTCAAGTTCAGTGTAGTTGGTTGACCTGCCCATGCTCACACGTGTGCTCAGTGGCAAAGTAGGAAAGGAGACCTCCTGGACCCTGGGCCGCACACAGCCCATCTCATCCCTAGGAAGTGGGTAGATCCAGATTTTGCAAACCCTTTGTGCCAGGCATCTTTAGTTCCTGAAATGACAGCTCAAGGATCCAAGATTGGTGACTGTTGGCCTTTAGCACGCTGCTGTGCACAAGACAAACACAGTATTTTATTGCAAACATTTGACTCGTGCTTTGTGGTAGAATATGATAAACAGTCACCAAATATGGAGAAGCAAGAAATTATGGCTATTTCCATTTCCAACTGTACTAAGTATTTACTTCTGTTATTTCAAAGGCAGATCAGTCTAAGAGCCTGACAAGGTAATTTGAGGGAACATTACAAATGATGCCTTTGAAACTACTGTTGTGGCTTTGGATTTTTCTCCTGTTGTTTCCAAAACCCTAGTATTTTCTGTGGCTGAATAAAAAGTTGTTTTTCTTTGGGAAATTGCTGGTATTAATGGAGTCTGTTGGTTAGCAAAGGTTTTAAAAAAGAAAAGACCCCATCATGACACACGGGAATCATTTCGTCAGAATATGTTGCCTCTAAAATCAAAGTGAAGTTGCTCAGCCGTGTCTGACTCTGTGACCCCACGGACTGTAGCCTACTGTGCTCCTCCATCCATGGGATTTTTCAGGCAAGAGTACTGGAGTGGGGTGCCATTTCCTTCTCCAGAGGATCTTGCTAACCCAGGGATCGAACCCAGGTCTACCGCACTGTAAGCAGACGCTTTACCGTCTGAGCCACTAGGGACTCCCACCAAACATTGTATTCCTTTATATATGGTGTGAAATACATGGTGAAGCAAAGCAATAGATCTCTCATTTTAGAAGAGGTATCTTGGGACCTCCCTGGTGGTCCAGTGGCTAAGATTTTGTCCTCCCGATGCAGGGAGCCCAGGTTTAATCCCTGGTCTGGGAACTAGACACCGCATGCCACAATTAATGATCTTGTATGTAGCAATGAAGATCAGAGTTCCCAAGTGCTGCAACTAAGACCTTGTGAGCCAAATAAATACAAAATAAATATTTAAAAAGAAGAAATATCACAACATGTCAGAGATTCTCGGGAGTCTGGAATCTCCCCTGGTATGGCAGGTCCCTGGATCATCTACTCCTCAGCATATATAAATTTACTAAGGCAGCCCTTCCTCCAGGGTCCAGTTATTTTAATTTCGTTGATTTAATGAACCCCTACGATGTTCTATTGGTTATCAGTATGACTTGGTTTCCTGGAGACCAATACTGTCCAACAGAAATCTAACGTGAACTGTAAATGCAAGCCACCTTTGCCATTTTAAATTTTCTAGTACCCCCATTAAAGAGTAAAATGAAATAGAGAAAATTCCTTAAATAGTGTGTTTTAGCCCAGTGCATTCAACATACTATCATTTCAACATGCAATCAGCACAAAATGTTAACATATTTGACATTTTTTATACCAAGTCTTGAAAATATGGTAGATTCTATTCTCATGAAGAATGTCTATATCAGCTATACGACCAGTGATCAGCCTCCATGTGTGGCTGGTGGCTACCAAAACCAGCCAGCACAGCTTCAGGCTGTATTGTGATAAAGAGCAGAGGATTTGATGAAGACCTTCCCCTCATCTCTGCTACTGGAGACAAACTGTTTCTGGTTATCTATGCTGATATTGTGTTTTGCAGTAAATAGGTGTCAGGGGCTGTATCTATTTCTGCAATAAAGACACAACACCTGGAACCACAGCTGTGAGTGTATCATCACCTGATAATTTTGCCGACAGTGTAGACTCTTTTTCCACCTCCATCTGGCTTTGTATTGTCTGAAAAGACAAATTAAATGGAGATACCAAACTCCCTAACTATCCCTTCCCTCCATTCTTCCCTGCCTCCACTGCCCTGGCAACCATAAATTCTTTCTCTAAGTCTGTGAGTCTGTTTCTGTTTTGTAAATAAGTTCATTTGCATCATTTCTTTATAAATTATATATATAAAGGATGTCTAAGCAGCAAGGACCTACTGTGTAGCACTGCTCAATGTTATGTGGCAGTCTGGATCGGAGGGGAGTTTGGGGGAGAGTGGATACACGTATATGTATGGCTGAGTCCCTTTGCTGTTCACCTGAAACCATCACATTCTTAATCAACTACACCCTAATACAAAATAAAAAGTTAAAAAAATAAATGGAGACACAGTAGGAATAACTACTCCTGCATTTCTCAGTTTGTTGACAGCACAAAAACTCCTTAGGACATGGTAGTGATTTGGCAGTTTACTATTTTGTAAACGAAGTTGTTGCTAAGAACATCTATTCACACTATACAGTTGGGGCTGGGGAGAAACCACAGAATGGGTCTGCCCTCTTACCAAACTCTCTCTGAGACAGCTGCAAAGAGTTGAACAAGACTGAGTATGCACACAATATATGTTATTACCAAATAATATTATATAAATTATAACTATATAGATAATTAACAGTCTAAGTGAAAGTGAAAGTTGCTCAGTCGTGTCCGACTCTTTTTGACCCCATGGGCTATACAGTCCATGGAATATTCCAGGCCAGAATACTGGAGTAGGTAGCCTTTCCCATCTCCAGGGGATCTTCCCAACCCAGGGACTGAACCCAGGTTTCCAGCATTGCAGGCGGATTCTTTACCAGCTGAGCTACAAGGAAAGCCCAATAACAGTCTACAATGTAAATTATATAAAATAGATTTATATATTTACTAGATAAATAAAAATTGGTTCCAAGCTTTTGCCATTGCAAATAATACTTAATGAATATCTATGTAAGTATTTATTTCATATCTACACTTTATACATATGAAAGTGTAGGTATAAAATAAATACCTAAGGTGTCTTGACTTACAATTTGGATGCAAATTCACAAAGAGCACTTCCCACCTAAATTCTGTAGATCAGAGCTTCTCAATGGGGATTTCACAGCATATTACATGGTGGTTTACAATGTGTCGTCAATAACAGTGTGGGGCTTCCCTGGTGGCTCAATGGTAAAGAATCTGCAGGAGACACAGGATCAATCCCTGTTCTAGAGTAACTAAGCCTGTGTGCCACAACTACTGAGCCGGTTCTCTACAGCCCAGGAACTGCAACTGCTGCTGCTGCTGCTGTTGCTTTTGCTGCTAAGTCGCTTCAGTCACGTCCAACTCTGTGCGACCCCACAGACGGCAGCCCACCAGGCTCCCCCGTCCCTGGGATTCTCTAGGCAAGAACACTGGAGTGGGTTGCCATTTCCTTCTTCAATGCATGAAAGTGAAAAGTGAAAGTGAAGTTGCTCAGTCATGTCTGACTCTTAGCGACCCCATGGACTGCCGCCTACCAGGCTCCTCTGTCCATAGGATTTTCCAGGCGAGAGGACTGGAATGGGGTGCCATTGCCTTCTCTGAGGAACTGCAACTACCGAGACCAAAAGCTGCAACTACTGAAGCCCATGCACTTTGGAGCTTGTGCTCTGCAACAAAAAAGCCACAGCAATGAGAAGCCTGCACACCACAACCAGAGAGCAGCCCCTGCTTGCTGCAACTAGAAAAAAGCCCACGCAGCCATGAAGGGCTAGTGCAGCCAAAAACAAAATGCTAGACAGAAGGTCCTGACCATGTTGATATGGGAGAGAGAGGGAGGATACAAGGGGGGATACAGGGCAGACACTGGTCACTTGAGATGGTGTGAGAATCTGATGGACCGAGTTCCAGAGGAGGCAGGGGAGGAGGACAAGTCTAGGACAAGTCTAGGATGATGCTTCCCTGAATTTTTCCATATAGAGCAGGTCAGAATGTGTGCAGCAGCACATGGGAAAGGAGGCACATCACAGCTCACACCTGCTCAGCACCAGCTGAAAGACATTGGCCCCATGCTACCTAGACAATGAGGGGCTCACAACTCAGCATCCTTTGGCCATCTTCGGTACAACAGTTGACATCAGTAAAGAGGCCCTGAAGGAACAGAAAGGTTAGATTTGCTGAGAAATGTCATATACATTCTTTTCATTTGGGATGTAAGAAGAATAGCAGAGCTAATGAAACAGGTGAACTTCAAGGCAGACAGACGATGTGGGATGTTTAATAACAATTATTGGATTAGCTGAATCTGATTCGTCAGGCTCCAGAAACACTGTGGAAAACCTGATCATAATTCTTATGTGGTAACTGTAAAATGACAGGGAGAATCTATCTCTTAATCTTGGGCTTATTCTGCTGTGATCATATCGACACAATTTTTAATTCTGAAAGAAAATGCAAGTAGTATATTAGATTCTCATTGTTCCTCTTTTTAATCTAATTTTTTTCAATTTTCTAATTAAAATTGGATGTTTCTGTTCTAGAGTTTTAGGCTATTTTTTTTCAGATGATCTAACTGTCTATCCCCCTTGCATATGTGTAGCTGGACACATGGATGATTGAAGTAAAGGTTCAACCCTTTATTGTCGAGCACTGCACATTCCAGGAGAGGAGGTGCCAAGGAACAGGTGACACAGGTAGAAGCGGTACCTTGTCCAGTTTCCCTCTACCACCTGGATCTGCTATCCAGGATGGAGCTTGCTAGTCAAAGAACCCATGGAAAGAGAAGATGTGGAATGAAGACAGGATGTTTGCACCACAGTTGATTCCTCTGCTTCACTTCAGCTTCTCCAAGTGAGCCTGGAAAAGAGAGAGAACAAATACAGAAGTCTAAAAAGTGTTGTGCTCTCAGACCTGTTTTTCTTTTCTTCAAAGTCAATAAAGAACAACTGATTTATCAGTCTTAATGATGTTTCACTTAGAAAAATCTAGCATACCTGACTTTTGTTCACATTTTTGCCTACAACGCAATTCAGATGGAAATTCATCATTAGCTCCAGATTTGAGACAATAATTAGACACCAATGGACACAATCAGTCATTGTTTTGAGTGAATTCTTGTCATATTTTCCATTATATCAATATGAAGCCATATTTTATACACATCATGCTTACCATCTTGATTTTTTTTTTTTAATATTCTTCTCCAGGCTGGGACTGATTTCTCCAGTACAATTAAATGATCATATAAAATTTTCAAATCTGAATAGTCTTAAAATGGTTAACCTACCTTAAATGAAGTATTATCAAGTAAATATTGAAATTCTCCCTCACAGTAATCCAAGAATATAATCCAAGTAGGCCAAAGATAAAAACAATTAAATCTGTACTCTGATACTAAATTCACAATAAGAAGTATTAAACTCTGCAATTTCTGAAATTAATCATTAAAGCAGAATAAATTACTAACCTATGAAAAGGTCATTGTTTCAATCAAACAGTATTTTGAGAGTTAGAATGGGTGTGTCATAATTTTCAAATCAGTTCAGTTGCTCAGTTGTATCCAACTCTTTGTGACCCCTTGGACTGCAACATGCCAGGCTTCATTGTCCATCACCAACTCCCAGAGCTTGCTCAAATTCATGTCCATTGAGTCAGTGATGCCATCCAACCATCTCTCCTCTATCGTCCCCTTCTCCTCCTGCCTTCAGTCTTTCCCAGCATCAGGGTCTTTTCCAATGAGTCAATTCTTCATATCAGGTGGCCAAAGTATTGGAACTTCAGCTTCAGCATCAGTCCTTCCAATGAATATTTAGCACTAATTTCCTTTAAGATTGACTTGTTTGATCTTGCAGTCCAAGGGACTCTCAAAAGTCTTCTCCAACACCACAGTTCAAAAGCATCAATTCTTCAAGGCTCTGCTTTCTTTATAGTCCACCTCTCACATTCATACATGACTACTGGAAAAACCATAGCTTTGACTAGATAAAACTTTGTCGCCAAAGTAATGTCTCTGCTTTTTAATTCATTGTCTAGGTTTGTCATAGCTTTTCTTCCAAGGAGCAGCATCTTTTAATTTCATGGCTGCAGTCATCATCTGCAGTGATTTTGGAGCCCCCCAAAATAAAGTCTGTCACTGTTTCCACTGTTTCCCCATCTATTTGCCATTAAGTGATGGGACCAGATGCCATGATCTTTGCTTTTTGAATGCTGAGTTTTAAGCCAACTTTTTCACTCTCCTTTTCCACTTTCATCAAGAAGCTCTTTAGTTTTTCTTTGCTTTCTGCCATAAGGGTGGTGTCATCTGCATATCTGAGGTTATTGGCATTTCTCCCAACAATCTTGATTACAGTTTGTGCTTCATCCAGCCTGGAATTTTGCATGATGTACTCTGCGTAGAAGTTAAATAAGCAGGGTGAATACACAGCCTTGACGTACTCCTTTCCCAATTTGGAATCAGTCTGTGGTTCCATGTGTGGTTCTAACTGTTGCTTCTTGACCTGCATACAGATTTCTCAGGAGTAATTTTCAAAATAGGTAGCTATTAAGAAAGTAAAAAAAAAAAGAGGATTATTCCATTGTTACTGACATAAAAGTTATTACATTCAAACTTATATCATACTATCTAATTATAGATATTAAACACATTTAACCAACACTGTCTGCATTCCTATGGTATCAGTAATACTTTATATACTATTTTAACCAATATTAAGTGAGTCCATATATAGGCCTCTTAATGACTGAATTTTGTACAATATAGAGCAGAACTAGGAAATAACCATCTGGTCAGACAATTAAAGGTTTCCTATATTCCTACATTTAGAGGAATATCAATAACCTGAGATATGCAGATGACACCGCCGTTATGGCAGAAAGTGAAGAGGAGCTAAAAAGCCTCTTGATGAAAGTGAAAGAGGAGAGTGAGAAAGTTGGCTTAAAGCTCAGCATTCAGAAAACGAAGATCATGGCATCTGGTCCCATCACTTCATGGGAAATAGATGGCGAAACAGTAGAAACAGTGTCAGACTTTATTTTGGGGGGCTCCAAAATCACTGCAGATGGTGACTGCAGCCATGAAATTAAAAGATGCTTACTCCTTGGAAGAAAAGTTATGACCAACCTAGATAGTATATTCAAAAGCAGAGACATGACTTTGCCGACTAAGGTCCGTCTAGTCAAGGCTATGGTTTTTCCTGTGGTCATGTATGGATGTGAGAGTTGGACTGTGAAGGCTGAGCACCGAAGAATTGATGCTTTTGAACTGTGGTGTTGGAGAAGACTCTTGAGAGTCCCTTGGACTACAAGGAGATCCAACCAGTCCATTCTGAAGGAGATCAACCCTGGGAAGGAATGATGCTAAAGCTGAAACTCCAGTACTTTGGCCACCTCATGCAAAAAGCTGACTCATTGGAAAAGACTCTGATGCTGGGAGGGATTGGGGGCAGGAGGAGAAGGAGACGACAGAGGATGAGATGGCTGGATGGCATCATGGACTCGATGGACGTGAGTCTGAGTGAACTCCGGGAGTTGGTGATGGACAGGGAGGCCTGGCGTGCTGCGATTCATGGGGTCGCAAAGAGTCGGACATGACTGAGCAACTGAGCTGAACTGAACTATGCTTTTCAAGGAACTTTTTGGGCTTTCCTGATGACTCAGCTGGTAAAGAACGTGCCTGCCGATGAAGGAGATGCCAGAGATCCAGGTTCAATCCCTGGGTCAGGAAGATCCTCCAGAGGGGGGCATAACAACCCACTCCAGTATTCTTTCCTGGAGAGTCCCATGTACAAAGAGCCCCTCCTTTTCCCACTGTGAATATAGTGTCTACGTATTTTCACCTGTTGATTTAACTGTTCAAAGAGAAGTTGCTGTGTCTTCACAGGTATTTGACGTAGCTTGCAATTTTTCAAGATCTGATGCTTTCATAAAGCAACAAACCCTTTACAAGGTTAACTACAGTGTCAGTCCCAACATCGATGTCCAGGAAGCATCAACAAAGAAATGAAAAAGAAAGGAAAATCTTACCAAATTTTAAAATCTTCACTTAAAACATCATTCACAGAATATTTTCAAAGAATCACTCTTGTGGACATATTAAAAAGTTATTTCAGTCACCTTTGTTAGAGAAATGGTACACTAAGAGACTGCGATATGAGGATATACACTGACAATACTGAAAACTGTCTTCTGCATTTTCTACTAAGCTCTCCTTTCTCAGAACAGGCCTCTGTGCTGGAATAACTGAGTTTTATTTTACAGGGGTGATCATTTTCCTGACATAAACAGTGCCCTTCTCCAGATGTAGACTCACCTCTGTATGGAGACTGGCCAAGGAAAGCACAGCTGTCACAAAAGGACTTAGTGGAATAAACTGCATGAGAAACAACCTTGAGGTCTTTGCTGATGCACACACCAAGAAAGAAGCCTTGTGAACAGATGTGTGTTGTTTTCTGGATCTGGAATTAATATTGGGAAATATTTTAAGATTATTTTTCCTTCCAATATGATCATGAGTCAGTCATGTCTTCTTCCCTCCAGATTTGCACACAGATGTGAGAATCTTTAATGAGAGGATTTACAGACTGAGTTACTCTATTGAAAGATCTCTTATGACGTCATATACTGTCCATTCTGAGATGGTCACTTTCCAGGACTCCAATTAGCACATTCATTTTCTTAATTAGGTTTCTGTTTAAACCGAACAGCACTTCCTGAGTCTGGCTAGTTATAGTTTTACTTACCTGCTCCAGTGGAGAAGGAAATGACAACCCACTCCAGTATTCTGGCCTGGAGAATTCCATGAACAGACGAGTCTGGCAAGCTAAAGTCCATGGGTTGCAGAGTCAGACATGACTGCGTAATTATCACTTTACCTGCTCTAGAACTTTAGGCATGAAAAGAGGAAACTTCACCATTAAAAATGTTCAGTCTTTCTTCTGGATAAGTAGTAAGCATGGGTGATCAGGGAGATAGTCACTGTCACCTCCAATTAACATGGTCTTGAAAGGGGTTCCACCAGCCCATCAGGACATGTTAGCATTTTTCATGCAGGATAGTAATGACTGTTTAGCAGATCAGATTTCTGCAGATCTGATCCTTTAGCAGATTTTCCAGAAGACAATATATAGATAACTAACATATCATCGTTAAGTAGCCTGTCAAGATATTTAAACAAGTGTTGCATAAACTCTGTGTAGAATTAAATGCCTTGAATCACCTCACTGTGTAATTTCACTAAAGTCCTCAATTGGAAACACATGTGTCAGCCTGCTCTCTCTAGGATTATTGATCAACATTCTCCCAAGTGGACACTCAAAAGCAGATTCACTGTGGGCCACAAAGACTCCATTGTGTTAACACTGCAGAAACTGATGTGTATACAGATGGTCTCACCTGACTTGCTGCAGACTATGTGGTCAAAATCTCTTTCATTTGTTCCAAGCTGTGTCTGGTATTTTCGCAGTAAGTATCTTTGCCAAAGACACTTTTGCTGTGTAATTATTTGACCATGAGGCAACTTTGCCCATAAAAGATAAAATAACAGAAATTTGAAGGAGGACATGAAAACAGGGAAACGTGAGGAATGAAAACTGAATAAAACTGAAAATTTTCTTGTGAAATACAATGTATTTGAATGTGTGTGGAATTCACTGCAGAACTGCAGAAATAATTGATCTTAGCTGATGGGTTGTACCCAAGCCCTTGTCTTCCAGTTCTTTCATTCATATCATTTTTTGCACTTATACATTATTTTGTTTGTTTGTTTTTGGTTGCTGATTCATTTCCTTGCTCCACATCACAATGTGAAGGGAGGTCACTGGTGACTCATGACTTCTGCACTGGGACCAGACACAAGAAATAAACCTCCACAGTGCTAACACTCTGAAATTTTTAGTCTGTTTAAAATTGCAACTAGAATTACTATAAACAATGTACTTAGTTCAACACTTGTTTTTACTTCATTTTGAAGTGCTGGTTTTCATTTGGGTTTATTTGGATCTTCTGGTTTAATAGCCATTGTAGCAGAGGAAGATACTTCACCAAATTACATAGAAATCCAAAGGGAGACCATGCATCATTGTTTATACTAGTATGATTTTGCTACTGATTTTTCAGTGCCTTTTATTCACTGCAAAGTTTTTTTGTTGTTGTTGCAATTCAGCTTATAATTATGTCAATCAGTTGTTCTTGAAAACTAATAGGGAAGGTGTTCAGTTTATAGTTTAACAAATGGAATGAACATTCATTAAAGTATTCAATTGGAGTTTTTATAGAGGTTAGAAAAGTCTGTTTCCAAGTTTCTGAAGTTTATATTCACAAATGTTTCTATAGGCAGCACATATGTTGTTTCTAGCAACTAATATCATAATGGAGGGAATATTTCCAGATAGCTGCTTTCAAAATTATCTTTCTGTGGCATGAGTCTCTGGAAAATTAGTAAAAATACCTTTTTTTATAGTCACTTTAATCTTTACAGGGTGACTATATTGCATTTATTTTTTAAAAACCAATTGTGCTTGGTAGGATAAAACTTATTGTAGAAAATGTCTACAAATTTGGAATGCCTTTAAAAAAAACTTTTTATTTTGTTTTGGAATATAGCTGATTAATCCAAAGTTATGATAACTTCAAGTGAATAGCAAAGGGACTCAGCCATATATATAATTGTATCCATTTTCCCTCAAACTCTCCTCTCATCCAGGATGCCACATAACATTGATGGAATGCCATTTTTAAATAAAATAAAACAGCTAACATTTTAAAACTCAATAATTCTTTTAAGTGTTTTGCCATGAAATAATAAATGAATCATGTGTTTCAAATATTTAATGATCACTCGCTATTTCATTACAAAATATTGTAAGTATCCTACTATATGTTAAAGTTTAACTGTACAGATATAGATGTTGTCCTGTAGAGCTTTGTACATTCCTTTCAACTTCTTTGCTATAATAACCTGCTGATGAAACATTTAGTGAATAATATTACATGAGGTTTTAGCTCTGTAACCTTAACCTAAGATTCTCTATCGTCACAGAGCAATTGCTTCATCAGTGATTACACTCATACATCTTTTCCACAAAATGTAATTTTTATTAAAAAGGTATTTCACTTCTTACATCTTCTCTGGTATCTCTTTCCTTTCTCCTTTTTGCATGTGTGCTCAGTGGTGTTCAACTCTTTTCAATCGCATGCACTGTAGCCCTCCAGTCTCCTCAGACCATGGCATTTTCCAAGCAAGAATACTGGAGTGGATTGCCATTTCCTCCTCCAAGGGATCTTCCCGACGCAGGGACTGAACTCATGCCTCTTGCCTTTGAGGACATATCCTTAACCACTAGCGCCACCTAGGATGCCTTCTCTTTCCTTTACTGATCCACAAAAAAGTGATTTTTCTTGCATTTCATAGCTGTTTCATTGAGTATCACAACCATAACACATTAGAAGCATGTGTTTACTTCCAACTAACTGTAGAGTTAGCACTTGTTCAAAACTGCATAATCTATTCTAAGTACTTTTTCATCTTTAAAGCAATATATCTATATGTACAGGAATCAAGACCATCCCCATGGAAAAGAAATGCAAAAAAGCAAAATGGATGTCTGGGGAGGCCTTACAAATAGCTGTGAAGAGAAGAGAAGCAAAAAGCAAAGGAGAAAAGGAAAGATATAGGCATCTGAATGCAGAGTTCCAAAGAATAGCAAGGAGAGATAAGAAAGCCTTCCTCAGCAATCAATACAAAGAAATAGAGTAAAACAACAGAATGGGAAAGACTAGAGATATCTTCAAGAAAATTAGAGATACCAAGGGAATATTTCATGCAAAGATGGGCTCGATAAAGGACAGAAATGGTATGGACCTAACAGAAACAGAAGATATTAGGAAGAGGTAGCAAGAATACACAGAAGAACTGTACAAAAAGATCTTCAAGACCAAGATAATCACGATGGTATGATCACTCACCTAGAGCCAGACATCCTGGAATGTGAAGTCAGGTGGGCCTTAGAAAGCATCACTCTGAAGAAAGCCAGCAGAGGTGATGGAATTTCAGTTGAGCTATTTCAAATTCTAAAAGATGATGCTGTGAAAGTGCTGCACTCAATATGCCAGCAAATTTGGAAAACTCGGCAGTGGCCACAGGACTGGAAGAGGTCAGTTTTCATTCCAATCCCAAAGAAAGGCAATGACAAAGAATGCTCAAACTACCGCACAATTGCACTCATCTCACATGCTAGTAAAGTAATACTCAAAATTCTCCAAGCCAGGACTCAGCAATACGTGAACCATGAACTTCCAGATGTTCAAGCTGGTTTTAGAGAAGGCAGAGGAACCAGAGATCAAATTGCCAACATCCGCTGGATCATGGAAAAATCAAGAGAGTTCCAGAAAAACATCTATTTCTGCTTTATTGACTATGCCAAAGCCTTTGACTGTGTGGATCACAATAAACTGGAAAATTCTGAAAGATATGGGAATACCAGACCACCTGACCTGCTTCTTGAGAAATTTGTATGCAGGTCAGGAAGCAACAGTTAGAACTGGACATAGAACAACAGATTGGTTCCAAATATTTAACTTATATGCAGAGTACATCATGAGAAACTCTGGGCTGGAAGAAGCACAATCTGGAATCAAGATTGCTGGGAGAAATATCAATTATCTCAGATACGCAGATGACACCACCCTTATGGCAGAAAGTGAAGAGGAACTAAAGAGCCTCTTGATGAAAGTGAAAGAGGAGAGTGAAAAAGTTGGCTTAAAGCTCAACATTCAGAAAATGAAGATCATGGCATCTGGTCCCATCACTTCATGGGAAATAGATGGGGAAACAGTGGAAATAGCGTCAGACTTTATTTTTCTGGGTTCCAAAATCACTGCAGATAGTGATTGCAGCCATGAAATTAAAAGACACTTACTCCTTGGAAGAAAAGTTATGACCAACCTAGATAGCATATTGAAAAGCAGAACATTACTTTGCCAACAAAGATCCATCTAGTCAAGGCTATGGTTTTTCCAGTGGTCATGAACGGATGTGAAAGTTGGACTGTGAAGAAGGCTGAGTGCTGAAGAATTGATGCTTTTGAACTGTGGTGTTGGAGAAGACTCTTGAGAGTCCCTTGGACTCCAAGGAGATCCAACCAATCCATTCTAAAGGAGATCAGTCCTGGGTGTTCTTTGGAGGGACTGATGCTAAAGCTGAAACTCCAGTACTTTGGCCACCTCATGCAAAGAGCTGACTCATTGGAAAAGACTCTGATGCTGGGAGGGATTGGGGGCAGGAGGAGAAGGGGACGACAGAGGATGAGATGGCTGGATGGCATCACTGACTCTATGGACAGGAGTTTGGGTGAACTCCAGGAGTTGGTGATGGACAGGGAGGCCTGGCGTGCTGCAATTCATGGGGTCGCAAAGAGTCAGACATGACTGAGTGACTGAACTGAACTGAACTGATCCCAGTTATATGAGCATTTGCTCACAAAGGAATACACTTTAGATTGTTTTCAAGTTGTTACCCATTTGTGACTTTGTTCACCACAATATTGTGTCCAACTCTTTATCCCCCACTTGCTTGCAGCACATCAGCCTCCTATGCCCTCCACTATCTCCCGGAGTTTGCTCAAATTCATGTCCATTAAGCCAGTGATGTTATCTAACCATCTCATCCTCTGCCGCCCTGTTCTCCTTTTGCCTTCAGTCTTTCCCAGGATCAGGGTCTTTTCCAATGAATTGTCTATTTGCATCAGGTGGCCAAAGTTTTGGAGCTTCAGCTTAGGCATCAGTCCTCTGAATGAATATTCAGGGTTGATTTCCTTTAGGATTGACTGGTTTGATCTCTTCTTGACTTTAGCTAAATTTATTGCTATAACAGGAAGAATAAGTATGTCTCTAACAGTATGTGTCATTTTTTTCCTTCTGCTCTTACTAAAAAAAGAAAATATCAAACTTTTAAACATTTAGCATAAAGTTGGTGAAGTTTTATAAAATATGGATTGTGGAGTAAATAATTTATACTTGGTAGAAATAGGTAAACATTTGTTTTTCATAATCTATTTATTCAGTTTTTAAATGCCTTGCCCATCTGTGTGCCATGGCTTCATTCTACTTTGTGCTGTAACTAAAGGTACCACATAGACTTTAAGAAAAATTTTATTGTCAAAGATAGTAAGTCCTCAACAGTCTTCTTGATCATTTAGTTTTGGGTTTTTTTTTATGACTTCTTGTCAAATTTCCATTTATTATTATCTGTAATATGGCCCCAAACGCCATTTTTTGTCTTACTTTTTTACACTAAAAACAAATAGAAAAAATAGAGATTCTAATATTTCCTTCCCAAGTAGTCTGTTGGATCAAGTTACAACCTTTTGGTTGTGTTTTTCTTCTTTAGAGACTTACTGATATTGCTGGTAAAATTTGACAGCAATGAGAACTGGCTTTATATTGTGGCCTGTTCACACACACACACACACACATACACACACATACACACACATGCTATAAATGAAGAAAAGTTTTATAAAATATTACTATGAGTGATGCACTGTAAACAAGTTTACTCTTTTGTTTTTCGACAGTGGCTTCGTAAAATATAAGCAGATCTATTTTGCCAATGAAGAAAGGAAGCCTCTGAAACTCTTGGTGCCTACAGAAGTGGTGGAAATGGTACACCTTGGGGGTCTCTAATTGTACAATGAGCTACCCTTTTACCCTTATCTTTCTGGAAGGGGCACAAGCCAGCCCGGCTAGGAGGTCAGAAGCTATTACACAGGACTCGTACACAAGGAGCTCCCTCTTGCCTATTTTCCTAAATTCCAAAACTGTCTAAGATGGCTGTTCTACAAGAACCCAGTCTGGGGAGCAGCAGTTGGGAAATCTATGTCTCCTGAAGACCTCAGAAGGCTTCTGATCAAAGGATACAAGAAAGGGGGGCGGGGACTTCTGGGAGTGATGTGAGCGGACAGTTGGCACCTTCACTTCAGGTTTGGAATTGCAATGCTCCACTCCTTGGAGGGATCCGCTACAATATCCTGCCCCTGAATATTCCTGGGCCATCTCCAGGCCGGAATGTTTTTGTACCTTCCCCTTCTTTCAGAAATCTTAGCAATCAAGCTGAGTTTGCAAGTCCTCTGGCTTCTTCTGGTCTTTAAGCTGGGACCACAGTTCATAGATAAGCTTCAGGAATCACCTTCAGTCAACTTTCAAAGCTCATGTCTCTCCCACAGGTTTTGGTTTCTGTCAAATGCAGCCTTTCTCCAAAATGATGTGCTATCATCCACTGCTACATCAATATCTTATATTACCCTGATCTGTTAGCAGTTCTGCAAAACTGTATATGTATAATTAGCATTTTGTTATAATTAATAGAGTTATTCTGAGGCTGTATCTCCTAGGACATGGCAGAGACGAAGAGATGTTTCTACAGTGAGCTATTTGTATAGATTTTTTTAACCAACATGTGGCTAATCTAACAGTTTCCACTCCCAGTGGGACCCTGCCATGGTAATGACCAACAGTACTCATTTATTCTTTATTCTCAGAACAATCCCTGCTTTTCTTAGAACTATTCAGCTCACTCAAAATTTCCAATATTATGCCACCTCTCCTTGTAAAGAAAGAATGTAGACCAATACTTTATAAGCCAATATATATTTGATAGAAAAAATCAAATACACAGATGCAAAAGTACTCACTCAAAGCTTATTAAAATAAATGTCTTCTGATGTGTCCCTTAATTGTAGTAAAAGTAACTCTTATATGCTTTATTTTTAATTTTTCTCTCCTTGAATATCGTTATACATTCACAGCTTTTCATAGACACAGACTCAATTTTCTTTTAATTAATAATAACTTTTTCTTGTTGATGTGCAAGTACTTACATCTTGGCTACTAGTAGCAACATTTCAGTGGCTCTTTGTCCTTCCAACGTTACCCTAGACAATTTCTTAAAGTCTTTGTTTACTTGCAATGAGAAGATATTCCTGGATCCTCTTAGTTCCTCCCTGTTTCTCAAAATAGAATGGGCTACTTGCAAAGGAATCCACATTCCTTTATCTGGAAAATAATTCTAAAGGAAGGTGGTATTGTTGTTTAGTCAATAAGTCAATTTACACTTACTATCTTTGCGACCCCACGGACTGCAGCACGCCAGGCTTCCCTGTCCTTCACCATCTCCCAGAGTTTGCTCAAATTTATGTCCATTGAGTCGGTGATGCCATCCAACCATCTCATCCTATGCTGCACCCTTTTCCTCCTGCCTTCAATCTTTCCCAACATCAGGGTCTTTTCTGATGAGTTGGCTCTTCGCATCAGGTGGCCAAAATAGATGGTGTCACCTGAGTTCTGCTGTCTGGAGATGAATTAAGTCACTTACCTGTGGAAGACAGGTTAAAAAAAAAAGTTTTTTAAGAAAAAAAAGAATATCAACTCCCAAGTTCACATGACATTTCCAAATTAACCTAAAATTACTAAATCATATCTTTTAAAGATTTTGTTCTAATATAAAATTTGCAGCATTCTGCACCACTTTTTATTAATCTCTTACCTATGAAAATAAAGTTTTATCTACATGAAGATCTGTTACATGGATTAGAGAAATTACCTTAATTTCATTGTCATAAGAAACATCATAAAAGAGAGAAGTGCACAGCATTACTCAAAAGCTTTGATCTGTTAGTTATATGTCACTTTGTTGGTTGTTGTTTTAGTTGCTAAATTGCATCCGACTCTTCAGTGACCCCATGGACTCCTGCCAGGCTCCTCTGTCCATGAAATTCTCCAGGCAAGAACACTGGAGTGGGTTGCCATTTCCTCCTCCAAGGGATCTTCGCAATCCAGGGACTGAACCCCTGTATCCTGCATTGGCAGGCAGATTCTTTGCCACTAAGCCACCAGGGAAGCCTGTGTATGTCACATGCATTTATTTAACAAGTGGATACAAATAAATATACAATATGAAACAATACTGTGTATAGCTTAATTCCTCTTTTCAAACATAGGCCAGATACTAGGCAAGAAACTTTAATCATAGAACCATGCCCTCACATGCATCTGTAAATTACAAAAAAAAAGAAAAAGAAATTTAATAGAATGGCATTCTGAGCAAGAACCTTTCCATAGAAGGGTTCAAAGCATATTTGGTTGCCGACATTTTCTAAAATAGGATGGTATCTGAGCAGTTTCGCTTCCTCTTGACACTGTTGCACGTAGCATCACAAAGCCCAGTGTCTGGAGGATGATTTAGAGCAGCTAGACTGAATTATCAAGGAGTCTGCCAGGATCCTCTGGCATTTGGGATTTGGCAGGATGCTGCAAAATAAATTTTCTTAGACAATTCTGGGTTTCACTACATACCCAAGTGTTCCTCTGACTACACACTTCCCTCCACATCTCTTGATGATGTGACTTTTTCACCTGCCCGGGTTAGAACAGCAAATCAGACAAACCTAGGATGAGATCTAACATCATGATTCCTTACTCTGTTTCAGTCAACTCTTGTATTTTCTTTGAAAAATGAATATGATTAAAATTAATATTTAAAAGTAAACTTACCAAAAAAAATATGAGTCTTTTCTTAAACAACTTTATTTTTTAAATAGCAGTTTTAGGATCTTGGAAAAACTGAGAGGAAGATTTTAAAGAGATTTCCCATATAACCCTTACCCCTGCAAAGGCAAACCGTCTCCATCATCAACAACTCAGCAGATGGTGTATTTGCTATAACTGATGAACCTACATTGACACGTCATGATCACCCAAAGTTCATCATTCATATAGGGTTCACTCAGTGCTGGTCCCTGTGGGAATTCAGCTCTTGAGTGACTGCCCTGCTGAGCTGCAGTTCTCTGTTTTTGCTTCTTGGTCTTGTAAGAGAACAGGACCCTATAGGGCCCTCCCGGGACAGGCCTTCCCTTGTATCCTCTACTTTAGCTCACCTCTGAAGGACCCAGATAGACAGAAGAGCCTGGCAAGCTACAGTCCATAGGGTCACAAAGCGTCAGACATGATTGAGCAATTAGGCATACACAATGTACCTCGGTTCAGCTCAGTTGCTCAGTCGTGTCCTACTCTTTGCGACCCCGTGGACTGCAGCATGTCAGGTTTCCCTGTCCATCACCAACTCCCGGAGCTTGCTCAAACTCATTGAGTTGGTGATGCCATCCAACCATCTCATTCTTTGTCATCCCCTTCTTCTCCTGCCTTCAGTCTTTCCCAGCATCAGGCTCTTTTCCAATAAGTTAGTTCTTCGCATCATGTGGCCAAAGTATTGGAGCTTCAGCTTCACAGCCTCAGTCCTTCCAATGAACACCCAGGACTGATCTCCTTTAGGATTGACTGGTTTGATCTCCTTGCAGTCTAAGGGACTCTCAAGAGTCTTCTCCAACACCACAGTTCAAAAGCATCAATTCTTCGGTGCTCAGCTTTCTTTACAGTCCAACACTCACATCCATACATGACTACTGGAAAAACCATACCTTTAACTAGAAGAACCTTTGTCGGCAAAGTAATGTCTCTGCGTTTTAATATGCTGTCTAGGTTGCTCATAGCTTTTCTTTCAGGTATCAAAGTACCTAGGTAACAATATTTGATGCAAATTTCCTGAGCAAATATATGAGAGCAGGTAGAGGTGTGTCTTTCCTTTATAACAATGTGGCCAATTTTCCCTTTGAAACACAAGAAGGAGGGTGTGTTTACTTCCTCAAAACAGAGTGATGCTAAATGTGTAAAGCATACCTTTAGCATCCTAACAGAAAGAAGTCACATACGTTACATAAAGAACCAAAACAAATGAATAACAAAGTCTTCTAAAAATGTGAGAGTTTTAGTCTGATGATTCCATCAACACTGTTGGTCTACATAACCTGTAATTGTCACATTTCAATCAGCTGTTTTGATCACATCACCAAGTGTGCACTTTAGCATTGCTGATTGGAAGGTACCAGGGTGCAGACTGGAAGCTGTGACCAGATACACACTGGCATATTTCCCCATTTGATATTTAACTTCTTAGTCAACCAAAGGCATTTATATGACTGCGGTACAGTTATCATCACCTTTTTATTTTATTTTTTTAACCTAGATCCTCTTTATTCCAAAAGAGAAAAGATGTATGAAGCTGCATCCACTGATGCTTTCTGCATTTGTACTTCAGTCGTGTCTGGCTGTTAAGGACCCTATGGACTATTGCCTGATGTTCTCTGTTGATTGCTTATGCTAAATTTGTTCCATGTCTCTGGATGTATCAGAGACTGCTGCTTGTTGCTGCTATAATTCTCCTCATAGTCCCTGATTTGGGTTGTGACAGTAACAAGCCCAGCTAAATATTTGCATTCCCTGATCTCCTTTGCAATTTGGGGACTGTGGGGCACAGTTCTGGCTAAAGAGATGCAAGGAAGGGAGGGAGGGGTCACTATGAGGTAAGATGTGAACGGGAGCTGACTAGCTGACATAAGCCACTTTTTCTCTTTTCCTGTTGCCTTCTTCCTGCTTGAAACAGGTGGCCCAGCATCAGCCTTTTTCTTCAGCCTATGAAGCTGAGCTCTTAGCCTGCAGGTGATGCAGCCAAGAACCCCAAGAGTTTGAAACCTTTTTTCAAGGAACCCTTGGGGTCACCACACCTCCCTCGGGGCCACCACACCTCCTCTGTGTCACCCAACTCAGGTCTGACACTTTGTGAGCTGAAAAGGACTGCTTTTCCAGTTAAGTCATAATCAGGTATGTAATCAACCCTGGATACATTGCTACCTTTAGAAAATTAAAAGCTAAAAGCATGACTTTAAAGCCTTTTCATGTTTTTTATAGGATGGTATTTACATTACATTTAAAGTCGCTCAGTCATGTCCGACTTTGGGACCCTATGGACTATACAGTCCATGGAATTCTCCAGCCAGAATACTGGAGAGGGTAGCCTTTCCCTTCTTCAGGGGATCTTATGTAACAATAAGATGATGTTACATCCCAAATATATGCTTCCTCATATATTTGCCAGAATCCAGATAAAAGAAACACAACTTATAAAAACGAAAACATGTAATAAGCCAGACTTCATGTAGCTCTACTAAAAATTCTGTGCAGTTTGCCAGAGTCAAATGGTGGCCAATGTCCATCACAGTCCCCATTCAATGGAAATCCTAATGGGGAAAATTATTCTTTAGATTAGATGGTAAACAATTAGGCATTTGATTTCCAAAATATGGCTGGCCAGAAAAAAGAAATATCTCTCCTTTTGATAGAAAATAACATTATCTGCCAAAATTCTGGAGATGAATGCCAAGGACTAGATGAGTCAAAAGTTTGCTGGCAAAAATAAATGCACAAGTTTTGAAATTAATCACATTTTTTGAAACATGCTTGTGATATACACTTACTGTTTGCTATCCTGGAGCATGACTATGTTACTGAAGCCAAGAGTACCCTGCAATAGAAAGCCAGTTTCCAAAAGCAGAGAGGCATGATCTTTTCAACACTTCAGCTTGGATTCAGGTGATAAGTTTTGCTCACAGCACCCTCCTCCCATCCCAGGGATAACTAATGGATGAAAACAGACTTTCTGGTTACTGTTTAACTGACAAGAAATCACATTCAGGAAAATTGACCAAAGTTCTCTGCTGTGATGAACAATATAAAATCTGAGCTTGGATTACAAGAGAAGCATCATCTGCTAATCTCTCCCCACATACTAATTTCCTCTTCTGTGTTCCTGGAACTTTGCATCAGTACAGTGAGGCCTTAGAGTTCTTCCAACTATTGAATCCATCCTTTGTCCTACACCTTCTTACATTAATAACTAACATGCAAACCAGAATTAAAGCAGAGGGAATCTGCCCAGGAGATGGTTATGGGAGAAGGCAGAGAAGGTCACATGTAACAACCACAAAAGAAACTCCCAGCTAGTTATTTATTTGGCTTTTATGTGTGAGGTGATCAAAAGGTAATTCTCTGGGGCAATGAGAATCTGCTTTCCCTAAATTCCATGAATTTCCCTGAATTTCTCACCCACGGATGCATAATGAAGTAGCAGGTGAAGATTCATTCACAGGACAAACTTCTTGAGTGCTGAGCAGGTTGGGGATAAAATATACGCTTTTCTCTCACAGTGTGTTCTTATCACTGCTGTGTGTTTTTAAAATAATTTGTCATTCTTAATAGCTTTGCTATATTTTAATTTAATATTCTAATGAACTAGATACTTCAAGGATTTCTATACAGTTTAGAATATCCCATCTGAGAAAATGAAATTTGGAAAACAAACTCAATTTCTCAGTCTTCTATTTTTTTTCCCCCGAACATTATTTAATTCACTGTTTAGATTTGGAGTCTAGATAAACTGAAATTTTTGCTAATTTCTATTAAGTAAGTTCAAAAGATATTTTGATTATGTTTACAATATTCAAGCAGGATGAGGCCATGTGTATCTAGAAGTTACACAAAATGAATGGCATATGTTGAGATCATAATCCAGTCCACAATTGGACTCCAGTCTCAGAGCTCTAAGCCACTTTTAAAATGAAATAAAAACAAATATATGGAAAAAACATTTTGGGGGGGCTTCCTTCCTTCATATCTCAAAATTTTAAATGCAAGCAAATCTCAAGTGCAACATTCTAGAAAGTATAACAAACATCTTGAAAAGTGTAGCCAATTTCTCTCTTCCTGTGTAGGGTTTCTCCCTTCCTGCTTTGAATAAAGTGAATTCAAAGAATGTTATTCTTTCTTCAGTGAACACAGATACTTTCTGATAAAGAAGAACTTTGAGATTCCATGTTTGGGGATGGACTAACTAACTATGATTAACTCCCAAATCTCCTAACTTATACAATCCCTGAAATTGGTGCCGATTTAGGAACTCCATCCCCCCAGTTTGCTTTGAGAAACAGAGCTTTATTGTAATAAGCTGAAATAATGCTACATGAAACTCTACTCCATTTTTGGTTTTCCCAAAAGTGAAGGGGTTAAGCTTACTTAATGAAAGTCAATAATAATAATCATTAGATACAGATGAAATTATACAGCAACGACTACAGCTCTATTTCAATATGTTGTTTTTATTTCATCATTTTAGAAAGAGAAAAACTAAATTCTGCTTTAAAAATTATCACGTCATTATTAATACCTGAGAGCAAAATGGAATTAATCTAAAATAATGAAGGAAGTTACAAAAACAACTCCTTAGTAAATGTCTCCAAATATATTTAACATATCACCAAGTGCTGTGATCAGCCTGAAAGTTAAAGTCAATCAGTCGAGTCCGACTCTTTACGACCCCAAGGACTATACAGTCCATAGAATTCTTCAGGCCAAAAAACTGGAATGGGTAGCCTTTCCCTTCTCCAGGGGATCTTTCCACTCCAGGGATCGAACCCAGGTCTCCCACACTGAAGGCAGATTCTTTACCAGCTAAGCCACAAGAGAAGCCCAAGAATACTGGAGTGGGTAGCCTATCCCTTCTCCAGCGGATCTTCCCAACCCAGGAACCGAACCTGCATTGCAGGTGGATTCTTTACCAACTGAGCTCTCAGGGAAGTCCATGGTCAGCCTAGAGGTAACTATTTTAGATTTCAAAACACTGTAGCTTTTTACAAACTCTGGAGTTCTACATCACCTGCTCCAGGCTGCCACAGAGCACTGCTCCAACTGTGAAAACATCCACCTGAAATTAAGCGAATTAGAGATGCTGAAGAAAAAATGTAACGCTGTAGGATACCAATTGATTAAAACATGTCTTTTATTCCTTTTTTGGCAGGTTGAGAATATTTTTGTGTGCATTTAACCTGTATTGATTTCCTTAATTTCTTAAAAACACAACATCAGCACAGTTCAAATAATCCTACTATATTGGAGGCCTTTAAGAAACTTTTAGCCTCCCTGGTGGCTCAGAGGTTAAAGCGTCTGCCTGGAAGGTGGGAGACCCAGGTTCGATCCCTGGGTCAGGAAGATCCCCTGGAGAAGGAAATGGCAACCCACTCCAGTACTCTTGCTTGGAGAATCCCATGGAAGGAGGAGCCTGGTAGGCTACAGTCCATGGGGTCACAAAGAGTCGGACACGACTAAGCAACTTCACTTAAGAAACTTTTAGAGGCGATGAAAGCATGTGGCTTCTTGAGTGAATTGCCTGTGGTTGCAGATGTGATTGGAGGCAAGACAGGGTTGGGACTCAGGGACCCTGAGTTTCCTGTAGGAACTATCACCCCCTCTACTAGGAGAAGGACTTAGGAATTTTAGACATTGCCACTGTCAATGATAGACAGTGTTTTCAGAAGCTTCCATGCACTGTTTAGGGTTCCACTAAGCATATTATTGCTTGTCAGCAACTGGGACATACATAAGCAAATAGGATAACACATGATCACTTGTAGAGGAAGACAGGCAGTGCAGCTAACAAGAGGACCGGAAGTCCCATCAATTACCGTGGCCTCTAAATACTCAGCATGCAGCCTGCATGAGCTCACAGGGCCACACAGAACGATTTACAATTGATTTCAAGTCTCAGTAGATGACAACAAGCATGCAAAGGGGACAGAAGAAACTAAAACTTGGGTAACCATATAATTTTATTCTGAGCTAGATATGTGAGGGGGAAGAAAAGTGATGCTTTTCTAGGAGGTGTTTTTCTTCAGAAGCAATAGAACTGGAAAATAGTAGAAGATGAATTAGTAATCAAGTATTTTGCAGAGGATGAAGAGAAAATGTGTGAGACCCACTTAATCTTAGCTGCCGAATTACTAGCAATATTCTATCTCATTCTAATAAAGAAGCTGATATGTTTACATTTTCCCCCATTCCTGAGGCAAGCAGAATAATAATTTGTCTCAATTCAATTTCCTAGTTACATTAACTTAGAGATCAATACACGAGGGAAGATTTACTTGTCAAATTTGATCTGCAAGAGGCAAAGATTTTACATTCTTATGTTTTCATTACTAGTTCATATTTTATACCTATCAGGCTACACTTGTCCAGGATTAAATAAGATGGAAAATTTTAAGCACTGCCGTCTGTACCAAATCTGTCTCCTTTTCTACCAGTTTCAGAGTTAGGTGGATCCACCCACAACCCCTAAACCTCCTCAGTACTGAGGATCCCCACTCAGGATTCCACTTACTACCTTCGTAGACAAACTCTGGGCTTAGTCATCATCAGAGTTTTCAAACCTCTGAAATCTTAATTGTAAGAGTTCACTGTCCCCATGAGGACTAACTGCTCATTTCTTCCCAAAGCATCTGCTCATTGACACCAGTAATCTTGGTCTCCACCCACCCCCCATTAACTAGTAACCAGTTTTGCTGGTCTCGCTTCATCTCCTAACAAACCTAGTTCATAATGCAGTTACTTGAGTAGTTCTCTCCCACCACTAGCTCTCATTTTCCCCTCTCAGTTTTCTTCTGCACCACCTGTTTTTCTCTATGAAACTAAAACATAATTCCTTTTTTAAAAATTACCTGTTCATGCCCTTTGGCCATTTACCTGTGGGGATGGGAGTAGTCTTCTTATCTGGATGCTAAGATCTCATTTGTCATATGAATTGCAAAAGTTTACTCTTCATATTAATATTTTATTTGTACAAATTGCAAGTATGTTCTCTCAGGGTTTATATTTTAATTAAAATATACTGTATTCAATTTTATAGAAATTTAAGATTTTAATATGGTTACATTTTAAAATCTTTGTGCTAGAGCAAACTTCTTTATTATAAAATGAAAGTATTCACTTATATTTTCTTTTAATATTTTGAAAGTTTGATTTTTCACATTCTGGATTTTCACAGAACTGGCATTTATTTGGGGGTATGTTGTTAGGTAGGTAAAGACTAGATTTTATCTCGTTCAGTATTTATAACCAATTGCCCCACTCTTTAAAAGTTCACCCACAACCACAGATTTGTTATGCCACCCTGTCATATTCCCAGGTTTATTTCTGAGTCCTTTGTTTTGCCTTGTTCTATTTAATTAAGCTTGTGTCTATATTAAATGATTTTAATTACTAAACTTTGTAATGCACCTCCAAGAGCTGTTACCAGATATTCTCCAGCATTGGCTATTCTTGGTCTTCTGTTATTTTGCACAAATTCTGGAATTAACTGACCAAATTTTCATGAAAAGAAAGAAGTAAGAAAGGGAAGAAGGAATGAAAAAGAGAAAGAAGAAAAGAGATTCATAGACTAGTTGTTACTCAGACTGACATCACTGAAGTGTTCTCATCAGTGAACAATACTGTTTTCCATATATTTCAGCACAACTTTACATTTTCAATAGCTTTGCTTTCTTCTCCATGTCTTTTGTTGGATTTATCCCCATAATCTTATGACATTTTCTTTTGGCTTATTGTATTTTCTAACTAGTGGTGCTGGCATATAGGAACGTAGTTGATCTTTATGTACTAATCTTAAATGCAACACCATTTCTAAACCTTCTTACTTGTACTTATATAATTCTCTTGGACTTCCTATGTAGAAAGTCATGCTGTCTGTGAATAAAGACCATTTTTCTCTATTCTGATACTCATTCTTTTCATTTTTCTGTTCTTTTATTTATTGTCTTATATAGATTTTTAGTAGATACCCTTATCAAAGTGAGAAAGTTTTCTTATGTTCCCAGTTTTCTATGTTTTTCTTTTTTTTAGCATCAGTAGATGCTTATTTTATTGAATCTGTCATAGCATTGAGATGGTTTTGTAAAGATGGAGAAGGCTGAGTACCTATGTATGACATAGGTTTTCTAACAACTTATAAACCTCAACTGCCATCGATGTGAACTAAATGAGACAAAATTGTTCTACATTCTAATAATGCCAACACTGGGTGTTAGTCCTGCTCCACACTGACCTAGTCGTAGAGGAAAACAGTTTCTATAGATTTCCGAACACCCAACAGGAAGCTGCATTAAATATCTCCTTGAACTTGGAGCTCCTCAGCCCCTTCTCCCAGGCTAGCAGATAACTTATGTGGAAGGAGTCAAGAGCTACTAACAGATTGTCCTAAAATGTGTGTTCTCCCTTTGTCAAATACCCGTCAAAGGATGTCATGAAATCCATTCCTTTTTCCTATAGCTTCTCAGCAGAAGGATTTGAAAATTGGACCGGAAGAAACAGTCAGCTGGAGTGTGGCCGAGAAGTATTGACCCTCACATCAGCATGTTTTGGTCCTGCGGGTATAAGGAGAGGGCCTTTCATTGAGTCCTGTAATATCTCAACATGTTTCTTGACGCTAAGCCACCCAGGGCTCCTGGAGCAGAGACAACTTCTTTGTCACATATTATTGGCACCATTACTAAACTCAGATGGTAAATATTTAATTCAGGATTTTATATTCATGTTTACACAAATTTACATGTCTTATACATACACACATGCATACATATATATAGAGAGATAAATAAATATGGTGTATGTATTTAAATTATTTAGAGTTTTATATACGCATGTTTTATGGGCTTCCCAGGTGATGCTAGAGGTAAAGAACCCACCTGCCAGTGCAGATGTAAGAGATGGAGGTTTGATCTCTGGATTAGGAAGATTCCCCTGGAGGAAGGCACGGCAACCCACTCCAGTATTCTCTCCCACGGACAGAGGAGCCTAGCAGGCTACTGTCCATAGGGTCGCAATCAGTCAGATACAACTGTAGTGACTTAGCACAGACAAGCATACATATGTTTTATATAAATTAATATAATCTCTCCCATTTACTTTCTTGCCAGAGGCATGCTATTTTATTAACTCCCTCACAGAGCTAGCTTTTGTTTTTCTTCATGCTATTTATTACTTCTGAGGTTTAAAATTTTTATGTTCGGCTTTTTCCTGTACTATTTCCTTCCTTTCCTTCACCTTTCTTCAAGGTTACAATGTTGATCTGGGTTTTGTTTTTTTTTGTTGTTGTTGTTGTCGCTTTCATCTTGTTGAATTGAGTGATGAGGTTATTCATATTAAATCATTTTCCTTTTAGAATATATATACTTAGGACAATTTATTTCCTTCAAAGGAAATTTTGCTGCCCCTAACAAGATTTGACATATGTAGTGTTTTTTTATTGTTCAGTTCTTAATACTTCATAATTTACATCACGGGGATCCATGACTTATTTATGCATGCTCTTAAACATCCATACATTAGGTTTATTCTTTTTGCTTTTGTAGGTGAATTTTACTGCATTTTGGTAAGAATGTGTGATCAGCATTCTGCTGCATTCTCACGGTTTCTCAGCTCTGTCTTCCAGAAACATTGTCTAAGGTTCAGTAAGCATATTTTCATGGCTTGGAATTCTGTTTACTCTTATCTCAAGTCTGCCTGGTTTCAAAATACTGCCCAATTTCTTCATTGAGGTATTTATTTTTTCTTTTATACTCACTTCAAACACAATTTTTCTGCAATGTTGGAGTGTTAATTTCTGGAAAAGGTGATTCTGGCATTTAGGAGACAGGCTTCCTCCTGTCAAGCCCCACTTCCTGTCTGTGGCGTTGAAGGGGGTTCATCTTCCCCTGGGCCGTGTGTGTTCCCTGTGGGATCCAACAGGCTGGACTCTGGGAAATCCTGTCCCAGAGCTGTGAACATCGTTCCCTCCAAGAACTTAGCACTGCAATTCTCTCCAGAAGGCTGTTTTCAGATTAGCTCTTCAGCTCAGTGTGCTCATACCAGAAAGATGGAGAGAAAGAGAGATGGACAGACAGACAGAGAGAGAGAGGAAACAGACCCCATAGGTACCCATGCTGATGTGCTTTTTTATTTATCTACCAGCACGAGACGCAAGCAAAGACAGGACTTCCCTTTTTCTTTTCTGATGCCCCCTCCTGGGCCAACATGCAGGATGTGCTGAGAGAGGGGTCCCTCCGCTCCATGTGGCGCCACGGGCAGTCCCCTGCCCCAGTGCACACCACGGCTCTGCGCCCAGAGGCCCCTGCCAGAAAGGGACGCATCCACTCATGGGCCACTTGCATGACTGAAAGTTCTCCCAGTCCCTCTGGTTTCTTTCCCTCAGCTCAAGTTTCTCCCTGCTGAGCAGGCACCCTGCCTGCTCATCCTATCCTTTTTCCCTGCTCCTCCCTGTCGAGGTACAAACACTTACCTGCTTGGTCTCCTCTGCGTCATCCCCAGCTGGTCCCCCTCTTCTAATTCCTCTTCCCCTGCAGACAGGACTCCACGCTGCCTGAGGAAGAATTACTCAATTCCAACATTCAGCTTCCTGCTGCAGGGACTTATCACCCAGGAGAAAATTCAAGCTCCTTAACAAGACAGAGGGGTCTCCCTGGTGGCTGCAATGCAGGAAACCTGGGTTTGATCCCTGGGTTGGGAAGATCTCCAGAGGAGGAAATGGCAACCTACTCCAGTATTCTTGCCTGGAGAATCCATAGACAGAGGAGCCTGGTGGGCTGCAGTCCATGGGGTGGCAAAGAGTCTGACTGACTGAGCAAGCCCAGCTCAACAAGACAGAAGAGGCTCCTTTCACCAGACCTCCAGCTTTACTCCCTTGTGCATCATTGTCTTTTTGTTTTAAACCCCAGGAATTCCACAGCACTTCAAGTTTCTTGAAAATGTAGTGTTACTTCCTGCCTCTCTGAGTTTGCATATGCTTTCCCTTCTTATCTGAACCAGTAAGGGGGTTGTTAAATTCATCAATCAGTCCTGTATGATAAAGGTTAAGTTCAAAGTGTCATTACTAAAATTTAAACATGAAACAGGAGCCAGAAACTTATGTCCAAGAAGCCTGGGGGGTTTGACTTAAGAACAACAGTTGAGATCTAATAAATGGTCTCCCCGATTCAAGAAGATTAAATTTTTACTTTTAAAATATATTACAGATTTAAGGTATGTTTTCATCTTGTCTTATTTATTCTGCTCAAACAAGATAAATGACAATTCCTACTAGAAATAGTTAGAAAACTATCAGTATATAGATTATCACGTTTATCTTTGTAGCTAATAAAACTGGGATAATTTTATGGGTAGAAACATTCTTGAACTTTTGGATAAACAATTTTTATGAGCTATTTTTAAGCTTCTGCTGTTTTAATTGGAATGGATATCACAGACAGTTTTTAATTTATATAATGGGTTTTAAGGCCAAAGAGAAGTTAATGAATCAGACCCAGATTTCTTCTGAGTTCTGTTGTCACACTATTTGATAGGAGCTATAATTCTTCTCAATCTCTAGCAGTAGTATTCAATTTTTCTTCTTTTAAAATGCCTAAATTCCCACATCTGAGAGGCAACCCACAATGTCGACACAGACCAAAATGGCCCCGCTTCTCATCGCCACAGGCTGCATGCTCTCCTTTAGCTGTATCCATTTCCAGCCGATAAATCCTCATCAAGAAGAAATGTCTTCTAAAGTCATCATTACTGCTGGATCTGAACATTCAGCTTCTCTCCCTTTGCAGGTCAGAATCTGGCCTTGGATCTTACGCTGGTTTCCAAGGATGACTTCAGAATCCTAGGACTTCAAACCACAGGACGCTGAGCTAGCACTTCAGCTAAGGTTTATTTGAACAGAAATAACAGAAATAGGAGACTATACAGATTTCATCATTTTCTTCTGAAAGTTCAGTTTCCAGGTGATGCATTCTCATTAGTAACAGGAGGCAACCCCATGATTCCAGCCTGGCCGTGAACTAAGGAGCATGACTCCCTAACATCCTTGGTGCCACCAAGCGTCAGGGAAAATGGTGGGTATTACCTGGCACCCAGCTGCACACCATGGAGTCATGCCCATTTGGACAGCACCATAGAATTCACGAGGGCTTTTCAACTCGTCTCCTTGCTTGACAGCAGCAGTCCTGTCAAATGACATAGCAAAGAGTACTATCCCATATTGTAAATTAAAAAAAAAAAAATTTTTTTTCATGACTTCCGAAGACAATGCATCTGTTAAGAACACAACTGGTCTTCCGCACATCCCTGATGGCAAGTCAGTTCAGAACTTGCTCCCAGGCCTCCTCCATCCACAGCCCTCCTTCTCCAGGTAGCTTCCTAATAACTGCTCAGCTGCTTCTTTTCTGGATGAAGCAACAATCCAGTTTGTGTGCCACCCCCTGAGAGGAACTGGGGGCCCAGGGTGCAGCCATGTCCTGCCAGGGGACAGAGCTTCTTGCATCCTCAGAAGGAGGAGACTTATTCTCAACCTGCCTCCCTGCCGGGGCCCCGTTCAGCCTGCCCTGCTCCCCAAAGCTATGCATTCATCAAGTCATCCCCCTCGGCCATATATTCAAGGTCTCTGCATTCGTGCCAGCAAACTTAAAGTTTTTAAGGACAACTCACCTCACAGTTTGCAACTTCCCCAGGTTGAGGGCAAATTTTATTTTTTTAAGTTTTATTAAAAAAAATTAGTACAGAACAGAAATAACAAGTCTTCATATTTTAAAAAATACAAGTCCTTGAATGTCGTTTAAAATCAAGAATAATCATAGTTCTGCATAGGAAGCAATAGCCCAGACAGTACTTGTTGTTATTGCTTTTCTCCGAGTTTATTCTGTTGTAATTGGCGTATGACATTGGCTTAGTTTCAAGTGTGCAACATAATGCTTCACTGTTTGTATACATTGAGAAATGATCACAATAGCTTTAGCTAACATCTACTACCTCACATGGTTATTCTTTCCTGTGGGGACAACTCTCAAGAGCTACTCCGTAACACCCAGCTTTCAAACATGAAACAGTGTTATCAACGCAGTCTTCGTGCTGTACACTGTATCCCCAGGACTTACTTCTGTCATCAATGAAAGTTTGTACCTTTTGACCCCCTACCCCATTCCCCAGCCCCCGCCCCAAGCCCTGGCAGCTGCCCATCCGTTGTTTGTTTCTATAAATTTGTTTTTTTTAGATTCCACATATAAGTGGGATCACATAGTATTTGTCTTTCTCTGTCTGACTCATTTCACTTGGCAGGATACATGTCCATCCATGTTGTCCCAAGGATATATAACCAAATTTGAAATATCTGAGTAACAATACAATATAGCATTGTTGTAAAAATAACTCTAAAAATGTTAAATGAAAATTAGGAAAATTTTTGTAACTTATATCACAAAAATTTGATATCTTTTAAACATATAAAGTATCTAAAAATAGAGGAGGAAAAGCCCAATAGTGTTACAGAAAAATGTGCTGAAAAACAACTGCTTAAAAAATGGAAATGGCTCCCTATGAAAAGCTGTTCAGGCTTTTAACAAATCCCAGAAGGCTCAGTGCTAAAGAACCTGCCTGCTAGTGCAGGAGACAGGGGTTCGATCCCTGGTTGGGAAAGATCCCCTGGAAAAGAAAATGGCAACCGACTCCTGCATTCTTGCTTGGAGAATTTCATGGACAAAGGAGCCTGGTGGGCTATGACTTAGTGACTGAACAACAAACGAAAGATAATAAAATATATATATCCAAACTACATGGAGATATTTTTATTAAGAAATTACTATTTTTAAATTATAATATTGATGAGCAAAAGAGCCCATGTCTTTTCTTCCCCCGAAGATTGACACACGGAGAAAGCAGGAGCCGTGCATTTTATTTCTATTTACCTCAGAAGCTTCTTAATAAATATCTGATTAACAAGTATCAGAGGTGATGATTGGGTGCTGATGCTGTGGACAAAATGTTTATTTGTTACACTCCAAAGTTGTCACAGCCTTCAGAACTAGAAAAAGGCAGTGGACTGAGGGGTGCCAGTAGGGGAAAAAAAACCCTGTTATTTTCTGTGCCTTGAGGTGATTCTATTGCTCGGGAACAGTACATTCAGTCATCTTCCCGTCTGGGGACAATTTTGAGGGACAAAAAGCACTAGTAATTCATTATTGAAAAAACCAGCAGCAAGCCTATTTTCTGTGGCAGGTGTTTTTCTGGCCGTCATCTGGTACTTGAAGAGAAAGCTTCTTGAATCATGCGACCATGTACCTAATTCCAGGCACTGCATCCTCTGCTTTTTAGATTAGTAAAGATCACAAAGTGATTTTTAATCACCACAGTCAAAACAAAGGTTTAGAACAAAACAAGTGTTAAATTGTCTTTGAGCGCTGCCTGTGAGACGTGGCGGCAGGCTGAGGGACTCAGCCTGATGGGGAGGGGAGGAGCTAAGACCACCAGCTGACATGAAAAATGTCTCCAAGATATTTGTTTTTAAATGTCTTCTTGCAGGTCTGTTCATAAGCTTTTCACATTGAATGATATAATGAAAAGGCTGAGTTCCAAATATTATGACATTTTACACAGTCATTATTTAAAATACTTCTAAAATGCCAAAAGAAGCATAACGTTAATGAGAAAAAAAAGGAAATTTTGCATAATCTTGACAGAGCTAGAATAAAAAAAAGATAATCCCTGGCAGGCGGGCAGGTGAAATCTGGAGATGAACACACCTATTGAAGAGATGTGGTACCCAGAAAGATGCACATCCACGCTAGAAAAATAATGTCCTTATTTTCTATGAGTGGTAAAGTGAATAAAATCCATAAAAAAGAGGAAAAGTTTTGGTATTAATAGCAAATTTCATTTTTCTAGTTTTGGCAGAAGAGTAGGTACAAACATTGTTAATATGCTATTAAATATGTCATTAGTTGAAACTATTAACAGAACATTAATTAGCACCAAGCCATGGCACTTCTCAGGTGGTGTTAGTGGTAAAGAATCTGCCTGCCAATGCAGGAGATGTAAGAGACATGGGTTCGATCCCTGGGTTGGGAAGATCCCCTGGAGAAGGAAATGCCAAGCCACTCCTGTATTCTTTCCTGGAAAATTCCGTGGACAGAGGAGCCTGGTGGGTTACAGTCCATGGGGTCACAAAAGAGTCAGACACCACTTAGTGACTCAACAACAAGAACAAACCTACATGATGGAGGGATGGGGACAGGCTGAGAACACAGCATCTGGAACTCAGAGATCGCCTAAGGGATGTGGTCCTCCCAATCACTTTGCAGACTCCATCAGTGGTGCCCTTCCTGTGACCCATCCCTAACTGTGGTGGTTGCTACTGTTGCTGATGTTGTTGTTATAGACAGATTGTGGAAACTTGTCGTAGAGATGTATTTAACTATTTTATCCAAGTAAAGACTTCGCAACTCAGAGAATGCCAATTTGTCAGACATTAAGTGGTTCACAAGATTTAAGGTTCTCACCATCTGGACTTTGAATCCTACATTGCAGCAAAGAAACTGAGGTGGGGCTGAACTGGTCTCAGACATAGTCCACAGCTTCAACCTCCAGCTGGATGCACACCAAGCACACTGCCACCACATGTCACCTTTGTTCCCCTTTGCAGAAACGTACTGATGCACTTGTGGATTTCAAGAAATTACAGAGTTGGTTAGCAGAGATGATGTCACTCCTTCCAGGAAGGCGCACAGATATTTGTAAGTGGTTCAATTGCTTTTGCTGCCTCTGGAGCACGGACTCCCAATGTTTCTGAACGACCATTATTCACCCAGCCAGTGGTTCAGGGTGAACATGCCCACCAAGACAGAGGGTCTCCAGAACAGCAGTGATGGGTCCATTAATTCCAGATGTCTCCTAGGGATCTGGCCATGTGGCTATGACCAGACAGTTTTAGTAACAATCACTCCAGGAATGTATCCTCTCTTTAGTGGGTCATCGGTGATGTAGGTTTTGGGTCACACATGAAACATACTCTAAAACCCTCCCTAATGCCTGTGATTTCAAGACCAGAAGTTCTAGCCATGTTGCTGAACTTTCCAGAACTCCTTTAAGGTTGTCGTTATTGTCTAGTTGCTCAGTCATGTCAGACTCTTTGAGACCCCATGGACTGTAGCCCATCAGGTTCCACTGTCCATGGGATGCTCCAAGAAAGAAGACTGGAGTGGGCTGCCATTTCCTCCTCCAGGGGATCTTCCTGACCTGGGCATCAAACCTGTGTCTCCTGCATTGGCAGGCAGATTCTTTACCACTGAACCACCTGGGAAGACACTTTTAGAGTCAAACTGCTAAAAATATTTATTAAACATGTTTTTATACTTTAACCAACAATCCATGTATTGAATAATTAACAGGCTACTGTGAATCATATTGTTGTGACCAATTAAATGTTTATATGTACATATATATACAGTTGGATTGTCTCCCTTTCAGTTCATTATTTTTTAAAAAATCAAAGTTTGGCATCCCTGGGATATAGGGAGCATCATCTTACTCAATCTTGCCCATGGTGACCCCACTGAAATTGTAACATAACATAAAAGTGATCATAAGTCTTTAGAAAATTTGTTCTTAGATTTCCCATCACTGTAAACCTGTTTAACTTAGGCTACCTGGGATACGTCTCTACTCTTTGATGTTGCAAAAGTGTTTGCAATCAAGAGCAAAGCTAAAAGAAAAACAGTTGTGAACAGTTTGCACTCTAAAGGGAAACAGCTATTGAAGCCTCTAGTTGTCAGCCAAGGCATCATTAGTTATGCCCAGGGAGACACACACCTGCTCACATGGCAAGATCAAGAATTGTAATGAACCACATTACCGTTACTATCAGAAACATGATTTTCATAATTTAAGAGCAATTTTACATCTATTATACTTCATCTTGCATAAGTTCAGAGAGGTGGACAGTATTATTTATATTTTATAGAGGAAAATAGCAGTCTGGGAAAGACAAAATGGTTTGTCCAACCCACCTGGCCAACAAGTTGAGACCTGATATCAAAATGTCATTCTTGGGCCTTCTCTGGTGATCCAGTGGTTAAGATTCTATGCTCCCAGTGCTGCTGCTGCTGCTGCTGCTGCTGCTGCTGCTGCTAAGTCGCTTCAGTCATGTCCGACTCTGTGCGACCCCATAGATGGCAGCCCACCAGGCTCCCCCATCCCTGGGATTCTCCAGGCAAGAACACTGGAGTGGGTTGCCATTTCCTTCTCCAACGCATGAAAGTGAAAAGTGAAAGTGAAGTTGCTCAGTCGTGTCCGACTCTTAGCGATCCCATGGACTGCAGCCTACCAGGCTCCTCCGTCCATGGGATTTTGCAGGCAAGAGTACTAGAGTGGGGTGCCATTGCCTTGGGCCACAGTTTCATCCCAGGTAAGGAAACTAGATCTCACACGCCACTACTAAAAATTCACATGTCGCAATGAAGGTCTCAAGTACCACAATGAGGACCCATCACAGAAAAAAAAAAAAAAAAAGTCATTCTTATCACCATCCTTGCAAGGTTTAGGAAGAATAGTAACAACCTATGAAAGAATGAGGTGGTTTGTGCCCAGCTTCCCTCTGCCTGGCCAATCTGCTCTAGGCACCGAGAAGGCTGGACCAGGGCACATTGAGAGAGGGTTTCTGGAGCTCACGAAGGAGAAACAGAATCCTAACCAGACAGCTGATCACTTTTCTGTGATTGGACATTATATGTTTTGTTATTAACAAAATCTTTATTAAAGATTCCATTAATCAAAAACCTCAAGAGTTTTGGAAATTGAAGGAGACAATATAAAAGTGACTGAGTGACTTTTCTGACCTAGACTGCAAATAGAAAAAGTGACTTTGCAGACCCATTCAGGGCTGTAAATGGGGTGATGCCGACTGGGAAGATTTTTGAAGCATGAAGGCTCTGTCCTTCCTGTGAATGCGGTTCTTATTTCAAGGCAAACATACCTTCCCAGGAACCACATATTCTTCCTCTGTGTTAACAGCATCCCCTCCACAGATCCATTAAAGTTTGTGCTTCTCACAGCCTTGGATTCATCTCTCAATCTACATCTCAATAGCAAAATGGATCTTTCAGAAAAAACTTTATACAAGTCTCTTGGTTCAGGAGGTTTCCCTGATGGTTTAGTCAGTAAAGAGTCTGCCTGCAGTGCAGGAGACCTGGGTTCACTCCCTGGGTTGGGAAGATCCCCTGGAAAAGGGAAAGGCTACCCACTCCAGTATTCTTTCCTGGAGAATTCCATGGACAGTATAGTCCATGGGGTCACAAAGAGTTGGACATGACTGAGAAACTTTCATTTCATTTCATTTTGGTTCAGGAAGACAAGGAGTTTCGTAAATCAGCCTACTCATCGGGGAGGACATCGTGCACTCTACGGAACAACCCCCTGGCTTCTGGTTCTTTCTAGTAAAAGGGATACTAACAGCAATATCTGCATAGATATATATTCCCCTTGTTCACCAAAGAACCTAGTTACATGCATTGCACACAAATGTAGAAAAATACCCAGAAGCCATTTTAAAAATACATTTTGTTGTAGTTAATGATTTGGATCACTGTCAAAAAGACTTTTTATTAAACTCAGCTTCACAAAGTCTTGGTTTTCACTTACTTGGTAATTTTCACTGCATGCATACACAATAGAGATACATTCGCAACCAAACTTCCCTCCTACTCACTAACTTTAGGATATTCTTTGAAAAAAACAGATTTACAACCCTTATTAATATTTTAGTTAAATCCATCAGAATGTTGGCCTCTCATGATTGCTTCATTGAAAGTGAAAGTGTTAGTTGCTCAGTCGTGTCTGATTCTTTGCAATTCAGTGGACTTCAGGCCGCCAGGCTCCTCTGCACATGGAATTCGTTGGGTAAGAATACTGAAGTGGGTAGCCATGCCGTTCTCCAGGAGATCTTTCAGACTCAGGGATCAAACCTAGGTTTCCTGCATTGCAGGCAGATTCTTTACCACCTGAGCCTACTTTGCTTTATTCTTCTTCCCTACCTCTCAGGACACACCAAACTTTTATTCCATAATTGAACATTCAGACATTTTATCCAATATACCCCCTTTTCCAATCCCTACTGTCAGGGATGTATTCTATTGACTTATCCCCAACAGAGTGAACAGTTGATCATGACACTAAAAGCTGTGATATGCTTAGCGCTGCCAGTTTTCTACAGAAACAAATGTTCTAATTCCCATCAAGTCTTTATTGATAAAGTCAGCAAAAAAAGACAAGCGACAATATATGCAGTCAGTTCTTTCTAACTAGGATGTTTTCCATGAAACATCAACTTTCTAATGCCACACCCTGCTGTTCTGATTATTGTATAGTATTTAAAAATGGATAAAACATCACAATCCACTCAGGAAGCAAAACTTCAAATTTAAAAAATACTAATGTTCTGGCAAGGTCATGTATAAACAAGGATGAATCCTGACCAACAAGAAGGAAAGAATTCTATTTCCAAGTGGCCAATGAGTTATCTACCCAAGTACAAATGAGAAGTAAATATGCTCCCAAAAAGCCAAAAGTAAAATAAATTATTTCAGTCTGTGGAATTATCTCCCTGAGGGATGGCTCAGGAGTTGGAACTGAAATAGACACTTCTGATCAGGAAGCTGTGAGACTGGGAAATGTAATCATGCTTTCTGCCCATTTTGTTTCATGAAACTCACAGGCTTCACATATGACAAACAGCCCATGAGATAGCCACAGGCATTTTGGAGGGTTTCAGCACCCTGAGGGGGGAGCTCATGCTGTCCCCATCCAGTTGCTCTCTGGAGTCTGATTGATTGGTCAGCAGTAGAGGTGGAGGGTGTGCAGGAACAGTTGAACAAGGGTAGCTTCTCTCTCTGGTATACCAGCCTGGGCTCAGGCCACCCTCCTGGCACTGCCCCCTCTGTCAGCCATGGACACTCATCTGATAAGAGGAGAGCTTTCTCCATCCATGATGGAGGAGACACAAGTTCTACATGCAGAAACAGTTCTGTCATAGGCCCTCTGTTGCAGCGAAGACTGGTGGTCAACAGGGCAGGTGTGGCCTGGCAGAGGTTTTAGGATAATGGCCCTAAGAAGTCTATCACTCTATGCATGCCTGTAGCTGTGCAAAGATTGAGCCTCATTCTTCTCTTTTGATAAAATCTTAGGTACAGTTTAAAGATATCCACCATTTAAAGATAAAGATATCCCAGTTGGAAAAGGGGCAGCTCTCTGGTGTGATTAGTTCTAAGGGCTAGTAGCCTAGGATACAATCCTTCATCAGATATTTGTGGGGTCCTCCTGTGTACCAGACACCCCAAACCCCCCAGATTGTGGGGTCAACAGAACAAAATGCTGTTCTTCTAGAATCTGTGCATACGCTCTTGGAGGGCGCAGGTTCGACAAAGAACATCTGGTGAGAAATGAGACAAGTGTCCATGAGTGGGGGATGGGATGAGCTGGGTGACTGCAAGTGGCCACCGGAGCCACGAGGGCAGGTGATACCAGAGCCGAGATCTGATGAGAGAAAAGAGGACCCCTGGGAAGGTCCACAGGTCTAAGTGGACACCTGGATCCTGGAGCACCCATGCTGCATTGCTGACCATCTCCTCTATAAATAGCTCCTCAAATGTGCTGCAGTTAAAACATACACACATGCACAGTGCTGAGAAATTTTAGCTTTAAAATCCACATTAGACACACCCAGTGCCTGCACCCAAGGCACAGCAAATCCTTTTTTACAGAAGTTCTCTGTCTTTCTGTTGGATTTCCACAGTCTATTATATAAAGTGTATCTTTTAGTGACAAAGGAATTCACCTTCCAAAGAAGAATACTCTGACCTGGAATGACTGGTGAGATGGGGGAAGTTACAGCTGTTTCCTCTTGAACCACTAACCCCCAGTGTTCTCTTCCCATCCCGAGCTTCTGCAGAGTCTTCAAATCTCTTAACTCTTCCCATCCATCTCGGCCTGATAAGGATACAAAGTGAGTCCCTCAGTCTTGTCCAACTCCTTGAGACCCCATGGACTGTACTGTCCATGGAATTCTCCAGGCCAGAATACTGGAGTAGGTAGCCTTTCCCTTCTCCAGGGGATCTTCCCGATCCAGGTATAAATATTGTTGAATATTTGTCAACATCAAGGGCATTGAGGTTTAATGATTTATCATCCTTCTAATTTTTAAGAGGGATTACAAACTTGAAAACAATTTGAAGGTGAGAAATACTACATAAAAAAATTAAATAGACTTCAAATTAACTTTTCAAATTCAAAACACAGTCTTTTAAGCATTTAATTTGAGTTTTAATTTCTGACTGTGGAAGATCATTCAAAAGTCAGTTGTTTACACAACGTTCGTGACCTTGGTGCCAGTAAAGAGCTAGCTACTGACAACCACACAGAAAATGGTGGCGTCTACAACTCCTTGAAGCTAATGGGGATAGCATTTGCAAACATGAATCTGTGTCATTGGTAAAATATTCTGGATAAAGTTATTCCTACATTCAATACTTCTGGTTGCTTTTTGTGGAGGATACACTTTAAGAAGCAGTAAAGATTGGGCATTAGAGAGATGAAAGGTGGAATCAAATTTTGTATTTTTACTCCCAGGCACAGTAAGGGAAATAGACATGACACAGAGGAAGAAGGATGCTCTGAAGAAATGGTAATATACATTTTTCTTTCTTTTCCCCATCTGAGGATACTTAAATCCCCCAAGGTCAGGCTCATAAACTTGAAAACCTCTAAAGTCTCAATTCCTGGAGCATGGTAAGTACTTGGTAAATATTTAGAAAATTGATGGAAGGGAGGAAGTGAGGCAGATACTCCATTAATAGAGCACGTATTCCAAACTGTGTATTGAGATTGTTAGGATCAGTAAGTAACAGATGAATGGAGGGTTCCAGGTGAATGGAGAGGAAGACAGGCATCAGATGGGGATCAGAACAGGAACCTCACACCTGGTGAGACTGAATGGGAGACATGCCTGTCCCTGGGGCTGGCAGGGGGTATAATCCTGGGACTCACCCTGGAACTCACTCACTCTCTCTGCCTCAGTGCCCAGGTCTTTCCTGTAGGTATCACTCCACGTCTCTCAGATTACATCCTAAATGAAACAAATCAGGCCATTCAGGGCCTGGTGAATAATAATTTAAATGCCAATAGGCAACTGAGTCCGCCCCAATTTATAAAGAACAAGTGACCACATCCACATCTGTTATTTGAGTCTATGAATAGCAAAAAGGCCAGGCTGATGGAGCCTAGGTCTCCAGCAGCTAAGAATCTTGCCTCTCAAAAAAAAAAAAAAGAATCCTGCCTCTCTAGAAAAGGTTGCTCATCTCCACACCCTGTGATCAGAGATCTTTCAGCCTGGGTGTCATCTCCTGAGAGCTTGACCATCAGGGCACCAGGGCAACGTCCTAACCCACTGCAGCACCCTGAGCCCCTGGGGCAGAACTAGGCCTCCCTTGGCTATCCAGGTCTAGCCTGGGAGCAAGCTCAGATAGTGCTTTGTGGTGCTGATACATGAATGAATGCCTAGGAGCATACATGAAGCCACACCACAGCAGCGTCACCTGGCTGGGTGGCCAGGGAGTGTTCTTTGCTGACATCTTCCCTGTGGGCCCTGTACCCGAGCATTTGGACGCTGAGAGGTCCTCATGGGTGCCCTGCAGAGACTGACACCTCTCCAGGAACCTGCGAGAGCCCTGCAGGCTGCAAAGAACTGACATCCTGGCAGGCAGTGCCTCTCTTCATGGATGGTGATCCTTTGGAATTTCCAGACCATCCGGGAGGGTCTGTACTGGAGGCCAACCTGTATGGGGCCAGAGATCCTGCCTGGCCTGGTTCCAGCTGATCTGAGTCTGCAGAGTGTTTCAGGACTAGCTGGAAGGGATTCCCATTAACATGCCGTCAAGAGTCTGGAAGAAGCGGGTGACTTACTGTCTACACAGGTTGAACTTTTTCTGTCTCTCTGAACAGCCAGGCTTCAAAGAATTTAAAGCAAAAGCTATTTTAGGTACTTTGGCTAAATTCACAGGGCTGCCTCCTTCCTTAAGGACTCATGAAATGTTACATATATTCCTGCTTAGTTTCGGCACCTCTGCTCTTTTCCTGAACTCTGTAACATTAGCAAGCCTGTTCAAAATTGTTCTGGGTTCCGGAAATTTTGCCGTATTCAAAGTCAAAAGGAACCCAGCCCACCCTACACTGTCTACCTTAACCCATTCCCACTGCCTGCAGAGTGAAAAAGATAACACAGGGAAATCGGAAATCCCCAGGCCATACAATTTCCAAGCATCAGGAAACACAAATGTAAATGTGGATATATTGTCAAAGGCAAGATATGTAAAAAGGATAAGCGATGGGCCAGCCTTAATCTCACCAACATGTAGCCATGGAATTCTTAATTTAACAGTTGCCAACCAAAGGACCAGCACCAGCCAGACAGCAGAAGAATTTCTCTGGATGCTTCTTGTACAAACAAGTGAACCAAAAACAGTCTGGCACACGTAGCCTATGAGGCCCCAATGGTCTGCATTTTCAATAACATCCTCAGCTTATTCTGATGTACGTGGCACTTGGGAATAATACCTTACACAGGTACTGTTCAAAAATATGGCTTTTTCAAAGCTTTGGTTTTTCCAGGAGTCTTGTATGGACGTGAGAGTTGGACCATAAAAAAAAGCTGAGCACTGAAGAACTGACGCTTTTGAACTATGGTGCCAGAGAAAGACTCTGGAGAGTCCCTTGGACTGCAAGATCAAACCAGTCAATCCTAAAAGACATCAGTCCTGAATATTCATTGGAAAGACTGATGCTGAAGCTGAAGCTCCAATACTTTGGTCACCTGATGTGAAGAGTCCATTCACTGGGAAAAACCCCGATGCTGGGAAAGATTGAGGGCAGAAGGAGAAGGGGCCGGCAGAGGATGAAATGGTTAGATGGCATCACCGACTCAATGGACATGAGTTTGAGCAAGCTCCAGGAAATGATGAAGGACAGGGAAGCCTGGTGTGCTGCTGTCCATGAGGTCACAAAGAGTTGGACATGGTGGCTCAGAGGGTAAAGCGTCTGCCTGCCATGCAGGAGACCCAGGTTCGATCCCTGGGTCAGGAAGATCCCCTGGAGAAGGAAATGGCAACCCACTCCAGTATTCTTGCCTGGAGAATCCCATGGACAGAGGAGCCTGGTGGGCTATAGTCCATGGGGTCGCAAAGAGTCGGACACGACTGAGCGACTTCACTTTCATTTTAGCAACAGAACAACAACCCTGAACAGAGCAACATGGAAGAAAACTGTTACTCAGGCTTCCCTACAGACTCTGATGTAGTTAGAGGCTGAAGAATGTGATTCAAAACAAGTCTAAAAGTCTCCTCAGAAGCAGGCCCTGGCCACCTGCATTTAGAAACTACAAAGAGAAACTAAAAGATAATCTTCATGTATTAAATGTATTAAATCAAAACAAAGAATTCCCTGCACTTGGAAACTAAAACTTCTGGGTTTCAAGAGGTGGCTTTGGGCAAAGAATTTTATTTCTTAGCATTTCCTTTCCTTTGCATTGGAGTTGAAATAAAAGCAAAGAGAATGTGTCTTAAATATACATAAAACCTAAACCACAAACTCAAGTGCTAATTGAGAGACTGAATAAACAGAGGACATAGTGACAATGACACAAGAAGTGACAGCCTCTGCAGCCACCAGCCCTGGAAGCCAAACCACAAGACAGTCTCAATGGCCCCAGGTGGCCAGGACTTGATCAATAACTGCCATCTTCCCTGACTTTTGTCCATTCTTGCAACCTAGGATCCACCAGAAAAAGCCAATACACCCCCAGCACTACCAGGGAATGCAGCTCCCACTCAAACCCTCTGCAGCTTCAGCAGACAGCAGCTTTCAGCTCTGAAATCTACACTCTCATCCACTCTCAAGTTTTTCATTGCTCTTCAGGTTGTTGAGTCTCTATCCAGGGCATGTGAGAGTGGAGGACCTCTTGCTGCAGCAAGCTCCGAGCAGACAGCCTTTGCTTTTCTCATTAGGATGGTCTATGTTTATGTGCACACAATCATCAAAGAAGCATAAAAGTGTCACACGAGTGTATGTTTCTCAGTTCTTTGTCTCGTCACAACAAAGATTTGGAGTGACAGACATTAAAGCCCACTCGGCATGTCACAGCTCTCAGGTCTTGGATAGACCGTGTTATAGCTCTCAGGTCTCGAAAGGACCATGTTATAGCTCTTAGACAAGTCAGTGTTACAGCTTAGTGTTACAGCTCTATTTTATTTAGAAGATAGCAGGAAAATCCATCTTTGAGGTGTAAGGGAACGTTGATCCAAAGACGCGAGGAGAAGAGCACCCCAGCGCACATTAGAGAGAGAGCTAGCTTTGGCTCCTCTTTTTATATGTTTATCTCTCCCTGGGCCTGTCCTATGTGAATTGGGCCAGCCAGGAGTGTTGTTTGTTTTACCTGAGGTCCTCACTCCAGTCCTCGGACCTTCTTTTGTTCTATTTTCGCAGACTTTTCACTTCTTTGTCTTTTAGCCACCTCCATTTTGGACTCCTTTTCCCTATTCTACCTACCAACAAAAGTAAGTTCAGTTCAGTTCAGTCACTCAGTCGTGTCCGACTCTTTGTGACCCCATGAATCGTAGCACGCCAGGCCTCCCTGTCCATCACTAACTCCTGGAGTTCACTCAGACTCACGTCCATCGAGTCCATGATGCTATCCAGCCATCTCATCCTCTGTCATCCTTTTCTCCTCCTGCCCCCAATCCCTCCCAGTATCAGAGTCTTTCCTAATGAGTCAACTCTTCACATGAGGTGGCCAAAGTACTGGAGTTTCAGCTTTAGCATCATTCCTCCCAAAGAAACCCCAGGGCTGATCTCCTTCAGAATGGACTGGTTGGATCTCCTTGCAGTCCAAGGGACTCTCAAGAGTCTTCTCCACAGTCAAGAGTCTTCTTCACCACAGTTCAAAAGCATCAATTCTTCGGTGCTCAGCCTTCTTCACAGTCCAACTCTCACATCCATACATGACCACAGGAAAAACCATAGCCTTGACTAGACGGACCTTAGTCGGCAAAGTCATGTCTCTGCTTTTGAATATACTATCTAGGTTGGTCATAACTTTTCTTCCAAGGAGTAAGCGTCTTTTAATTTCATGGCTTCAATCACCATCTGCAGTGATTTTGGAGCCCCCCAAAATAAAGTCTGACACTGTTTCCACTGTTTCCCCATCTATTTCCCATGAAGTGATGGGACCAGATGCCATGATCTTCGTTTTCTGAGTGTTGAGCTTTAGGCCAACTTTTTCACTCTCCACTTTCACTTTCTTCAAGAGGCTTTTTAGTTCCTCTTCACTTTCTGCCATAAAGGTGGTGTCATCTGCATATCTGAGGTTATTGATATTTCTCCCGGCAATCTTGATTCCAGCTTGTGTTTCTTCCAGTCCAGCGTTTCTCATGATGTACTCTGCATAGAAGTTAAATAAGCAGGGTGACAATATACAGCCTTGACGTACTCCTTTTCCTATTTGGAACCAATCTGTTGTTCCATGTCCAGTTCTAACTGCTGCTTCCTGACCTGCATACAGATTTCTCAAGAGGCAGGTAAAGAACACCATCACTCCTACTGTTCAAGGGCTTCTTTCAGGACAAGGATGTCTATACCAGCCTGTTCTCACTACTGGCTGAAGTTAGACATGGGGCGGGAGCGAGGGTAAGAAGTGGGGGTGGGAGGTGGGAGCCGAATGGGTGGCCGGGCAGACAAAAAAGAAAAAGGGTGAAGGCTGTCTGAGAAAAGAGCTTGAATTTGTTAGAACAGTTGGGTTGCAGAAAAGACAGACTGATGCTGACAACTTCAACAGTTTGGGGAGCGTAAATGAAGGACCAGCTCTGAATCAAACAGGAACCTGTGGGCTCCTGGGCACAAAAATCTTTGTCCCCTATTTCTGAGTAACAGGAAATATGCTTCATTAGACTCCAAGACCTTCGCTGAGTTTCACAGGGCAGGTTCAAACAGTTGCTAATGAGGGAAGGAGGGAATGGAAAGACTAGAGAGGAGCAGCCAAGCAACAAAAGTGCAGCCTTGAGGCAGGTCCAGGTCCCCCTCAAGGACACACATCACAGTATCTTTGAATGTTTGCAGATACTGAAACTCCTATCAGGTGGTATTCTTTCCTTTGTTGCTGTTCTGTCACTAAGTCATGTCTTTGCAACCCCTTGGGCTCAGTATGCCAGGCTTCCATGTCCCTCACTGCCTCCCAGAGTTTGCTACTTCACCCAAAACTCTGTCTCCCAGAGTTAATTCAATGTCACTTTGTGTGTATTGTGTGTGCTCAGTCACTCAGGCGTGTCCAGCTCTGCGACACCATGGACTGTAGCCCACCAGGCTCCTCTGTCCACAGGATTCTCCAGGCAAGAATACTGGAGTGTGTTGCCATTCTCTTCTCCAAGGAATCTTCCTGAACCAGAGATTGAACCCAGGTGTCCTGCATTTCAGGCAGATTCTTTACCCTCTGAGCCATGAGCTTCCCTCGTGACTCAGACAGTTGAAAGGGATTTGAGTTTCAGTGGCTAGAGAGTTATGCTGAGGAAACTAGTAAAACCTGTCATCTAAACTCTCCAAAATCTCAATAGAATTTTCTGACAAATCAGTTTTACAGTGAGCTCAGCAATTTTTCCAGGTATCTTCCTTAGAGGATAATTCACAAAATTCTGGTGATGGGATGCAAGCAGTAAGTTGATAGACACTGAATTAAACTCCTTATTGCAAAATTCAGACTTAAATTGAAGAAAGTAGGGAAAACCACCAGACCATTCAGGTATGGCCTAAATCAAATCCCTTACGATTATAAAGTGGAAGTGACAAATAGACTCAAGGGATTAGAGTTGATACACAGAATGCCTGAAGAGCTATGGACAGAGGTCCATGACATTGTACAGGAAGCAGTGATCAAGACCATCCCCAAGAAAAAGAAATGCCAAAAGGCAAAATGGCCATTTGAGGAGGCCTTACAAATAGCTGAGAAAAGAAGAAAAGCAAAAGACAAAGGAGATAGATAAGGAAAGACACACCCATCTGAATGCAGCGTTCCAAAGAATAGCAAGGAGAGATAAGAAAATCTTCCTCAGTGATCAATGCAAAGAAATAGAGGAAAACAATAGAATGGGAAAGACTAGAGATCTCTTCAGGAAAATCAGAGATACCAAGGGAACATTTCATGCAAAGATGGGCTCGATAAAGGACAGAAACAGTATGGACCTAACAGAAGCAGAAGGTATTAAGAAAGGGTGGCAAGAATACACAGAATAACTATACAAAAAAAAAGAAATGTTAATGACCCAGATAACCATGATGGTGTGACCACATACCTAGAGCCAGACATCCTGGAGTCTGAAGTCAAGTGGGCCTTAGGAAGCATCACTACAAACAAAGCTAGTGGAGGTGATGGAATTCCAACTGAGCTATTTCAAGTCCTAAAAGATGAGGCTGTGAAAGTGCTGCACTCAATATGCCAACAAATTTGGAAAATTCAGCAGTGGCCACAGGACTGGAAATGGTCAGTTTTCAATCAATCCCAAAGAAAGGCAATGCCAAAGAATGCTCAAACTACAGCACAATTGCACCCATCTCACACACTAGTAAAGTAATACTCAAATCCCCAAGGCAGACTTCAACAGTATGTGAACTGAGAACTTGCAGATGTTCAAGTTGGATTTAGAAAAGGCAGAGGAACCAGAGATCAAATTGCCAACATCCTTTGGATCATCAACAAAGCAAGAGAGTTCCAGAAAAACATCTACTTCTTTATTGACTATGCCAAAGCCTTTGTCTGTGTGGATCACAACAAACTGTGGAAAATTCTTTAAGAGATGGGAATACCAGACCACCCTTATCTGCCTCCTGAGAAATCTGTATGCAGGACAAGAAGCAATAGTTAGAACTAGACATAGAACCACAGACTGGTTCCAAATTGGGAAAAGAGTACATCAAGGCTGTATATTGTCACCCTGCTTATTTAACTTCTAAGCAGAGTACATCATGTGAAATTCTGGGTGGGATGCAGCACAAGCTGGAATCAAGACTGCCAGGAGAAATATCAATAAAATAACATCAGATATGTAGATGACACCACCCTTGTAGCAAAATATGAAGAGGAACTGAGAGCCTATTGATGAAAGTGGTAGAGGAGAGTGAAAAAGCTGGCTTAAAACTCAACATTCAAAAAACTTAGATTATGGGATTCGGTCCCATTACTTCATGGCACATAAATGGGGAAATAATGGAAACAGTGACAATTTATTTTCTTGGGCTCCAAAGTCACTGCAGATGGTGATTGCAGCCATGAAATGAAAAGATGCTTGCTCCTTGGGAGAAAAGCTATGACCATCCTAGACAGCATATTAAAAAGCAGAGACATTACTTCTCAGACGAAGGTCCGTCTATTCAAAGCTATGGTTTTTCATGTAGTTATGTATGGATGTGAGAGTTGAACCATAAAGAACCCTCAGGGCGGAAGAACTGATGCTTATAAACTGTGGTGCAGAAGACTCTTGAGAGTCCCTTGGACTGCAAGAAGATCAAGCCATGCAATCCTAAAGGAAATCAGTCCTGAATAGTCATTGTAAGAACTGATGCTGAAGCTGAAGCTCCAATACTTTGGCCATCTAATGGGAAGAATGGACTCATCGGAAAAGACCCTGATGCTGGGAAAGATTGAAGGCAGGAGGAGAAGGGGATGACAGAGGATGAGATGGTTGGATGGTATCACCGAATCGATGGACATGGGTTTGAACAAGCTCCTGGAGTTGGTGATGGAAAAGGAAGCCTAGCATGCTTCAGTCCATGGGGTCCCAAAAAGTCAGACACGACTGTATGACTGAACTGACTGACTGAATTAAGATACCACAGCATGTGCAAGGGACCAGTAAGCTGTGAGCTGACTGGCTTTTCTGAGTTTTGTATAGGTGTTTAATCTCCTCAGGTGTCAGTTTTCTCATCTGTCAAATGAGGCATGAGACTAAATGTTAAATATGTTTATTCCACCTCAAATGGGTAGCCAGAGAATCCCCCTCATGTTTTATTTATGTAACCCTGAGTCCTCAGAGAAAATGAGCTAGGCAAGCCCTGGCAATGGTGCTAGAGTTCAGTTCATGATTGTCTTTCAATGATGTGTGGGGATACCAGACCACCTGACCTGCCTCTTGAGAAATCTGTATGCAGGTCAGGAAGCAACAGTTAGAACTGGACATGAAACAACAGATTGGTTCCAAATAGGAAAAGGAGTACATGAAGGCTGTATACTGTCACCCTGCTTATTTAACTTGTATGCAGAGCACATCATGAGAAACGCTGGACTGGAAGAAACACAAGCTGGAATCAAGATTGCCGGGAGAAATATCAATAACCTCAGATATGCAGATGACACCACCCTTATGGCAGAAAGTGAAAAGGAACTAAAAAGCCTCTTGATGAAAGTGAAAGGGGAGAGTGAAAAAGTTGGCTTAAAGCTCAACATTCAGAAAACGATCATGGCATCTGGTCCCATCACTTCATGGCAAATAGATGGGGAAACAGTGAAAACAGTGTCAGATTTTATTCTTTGGGGCTCCAAAATCACTGCAGATGGTGATTGAAACCATCGAATTAAAAGACGCTTACTCCTTGGAAGGAAAGTTATGACCAACCTAGATAGCATATTCAAAAGCAGAGACATTACTTTGCCAACTAAGGTCTGTCTAGTCAAGGCTATGGTTTTTCCAGTGGTCATGTATGGATGTGAGAGTTGGACTGTGAAGAAGGCTGAGCACCAAAGAATTGATGCTTTTGAACTGTGGTGTTGGAGAAGACTCTTGAGAGTCCCTTAGACTGCAAGGAGATCCAACCAGTCCATTCTGAAGGAGATCAGCCCTGGGGTTTCTTTGGGAGGAATGATGCTAAAGCTGAAGCTCCAGTACTTTGGCCACCTCATGCGAAGAGTTGACTCATTGGAAAAGACTCTGATGCTGGGAGGGATTGGGGGCAGGAGGAGAAGGGGACGACAGAGGATGAGATGGCTGGATGGCATCACTGACTCGATGGACGTGAATCTGAGTGAACTCCAGGAGTTGGTGATGGACAGGGAGGCCTGGCGTGCGATTAATGGGGTCACAAAGAGTTGGACATGACTGAACTGAACTGATGGGAGATTTAATACTATCTAGTACAGCACAGTAAAACATAATCATATTATCTTCATTTGTATCATTTCTTTCGGCACAAATCCAATCTCCAAGGTGTGAAGTCACTCCAAAATGTTGACAGACCCTGGAGAAATAAATCACTTCCATCTTGACTTCTGCTCTTTTGCATTGGTAATAAAATCAGTTTTAGCTCTGACAACAATACGACTGCTATCACTTGCTTTGAATGATTCTAGATTTTAAAATGTGACACATTTATAAGAGTAATATTCTTTATGTTATTCCATAGTTACCATTGTATTAAGAGCAATAAAAATATGTTGGATAGTATTAAGCATAGCTTCATATGATACCAAACACCTAGATGTGATATAGAACCAAATGTGCATATAAGATGCCCAGTTCATGACTACTACCACCTGCAAATACACAGCACTTGAACTGCAACTTGTACAACCCAGGGACTGAATTTTTCTACTTTTGGTTGTACCCTGTGGCATGTGGGACCTTAGTTCCCCGATCAGGGATTGAACGGGCACCCTGTGTATTGGAAGCACAGAGTTTTAACCACTGGACCACCAGGGAAGTCCCTGAATTTTTAGTTTTATTCAATTTTCATTAATTTGCATGTACTAATCACATGTAGCAATTGCTACTGTATTGGACTGTACAGATCTAGATTTTTAAAAATAAAGGTTAGTTCATTACTTGGAGAGTTCTATATACTTGACATATAATCTAGAAATAAAATTCTTTCTACCTTCTTTGCATGTATGGCATTATATCTAAAGATTTCCTTAATCTATATTCACTTCTATTGCAATAACATTTATCATCATGGAGCTTCTAATCACTACAAGACTTTTTTTTCAGGTAATTTATATATATTGTGTGAAATCCTCAAACAACTTTGCAAATTAGGTGTTAAAATCCCTCCCTAAATTGCTATTTTACATAATAAGCAGAGGCTCCCAGAACTAGTCAGTGAAAAAGTTATCATTCAAAGCGAGTTCTGAAAAATTTCAATCACTTCCTATTAAGAAATAAAAAGAGATCTTGTGAAAACTAAAAATTTAAGGTCTCTCCCTAGAGCTCGAAGGTTATAGAATGGTAATGACTCTATGAAGCACATGCATTTCAAGTGGCTATGCAGTAAGAACACACACGGAAGAGCAGAGAAATATTATACATTGTATTCATATAAATAAGAATGCAACTCCTTATAAAGTTTCAAAAGAATAACTATTTCCTAGAATCAGAACTATGGTAAGGGAAAATCCACTCAGTCAGCCGAAGTGCTTCTTTATATTTCTAAAAGAATGTACAGGATTTCAGGAGTCAGTGATGAACTACCACCTGCTGAACCCAGAGCACACCCAGTTGTCCGGCTTCATTTAAGACCACACCCTTTCTCCCTGATCTTTTCATCAATAGGAACTCCTTGAAGGTGGGGGTACTTCATATTTTTCTCTACATATCCAGACTTGGTGTGGTGCCTGACACCTAGGAGGCATGCAAAGTTCATGCTTGAAGAAATGGATGGAAAAATGAGTAAACACAATGTAGTGTAGTTGTTTTCTAAACTCAGGGGAGATGTAATCACACAGATGTCCACCTTGCCACTGGGCTCTCAGCCAGCTCTGCTGGGGCCCTGAGGACGGAACACTGTTCTCACATGGAAGCCCGCTGAGTCCTTGCAGGCATGGACTGTGTCACCTTATCCCTGAATCTCCTTGTCTACTCTGCTTCCTGCAGTGATTCATGGTCAGTGGCTGTTTGTACAATGACTGGATGAATGTACCAACATTTTCTACATATGAATAACAATGAGAAATCAGTTAGTTTTAAGATGTGTTTGACATTCTATTCATAATGACCCTATCAAGTAGTTGCGAGTGTGTACTGCTAAGACGTTTCAGTCATGTCTGACTCTTTGGAATGCTATGGACTGTAGCCCACCAGGCTCCTCTGTCCAGGGGATTCTCTGGGCAAGAATACTGGACTGAGTTGCCATGCCTTTCCCCGGGGGATTTTCCTGACCCAGGGATTGAATCCATGTCTCCTGCAGCTCCTACATTTCAGGCAAATTCTTTACCGCTGAGCCACCAGGGAAAGCCCATAAAGTAGATATGTCTTATGTAACCATTTTTATCATAAAATTCTAAAACTGAGAATCTGAGAGTTTAAGCGATACGCTTATGAATGGTCAATGAATCCAGAGCCACCCTTGCAGCTTAACTCTCTCTCTCTGGCTGTGCTGGGTCTTAGTTGCAGCATGTGGGATCTAGTTCCTTGACCAGGGATCAAACCTGGGCCCTCTGCATTGGGAACATGGAATCTTAACCACTGGATCACCAGGGAAGTCCCATAACTTAATTCTCTGAATTTATATTATATCTACACCATATTAAAAGAGTACTTGGGAGTTCACAGTTCATACATGCACCTTCATTTGATTTTAAATGAATTGGGAGGAACAGCTATTATTCCCACTTTGCATGTAAGGAAACTGGACCTCACAGAGGTCAGGAGCACTACCCATGTTTGCAGAATTAGTGGGGAACAAAGCAAGTGTTTGAAAAACGGAATAAAAAACCTATTCTCTAAGTCCTAATTCAGTGCCCTTTTCATTTCAGCAAGCTTACTTCAGAAGAGAAAAATATTACTTGTGACATATTCAGAGAGAACTATGAGTGTGGATAATGAGCAGCTTCCGGGGGGAGAGAAGAGCTTCCTCTCTAGTTTTAAAGGAGGGGTGATGCGGCCAGATGGATGAGGGGGCAGGCTGGTGACAAAGGGCGCGTCACGGTGCCCAGGGACGGCACGCCTGCCACGGGGGCACAGCGCCTCTCCACGGCCATCTTCCTCTTCAGACTTCTCATCGATCCTCTCAAGAAACCATCCATTACCTGTGTCAACGGACAAAGGCGGTCACTGTGACTCTTTGCATAAAATACACTTGTATCGTGATTTTATTCATAGGATTTCCAAGTTTTCTTTTTAAAAGGCACTTGTCAGGCAATTTGGGTACAAAAATAAGCACATCTGAATTATACCAGCAGAGAAATGCAAGCCTGGCTGAGCCACCTAATTACTCAGAGCAGGAGAAGCAGGGGAAAAGAGAAGGCCCTCCACAGGGACATGGACTCTCTTAACTCTCTTAATAAAGATAAAGAAGATATTACTGAAGTAGAACTGACAAGATCTAGTTAACATTTGTGAAAGGGGGAGAAGACAGGGCAATAACAGTCCATAGGGTCACCAAGGGCCAGACATGACTGAAGTGACTTAGCCCACACGCACATATATATACATATAAAGTTTTAAGCTATTTGTTAACTAGATATAAAGTGTACAGATTCTAAATGCACAACACATTCAATGCATACCCGTCCTTGCGAGTAATTGAATATCAGCCATACCCAAGACCCCCGCTTGCCATGGCCTGTCCAGTCTTTAACCTCCACCATGGAATCACTATCCTTTTGATGCTTTTGATCAGTTTTGCCAGGTCTGGGACTATAAGCAGAAGCATACAATGTGTTCTCTTTCTGCTTGCCTCATTTCACTCAGACTTTGAGAAACTCATCTGTATTGTTTTGATTAACAGCATTTCATTCATTTTTATCGCCAGATCCTTCCAAAGTGTTTATCTATATTATTTTGGACATAACTTCTAGGCTTGTAGTATTACAAGTAACGCTGCTCAGAACGGTCTTGTACATGTCTATTCCTGTGCGTGTGAGTACAGTTCTGTGGGGGAGCTACTCAGTTTCCAAAATGCAGATGCTGACACACACTCTGTGGGCTCAGCGCATGAGAGGCCAAGGCACTCCAGAGCCTGACCGATACTTGGTCTTGCCATTCTATTCTTTTTAAATTTAACCCATGTGATCATGCAGAGACACCTCATTGTGGTTTTCATTGTGTTTTCAAGGTTACTAATAAAGTTGGACATATTTTTCACATTTATTTGGCCCTTGGGATAACCTCTTTTACAAAGGACACATTCAAGTGTCACGCTCATGTTTTAAACTGGGTTCTCTTTTTCTAGTTGATTTGCAGGCCTTCTATTAATATAGATAGTCTGGAAACAAGTCCTTCTGCTGCTGCTAAGTCGCTTCAGTCATGTCTGACTCTGTGTGACCCCATAGACAGCAGCCCACCAGGCTCCGCCGTCCCTGGGATTCTCCAGGCAAGAACACTGGAGTGGGTTGCCATTTCCTTCTCCAATGCATGAAAGTGAAAAGTGAAAGTGAAGTCGCTCAGTCGTATCCGACTCTTAGCGACCCCATGGACCTCAGCCTACCAGGCTCCTCCGTCCATGGGATTTTCCAGGCAAGAGTACTGGAGTGGGGTGCCATCGCCTTCTCCGGGAAACAAGTCCTTGGCCTCTACTTATTTTACATCTTCCCACACTCTGTGATTCATCTTAATGGTGTCTTGAGGAACAAAAGTCTTTAATATTAAAATGGTGTAGTTTACCCTTTTCCCCCTCCATGTGTAGTGCTTCTCTGTTTTGTCTTTAAAATCTTAGTCTGTTTTTGCACACCCATGTTCATAGCAACATTATCTACAGTGGCCAAACATGGAAGCAACTGAAGTTGCATTAATCCATTGATGGGTGAATGAATAAAATGTAGGTATATACAACAGAATACTAATCAGCCTTTAAAAAAAAAATTCTTACATCTGCTATAATACAGATAAAGCTTGAAGACATTGGGTTAAGTGAAAGTGTTAGTCACTTAGTCGTGTCTGACTCTTATTGACTCCTTGAACTGTAGCCCGCCAGGCTCCTCTGCCCACGGAATTCTCCAAGCAAGTGTACTGGAGTGGGTAGCCATTCCCTTCTCCAGAGGATCTTTCCTGACCCAGGGATCGAACCTGGGGTTAAGTGAAATAGGCCATCATAAAAAGACAAATACTGTGTGATTCTGCTTAGATGAGGTACCTAAGGGAGACACATTCATAAAGACAGAAAGTAGAGTGGTGCAGCCAGGGTTATGGAACAGAGAGAGTGGGCATCATTGTTTAGTGGATTCAGAGCTTCAGTTTTGGAAGAGGAAATAGTTCTGCAGATGGATGGTGGGGATGGTAGCGCAGCAATGTGAATGTACTTACTGCCACTCAATTGTACATTCACAAATGGTTAAAATGGTAAACTTCATGTTATGTATACTTTAACACAGTATAAAAAATTTTTTAATCCAAATATACTCCCAAAGTCATGAAGATTTTCTCTCATGTTATCTTCTAGATATTTTATTGCTTTACCTTTCACATTTTAAAGATCTAAAATTGTATGGAATTGGGTTTTGGCTTTAGTGTAAAATAAAATTGTAATGATACCTAGTTTGCTCTTAGAATTTATTAAAAGACTATTTTTTTCCTTAATGCCACACATAAGGATATATAGATATTTGTCTGACTTTTTCCCGTCTCTTTGCTTCATTTATCTTGTACCAATTAATGCTATTTTAATTGCTTTAATTTAAAATAAATTTTGATATATGGCAGTTTGAGCCCTCTAGCTCTGTTTTCCTCAAGATTAATAATCTTCGAGATTATTTGGGGTGTACTTACTTTGAATTTCTACATGAACTTCAGAATAAGATTTCCAGTGTACGTTAAAATAATACTTTCAGAATTTTGATTGGCATTGCATTGAAATTGCAGATCAATTATGAGAGAAGTGAGAACTCCACAACATTGAGTTTTCCAATCCAGGAACATAGTATATCTCTATTAATTTATGTCTTTTTCATTTTTCCAATAGTTTTCTGTAGTTTTCCATATTGAGGCCTCACTGTGGCCCCACAGCTCCTGTGTGAAATGGCCTATGGGTGGAATGAGCCTGGTGGCAGGGTGGAGGTGTGTGTGCACGGCCTGAGGACCTGGACTGCCCCCACAAGGATGTGTTAGCACCAGGGCTGTGGGCACCCAGGTTGCCAGCCAAGGTCAGCAGGGATCCAGTGCCCACTGCACTCCAGCAGTGACCTCTGGGATGCACACTCTGCCTCTCTGCTTCTCTCTTCCACCTTCCTTCAGTACTGCTTCCTGGGGTCACTTCCTCCATTAACAACCTGCCAGATCTGCTTGCCTGGGCTCTGCACTGGGAGAAATGCAAGAAGGTGCCTCCTTTCAGGTGGAGGTTTATGGGGGTCTGTCTTCACTGGTGAGCTGCACCCCAGCCCCAGGAGCATCCTAAATCTCCGTATAGCATCTCAGACTCTCCGATATCACTTTCTGATCTAAACTTCCACTTACAAATGACAGAACAAAAAGCTCTGCTGAATATCAGGTTTTCATTTCTTCCAACTTCCTTCATCTCTAGGATCTGGGACTCTCAAGCCCTAACTGCCTCTGCAACTCTCCAGTGCCTTCAAAACCAGCTTAAAAAGACAAACATTTTTAGCTGTCAGCAGGATGATCATTTTGTTACGAGCTAGACTGCCCTGCTGTTGTTGTTCAGTTGCTAAGGCATACCCAACTTTTGTAACCTCATGGATGGCAGCAGGCCAGGCTTCCTTGTTCTTCACTATCTCCAGGAGTTTGCTCAAATTCATGTCCACTGAGTTGGTGATGTTATCTAACATGTCATCATCTGCTGCCCCCTTCTCTTTTTGTCTTCAATCTTTCCCAGCATCAGGGTGTTTTCCAATGAGTCGACTGTTTGCATCAGGTGGTCAAATTACTGGAGTTTCAGCTTCAGTATCAGTCCTTCCAATGAATATTCATGATTGATTTCCTTTAGGATTGACTGGTTTGATCTCCTTGCAGTCCAAGGGACACTCAAGAGTCTTCTCCAACACCACAATTCAAACCTGGATATAGAATCCTGGTTGGCTTTTTGAGGGTAGGGGAGAATTGTTTCTTGTTTTTAACAGATGAGGAAACTGGGGATTACTCATGGTGGCCTTGTTCCTGGCTAAATCCCATCTCGACTCAACTCCAGAAGAACAAGATGCACACCAAGAAACCACCACACCTACTATACTTCATGAAAGTGAAAGTGTTAGTCGCTCAATCATGTCTGACTCTTTGGGACCCCATGACTGTAGCCCACTAGGCTCCTCTGTCCATGGGGATTCTCCATGCAAGAATACTGGAGTGAGTAGCCATACCCTTCTCTAGGAGATCTTCCTGATCCAGAGACTGAACCTGGGTCTCCTGCATTACAGGCAGATTCTTTACCATCTGAATTTAGTATACTATGAGAACTAGTATCAAATGACCATCTCAGGCATTTTCTATTTGTGTGTCTTTTTAGTTAGAGAAATTAGAGGGAAAATTGTGGATCTTTTTATTACCTGTCCACATCGAAACTTGACTTTGATTTGGCTTTGATTCTCTGAATCTCCTCTGATGCTGATGAGGTTGATGAATGTGTTCGACTCTGTCTCTGCACCTGGCCTCCTGCCAGTGTATACAGAGGTCTCATAAAACACCACTGAAATGTCAGAAACCTGGTATTATCTTTCTTATATTTATTTTCTCTTTGAATGTAGTTAGATAACCTGGAAAGGACTCAGAATGTTCTTGAATATAGTTAATATGAGTTTTTCCATGGTACCTGGCCTTGGCCCTTTTTATTACGTGCACCCCTACTCAGACACACTCTTGGCTATTTCATGTTTATCCCATTCATACAGACTCTCAGTGATTCCCAGAACTACTGTTTCAAAATAGTTATATTTAGCAATTATGCACTTTCATCAACCACTGCACTTTCACAGTTATTATGAGAAGCTGTATTTAAAAAAAAAAAAAAAACACCTCTCCCCTCTCTTAATTAGACAAAAGTGGCAAATTTTCCCCAGAAGTTTGGCTGTTCTAATCACAGCTGGTCACTCATGCTCCTTCTTCATGGAGATTATCATTCCAGTAATAGAGATTTTTAATAGCCTTCTTGAGAGGGAAGAAAATACAAAGATCCTAGAGAGATGCAAATTTAAATACAATTTTTTAAAAAGAGCTCAGTGAGGTACCAGCAAATTTCAATCCATTATATCTGACCTTAGGATTAAAGTAATTTCTGAGACACTGGTAGAAGTCACTAATTAGGAAAGAGATTGCTCTTGCTAATACTACTAATATGAATAATATCTTGGATACAATGAGTACTTCTTATTCTAAGTTCCTAGAACTCTTTCTAAACCATCCTCTCTGCCACTGAACAGTTGCATTTATAGAAATTCACATTAACATTTTCCAAAGGACTCAGACAAGAAAATGCAACAAGTAAGAAAACAAGGTAAGTGAGAAGCAGTGCCTGGTCCAATCATGCCTGACCTTTAAAAAGACAAATGTGGGATTCTGGGAAATGGTGTAAGCAGAGAAGATAAATCAGTTTATTTGAGCTGTCTTACGTATTCTAAAATGCCCCACAGTGAAACCCAGCTGAGCCTAAGCAGAAAATTAGAACCCTGATGAATTTAGGAGATCTTAAAAACTACCTATTAAGACAACCTGGCCTTGCCACCTGTGTAGCTGCACAAACTGAAGGAAGCCAAAATTTATGGTAGAATTCTTCATTAAGACAAGTGTGTAGACGGGCATGAACAGAAGTCTTTATAGAGAAAATAGTGTTGCTGTTTATCAGAATGTTTTCATTTCAGACAAAGGGGGCACTTGTTCACAACTAAAAAAAAGAAAAAAGATACTATATATAAAAGAGATACCTAATAAAGACCTCTTTATAGCACAGGAACTCTACTCAGTACTCTGTAATAATCTATATGGGAAAAGAGTCTACAAAAAAGTGGATATGTGTATATGTATAACTGAGTCACTTTGCTGTACACCTGAAAGTAATACATTGTAAATCAACTATACCTCAATAAAATTTTTTTAAAAAAATAAAGACATTTCAATAAATAAAATGCACATAACAAAAATGAATTAATAGAGGTTTAAAAGTACATATCAAAAATTATTTAGAATAGAGACACATATTTACAGCAAGAATAATGCTTCAGTTCAGTTCAGTCGCTCAGTCATGTCCGACTCTTTGTGACCCCATGAATCGCAGCACACCAGGCCTCCCTGTCCATCACCATCTCCCGGAGTTCCCCCAAACTCACGTCCATCGAGTTGGTGATGCCATCCAGCCATCTCATCCTCTGTCGTCCCCTTTTCCTCCTGCCCCCAATCCCTCCCAGCATCAGAGTCTTTTCCAATGAGTCAACTCTTCGCATGAGGTGGCCAAAGTATTGGAGTTTCAGCTTTAGCATCAGTCTTTCCAAAGAAACCCCAGGGCTGATCTCCTTTAGAATGGACTGGTTGGATCTCCTTGCAGTCCAAGGGACTCTCAAGAGTCTTCTCCAACACCACAGTTCAAAAGCATCAATACTTTGGTGCTCAGCTTTCTTCACAGTCCAACTCTCACATCCATACATGACCACAAGAAAAACCATAGCCTTGACTAGACAGACCTTTGCTGGCAAAGTAATGTCTCTGCTTTTGAATATGCTATCTAGGTTGGTCATAACTTTTCTTCCAAGGAGTAAGCATCTTTTAATTTCATGGCTTCAATCACCATCTGCAGTGATTTTGGAGCCCCCCAAAATAAAGTCTGACACTGTTTCCACTCTTTCCCCATCGATTTCCCATGAAGTGATGGGATCAGATGCCATGATCTTCGTTTTCTGAATGTTGAGCTTTAAGCCAACTTTTTCACTCTCCACTTTCACTTTCATCAAGAGGCTTTTTAGCTCCTCATCACTTTCTGCCGTAAGGATGGTGTCATCTGCATATCTGAGGTTATTTTGATATTCTCCCGGCAATCTTGATTCCAGCTTGTGCTTCTTCCAGTCCAGCGTTTCTCATGATGTACTCTGCATGGAAGTTAAATAAGCAGGGTGACAATATACAGCCTTGATGTACTCCTTTTCCTATTTGGAACCAGTTTGTTGTTCCATGTCCAGTTCTAACTGTTGCTTCCTGACCTGCACACAGGTTTCTCAAGAGGCAGGTCAGGTGGTCTGGTATTCCCATCTCTTTCAGAATTTTCCACAGTTTACTGTGATCCACACAGTCAAAGGCTTTGGCTGTCCTTCAGTCATTGCACATGCCCTTGAGCACATCCGGTACCTTGATTGCTACCTGCACACACCTCAAATACTTCTCAACACTGTGTTTCCAGAAGCTGCTATAAATTAAATTTAATACACATACACCAAAAAGAGAAGATAAAACTTAACTTATCATCTACCATCAAAGAAAGAGAAATATTTAATACATATACTAGAAATTTCAAAGTGATTATCACAGATGAGCACTAATTTATTCTCAAATTATATCAAGAAGAGTCACCTGGCTTAAACTGAAAGTTAAAAACATAGGAGAAACAGTTGCTGAAATCTATAATGATAACTACTGGTTTATTTTTGTTGTTTAGTCTCTAAGTCGTGGCTGACTCTTTACAACCCCCTGGACTGCAGCCCATCAAGCTCCTCTGGACATTCCAGACAAGAATACTGAAGTGAGTTGCCATTTCCTTCTCCAGAGTATCTTCCCAGCCCAAGAATTGAATGTGTCTCTTACATTGGCAGGCGGATTCTTTACCACTGAGCCACCTGGGAAGCTACTAGATAACATAATTCATCAAGAATTTGCTTCTGCAACAAAAGTGTGTAGATTTCTTTTTAAACATGCTAAATGCATCACGGTAGATTCTAAAAACTCCAGATTTTTTTCATGATCCTTAAAGCTGTAGAAAACTCTTCTTTATCTAACAATGCAAAGGGAACATTTAAAGTTACCATATTGCTTAAACACACCTTAAAATACCCTGGGCTAACACAGCCTGTGAAGACCACAGGGATTCCTTTGTTCAGTATCTGTCTTTGGGCAAGAAAGCCAGGGTGCAGTATTGTTGGCTTAAAGGCAGAGCTGTACGTTCTAGGTAAAAGACACACCTTCTCTTACAAACAGGTTGAGGCTGGCAAATCATCTTCCTAAGATTTTTTTTAATGTGGACCATTTTTTAAAGTCATTATTGAGTTTGCTACAATATTGTTTCTTTTGTTTATGTTCCAGTTTTTTGGCTATGAGGCATGTGGGATCTTAGTTCTCTGACCAGGGAATGAACCCACACTCCCTGCATGGGAACCCAAAGCCTTAACCACAGGACCAGCAGGGATGTCCCTGGCAAATTATCTTTAAAAGAGGGACACCCCACACACAAGGATGGACTCCTGAGGGATCCTAGTGATAAGTCCAAACCGTGAGTTAAAAGAAAACTTACAGTTAGTTCAACTACTTGAAAAATAACAAGGATGAAGGAAAGTGAAAGTCCCTCAGTCTATCCGACTCTTTGCAACCCCATAGACTATACAGGCAAGAATATAGGAGTGGGTAGGCTTTCCCTTCTCCAGGGAATCTTTCCAATCCAGGGATCGAACCCGGGTCTCCTATGCTGAAGGCAGATTCTTTACCAGCTGAGCCACCAGGGAAGCCTAAGAATACTGGAGTGGGTATCCTATCCCTTCTCCAAGGGATCTTCCTGACCCAGGAACCAAACCAGAGTCTCCTGCTTTGCAGGCCATTCTTTAAAAACTGAGCTATCAGGGAAGCCCTATAGGTCTCTAGATAACATTCTATGGAACGGAAGAGACCATTTTACCTGAACATATCCAAAGGCAAGTATTACTCATCAGGCTTCCCTGGTGGCTCAGATGATAAAGAATCTGTCCTGCAATGTGGGAGACCCAGGTTCAATCATTGGGTCAGGAAGATCCTGTGGAGAAGGATGTGGCTACCCACTCAAGTATTCTTGCTTGGAGAATCCCATGGACAGAGAAGCCTGATGGGCTATAGTCCACATTGTCACAGAGTCAGACACGACTGAGCGACTAACACTTTGACTTTCTTTCAAACACAGGAGTGACAGAATCTGACTGACATTGCAGGGGGGAGGTGCTGGCTGCGGGGCTGAGAGTAGTCTGTCTTCTCCCTGAGGTTTCTCTGCATCTGTCCCTCCATCCTGAGCTCAGCTAAGTGCTGGTAGGGGAGCGGGAGGGGGAGACAAATCTAAGTGGAGGATGGAGGGTAGACTCAGTGGCCCCTGCGTGACAGCCCTGCGGTCACACCCTCTCACTCCTCCATGGATGCCCTCGTGATGACCACTCCCTGGTTTGTCTGGAATGGTCCCAATTAACATCTGCTGTCCAGCCATAACCATTAACAGAGTTCTCCTGCTCTTGCAAGCATGTCCCAGTTGGGATGGCCAACATCACAGAGATCACTCTAATATAGGTATCATCACCCCATTGCACAGACAGAGTAACTGAGGCTCAGAAAGCCTGTATAATTTGCCCCTCTTCACAAAGCCAGTGGGTGATACCAGCATATGAGGACAGACTCGGCTTCTCTGAGCTTCAGTTGTCTCATCAAGGAAAGAATCTGACTCACTCTGAAGCCCACATTCTCTCCTTAAACATAGGTATTGGGGTAAAGGCTAAAACATTAAAGAAACCTAGCTTAGTTTTTAAGCTTAGCTCAAGTAGCACCAGTGGTAAAGAATCCTCCTGACAATGCAGGTGGTGTAAGAGATGTCAGTTCGATTTCTGGGTCAGGATGAACCCCTGGAGAAGGGCATGGCAACTCACTCTAGCATTCTTGCCTGGAGAATCCCATGGACAGAGAAGCCTGGTGGGTCAGACATGACTGAAGCAACTTAGTATGCAGCACATTCACAGCTGCTTCCATCTAAAACTTGCTATAAGTTGTCAGTAGGCTTTTCAGAAGGACAATTATTTTCTCCCTATTTAAAATCTAATAGACATAAATATTTGGAAGCAGACACATTGCTAGGACGGTACTTTCTTATATTCTTTTACTGTTTTTTCTTGATCTGAAGAAAACCACTGAACACATCTTGTGCTCACTTGTCCAAACCTAGCATCAAACATTTATTCACCCCTAGAGGTGGTCCCAGATTCATCTCCTGTTACCATTCCTCTCTCAGGCAGAAAGCCTGGAGTCAGAATGTGAAGAGGCCACTGATAGCTGAGATGGCATTTTTTATCAGCTCTGGGCATTCCAGGCCACTGACTACAGAGCTTGCAGGGTGACCAGCCAAGGGCCAGCATCAGTTCCCAGGCCCCTTCCTCATTCGTGTCTAGAACAGGGTTCTGACTCCAACGGCCACCCAGTTCAGCCTCAAACACCAATGACTTAGAGACCAATCATCTCAGAATCCTTTTCTTTTGAAAACATTCCAGTAATCTTTTTAAAAGAAGAGGTGAGATAAAGTCACAATATTCATTGGCCAGGAAAAACACTCCTTTTGTGCTACCAAATTGAAAATATATATAAACCTCCAGTGGGTTCCTAGGACTTTATGCAGCCTGGCAACCTGACATATTAATAGCTTAATTTTTAAAAAAAACAATTCCTCCACATCCCTGTTTATGTTCTTCCCTAAGCCGGCTTCAAGATGTTTTGACAGACGGATAATCTTAAAATATTGAAGGTCATTCCCTCCTTCCTCCTCCTTCCAAACCCAAACCAGAGAAGCATCAATTCAGTAGTTTAGATCGGCCATGGCTTCTGTGATGTCACAGGAAGACTAAATGAGCCTCTCGATGACACAAATTGACTTTCCAAAGAGGAAATGGCTCCATGCTCACTAGGACGTTTGGATCCTCACTTAACACCTCAACATTGAGATGTCATTATTTTTCAGCTTTCTTGTTTTAATGATTTTCTCCTAGATGAGCAAATAGTCTACAAAAGGGGCACCTGGATTGACTTGTCAGAACCATAGAAAAATTAGAAGACTGAGTGAGATTAGTTCCAGGTGTTGTGTATTACATTATACTATTTTGTAGCAGCAAATGTCTTAAGAAAGGGTTGCTGTGTTTCAGCTAAGAAATTACTCCTCTAAGCAGGAGATGCTAATGGTAAAGTTTCATTAGCTAGTTTGGTAAAAGGATGAGTGCCGAGATGAAAGGGAAGGACTGCAGAGCCTTTATTGCTGCTCAAGTTAAATGAATCCAAAATCAATAGTTCACTTAAAGCACAATGGAGTTTCTTTTGTATCTTGGATTTTTTAAAAAGGCAACCCATACAACTGCCTTCTACATTTTTCTGCAGGTAACAAATTGTGCAGATATTTCAGCTAGGAGGCAACTGGGAGAAATACAAAATAGGTGCCTAATAAAGTTTAAATAAATTTCATTTTAAAATAATGCAACCTTTTAAAACACTGCAGGTTGAGAAATAATGAATAAAACAAGCCAATAAGATTTCTTCTCTTTCTTATTGGAACTATGGATTTTAAAATTCTTCTATACATCATTTTTAAAAAGCAGAATGGGTTCTTGACACATATTAGTGACTGGGTGAGTAGTTTAGAGGGGTCTTAGAGTGACAAAGAGTGAAAACCAGGATTCTAAATTTCGTAGGGCCCCTCTGTCTTTTCCAGTGCAGGCTTCTGGACATCCATGAACACCACCTCCACCATCACATGACTGTAGGACAGCTATAACCATTGGGATCCAGAGCTGTATGTATTGAATGAGATTTTATATGAAAAAGTGCTTTTGCAAACTGTCAATATTGATACAAATATAAAGAATTGGTATTATAAAACATTTCTCCATTCGTTAACCTGGTCTTTTCCTAAATCTTTCTCACCATATCTGAATTAACCAAGTATTTCTACGGCACAGAGCCCACACGTCAGTCTAACACTCAGAGGGCCCACTGGGAGATGCGGCAACACCATAGGAAGCCTGCGGGGAGTGTAGGTGCTCCTTGTACGTGTGGAGCAAACAGGCTGAGGAAACGGGAGGATGTGATGGGTTCCAAGTACCAGCGAGTCCCGGAGCCCAGCCTTCTGAGAGACACAGAAGAGAAGACGCTGGTGGTGGTGGGAGTGGAGGGGAGTCGTTAGACTGGAAATGCTTACGAGAGCAGGGAAAACTGAACAACTGTGGGGACCGGGAGCCCCATGAGAATGGTGCTCATCACCCCTGGCACGCGCTAGGTGCCCAGCACCTGTTGGCATATGTGTTTGCCTCTGTGTGTGGAATAGTTGGATGGATCATGAGTGGGTGTAAACGATGAGACAGTGAGTTGCCTAACGGGATTCCTGGGGCTCTGGGAAGGAAAGAAGACAGGGCCAAAGATAAAGCTGGCTTTCCTCTGTGTAGGGTGGACCACAAAAGTGGGGGATAGGCTCAACCCACATGCTCAACAGATAAGTCCAGGTGGAGTCAGTGATAAACACACACACACACACACACACACACACACACACACACAATCGGAGGAGACACTGAAGAACTAGGTTGGTATCATGTGACAGAGGTCAGAGCTGGAGAGATTTAATGGTACAGATGGTAATAGTGAGTATTTACTGCATGATTACAACGTGCCAGGAACTAAGTACCCTCAGTATATTATGCTGAAGACCAAGTGCATTAGCTCATGTACTTAGAAAAATCCTCTAACACAGGCACTATTTTTATCCCTGTTTTATGGAGGAGGCAGTGTTGGCCAAGGAGGCTAAGAAGCTTGTCCAGAGAGATGCAGCTATAGACACATTACTGAGCCCAGACTGACCCAAAGTGCCTGCCTCCAGAAACCTCTGCCCCTCCAATAAGGGGTCGGCAGTGTTGGGCACAGTAGAGGGGTCAGGACACTGAGAAAATGTGTGTGTGTGCGCATACACACACACATGCACACATGTAATTTGAAATAGAGGTCATTGATGTCTACTGAGAGAGCATTTTTACTACCATAGTAGTGGCAATGCAGGAGACGTAAAAGACTCGGGTTCAAGCCCTGGGTCAGGAAGATCTCCTGGAGGAGGAAATGGCAACCCACTCCAGTATTCTTACCTGGAAAATCCCATGGACAGAGGAGCCTGGTGGACTAGAGTCCATGGGGTCAAAAAAAGCTGGACTGAAGCAACTTAGCAGGCTTGCAGTAACAATAATAAGGCAGTTATCAGAGACACAAGAAATGGATAGAGAGAAAATTAAGGCAACATGTGGGCTCACTTTTAGTCAAAAATAAAAGCAAAAGCTCAGTAAGTGAATTCAAAGGCTCCTAAGTCCACATTTGCTGACATTTGTTAGCACAGTATAGCCAAGAAGAAAGTCATGATTAAATGGCGAGCAAAAGAGTTCACAGAAAGATGAACTGATAACATGCACACCTCTGTCTAGGGAAATCTTCCCCTCTGAGCAGCCAGACAAGTGTCAGTCCAGAAGTACTAATGCTCTAAGTTAGGTGGAGGCAAACTATGGCCTCTGGGCTAAATCTGCCAACACCTGTGTTCATACAGTCCAGTAGCTAAAAACACTTGTTACTGTTCCAAATGGTCAAAAAAAAAAAAAATATATATATATACATATATATATATATATATATATATCAAAGTACAATGCTATTTTCTTTAAATGTATGCATTCTTTTTTATATTCTTTTCCACTATGGTTTACCCCAGGATATTGAATATAGTTCCCTGTGCTCTACAGTGAGACTTTGTTGTGTATCCATCCTATATGTAATCGTTTACATCTGCTAAACCCAGTCCACCCCTCCCCCAACCCCCCTTGGCAAACACAAGTCTGATATCTATGTCTGTGAGTCTGTCAGAATACTATTTCTTGACAAACAAAAGTTATATGAAATTCCAATTTCAATGTCCATAAATTCATTAAAGACAATTTTTTCCACTGGGGGTGAGAGGATGGTTTCAGATGATTCAAGCACATTTATTGAGCACTTTATTTCTATTATTACTACATGAGCTCCACCTCAGATTATCAGGCATTAGATCCTGGAAATTAGGGATCCCTGGTATATCAGATCTCTCTATACTATTCTTGCAATTTCTTGTGAACCTATAATTATATAAAAATAAAAGGGTTTGTTTTTTTGTTGTTAAAAAGAAAAAAGTAGCATCTTTTAAACCAGCATTTTGTTATAATTGGCAAGGCCAACTAGAGGTCTCATCTCCGAAGAGATGAGCAATTTCTGTCTGTGTTGTGAGCTCTCACCTAGGCATCTGACTAATTCAGCCTTTTAAAGCACATGTTGAGCCCCATCTTCAATTGGCTGTTGGGTGTCTACGGCCGAGGTGGTCCTTTCTCACCTTGGTGTAGCCTTGGTGTAACATCTATTAGTACTTTTTCCTGAATTACTTGAATCACTCACAATTCTCTGTGTTTTTTCTTTCCTTCCCACACACGTAGGAAAAAAAATACACTTTTGTACTTATAAAGATATACATAATTAAAATAAGAAACACAGTACCTATATTTTCAAAATGTCCATAAATGTGCAGTATTTAATTTTAATACATTTGCATCTATAGAAGATAGAAACAATTCACAAAATGTAGGAGAGATGGAATTTGCTCATCATTTAAATTAAACTGCTAATAATTCATTTTTTCTAATTTCCTTCTTTCACACCCCAGGTAATAAAAACTATGTGATGCTGAATGATATCAAAATTATCCAAAAGCATGGTGGATGCACTCTGCAATCATGGTGGATGCTCTCTGCAATCAAACATTCTACTCTGTGGGTAGTTTTTTCTGTTGCATTTTGCAGACTGTTTATAGAAGTGAATTTATTAAAATTTCAGGTGGCATAAGGCTTTATAGGAATCCATTTATTAACACTCCTTTATTAAAATCAATAAATACTTAAATATATACTATTATATATACCCTTCTTTGTATTACAACTACATTTCATACATTTTATGTTCACTTTTCTCTTTTTAATACAACTACTACTTCATGGCTTTTCACAATCTCCACTTGTTTCAATTAACTATTATGATTAACATCACTGTTATGAAGATGGTTCCTCCAGCTTCACTTCAGTTCAGTTCAGTCGCTCAGTCATGTCCGACTCTTCGCGACCCCATGAATCGTAGCACGCCAGGCCTCCCTGTCCATCACCAACTCCCGGAGCTCACTCAGACTCACGTCCATCGAGTCAGTGATGCCATCCAGACATCTCATCCCGGGTCGTCCCCTTCTCCTCTTGCCCCCAATCTCTCCCAGCATCAGAGTCTTTTCCAATGAGTCAACTCTTCGCATGAGGTGGCCAAAGTACTGGAGCTTCAGCTTCAGCATCATTCCCTCCAAAGAAATCCCAGGGTTGATCTCCTTCAGAATGGACTGGTTGGATCTCCTTGCAGTCCAAGGGACCCCCAAGAGTCTTCTCCAACACCACAGTTCAAGAGCATCAATTCTTTGGCGCTCAGCCTTCTTCACAGTCCAACTCTCACATCCATACATGACCACAGGAAAAACCATAGCCTTGACTAGACTGACCTTAGTCGGCAAAGTAATGTCTCTGCTTTTCAATATACTATCTAGGTTGGTCATAACCTTTTTTCCAAGGAGTAAGTGTCTTTTAATTTCATGGCTTCAATCACCATCTGCAGTGATTTTGGAGCCCCCCAAAATAAAGTCTGACACTGTTTCCACTCTTTCCCCATCTATTTCCCATGAAGTGATAGGATCAGATGCCATGATCTTCGTTTTCTGAATGTCAAGCTTTAGGCTAACGTTTTCACTCTCCTCTTTCACTTTCATCAAGAGGCTTTTTAGCTCCTATTCACTTTCTGCTATAAGGGTGGTGTCATCTGCATATCTGAGGTTATTGATATTTCTCCAGGCAGTCTTGATTCCAGCTTGTGCTTCTTCCAGTCCAGCGTTTCTCATGATGTATTCTGCATAGAAGTTAAATAAGCAGGATGACAATATACAGCCTTGACGTACTCCTTTTCCTATTTGGAACCAGTCTGTTGTTCCATGTCCAGTTCTAACTGTTGCTTCCTGACCTGCATACAGATTTCTCAAGAGGCAGGTCAGGTGGTCTGGTATTCCCATCTCTTTCAGAATTTTCCACAGTTTATTGTGATCCACACAGTCAAAGGCTTTGGCATAGTCAATCAAGCAGAAATAGATGTTTTTCTGGAACTCTCTTGCTTTTTTGATGATCCAGCAGATGTTGGCAATTTGATCTCTGGTTCCTCTGCCTTTTCTAAAACCAGCTTGAACATCAGGGAGTTCACTGTTCACGTATTGCTGAAGTCTGGCTTGGAGAATTTTGAGCGTTACTTTACTAGCATGTGAGATGAGTGCAATTGTGTGGTTTTTGAGCATTCTTTGGCATTGCCTTTCTTTGGAATTGGAATGAAAACTGACCTTTTCCAGTCCTGTGGCCACTGCTGAGTTTTCCAAACTTGCTGGCATATTGAGTGCAGCACTTTCACAGCATCATCTTTCAGGATTTGAAACAGCTCAACTGGAATTCCATTACCTCCACTAGCTTTGTTCATGTGATGCTTTCTAAGGCCCACTTGACTTCACATTCCAGGATGTCTGGCTCTAGATTAGTGATCACATCATCATGATTAGACAGTGTAAACCACTTTAAATGTTCCCTTCTGTCCTTCAGCACCGCCCTTGACAACAGAAGGATATTCCAGACCAATTCTGGTTTTTCCCACCGATATGGAAGCAGTTTCCTATCCAGGCATCCTGGTTCTTTTTCATGGTCTACAATATCAGGTACGAAACATGGGCATTAGGGGCCTGAGAGTGGGTGGGTGGCAGTGTTGCTGCTGTCGGGACAATTAGAAGTGACAGAGTAAAAAAAACCTTCATCTTTTTAATGTCATGAGTTCATGCTAATTTTTCCAGTTTAACACATTAAGTTGCTTTTTATACTTTTCCTAATGTATGAGATTTCATCAACCACTGAAGCCACCTATGCTGACAGTTTGATGCTCACAACCAACACAAGAGGCAAATATTCATACCTCTTTCTACAGATCGGAGGGCTTCCCTGGTAGCTCAAAGGTAAAGAATCTGCTGGCCAGTACAAGAGATGAGGCTTTGATCCCTCGGTTGGAAGGGACGATTCCCTGGAGGAGGGCATGGCAACCCACTCCAGTATTCGTGCCTTGGAAATCCCATGGACAGAGGAGGCTGGCGGGCTACAGTCCATTATGTCACAAAGAGACGCAAGTGAAAAACTACATATCAGAAGGCAGAGTTTTAGAAAGTACAGAATTAGCCATTGTTGTTAGAAAAGCAGAAAGTAGAATCAAACCCATAAATACGACAATTTCTTTATGAAAATTTAAACCTATTAAAACTGGTGTAAATGTATTTACGTAAATTATTCATATGGTTTAGCAAGACCTTGTTGTTTTTTTTTTAACAAGCACCTAGAGAATTATCCTTGGCATTCCCCAAAACTACAACTGCGTCTCCTTCCAGTGGTTTTGTGTAGAACATAGTGGACCCTTTTGTTTATATGTGATGGTCTTTCCATAACTCTAAAAATTTTTTCCACTTTATTTTTTAAGTCTATTATTATATTCTCTTGTTTCTCTTTCCAAAACACCTTGGTTTACTTTTTGTCCTGATCCTCTACCCCTGCCTGGCGTGTTGCATGCTCAGTCACTTCAGTTGTGTCTGACTCTTCGCGACCCTATAGACCACAGCCCACCAGGCTCCTCTGTTCACGGGATTCTCCAGGCAAGAATACTGGAGTGGATTGCCATTCCCTCGATCTTCCTGACCCCAGGATGAAATCTGCGTCTCTTGTGTCTCCTGTATTGGCAGGCGGGTTCTTTTCCGCTTAGCCACCTGGGAAGCGCTACTTACTTTCTCTATTTTTCTCTTTTTCCCTCCACCCCTGGGGAGATCATTTCTGGCATGTCCCACATCTTAATTCAATCTTGGTCATACTATTTCTCACTCCTAGATTTAAACATGAGTTTTCATTATGCTGTTGGATTGTTGTATCCAAGCCACCTCCAGCTTCACCCCTCAGCTCACTGCTGTCTCAGGACCTCTCCTTACAGGTCTTCTTCATGGAGTCCTGGAGACAAGGCTTCTTGCTCTCCTCTGAGGATGTCAGTGTCCTGAATGTGTCTGGGCCCTGCAGTGGTACAGCCCACCTGGCCCATCCTCGCATCCCTGCCCTGCCCCATCTCTGTAATACACTTCAGTATCACTGCTCCCTCTACCCCATCTCTGGTACTTCGCCCACAAAGATACCACCTCACAAATGCACTCTGTCATCTCCTATTTCCTCCCACTTTGGGGTCACTGGTTTCTGAGATTTGCAGTATCTGTCTTGTTCTGAGGTCTTGGCAGTAGAGGTCCTTCTGCTTAAAGAAAAAGCAAAGCAAATGGTAATCCAACAGTGTGAAGTGATTACAGGGGTGAGAGCAGGAGGCTGGCTTTTCCAGCAGGCACAGACCCTAAGGAGCTCAGAGGACCAGGCGAGGGTGTTACCTAGGCCTCTCACCACTTTTCGTTTTCTTTCTTCCTTCTTTTCTTTCTTTTTTTTTTTTCTTCACGTTTTGGCTGCACCCATCAGCATGTGGGATCTTCCCCAACCGGGGATCGAACTGGTGCCCCCTGCACTGGAATCATGGAGTCTGAACTACTGGAGCACCAGGGAAGTCCATCACCACCTTTCCTGAGGCAGGCACCCTCCTTACATAAAACTGAGCCCCAGGTTTTGCCTCAACACCACTTAGATGTCCTTCTGCAGCTCTTAGGTTTTCCATGTTGAGATTTTTCACCATTACTGCATCTTCATGTGTTCATTGGGATTGATGCTATTCTGAACAAAAAGTTTCAGCCTAAATAAATTTGAACTGTGGTGTTGGAGAAGACTCTTAAGAGTCCCTTGGACTGCCAGGAGATCCAACCAGTCCATCCTGAAGGAAATCAGTCCTGAATATTCATTGGAAGGACTGATGTTGAAGCTGAAACTCCAACACTTTGGCCACCTGATGCGAACAGCTGACTCATTTGAAAAGACCCTGATGCTGGGAAAGATTGAAGGTGGGAGGAGAAGGGGATGACAGAGGATGAGATGGTTGGATGGCATCACCAACTCGATGGACATGAGTTTGAATAAACTCTGGGGGTTGGTGATGGACAGGGAGGCCTGGCGTGCTGTTCATGGGGTGGCAAAGAATCGCTCACAACTGAGCAACTGAACTGAACTGAATTAAAATAAATCTGATGGATTTTTTTTGCCCACAAAATAGCATTTCTTAGGGCTGGTAGAAGTTAGAGGACAGGAAATCTGTCAGGACAGGAAATCTGTCAGGACAGGCCATCATTAGCATAAGGCTTATTTCAGCCACAGTTTTATCTTTTCGAAGACACTGTTTATTGAATCCATTTCACAGTTGAGGAAATTGAGCTAGAGCAGCTAGTCCAAGGCTGCATAGCAAGCATGCAAATTCAGAACACAGGCCTCCAGCACATTTGGTTCAGAACTGTCAATCAAGTTTATTCTTAACCAAGGCAACTGAAGACGACCTTGGTGTGAGAACATGAGCTAAGCTGTGGCTGTTAACAGCCTATCTTTGCAGGGTTACAAAGGATTGAGAGGTTTGTTTGTACATTTTTGGTTTCTTCTTATTTTACAGACAAACTGTGGTTACGAGCTTTTAAGTTAGTCAAGCTTCAAAATAAGAAAAACAAGCTCTATAAGGAAATGTCACATATCCCAATTATGAAAAGGTTTGCACTGTTCTTCTGCGAAAATAAAATGAAATAGGCCACATATTAATTATGGCTTTCTCTGTAAGTGGGATTTTGGAATGCTACAACCCAAGTCTAATAAATTAAAATGAAGAGTGTATATTATTTTTAAAGAAAAAGGTTTTATTTTGTATCTGTGTGAACATCAGTAGAATTAACTGATGGAATAATGGAGTGTTTTTTAGAGTCATTTAATAACAACAAAAAAAGAATAATCTTTGTTCATTTTGAGGGCAAACAATTCAATATCACAATAATCCAAGTCTATGCCCCAACCACTAATGCAGAAGAAGCTGAGTTGAATGGTTCTATGATGACCTACAAGATCTTTTAGAACTAACACTGAAAAAAAGAGATGTCTTTTTCATCATAGGGGACTGGAATGCAAAAGTAGGAAGTCAAGAGATACCTGGAGTAACAGGCAAGTTTGACCTTGGAGTACAAAATGAAGCAGAGCAAAGGCTAACAAGAGTTTTGCCAAGAGAATGCACTGGTCATAATAAACACCCTCTTCCAGCAACACAAGAGAAGACTCTACACATGGACATCACCAGATGGTCAATACTGAAATCAGATTGATTATATTCTTTGCAGCTGAAGATGGAGAAGCTCTATTCAGTCAGCAAAAATAAGACCAGGAGCTGACTGTAGCTCAGATCATGAACTCCTTATTGACAAATTCAGACTTAAATTGAAGAAAGTGAAGAAAACCACTAGACCAGTCCGATATGACTTAAATCAAATACCTTACAATTATACAGTGGAAGTGGCAAATAGATTTAAGGGATTAGATCTGATAGACAGAGTGCCTCAGGAAGGACAGAGGTTTGTGACATTGTACAGGAAGCAGTGATCAAAGCCATCCTCAAAAAGGAAGAAATGCAAAAAGGCAAAATGGTTGTCTGAGGAGGCCTTACAAATAGCTGAGAAAAGAAAAGAAGCTAAAGGCAAAGGAGAAAAGGAAAGATATACCCATCTGAATGCAGAGTTCCAAAGAATAGCAAGGAGAGATAAGAAAGTCTTCCTAAATGATCAATGCAAAGAAAAAGAGGAAAATGATAGACTGGGAAAGACTAGAGATCTCTTCAAGAAAATTAGAGATACCAAGGGAATATTTCATGCAAAGATAGGCACAAGAAAGGAGAGAAATAACAGAAGCAGAAAATATTAAGAAGAGGTGGAAAGAATACACAGAAGAACTCTACAGAAAAGATCTTAATGACCCAGATAACCACGATGGTGTGGTCACTCACCTAGGGCCAGACATGCTGGAATGCGAAGTCAAGTGGGTCTTAGGAAACATCACTACAAACAAAGCTAATGGAGGTGACGGAATTCCAGTTGAGCTATTTCAAATCTTAAAAGATGATGCTGTTAAAGTGCTGCACTCAATATGCCAGCAAATTTGGAAAACTCAGCAGTGGCCACAGGACTGGAAATGGTCAGTTTTCATTCCAATCCCAAAGAAAGGCAATGCCAAAGAATGTTCAAACTAATACACAATTGTACTCATCTCACACACCAGCAAAGTAATGCTCAAAATTCCCAAGCCAGGCTTCAACAGTATGTGAACTGAGAACTTGCAGATGTTCAAGCTGGATTTAGAAGAGGCAGAGGAGCCAGAAATAAAATTGCCAACATCTGTTGGATCATCAAAAAAGCAAGAGAGTTCCAGAAAAACATCTACTTCTGCCTTATTGATTATGCCAAAACCTTTGACTGTGTAGATCACAACACACTGTGGAAAATTCAAGAGATGGGAATACCAGACCACCTTACCTGCCTCCTAAGAAATCTGTATGCTGGTCAAGAAGCAATAGTTAAGCTGGACATGGAACAATAGACTGGTTCCAAATTGGGAAAGGAGTATGTCAAGGCTGTATATTGTCACCCTGCTATTTAATTTATATGCAGAGTACATCATTTGAAATGCCTGGCTGGATGAAGCACAAGTTCCTAATGGGGTAAGTTCAGTTCAGTTCAGTTCTGTCTCTCAGTCGTGTCCAACTTTTTGTGACCCCATAGACTGCAACACGCCAGGCCTCCCTGTCCATCACCAATTTCCAGAGTTTACTCAAACTCATGTCCATTGAGTTGGTGATGTCATCCAACCATCCGATAAACACACAGGATAGATGCAATGAAGGGCTCAACTCTCTACTGAGGCTGCCATCCTACAGGGGATGTCCAGGAAGGGGGTCTCAGAGAAGGTGATGTTCAGGCCAAGATCTTAATGAGAAAGAGATATTGAGCCAGAGGATGTGCATGGAGAAAGCCCTGCCAGCAGAGGCAACAGCTACCGTAATCTTTGAATGAGATTGGTTGGTTCAAGTGTAGAGCAGAAAGAAGACCCTGGGCTGTTTGATTGGGAGAAGCCAGGATGGAAGGACAGAGAAGCAGAAGGGTAGTGTCTATCCAGGATGGGATGGTCAGCAGAAGGTAACAAGATCTAGTTTATATTTTTAAAAGATAATATAGATGATCTTACTTGCAAAGCAGAAATAGAGACACAGACATAAAGAACAAATGTATGGACACCAAGGGGGATGTGGGGGGATGGGATGAATTGAGATATTGGGATTGACACATCTATACTATCGTTAGTATGTATAAAATAGATAACTAATGAGAACCTACTGTGTAGCTCAGGGAACTCCATTCAGCGCTCTCAGTTCAGTTCAGTCGCTCAGTCATGTCCGACTCTTCGCGACCCCATGAATCGCAGCATGCCAGGCCTCCCTGTCCATCACCAACTTCCGGAGTTCACTCAGACTCGCGTCCATCGAGTCAGTGATGCCATCCAGCCATCTCATCTTCTGTCGTCCCCTTCTCCTCCTGCCCCCAATCCCTCCCAGCATCAGAGTCTTTTCCAATGAGTCAACTCTTTGCATGAGGTGCCCAAAGTACTGGAGTTTCAACTTTAGCATCATTCCTTCCAAAGAAATCCCAGGGCTGATCTCCTTCAGAATGGACTGGTTGGATCTCCTTGCAGTCCAAGGGACTCTCAAGAGTCTTCTCCAACACCACAGTTCAAGAGCATCAATTCTTTGGCACTCAGCTTTCTTCACACTCCAACTCTCACATCCATACATGACCACTGGAAAGACCATAACCTTGGCTAGATGGACCTTCGTTGGCAAAGTAATGTCTCTGCTTTTCAACATGCTATCTCGGTTGGTCATAACTTTTCTTCCAAGGAGTAAGTGTCTTTTAATTTCATGGCTGCAGTCACCATCTGCAGTGATTTTGGAGCCCCCCAAAATAAGTCTGACACTGTTTCCACTGTTTCTCCTTCTATTTCCCATGAAGTGATGGGACCAGGTGCCATGATCTTCATTTTTTGAATGTTGAGCCAATATGCTAGCAAATTCGGAAAACTCAGCAGTGGCCACAGGACTGGAAAAGGTCAGTTTTCATTCCAATCCCAAAGAAAGGCAATGCCAAAGAACGCTCAAACTACTGCACAGTTGCACTCATCTCACATGCTAGTAAGGTAATGCTCAAAATTCTGCAAGCCAGGCTTCAGCAATCCATGAACCGTGAACTTCCAAATGTTCAAGCTTGTTTTAGACAAGGCAGAGGAACCAGAGATCAAATTGCCAACATCTGCTGGATCATCAAAAAAGCAAGAGAGTTCCAGAAAAACATCTATTTCTGCTTTATTGGCTATGCCAAAGCCTGTTTGACTGTGTGGATCACAATAAACTGTGGAAAATTCTGAAAGAGATGGGAATACCAGACCACCTGACCTGCCTCTTGAGAAATTTGTATGCAGGTCAGGAAGCAACAGTTAGAACTGGACATGGAACAATAGACTGGTTCCAAATAGGAAAAGGAGTACGTCAAGGCTGTATATTGTCACCCTGCTTATTTAACTCCCATGCAGAGTACATCATGAGAAACGCTGGGCTGGAAGAAGCACAAGCTGGAATCAAGATTTCTGGGAGAAATATCAATAACCTCAGATATGCAGATGACACCACCCTTATGGCAGAAAGTGAAGAGGAACTAAAAAGCTTCTTGATGAAAGTAAAAGAGGAGGGTGAAAAAGTTGGCTTACAGCTCAACATTCAGTGCTCTATGGTGATCTAAATGGAATGAAAGCAGTGCTCAATCATATCTGAGTGTTTGTGACCCCATGGACTGTAGCCCACCAAGCTCCTCTGTCCACGGAATTCTCCAGGCAAGAATACTGGAGTGGGTTGTCCTTTCCTAGTCCAGGGGATCTTCCCGACCAGGGATTGAACCAGCAGCTCCTGTGCCCTCTCATTGTCAGGCAGATTGGTTTTTATCTTTCAGACTCTACCTTTCCTTACAAGCCAAACCCCCCAAAGAGTCACATTTACACCTGTTAAAGACAGAATTGAGAGCCAGCAGTCATCACAGAGCTAGGAGACAAGACACGGTAGCAGCCAGACAGTGTTATGGTCAAATTGGGATACACGAGTAAGCTGCAGGTTTATATTCACTTTATATTAAAATTTCTGAAGAAATAGCACCACTAGAAGCAAAGGCACAGGCAAAATGTTCATGTCTAGACATAAGTTCATTCTACTTTCATAATCAGCTATAACTGCACACGATATGAACTATCTCTCTGAAAAATGTTAACATTAGCAAACAGAACTTCAAGGCAGGCATCTATTTTTTAAGTTTAAAATATAAACCTGGTCCTCTTCTCTCTCTCTCTCTCTCACATACACACAGACACACATGTTTTTGTTGTTGTAAAAGTGCTCCAAGAATTAAAGGACTGGAAGTAGTTTACAATGCTATTGAATCCCCCTCTCTGAGATACAAAGGAACCATCTTGGACTATGAAGAAAATTCTAGACTTCCTTAGTAATCTACCTCAATATTCACACCTCATGTTAGGAATATTATTATCAAACTACATTGTCTGGAGTATAAAAAATCAATAATGGACATGCTCATAGGCTAGACTATTAAAATTGAACTTTTTCCTCGAGTTGGGGAAAATAGTAAGTAATGGTTACCAGGTTATTACTTTATTTCACATAATGGAAATTTAAAAAGAGAGTTTCAAATTAATTTATGACAGCTTTATTGAGATGTAATTGATACACAAAAACTGTACATATTTAACATACACAATTCAATGAGTGACACACCCATGAAACTATCACCAAAATTGAGGTAATAAGCCTATCACCTCCAAAAATATCTTTGCTCCACTTTGAAGAAGAGAGGTTTTTAAAATTTCTTTTATTGAAGTATAGTTGATTTACAATGTTGTTTTGGTTTCTTGGGTACAGCAAAGTGATTCAGTTATATATGTATAAATAATATATTTAATATATATTGTAGATAATATTTATCTACATAGTGGAAATATTTTTTCCACTATGGTGTATTACAAGACAATGACTATAGTTCCCTGTTTTATACAGTAGGACCTTGTTGTGTATCCATTTTATATACAGTTGTTTGTATTTGCTAATCCCAAACTCATAATTTATCCCTCCCCCATGTCCTTTCCCCTTTGGTAACTATAAATTGTTTTTTTATGTTTATGAGTCTGTTTCTGTTTTTGTAAATAAGTTCATTTGTATCGTTTTTTAGATTCCACATATAAGTGATATCATAAGATATTTGTCTTTGGCTTACTGCACTTAGTATGATCATCTCTAGGTTCATCGAAGTTACTGAAAATGGCACTGCTTCTTTCTTTTATATAACTGAGTAATATTCCATTGTATATATGTACCACATCTTGAAGAAAAGAGTTTTAATGCTTGGTTTTAACTGGAGAATTAGACAAGTTTTCTAAGCCTTAGGGTCATTCAACAAACATGTTATGAAATATTTTTAAAATAGCTCTTCCACAAACCAGTCTTCTTAACTTTTAGAAGAAGAATTCAGTCACACAGAACAGAATTCTGTGGTAGTACCCAGAGGAGAGGAGAGCTGTGTGTGTCAGTCAAATTGCTCAAACTAAAAACAATGCTAGACTATATTCCGAGGCTATTTTTTAAGGCAGAATTTCCAGTTTTCCAAGAGGTCATGGGCATTATCAATGACCAATGGCCAACCCTCTCTAAAGAGAGAAAAAAAAAAATAGCTGAAACACTTTGAGCAGCATCAAACGTCAGCTTAACAAAGTCAAACTTTTACCAGATAAGACAGTGTTCAGGAATCAGCACACCTGAGAGAGAGAGAAGAAGACACCCGGAGGGGCCCTTGCTTCGTGGGGCAAACTTGGAGATGAAACTCCATGCCTGTGCCTCCTACCGACATGCAGAGGCCCTCTGCAGGTTCTGTTCGCTGCAGAACCTGCTGGGTGAATGCTGAGAACATACACCAGGGTTCATAAGTTATAATGAGCACCAGTCATACACCTTGCTCTCAAAAGGCATGAAAAAACGTTTCCACCCTGTGCTCCCTGAAGCAACTCCAGGGGCAGAGCTGTGATTCTGAGCTACTTTGAGTTTTGTTCACTTAAGTTCTGTTTTGTTTTCATTCTTGAGTTCCTTTGTGGGCTCATTCCTTCCAAGCCAATACCCCTTGAAGGCTCTCTTGTGTTCCAAGAGCATCTTGGTGACTTTCATAAGTCCATTCATTTTCAGAATTACAGTAAGAATTTGGGGTTTTTCACTGAGAACTAACCCAGTCTCACATCAAAAACCAAGTCAAGATGCTAGATGTTTCTTTGGTGTAGGAATGACAGTGACGAGGACAAGGACTGTGTTTTGCTGAGAGAAGGGAATTCGCTGCCAAACACTCATGTGTTATTTTAAATCCTTCAGCAACTTCAAGGTACAAACACTCTCCATTTTGCAGAAGAAAAAAACGGAGCTTCAGAGAAGTTGTGTCATTTTCCCAAAGCCTCAGGCCCCTCAGTTTCATAGCAGGGGTTTAATTCAAAGTGACTGGATGTCACAGTGCAAGGCCTTTCCACTCCAGGGCACACAGACACAGTTGGAAGATTCCAACCCAAGAGGTGAACCATCCAAGGAGGAATACAATAAAACTGTCACAGCCATCTCAATTCAGGTTTCATGCCTAAAATCAAATGCTTCTCCCTTCCCAACCCTTCATGTCTACACAGTCACCCCTATGTGGACAACAACTGTGCCATGAAGTATGTGTGCATGACTGCATGGTTACAACCATCTCCCCGTGTTCCATGGTATTCTCCAGGAGATTAAGGAATAGCTAACTCGTTTGCAAGAGCAAATGCTTAAACACTGTTAAAGCCAATTCAGTTAAAATGCCTTTGTATCTGCCAAGTGGAGAAGGTTTCCATTTTGCTCGAAGTAGAAACTGGCTGTCCACCTCTCCTGTGCTCCAAAAGTGCAGGGCTGGTTTATTTCTGTTCACATTCAGGGCAAACGTTAACCATTGTTGTAAATGCTGACACTACCCTGAGACACAGTTAAATAGCTAAGCCCAGAACAGATGAACCAAGGAAGCAGAAAGCCTGTTGGCCAGAGCACCAGCTTTTGGGGGAGCTGACAGCAGAGAAGTCTACAAGATAAAGGGCCTGGGGATGCTCTTGGTGGATGCAGACCAGGGTGTCTGGAAGGGCTGTTCACAAAACTCAGTCCCTCCCACAGTGTGACAACCCTGAGGGGTACAGGTTGCTGGCAGTGAATTCCACATCTGGGTCTGGTTAAAAGAGAATGAAGAATATTCCATGGGAACCATGAGATATTTGTTTGATGCCCACTGTTCGTAGACTTGGGGCACTGCTAGAGACAATTTAGGAGTAATTAGAGCTCAGGGCCTGAGGCTCCACTTTAATGCTTGAAATATGACTCATTTTCCTGGCCTTTGAGCTATCAAATTGGACTGGGTTTCCCTCAACACTTCCTCACCATTATCCACAAAATGATTCTCACGGAAAACGCAAGCTAAAACTAAATTTTGACTTGTGGCACAGAAGTGTTGATACCAATAAAATCTGTTGACCAGATGGATTAGGAAGAATGAGTTACCACAGGCATTTAAGAAACTGAAATAACTATAGCACGACTGTTTGGAGGATTACTGAGAATATCGTCCCTACACCCATGACCTTCTAATTCAAGATGAACTTAGATAGATAGATGGATGATGATTGATTGTTGATGTTGTTCAGTCACTCAGTCATGTCCAGCCCTTGGCGATCCCTCAGACTGCAGCACACCAGGCTTCCCTGTCCTTCACCATCTCCCAGAGCTTGCTCACACTCAAGGCCATTGAGTCAGTGATGCCATCCAACCACCTTGTCCCCTTCTCCTCCTGCCTTCAACCTTTCCCAGCATCAAGGTCTTTTCTAATGAGTCAGCTCTTCGCATCAGGTGGCCAAAGTATTGGAGCTTCAGATAGAAACACGCATGCATGCTCAGTCACTCAGTCATGTCCGACTTTTTGCAACCCTATGGACTGTAGTCCACCAGGCTCCTCTGTCCATGGAATTCTCCATGCAAGAATACTGGAGTGGGTTGTGATTTCCCCTTCCAGGGGATTTAAATAGGTAGATAGATATAAAAAAGAAAGGGACAGAGGGAAGGAAGGAGGGGAGGAGAGATAAAGCACTGGACTCATGTAAAATATTCTACAATCTACTCTTATGCTTAAAGCATAAAATTAACAGGTATTTATGAAACAATGGAAAACAAATGGAAGTAAAGACTTAAATAACCTTGTAGGTGTTTACTGAGAAGCCAGGCCTGAGATGTTTTGAATATTAATCTGTGTGTTATCATATGACTGGAGCCAATATGTGCATTTCATAAGGAAATAAGAATCTGGTAAATTCCCATGTTTCTTGTGGTTGATGAGGTCTGTAAGTTTCTTGGTCTTACTCTCACATAATTGTGCTCATTCTGTAATTTACAGACCAATTTTAGAGAACAGCATAAAAAAGACACAAACTGTTTCTGCAACTGACTCTGCAAGTAATTTTTTTTCATATAAAATGCTTTGATTTGATTATAACTGAGCTCCTTCCCCAAGGCTCCAGGTCAGATCTTTGGTGAGAAATAGCAGAAGCAGAAGCTCACTGGATACCATGATGAAAGGAAGCAGGTTGTCAGTGGGTATCCCTTTTGGACTTTCCTATACAATTCCTGGTGGCTCAGACTGTAAAGAATCCACCTGCAATGCAGGAGACCTGGGTTTGATCCCTGGGTCAGAAAGTTCCCCTGGAAGAGGGCATGGCAACCCACTCCAATATTCTTACCTGGAGAATCCCAGGGACAGAGGAGCCTGGTGGGCTAAGTACATGGCATTGCAAAGAGACAGACATGACTGAACGACTAAGCACATATAATGCTGGGCTCCTACATAGACTCTGTCTATGTCTCTTTCATAGACAGCAAGATCAAGCCATAAATGGGAATCAATGAAAACAGAAACCTCAGTGTTCCCCACCCCAAACTTTTGAATCTGTGGATTCTACCAATAAAAATAAATCTAAAGTTTGTATGTGTTTACACTCACTATCACTCTCAAGTGTACCCACATCACAGATATTTGAAGACTTTAATCTGGCAAGAGCTGAGGACTGAGGAAGCAACAGTATGTGTGAGACAGGCCACCCCATCTCCTAAGGAACGCACAACTCAAAAGGGCTGTGGAGAGACACAAGGTGTTGACTTAAGCACTCTAGGGTTTAAGGAATGTCATGTTTTATTATTCGGACAGATACTGTTAATGAGACTATGCTGAAGGTGGGTTTGGAAATGATGCTGGTGGCGAGGTGCAGGGGGCGCTATAATAAGGACAAGGCTGGCTTAGGTGGAAGAAGCAAGAGTTATAAGAAAAGCTACACATCACACATCACACAAAGCAAAATGCACTGACCCTCACAGGACAGGCTGTTACAATTAGGGGCTTCTCTCACTCTTAGTCTGGCTTCACTGTGGCTCTTTTAAAACAAGCAAAGAGGGGACTTCCCTGGTTGCACAGTGGCTAAGAATCTGCCTTGTGATACAGGGGACACAGGTTCCATCCCTGGTTGGGGAACTAAAATCCTACACGTCACAACTAGAGAAAGAGCACTTGCTGCAACAAAGAACTGGCATAGGCAAAAATAATTTTTAAACACATAAATAAGCAAGGAGGAGGGCACCTCATGGTAGCAAGGGACCTAGAGATCATTCTGCAGGGTTTATTCTACTCTTCCTTCCACACAAAATCAGATTTTGCAGCATTCAAAGACGAGCACTGTACATCCCCTAGTTTTCATGTTGTAACCCTGCCCCTCCAGTGTGAGGTCACTAAGGAGACAGTGGGAAGTCACAGGGTCATGAGTGTAGAGGATCATGAGTGGGATTAGTGCCCTTAGAGACAACTCCCCAGAGAGCTCTCTCATCCTCTTCGGGATCACAAGGATACAGTGGGAAACTGGCAGCCAGCAACCTGGAAGAGGACTCTGCAAAATCTGGCCATACTTGTGCCCTTGTCTCTCCCTTGTCTCAGGTTTCCTACCTTCAGAACCATGAGACATTAACTGCTATGGTTCATAAGCCTCTCAGCCTGGGGTACTTTGCTATAACAGTCCATGTGGACAGACCACCATCTGGGTTTGTCCTTTCACATGTGCGTTTTATACTTTTACCATGCTTCCGCACAAATATGAACCCCTCACCACTGGGTTCTTGTTCAGTCACTCAGTCATGTCCAACTCTTTGGGACCCCATGGACTGCAACATGTCAGGCTTTCCTGTCCTTCATCATTTCCCAGTTTGCTCAAACTCATGTCCATTGAGTCTATGATGACATCCAACCATCTCATCCTCTGTCGTCCTCTTCTCCTGCCCTCAATCTTTCCCAGCATCAGGGTCTTTTCCAATGAGTCAGCTCTTTGCATCAGGTGGCCAAAGTACTGGCAACTAATGAATATTCAGGGTTGATATCCTTTGGGATTGACTGCATCAGTCCTAATGAATATTCAGGGTTGATATCCTTTGGGATTGACTGGTCTGGTCTTCTTGCCATCCACGGGACTCTCAAGAGTCTTCTCCAGCACCACAGTATGAAAGAATTAATGCTTTGGCACTCAGCCTTCTTTATAGTCCATCTCTCACATCATACATGACTGTTGGAAAAAAATCATAGCTTTGACTATATGGACCTGTTTTTTAATACACCGACCATTGGAAGTGGATAACAGGTCCTGCTTTAAAGCGGGGGTGGGGCACCTTCCAGAGCCTTCTCTGAGACTGGCAGTGCTGACATGCAATGTGAATCTTCCACATCACATTGGACGGGTCCCTCTCCTCTCTCCAGGAGCAACATTAAGCAGTAACCAGCTCAGTGTCTGCACAGGGATTTCCACAGCAACAGTACAGACATTACATGTGTCATTTGTTGCAATAATGCAAAATTTATCTTTCTGAGAAAGGAACACAGGGATCTTGGTGGGACTTACTTGGGAACAATAGTTAACAGTCAATTTATTTCCAATTGTTTTCCAACAAGGAAAAAAATAATTCAATATATGGTTAGTTTTAAGAGGCTTCATGACTTTGAAAGGGATTTGAATTTTCTCAGAAACAACACTTGGACAATCAAATTTAATAATAATAACGTGCTTAGCTGCTCAGTCATGTCTGACTCTTTAAGACTCCATGGACTGTAGACCGCCAAACTCCTCTGTCCATGGGATTTCCCAGGCAAGAATACTTGGAATGGGTTGCCATTTCCTCCTCCAGGGAATCTTCCCAACCCAGGCATTGAACTAGTGTCTCCTACATTGGCAGATTCTTAACCACTGAGATACCTGGAAAGCCCTAATAATATTAATAAATAATGGCAAAAGGCAAAAGATAGAATGGTGGCACTTTAATAAATATATTTAAAAAGTGATCAGTGGCTAGATTTAAGGGCAAATAAGCAAATAGGATTCAGTAACACAAATGTTCAGAAAATACTCCTCCTAGAAATCTTTATTTATTATTTTTTTTATTTTGTTCTTTTTAACATTTTTAATTGGAGGATAAGTACTTTACAATATTGTGATGGTTTCTGCCACACAGCAACATGAATCAGCCATAGACATATGTATGTCCTTTCCCTCCTGAACTACCCCCTCCATCCTACCTCCCTCCCCGACTCATCCCTTCAGGTTGTCACAGAGCACTGGCTTTGCGTGCCATGCGTCACACATCAAACTCCCACTGGCTATCTATTTTACATATGGTAATGTACATGTTTCAATGCTACTCTCTCAAATCATCCCATCCTCTCCTTCTCCCACTGAGCCCTGAACAGTCACTTCAGTTCGCTTCTCCTCTCACTGACTGCTTTATGGAAAAGAGCATCCCCCAGCAAGCAAGCAATTTTAAAATATGGCTGAATATTTTTTATCCCAGGATAATTACAAGTTCATGCTGGTGCCAAATATAAATTATGTCTTATTTCTCTCTGAAAACCATGGCAGGGATTTCCATGGCATTCACTAGAGCATATGGCCAGATATGTGCGTTCTTTTGAGAGGTCACTCATATACGTGTGCTTCAAATTCACGTGCACACTGTGCCGAGGATGGCAATAGTGGCCACTGGTCTGAGTTTTCACTAGTTGATTTCACTTTCAGATGAGCTCTTACATCAAGCTCTCAGCAGTGTGGACTTATTAAAATGCGAGCATTTGCCAACTCGAAACACTGTCAAGTGCAGTTCATTGTTCCCTTTCACACTTCAAGAACGGGGAAATGCTCTCACTCTCACCACATATCATGAGTGACTGTCTTATTCCCACCTGAAGTAATCGAGCTGAAGCTGCTACTTAATTCCAACATCCACCTAACCACCGCAAATGTCACTGCAAATGTCAGGCATGCAGTTCTTAGCATCAAAGCAGGTTGCACAATTTGCTCTAGAAGAGAGGGCTGTTTTTCCCCCAGCATAGCCAACAAACAAAATAGATTTTTATTTCTTTTACAGCACAATGGCTCTGAAAGAAGCAGTCATCTTCTATACAGCATGTCTTTCTGGCATAAGGTTGAAATAAACACAGAGAGTATGCTTGAATTTAAGGTCTTTATGAACAACACAGTCAGCAACTACTTACAGACTGCATGAATCTGTCTTTGACATCATTCAAATGCAGCCCCAGACTTCATCTCTTCCCCCAAACCCGTGTTGCTGGAACTATCTCAGCGGGTTATGTTGATGTCCTGTGAGAATTAGTCCTCTTTGGAAGAATCTATATAACTCCCACTGATTGTGATCCAAGTTTTGCATTGCAGAATGAAGAATGAGAATGTATGTGTAAGAAGAGGAGTTTTTTTATTTATGATCGCATAAGGTATTAGCAAGCTGTGTGTGTGTGTGTGTGTGTCTGTGTGTGTGCGTGCACACACTCTAAGTCGCATCAGTCGCGTCCAACTCTTCGCAACCATAAAGACCATAGCCTTCCAGGCTCCTCTGTCTATGGGATTTTCCAGGCAAGAATACTGGAGTGGGTTTGCCATGCCCTCCTCCAGGGGATCTTCCCCACCCAGGGATCAAACCCACATCTCTTATGTCTCATGCATTGTCAGGCCAGTTCTTTACCACTAGTGCCACCTGGGAAACCTATTAACCAGCCATACTTAGGTCAAAACTTCAGAAAGGTCTCCAAGTTAACAGCAAATTAGACCTTATATAGACCCACATTCTTTCCTAAGAAAGGCCATGAAGGAAGCAAATGTTATTGCCCAGAGTTCAGAATAAAGACAGGAAGATATGGGTAAGATCTTAAGTAAAGAAGGTTGAAGGGCCAAGTGAAATCCCTTGGATAAATTAAAAACTATTCAAATATTTGCTGGAATTTGAGCCTTTGGCTTCCTGGAGAGCTCATCTTAATTAGCATTATAAAATGAGATGTATTAATTATTTATGTGATGGGACGGATAATACTGGCACAGAAAGGACTGGAAGCTTTGGTGGACTCTGTGAGGTTGATCTAGATGAATGCAGTGTAGCCAACGTGGGCTCCAAGCAACATAGGATGGAGTTTCAGAGAGATGAGTAATTGTATGTCAGTGTGTGTGCACCAGACCCTCCCAAGTCCCATGGGGTACGTCCATGCAGAAGAAAGTTTTAAGAAAGAAATGGTAAAAGAATGAATCCCTGTAAGATACAGAATAGAAAAGAGAGAACTGCTCATATCTCTTTGATTTATTAAGAAGATTTATTAAAGCTGGAAACAAGATCTATAATGGCCAACCAGGTATCTTAATCCATGACATAACCAAGTGATCTCAGAAGATTAGGTTTCTGACCCTCCCTCAAGTTATGGATTTTGGTATTAAATTGAAACCAGCCAAAGGTTAGACTGATGTCATATCTGGGCAGGATGTGGAGGACGCTACTGAGGGATCCTGGGAAAGACCTAGAAGCAAGACCATCTCCAATCATTCACACCAAGCATCCTAAGACCACCTTGTGGACAGTGTGGAGTGGGAGGTGGTCAACCTAGTCAGTGGGACAGCATAATCTCCATGCAGTAGGCCTCAGTTTACTGAGGGATCACCAAGTGGCCAAACTTTGGCTATTCCTGATTCTGGGAGAAGAGAGTTTTATTGTATCTCAGTGAATTTCATAGTCTATAACCTCCTCTTCATTTGATTGATGAAGAAGTTTCAGGGCTGCGATGGTTAATTTTTTTTAACTGAAGTATAATTAACATATAACATGTTTCAGGTGTATGACATAATGATTTCATATTTGCATATATTGCAAAATGATCAACATAATAAGTCTAGTATTTATCACCATACATAATTACAGATTTTCTTATTCTGTTGAAAATATTTAAAAATTTTTTCATTTTGTATTGGGGTAGAGCTGATTAACAATGTTGGGATAATTTTGAGTGGACGGCAAAGGGACTGAGCCATACCTACACATGTATCCATTCTCTCCCAATCTCCCCTCCCATCTGGCTGCCACATAATACTGAGCAGAGAGAATATATTTTTTTAGATAAAATGGATTTCCTTTATTCTAACTCATAACAAGTCCCTTACAAAGTTACACCATGATGATTATTTTATTTCATTTTTATATTTTTAAACTTTTTATTTTGTATTTGGATATAGCCAATTAACAATGTTGTAAGAACTTCAGGTGAACAGTGAAGGGGCTCCGTATCCATCCTCCTCCAAACCCCTCTCTCATTCAGGCTGCCACAAAACATTAAGCAGAGTCCCCTGTGCTATACAATAGGTCCTTGTTGGTTATCCATTTTAAAAAGAGCAGTATGTACTTGTCAATCCCAAGCTCCCTAACTATCCCTTCCCCTCATCCTTCCACCTGTGTTGAAAATTTGTAAGATTTATTTCCTTCAGTTCAGTTCAGTTCAGTCGCTCAGTTGTGTCCGACTTTTTGCGACCCCATGAATCGCAGCACACCAGGCCTCCCTGTCCATCACCAACTTCCGGAGTTCACTCAGACTCGCGTCCATCGAGTCAGTGATGCCATCCAGCCATCTCATCTTCTGTCGTCCCCTTCTCCTCCTGCCCCCAATCCCTCCCAGCATCAGAGTCTTTTCCAGTGAGTCAACTCTTCGCATGAGTTGTCCAAAGTACTGGAGTTTCAGCTTTGGCATCATTCCTTCCAAAGAAATCCCAGGGCTGATCTCCTTCAGAATGGACTGGCTGGATCTCCTTGCAGTCCAAGGGACTCTCAAGAGTCTTCTCCAACACCACAGTTCAAAAGCATCAATTCTTCGGTGCTCAGCCTTCTTCACAGTCCAACTCTCACATCCATACATGATTATTGGAAAAACCATAGCCTTGACTAGACTGACCTTAGTCGGCAAAGTAATGTTTCTGCTTTTGAATATGCTATCTAGGTTGGTCATAACTTTTCTTCCAAGGAGTAAGTGTCTTTTAATTTCATGGCTGCAGTCACCATCTGCAGTGATTATGGAGCCCCCCAAAATAAAGTCTGACACTGTTTCCACTGTTTCCCCATCTATTTCCCATGAAGTGATGGGACCAGATGCCATGATCTTTGTTTTCTGAATGTTGAGCTTTAAGCCAACTTTTTCACTCTCCTCTTTTACTTTCATCAAGAGGCTTTTTAGTTCCTCTTCACTTTCTGCCATAAGGGTTGTATCATCTGCATATCTGAGGTTATTGATATTTCTCCTGGCAATCTTGATTCCAGCTTGTGTATCTTCCAACCCAGCGTTTCTCATGATATATTCTGCATAGAAGTTAAATAAGCAGGGTGACAATATACAGCCTTGACGTACTCCTTTTCCTGTTTGGAACCAGTCTGTTGTTCCATGTCCAGCTCTAACTGTTGCTTCTTGGCCTGCATACAGATTTCTCAAGAGGCAGGTTAGGTGGTCTGGTAGCAACTTTGAAATACACAATACAGTATTATCACGTACGGTTGCCACAGTGCATACTACATCTCTATGACTTAAAACACATTCAGTACATCATAGTTTATACTCCTGAAGTGGAAGGAGTGAATGGATTAGTGACATGATGCTCTAGGTTGTGGCAGATTTTAGCAAGGGACATCTCTAACCAGTAACTACCATGATTACTTCCAACTAAAAGGAGGAAAATATTATTCCCATTTTAGAAGAGTTTTCTCTTTGAAGGATGAGTGATACCCCCTGCCCTGTTCTTGGAGATCTGTTGGAATACCTCAGTCTCTAACCTTATGGGCAATGTGAAACAATGAAAGACTAATAGTGTTTGCAGACCTGGACTCACAATGGTGTGTGCTGATTACTCTATCCAGGTTACCTGTTATTTTTTAGCCTGTATCCTATCTGGTGGAGAAAATTTAAATATCATGTGTAGAATATTTCACACAAACCTGGCCCTTTTCAGGTAGTCAATAAGTATTAATTTTGAGACTCTATCATGCAAACAAGAATGAGACATCTCTGCCATTGAGAACCTGCCTGTTTGGTTCAGTTTTCTCTCACAAACCTAATTTTGTGGCAAAGCAGACTTCAAAGACAAAGGTAACATAAAGATGCATCTCAGTTTTTTGGGGTGGTCCATATAACCAGCATTCAGTAGCCTTAAAACAGTCCGAGAGGGAGAACTCTCCATCTCCCCTTGAGAAACTAAGTATTCTTCCTCACCAATAACTGGCAACACTTTTTTAAAACAAGGAATATTTTTAGTATAAATACAGGGAAAGAAATGGAGGGAGAATATATGAGCCCGTCCTTAACTATCTATGATGGCTCATATTCTAACTACATCTTCGAAACTATTAGCCAATCAAGTGTCAGCCTGATTATATAAGTCATGAGCTCTTAGAGCACATATGTTCACATATCACAAGATGTAGAAATTTAGGGATTGTGTTCATGAAACAAACAACGGGGGTGACAAATGAGAACCGTTTTTGAAATTTTAAACCTAAAAGCCAGAGCCATACTGCTTGCCAAAAAAGCAGTTCCATTTCCAGTTCCGCATATCAGCCAAGAAAATCTTGTAAAGAGAGATGGGTTTTAGTAGTTTTTAACCAGCCACACCTAAGATAAATGTCTATGATTTCACATCAAGAAGATGTCCATCTTTAAACTCTCCAGTTGATGCAATGTTAAGAAAAATAAAACAAAATACATTCACTACTTTCTTCAATCTTAGTATTAAACACAACCAATTATACAAGAGCAAAATGGTCTCCACTCAGAGTAATTCATGTTTGCCTTTTAGCACTTGTGTATCCTGGAGCTTCCGAGAAACATTTTTTGAGGGAACATAGGATCCATCATAAAGTTTCAGGTGTCCTATGTAACGGCTGGGTCTTCTAACAGTCTAGAATCACTGACAGTATTCATCTGCTTTCTGTGGCATCTGCAGACATGAAAAAAAAAATCTAGGGAAATGAAAACCGTTTCCAGTACATGAGCATGCACCTGGTATCATTGCCAGCGATGTCAAAACTAATGTACTAACACTGCACTGAGGGTCCGACCAGGTTGCTTGTGGTTTCCAGTTGTATAAACTCAGTGACTTTTAAAACAAGTTCAGTTGACTTGACAGAGATTCACAGGTAAAGCCATCCAGCATAAGATGACTCAACTCATGAGCATGAAAGGTGTCACTGGGCTTTTTTTTTTTTTTCTTGGTTTTCCTTTTTTTTTTAAGACTGCATTGTGAAAAAAGATGGCGGAGGAATAGGACGGGAAGACCACTTTCTCCCTCACAAATTCCTCAAAAGAACACTTCAACACTGAGCAAACTCCACAAAACAACTTCTGTAGGCTGGCAGAGGACATCAGGCAACCAGAAAAGCAGACCATTGTCTTCAAAAACAGGTAGGAAAAAATATAAAAGATGAAAAGGGAGACAAAGAAGGTGGGGAGGGAGCTCCGTCCCGGGAAGGGAAGCCCGTCCCGGGAAGGGAATTTTAAGAAGAGAGGTTTCCAAACACCAGGAAACACTCTCCCTGCCGAGTCTGTGGCAAGCCTTGGAAACACAGGGCAACATAACAGGAAGGGGAAAATAAATAAATAATTAAAACCAACAGATTACAAGCCCAACAGTAACTCCCCCAGCGGAAAAGCAGCACAGACGCCTGCGTCCGCCACAAGCTAGTGGGGGCAGGGCAGGGAAGCGCGGGAGGCGCGGGCTGCAGTGCTTTGTAAGAATCGGGCAGGAACGCCCCATGCGCAACCAGAACGATCTAACTTGGGCTAGCAAACCAGACTGTGGGATAGCTACCGCACGAAAAGCTCGAACATAAGACACCGCCAGGACCGAGCACAGAACAAAGGACGGAACGGAATAAGCCGGCTGCAGACCACCCCGCCGGGGACAGGCAGCCAGAGCCGTAAAGACTGGAAAGGGGCAATTGCAGACCCGGAGAGACTTTACTTACCTAACTGCAAGCAGGCTTCTTTGCTAAGACTTCTGGGGGTGCTGGACAGTCACCATCTGCCTCACGGGGGGCGCCAGCGGTCCACCCAGAAAGCTGAGCAGCAGCGGCAGAAAAGGTGACAAGTCGCGGCGATCGCGCTCGCCAAACTTCTGAGCTACTTGGACCTGGGAAGGGCACAAAGCGCAGTCCCAGCCGAATCTGTGCCTCTGAGGGCTGCCTGAGCGCCGAACCTGAGTGGCTTGGACCGGGGAAATGCACGCAGCCTAGGGCTGGCCCCAGACGGTTCCCGGCTGAGCATCGTAGAGCCGGAGCGGTTTGTGCGTCGTGAGAAGGGACAGGTCAAGCAGGGCTGAGACACTGTGTGCACACGACAGTGCTATTTGTTTGCAGCATCCCCTCTCCCCACAGCGCGACTGAACTAGTGAGCCTAAAAAACCAGCAAACAGAAAAAGTTAAACAGAGGGAACCACCTTGGAAGTGATCCCACATGGCCCACAACATCAGAGAAGGGCCAGATATATTTTTACTATTTTTTAAATCATTCCTTTTTTTTTCTAACTTTTTTTAAAATTGTTAAGTCTTCTATTTCTCCTCTAATTTTTATTTCTATAACCTACTATTACTATTTTTTTTAAAAAAAGACTTTTTTTTTTTAAAGGCAAACACCATATATAGTCTTTGGATGGTTGTTGGTGGTTTTTTTTATTTTTATTTTTATTTTTTTAATAATTCTTGTTTTTTTTCTTTCTTCCTTTTTCCTTCTGCTTCTTTTCTTTAATATTGTATTTTTGAAAATCCAACCTCTACTCTAGATTTTTAATCTTTGCTCTTTGGTTTTTGTTGTCAATTTTGTACATTTAAAAACCCAAACTTCACTACCCAAGTTTACCTGAGAGCGAGATTACTGGCTTGACCACTCTCTCCTCCTTTGGACTCTCCTTTTTCTCCACCAGGTGGCCTCTGTCTCTTTCTCCCCCATCTCTTCTCTATCCAACTCTGTGAATCTCTGTGTGTTCCAGACAGTGGAGAACACCTAAGGAACTGGTTACTGGCAGGATTTGTCTCTCTCCTTCTCATTCCTCTCTCTTATCCTCCTGGTCACCTCTGTCTACTGCCTCCCTCTCCTCTTCCCCGTATAACTCCGTAAATACCTCTGAGCAGTCCAGACTATAGAGCGCACATCAGGAAGTGACTACTGGCTAGCTTGCTCTCTCCTCTTTTGATCTCACCACATCTCATTCCAGTTACCTCTAACTACCCCCTCCCTCTTCTCTTCTCCTTGTAACTCAGTGAACCTCTCTGAGTGTCCCTCAATGTGGAGAAACTTTTCATCTTTAACCTAGATGTTTTATCATCGGTGCTGTATAGATGGAGAAGTCTAGAGGCTACTGTAAAAATAAAACTGAAAACCAGAAGCAGGAGGCTTAAATCCAAAGCCTGAAAACATTAGAGAACTCTTGAATTCAGGGAACATTAAGCAATAGGAGCTCATCAAATGCCTCCATACCTACACCGAAACCAAGTTCCACCCAAGGGCCAACAAGTTCCAAAACAAGACATACCACGCAAATTCTCCAGCAACACAGGAACACTCCCCTGAGCTTCAATATACAGGCAGCTCAAAATTATTCCAAAACCTTTGATGTCTCATAACCCATTACTGGTCACTCCACTGCACTCCAGAGAGAAGAAACCCAGCTCCACCCACCAGAACTCCAACACAAGCCTCCCTAACCAGGAAACCTTGACAAGCCACTGATAGAACCCCACCCACAGTGAGGAAGCTCCATAATAAAGAGAACTCCACAAATTACCAGAATATAAAAAGGCCACCCCAAATGCAGCAATATAACCAAGATGAAGAGACAGAGGAATACTCAGCAGGTAAAGGAACAGGAGAGTTGCCCACCAAACCAAACAAAAGAGGAAGAAGTAGGGAATCTACCTGAGAAGGAATTCCGAATATTGATAGTGAAAATGATCCAAAATTTTGAAATCAAATGGAATCACAGATAAATAGCCTAGAGACAAGGATTGAGAAGATGCAAGAAAGGTTTAACAAGGACCTAGAAGAAATAAAAAAGAGTCAAAACATAATGAATAACGCAATAAATGAGATCAAAAACACTCTGGAGGCAACAAATAGTAGAATAACGGAGGCAGAAGATAGGATTAGTGAAATAGAAGATAGAATGGTAGAAATAAATGAATCAGAGAGGAAACAAGAAAAACGAATTAAAAGAAATGAGGACAATCTCAGAGACCTCCAGGACAATATGAAATGCTCCAACATTCGAATTATAGGAGTCCCAGAAGAAGAAGACAGAAAGAAAGATCATGAGAAAATCCTTGAGGAGATAATAGTTGAAAACTTCCCTAAAATGGGGAAGGAAATAATCACCCAAGTCCAAGAAACACAGAGAGTTCCAAATAGGATAAACCCAAGGCGAAACACCCCAAGACACATATTAATCAAATTAACAAAGATCAAACACAAAGAACAAATATTAAAAGCAGCAAGGGAAAAACAAGAAATAACACACAAGGGGATTCCCATAAGGATAACAGCTGATCTTTCAATAGAAACTCTTCAGGCCAGGAGGGAATGGCAAGACATACTTAAAGTGATGAAAGACAATAACCTACAGCCCAGATTACTGTACCCAGCAAGGATCTCATTCAAATATGAAGGAGAAATCAAAAGCTTTAGAGACAAGCAAAAGCTGAGAGAATTCAGCACCACCAAACCAGCTCTCCAACAAATGCTAAAGGATATTCTCTAGACAGGAAACACAAAAAGGGTGTATAAACCCGAACCCAAAACAATAAAGCAAATGGTAACGGGATCATACTTATCATAATTACCTTAAACGTAAATGGGTTGAACGCCCCAACCAAAAGGCAAAGACTGGCTGAATGGATACAAAAACAAGACCCCTCTATATGCTGCTTACAAGAGACCCACCTCAAAACAAGGGACACATACAGACTGAAAGTGAAGGGCTGGAAAAAGATACTCCACGCAAATAGAGACCAAAAGAAAGCAGGAGTGGCAATACTCATATCCGATAAAATAGACTTGAAAACAAAGGCTGTGAGAAGAGACAAAGAAGGACACTACATAATGATCAAAGGATCAATCCAAGAAGAAGATATAACAATTATAAATATATATGCACCCAATATAGGAGCACCGCAATATGTAAGACAAATGCTAACAAGTATGAAAGGGGAAATCAACAATAACACAATAATAGTGGGAGACTTTAATACCCCACTCACACCTATGGACAGATCAACTAAACAGAAAATTAACAAAGAAATGCAAACTTTAAATGATACAATAGACCAGTTAGAACTAATTGATATCTATAGGACATTTCACCCCAAAACAATGAATTTCACCTTCTTTTCAAGTGCTCATAGAACCTTCTCCAGGATAGATCACATGCTGGGCCATAAATCTAAACTTGATAAACTCAAAAAAATCTAAATCATTCCAAGCATCTTTTCTGACCATAATGCATTAAGATTAGATCTCAATAACAGGGGAAAAACTATTAAAAATTCCAACTTATGGAGGTTGAATAACACACTTCTGGATAACCAACAAATCACAGAAGAAATCAAAATATGCATAGAAACTAAAGAAAATGAAAACACAACAACCCAAAACCTGTGGGACACTATAAAAGCAGTGCTAAGAGGAAAGTTCATAGCAATACAGGCATACCTCAAGAAACAAGAAAAAAGTCAAATAAATAACCTAACTCTACACCTAAAGCAACTAGAAAAGGAAGAATTGGAGAACCCCAGAGTTAGTAGAAGGAAAGAAATCTTAAAAATTAGGGCAGAAATAAATGCAAAAGAAACAAAAGAAACCATAGCAAAAATCAACAAAGCCAAAAGCTGGTTCTTTGAAAGGATAAATAAAATTGACAGACCATTAGCCAGACTCATCAAGAAGCAAAGAGAGAAAAATCAAATCAATAGATTAGAAATGAAAATGGAGAGATCACAATAGACAACACAGAAATACAAAGGATCATAAGAGACTACTATCAGCAACTGTATGCCAATAAAATGGACAAAGTGGAAGAAATGGACAAATTCTTAGAAAAGTACAATTATCCAAAACTGAACCAGGAAGAAATAGAAAATCTTAACAGACCCATCACAAGCACGGAAATTGAAACTGTAATCAGAAATCTTCCAGCAAACAAAAGCCCAGGTCCAGACGGCTTCACAGCTGAATTCTACCAAAAATTTCGAGAAGAGCTAACACCTATCCTACTCAAACTCTTCCAGAAAATTGCAGAGGAAGGTAAACTTCCAAACTCATTCTATGAGGCCACCATCACCCTAATACCAAAACCTGACAAAGATGTCACAAAAAAAGAAAACTACAGGCCAATATCACTGATGAACATAGATGCAAAAATCCTCAACAAAATTCTAGCAACCAGAATCCAACAACACATTAAAAAGATCATACACCATGACCAAGTGGGCTTTATCCCAGGGATGCAAGGATTCTTCAATATCTGCAAATCAATCGATGTAATTCACCACATTAACAAACTGAAAAATAAAAACCATATGATTATCTCAATAGATGCAGAGAAGGCCTTTGACAAAATCCAACATCCATTTACGATAAAAACTCTCCAGAAAGCAGGAATAGAAGGAACATACCTCAACATAATAAAAGCTATATATGACAAACCCACAGCAAACATTATCCTCAATGGTGAAAAATTGAAAGCATTTCCCCTAAAGTCAGGAACAAGACAAGGGTGCCCACTTTCACCGCTACTATTCAACATAGTTCTGGAAGTTTTGGCCACAGCAATCAGAGCAGAAAAAGAAATAAAAGGAATCCAAATTGGAAAAGAAGAAGTAAAACTTTCACTGTTTGCAGATGACCTGATCCTCTACATAGAAAACCCTAAAGACTCCACCAGAAAATTACTAGAGCTAATCAATGAATATAGTAAAGTTGCAGGATATAACATCAACACACAGAAATCCCTTGCATTCCTATACACTAATAATGAGAAAATAGAGAGAGAAATTAAGGAAACAGTTCCATTCACCATTGCAATGAAAAGAATAAAATACTTAGGAATACATCTACCTAAAGAAACTAAAGACCTATATATAGAAAACTATAAAACACTGATGAAAGAAATCAAAGAGGACACTAATAGATGGAGAAATATACCATGTTCATGGATCGGAAGAATCAATATAGTGAAAATGAGTATACTACCCAAAGCAATTTACAAATTCAATGCAATCCCTATCAAGCTTCCAGCCATATTTTTCACAGAACTAGAACAAATAATTTCAAGATTTGTATGGAAATACAAAAAACCTCGAATTGCCAAATCAATCTTGAGAAATAAGAACGGAACTGGAGGAATCAACGTGCCTGACTTCAGGCTCTACTACAAAGCCACAATCATCAAAACAGTATGGTACTGGCACAAAGACAGACATATAGATCAATGGAACAAAATAGAAAGCCCAGAGATAAATCCACACACATATGGACACCTTATCTTTGACAAAGGAGGCAAGAATATACAATGGAGTAAAGACAATCTCTTTAACAAGTGGTGCTGGGAAAACTGGTTAACCACTTGTAAAAGAATGAAACTAGATCACTTTCTAACACCATACACAAAAATAAACTCAAAATGGATTAAAGATCTAAATGTAAGACCAGAAACTATAAAACTCCTAGAGGAGAACATAGGCAAAACACTCTCAGACATAAATCACAGCAGGATCCTCTATGATCCACCTCCCAGAATTCTGGAAATAAAAGCACAAATAAACAAATGGGACCTAATTAAAATTAAAAGCTTCTGCACAACAAAGGAAACTATAAGCAAGGTGAAAAGACAGCCTTCTGAATGGGACAAAATAATAGCAAATGAAGCAACTGACAAACAACTAATCCCAAAAATATACAAGCAACTCCTGCAGCTCAATTCCAGAAAAATAAACGACCCAATCAAAAAATGGCCCAAAGAACTAAATAGACATTTCTCCAAAGAAGACATACGGATGGCTAACAAACACATGAAAAGATGCTCAACATCACTCATTATCAGAGAAATGCAAATCAAAACCACAATGAGGTACCACTTCACACCAGTCAGAATGGCTGTGATCCAAAAATCTGCAAGCAATAAATGCTGGAGAGGGTGTGGAGAAAAGGGAACCCTCCTACACTGCTGGTGGGAACACAAACTAGTATAGCCACTATGGAGAACAGTGTGGAGACTCCTTAAAAAACTGGAAATAGAACTGCCTTATGACCCAGCAATCCCACTGCTGGGCATACACACCGAGGAAACCAGAATTGAAAGAGATACATGTACCCCAATGTTCATTGCAGCACTGTTTATAATAGCCAGGACATGGAAGCAACCTAGATGTCCATCAGCAGATGAATGGATAAGAAAGCTGTGGTACATATACACGATGGAGTATTACTCAGCCGTTAAAAAGAATTCATTTGAATGAGTTCTGATGAGATGGATGAAACTGGAGCCGATTATATAGAGTGAAGTAAGCCAGAAAGAAAAACACCAATACAGTATACTAACACATATATATGTGGAATTTAGAAAGATGGCAATGACGACCCTGTATGCAAGACAGCAAAAAAGACACAGATGTGTATAATGGACTTTTGGACTCAGAGGGAGAGGGAGAGGGTGGGATGATTTGGGAGAATGGCATTCTAACATGTATACTATCATGTAAGAATCGAATCGCCAGTCTATGTCTGACGCAGGATTCAGCATGCTTGGGGCTGGTGCATGGGAATGACCCAGAGAGATATGGGGAGGGAGGTGGGAGGGGGGTTCATGTTTGGGAACACATGTAAGAATTAAAGATTTTTAAATTTAAAAAAAATAAATAAATAAAGTAATGCTCACATTTTGGTCAAAAAAAAAAAAAAGACTGCATTGTATTCAGAGCATTTTAAGGTTCACAGAAATTGAGGGGTAGAACATAGATTTCCCATTCTCCTGCTGCCCACCCACACACAGAACCTCCCCCACGATCACATACAACGTCCCAATGTGACACAGTGAACATCCCCCACAATCACATACAGCCTCTCCATGTGACACACACCACAGACTCAGATGATCAGCATCAAAACCACCATCTACTAAAGGAATATTTCATACCCCTCTAGGTTTTAAAGTCACTTGGGATGGTCGCTCACTGTGTGGTTACACTGTGTAGACACATGGGCGTGTTAAGTTGCTTCAGTCATGTCTAACTCTTTGCAAGCCCATGGACTGTAGCCTGCCAGGCTTCTCTGTCCATGGGATTCACCAGGCAAGAATACTGGAGTGGGTTGCCATGCCTTCCTCCGTGGTATCTTCCTGACCCAGGGATTGAACCTGCATCTCTCATGTCTACCTGCATTGGCAGGTGAGTTCTTTACCACTAGAGTCACCTGGGAAACCCATGTAGACACAGAGGTTCATTCATTTTTTTTTTAATTTTAGGAATTATTTTTAAATTAAGTGCTTTTAATTGTCAATACATAAAATATAAGTATAGTTTCTTTTCTAGACTCCTCAGACTTAGGTCCTCCATCCCACACGTGTAGTCATTATCTTATAATTTCTCTTTCAAAGGATTGTTGTTGCTGTTTAGTTGCTAAGTCATGTCTGACTCTTTGCGACTCTATGGATGGTAGCCTGCTAGGCTCCTCTGTCCATGGGATTTTCCAGGTGAAAATACTGGAGTGGGTTGCTATTTCCTTCTCCAGGGGATCTTCCCAACCCAGGGTTGGAACTTGCATCTCCTGCATTGGCAGGCAGGGTCTTTACCACTAAGCCACCAGAGAATTCTTCAAAGGACTACTTTTAACTTAAGAATATGTACATGTGTGCATATGTGTCTGTGCACTCATAGTCACTCAGTCATGTCTGATTCTTTGCAACCCTTTAGACTGTAGCCCGCTGGGCCCCTTTGTTCTTAGGATTTTTCAGGCAAGAATACTGGAGTGGGTTGCTATTTCCTACTCCAGGGATATATGTGTGTGTGTGTGTGTGTGTGTGTGTGTGTGTGTGTGTGTGTGTGTATACATGTAGGCTTCCCTGATGGCTCAGACGGTAAAGAATCCACTTGTAATGCAGGAGACCTGGGTTCAACCCCTGGCTTGGGAAGATCCCCTGAGGAGGGCATAGTAACCCACTCCAGTATTCCTGCCTGGATAATTCCATGGAGAGAAGAGCTTGGCAGGCTACAGTCCATGGTGTCACAAAGAGTCAGACATGACCTAGCAACTTTCACTATATATATATAGCGAAAAAAAAAAAAAATATATATATATATATATTCACACATTCTTTTTCTTAAATAAATGGCAAAATGCATGTTTTTTTACACTTTTTTCACTATATGATATATTCTGGAAATCATTTCACAATGTTGTATGGAAACATACCTTGCTAAGTCACTTCAGTCATGTCCGACTCTGTGCGACCCCAGAGATGGCAGCCCACCAGGCTCCCCCGTCCCTGGGATTCTCCAGGCAAGAACACTGGATTGGGTTGCCATTTCCTTCTCCAGTGCATGAAAGTGAAAAGTGAAAGTGAAGTCACTCAATCGTGTCCGACTCTTAGTGACCCCATGGACTGCAGCCTACCAGGCTCCTCCGTCCATAGGATTTTCCAGGCAAGAGTACTGGAGTGGGGTGCCATTGCCTTCTCCTGAAATATACCTTGGTCCTTAATAAAATAAGCCAATCTCTTTAAAAAATTATTCAACAACATTCTTTCCTGAATAGCATTTGGGGATGAGACTGTATAATTTCATTATTTGTCACACATTTTTTCTGAGACCTTAGTTTTCTTAGGCAAGTCCTCATAGTCATGTAATATCCACTAGCTGTTACTAGAGCTAGAAATAATAGTCACAGTCCTTAGGAGACCCCTCATAAACCCCAGTGTTTCTGGGTGGTATTCATCATCTTGGGCTTCCCAGGTGGCACTGGTGGTAAAGAACACACCTGCCTAATAGGAAACGTGGTTTCAATCCTTGGGTCAGGAAGATCCCCTGGAATAGAAAAAGGCAACCCACTTCAATATTCTTGCCTGGGGAATCCCATGGACAGAGAGGCCTGGTGGGCTATGGTCCATGGGGCCACAAAGAGACAGGCAACAACTGAACCGACTGAGCACACAAAACGCACACACATCATCACTTTTCTTGCGTCCACCCATATCGCATCATCTTAACAATAGTTTCAAAATTTTGTTCACGTGCCTCTCTGATCCTCTTCATAAGACAGATAGGAGCATAATAGGTAAAGTCTAATCCATGTATTAAATAGAGCCTCAAGGTCTATGAAAATTAATTTGAAAACTGAACTCTGATTATACTAAAAAATAAGTCGAAGTTTTCAGTGAGATTTTTTAAGAACAATGTTTTGTAGTTCAGGCTGTCTGGCATGTTACAGGAGATGTAGGGTCTGCTCAGCAAAAGGATAACTGTGGCTGAGTCTGATGTTGATAACTTTATGCTTTGGAAGCACAAAGAAGCACAGAGAATCTAAAGAGAAGATGAGTTCTTTTATCCCCTGAGGTTAGGAAGCTCCCTGCTCTTATATGAAGACACTTCCAGCCACCCTGATCCCCGCGGAAAGGTCCACGCATCAGCAGCTGTAAGAGATTTTGCTTTAGCCAGTCACAGGAGAGAGCTGTGAATCCTTGCACTGAGCACCTAAAGCACATTTTATCTATACTGCTTAATGGGGCATTAACTCATGACATTTTTGGCTTCTTACCTGCTTCATGTGTAAATTCCTTTCTCTTCAATGTGAATGTTTCTTATTTATAGTTCTATTCCTTTCAGAGGTTCTGTTCTGTTCCTTAGCACAGTATCAAAAATATCATGTATATAATACAAGATTGTGTATATATAATTGTCTATGTTATGTACATGGTGTGTATGTGTGTGCTTAGTTGTTCAGCCATGTCTGACTCTTTGTGACCCTGTGGACTATAGCCCACCAGGCTCCTCTGTCCATGGGATTTCCCAGGCAAAAATACTGGAATGGTTTGCCATTTTCTTCTCTAAGGGACCTTCTCGACCCAGGGATCAAACCCGTGTCTCTTAGGTCTCCTGCATTGACAAGTGGGTTCTTTACCACTAGCACCACCTGGGAAGCTCCATACACAGTGTATGTATGTATATATGGCAACTCTATAAGTACTTGCTGAACCATTTACATATATAATATCTGTTGAAGACTCTGTCTTTAGAAAGAAAAAACAATTTGGTCTTCCTAAAATGCTTTCTGAGAAATTGTGTGAAATGTTTTGTTTGGGTTTTGTCCTGTATTTCCTAAGTTTGATAGGGATTTTTCTCCTCTCCCAACTCCAAATTGGTATGTATTTCTCATTTTATTTTTTCTCACTTTTAAAATTTATTTATTATTATTATTATTATTATTTTACTTTACAATATTGTATTGGTTTTGCCACATACCAACATGAATCCACAATGGGTCTACACATGTTCCCAATCCCGAACCCCCCTGCCACCTCCCCCTCCACACCATCCCTCCAGATCATCCCAGTGCACCAGCCCCAAGCATCCTGCACCCTGCATCGAACCTAGACTGGCGATTCATTTCTTAGTGATATTATACATGTTTCAATGCCATCCTCCCAAATCATCCCACCCTCTCCCTCTCCCATGGAGTCCAAAAGACTGTTCTATATATCTGTGTCTCTTTTGCTGTCTCGCATACAGGGTTATTGTTACCATCTTTCTAAATTCCATATATATGTGTTAGTATACTGCATTGGTGTTTTTCTTTCTGGCTTACTTCACTCTGTATAATTGGCTCCAGTTTCATCCACCTCATTAGAAATCTGATTCAAACATATTCCTTTTAATGGCTGAGTAATACTCCATTGTGTATATGTACCACAGCTTTCTTATCCATTCATCTGCTGATGGACATCTAGGTTGCTTCCATGTCCTGGCTATTATAAGCAGTGCTGCGATGAACATTGGGGTACACGTGTCTCTTTCAATTCTGGTTTCCTCAGTGTGTTTGCCCAGCAGTGGGATTGCTGGGTCATAAGGCAGTTCTATTTCCAGTTTTTTAAGGAGTCTCCACACTGTTCTCCATAGTGGCTGTACTAGTTTGCATTCCCACCAGCAGTGTAGGAGGGTTCCCTTTTCTCCACACCCTCTCCAGCATTTATTGCTTGCAGATTTTTGGATCGCAGCCATTCTGACTGGTGTGAAGTGGTACCTCATTGTGGTTTTGATTTGCATTTCTCTGATAATGAGTGATGTTGAGCATCTTTTCATGTGTTTGTTAGCCATCCATATGTCTTCTTTGGAGAAATATCTATTTAGTTCTTTGGCCCATTGTTTGATTGGGTCATTTTTTTCTGGAATTGAGCTGCAGGAGTTGCTTGTAGATTTTTGAGATTAGTTGTTTGTCAGTTGCTTCATTTGCTATTATTTTGTCCCATTCAGAAGGCTGTCTTTTCACCTTGCTTATAGTTTCCTTTGTTGTGCAGAAGCTTTTAATTTTAATTAGGTCCCATTTGTTTATTTGTGCTTTTATTTCCAGTATTCTGGGAGGTGGGTCATAGAGGATCCTGCTGTGATTTATGTCAGAGAGTGTTTTGCCTATGTCCTCTTCTAGGAGTTTTATAGTTTCTGGTCTTACATTTAGATCTTTAATCCATTTTGAGTTTATTTTTGTGTATGGTGTTAGAAAGTGATCTAGTTTCATTCTTTTACAAGTGATTGACCAGTTTTCCCAGCACCACTTGTTAAAGAGATTGTCTTTAATCCATGGTATATTCTTGCCCCTTTGTTGAAGATAAGGTGTCCATGGGTGTGTGGATTTATCTCTGGGCTTTCTATTTTGTTCCATTGATCTATATTTCTGTCTTTGTGCCAGTACCATACTGTCTTGATGACTGTGGCTTTGTAGTAGAGCCTGAAGTCAGGCACGTTGATTCCTCCAGTTCCATTTTTCTTTCTCAAGATTGCTTTGGCTATTTGAGTTTTTTTGTATTTCCCTACAAATCTTGAAATTATTTGTTCTAGTTCTGTGAAAAATATGGCTGGAAGCTTGATAGGGATTGCATTGAATTTGTAAATTGCTTTGGGTAGTATACTCATTTTCACTATATTGATTCTTCCGATCCATGAACATGGTATATTTCTCCATCTATTAGTGTCTTCTTTGATTTCTTTCACCAGTGTTTTATAGTTTTCTATATACAGGTCTTTAGTTTCTTTAGGTAAATGTATTCCTAAGTATTTTATTGTTTTCATTGCAATGGTGAATGGAATTGTTTCCTTAATTTCTCTCTCTATTTTCTCATTATTAGTGTATAGGAATGCAAGGGATTTCTGTGTGTTGATATTATATCCTGCAACTTTACTATATTCATTGATTAGCTCTAGTAATTTTCTGGAGTCTTTAGGGTTTTCTATGTAGAGGATCGTGTCATCTGCAAACCAGGAGAGTTTTACTACTTCTTTTCCAATTTAGATTCTATTTATTTCTTTTTCTGCTCTGATTGCTGTGGCTAAAACTTCCAGAACTATATTGAATAGTAGTGGTGAAAGTGGGCACCTTTGCTTTGTTCCTGACTTTAGGGGAAATGCTTTCAATTTTTCACCATTGAGGATAATGTTTGCTGTGTGTTTGTCATATATAGCTTTTATTATGTTGAGGTATGTTCCTTCTATTCCTGCTTTCTGGAGAGTTTTTATCGTAAATGGATGTTGGATTTTGTCAAAGGCTTTCTCTGCATCTATTGAGATAATCATATGGCTTTTATTTTTCAGTTTGTTAATGTGGTGAATTACATTGTTTGATTTGCGGATATTGAAGAATCCTTGCATCCCTGGGATAAAGCCCGCTTGGTCATAGTGTATGATCTTTTTAATGTGTTGTTGGATTCTGATTGCTGGAATTTTGTTAAGGATTTTTGCATCTATGTTCATCAGTGATATTGGCCTGTAGTTTTCTTTTTTTGTGGCATCTTTGTCAGGTTTTGGTATTAGGGTGATGGTGGCCTCATAGAATAAGTTTGGCCGTTTATCTTCCTCTGAAATTTTCTGGAAGAGTTTCAGTAGGATAGGTTTTAGCTCTTCTCTAAAATTTTGGTAGAATTCAGCTGTGAAGCCGTCTGGACCTGGGCTTTTGTTTGCTGGAAGATTTCTGATTACAGTTTCAATTTCCGTGCTTGTGATGCATCTGTTAAGATTTTCTATATCTCCCTGGTTCAGTTTTGAAAAGTTGTACTTTTCTAACAATTTGTCCATTTCTTCCAAGTTGTCCATTTTATTGGCATATAATTGCTGATAGTAGTCTCTTATGATCCTTTGTATTTCTGTGTTGTCTATTGTGATCTCCCCATGTTCATTTCTAATTTTATTGATTTGATTTTTCTCCCTTTGTTTCTTGATGAGTCTGGCTAATGGTTTGTCGATTTTATTTATCCTTTCAAAGAACCAGCTTTTGGCTTTGTTGATTTTTGCAATGGTCTCTTTTGTTTCTTTTGCATTTATTTCTGCCCTAATTTTTAAGATTTCTTTCCTGCTTCTAACCCTGGGATTCTCCATTTCTTCCTTTTCTAGTTGCTTTAGGTGTAGAGTTAGGTTATTTATTTGACTTTTTTCTTGTTTCTTGAAGTATGCCTGTATTGCTATGAACTTTCCCCTTAGAACTGCTTTTACAGTTCCCACAGGTTTTGGGTTGTTGTGTTTTCATTTTTCTTCAATTCTATGCATACTTTGATTTCTTCTGTGATTTGTTGGTTATTCAGAAGAGTGTTGTTTAGCCTCCATATGTTGGAATGTTTAATAGTTTTCCTCCTGTAATTGAGATCTAATCTTACTGCATTATGGTCAGAAAAGATGCTTGGAATGATTTCAGTTATTTTGAATTTACCAAGGCTAGACTTATGGCCCAGGATGTGATCTATCCTGGAGAAGGTTCCGTGAGCACTTGAGAAAAAGTTGAAATTCACTGTTTGGGGGTGAAATGTCCTATAGATATCAATTAGGTCTACCTGGTCTATTGTATCATTTAAAGTTTGTGTTTCTTTGTTAATTTTCTGTTTAGTTGATCTATCCATAGGTGTGAATGGGGTATTAAAGTCTCCCACTATTGCTGTGTTATTGTTAATTTCTCCTTTCATCAGTTCAGTTCAGTCGCTCAGTCGTGTCCGACTCTTTGTGACACCAGGAATCACAGCACACCAGGCCTCCCTGTCCATCACCAACTCCCAGAGTTCACTCAGACCCACATCCATCCAGTCAGTGACGTTTTCCAACCATCTCATCCTCTGTCGTCCCCTTCTCCTCCTGCCCCCAATCCCTCCCAACATCACAGTCTTTTCCAATGAGTCAACACTTTGCATGAGGTGGCCAGAGTACTGGAATTTCAGCTTCAGCATCATTCCCTCCAAAGAAATCCCAGGGTTGATCTCCTTCAGAATGGACTGGTTGGATCTCCTTGCAGTCCAAGGGACTCTCAAGAGTCTTCTCCAACACCACAGTTCAAAAGCATCAATTCTTCGGCACTCAGCTTTCTTCACAGTCCTACTCTCACATCCATACCTGACCACAGGAAAAACCATAGCCTCGACTAGATGGACCTTTGTTGGCAAAGTAATGTCCCTGCTTTTCAATATGCTATCTCGATGGGTCACAACTTTTCTTCCAAGTAGTAAGCATCTTTTAATTTCATGGCTGCAGTCACCATCTGCAGTGATTTTGGAGCCCAGAAAATAAAGTCTGACACTGTTTCCACTGTTTCCCCATCTATTTCCCATGAAGTGATGGGACCAGATGCCATGATCATCATTTTCTGAATGTTGAGCTTTAAGCCAACTTTTTCACTCTCCTCTTTCACTTTCATCAAGAGGCTTTTTGGTTCCTCTTCACTTTCTGCCATAAGGATGGTGTCATCTGCATATCTGAGGTTATTGATATTTCTCTCATCAATCTTGATTCCAGCTTGTGCTTCTTCCAGCCCAGCATTTTTCATGATGTACTCTGCATATAAGCTAAATAAGCAGGGTGACAATATACAGCCTTGACATACTCCTTTTCCTATTTGGAACCAGTCTGTTGTTCCATGTCCAGTTCTAACTGTTGCTTCCTGACCTGCATACAGGTTTCTCAAGAGGCAGGTCATGTCTGATATTCCCATCTCTTTCAGGATTTTCCACAGTTTATTGTGATCCACACAGTCAAAGGCTTTGGCATAGTCAGTAAAGCAGAAATAGATGTTTTTCTGGAACTCTCTTGCTTTTTTGATAATCCAGCAGATGTTGGCAATTTGATCTCTGGTTCCTGGGCCTTTTCTAAAACCAGCTTGAACATCTGGAAGTTCACTGTTCACATATTGCTGAAGCCTGGTTTGGAGAATTTTGAGCATTACTTTACTAGCATGTGAGATGAGTGCAATTGTGTGGTAGTTTGAGCATTCTTTGGCATTGCCTTTCTTTGGGATTGGAATGAAAACTGATCTTTTCTAGTCCTGTGGCCACTGCTGAGTTTTCAAATTTGCTGGCATATTGAGTGCAGCACTTTCACAGCATCATCTTTCAGGATTTGAAACAGCTCTACTGGAATTCCATCACCTCCACTAGCTTTTTTCGTAGTGATGTTTCCTAAGGCCCACTTGACTTCACATTCCAGGATGTCTGGCTCTAGGTGAGTGATCACACTAACGTGATTATCATATTGCAGAGCTCCTATGTTGGGTGCATATATATTTCTAATTGTTATAACTTCTTCTTGGATTGATCCTTTGATCATTATGTAGTGTTCTTCTTTCTCTCTTTTCACAGACTTTGTTTTAAAGTCTATTTTATCTAATATGAGTATTTCTATTCCTGCTTTCTTTTGGTCTCTATTTGTTTGGAGTATCTTCTTCTAGTCCTTCACTTTCAGTCGGTATGTATCCCTTGTTTTGAGGTGGGTCTCTTGTAGACAACACATATCGGGGTCTTGTATTTGTATCCATTCAGCCAGTTTTTGTCTTTTGGTTGGGGCATTCAACCCATTTATGTTTAAGGTAATTATTGATAAGTACGATCCTGTTGCCATTTACTCTATTGTTTTGGGTTCTGGTTTATACACCTGTTTTGTGTTTCCTGTCTAGAGAGTATCCTTTAGCATTTGTTGGAGAGCTGGTTTGGTGGTGCTGAATTCTCTCAGCTTCCACTTGTCTCTAAAGCTTTTGATTTCTCCTTCATATTTGAATGAAATCCTTACTGGGTACAGTAATCTGGGCTGTAGGTTATTGTCTTTCATCACTTTAAGTATGTCTTGCCATTCCCTCCTGGCCTGAAGAGTTTCTATTGAAAGATCAGCTGTTATCCTTATGGGAATCCCCTTGTGTGTTATTTGTTGTTTTTCCCTTGCTGCTTTTAATATTTGTTCTTTGTGTTTGATCTTTGTTAATTTGATTAATATGTGTCTTGGTGTGTTTCGCCTTGAGTTTATCCTGTTTGGGACTCTCTGTGTTTCTTGGACTTGGGTGATTATTTCCTTCCCCATTTTAGGGAAGTTTTCAACTATTATCTCCTCAAGTATTTTCTCATGGTCTTTCTTTTTGTCTTCTTCTTCTGGGACTCCTATGATTCGAATGTTGGAGTGTTTCATATTGTCCTGGAGGTCTCTGAGATTGTCCTCATTTCTTTTAATTCGTTTTTCTTGTTTCCTCTCTGATTCATTTATTTCTACCAGTCTATCTTCTACTTCACTAATCCTATCTTCTGCCTCTGTTATTCTACTATTCGTTGCCTCCAGAATGTTTTTGATCTCATTTATTGCATTATTCATTATATACTGACTCTTTTTTTATTTCTTCTAGGTCCTTGTTAAACCTTTCTTGCATCTTCTAGGTCCTTGTTAAACCTTTCTTGTCTCTAGGCTATTTATCTGTGATTCCATTTTGATTTCAAGATTTTGGATCATTTTCACTATCATTATTTGGAATTCTTTATCAGGTAGAGTCCCTATCTCTTCCTCTTTTGTTTGGTTTGGTGGGCATTTATCCCGTTCCTTTACCTGTTAGGCATTCCTCTGTCTCTTCATCTTGTTTATATTGCTGTGTTTGCGGTGGCCTTTCTGTATTCTGGCAGTTTGTGGAGTTCTCTTTATTGTGGAGTTTCCTCACTGTGGGTGGGGTTGTATGGTGTGGCTTGTCAAGGTTTCTTGGTTAGGGAAGCTTGTGTCAGTGTTCTGGTGGGTGGAGCTGGATTTCTTCTCTCTGGAGTGCAATGAAGTGTCCAGTACTGAGTGATGAGATGTCAATAGTTTTGGGGTAACTTTGTGCAGCCTGTATATTGAAGCTCAGGGCTGTGTCCCTGTGTTGCTGGAGAATTTGTGTGGTATGTCTTGCTCTGGAACTTGTTGGCCCTTGGGTGGTGCTTGGTTTCAGTGTAGGTATGGAGGTGTTTGATGAGCTCCTATTGATTAATGTTCCCTGGAGTCAGGAGTTCTCTGATGTTCTCAGGATTTGGACTTAAGCCTCCTGCTTCTGGTTTTCAGTCTTATTTTTACAGTAGTCTCAAGACTTCTCCTTCTATATAGCACCATTGATAAAACATCTAGGTTAAAGATGAAAAGTTTCTCCACAGTGAGGGACACCCAGAGAGGTTCACAGAGTTACATGGAGAAGAGAAGAGGGAGAAGGGAGTTAGAGGTGACCCGAATGAGATGAGGGGGAATCAAAAGAGGAGAGAGCAAGCTAGCCAGTAATCACTTCCTTATGTGCGCTCTACATTCTTGACCGCTCAGAGATGTTCACGGAGTTATACAGAGAAGAGAAGAGGGTAGAAGGAGACAGAGGTGGCCAGGAGGATAAAAAAGGGAAATGAAAAGGAGAGGGACAGATTCAGCCAGTAATCATTTCCCTAAGTGTTCTCCACCATCTGGAACACACAGAGATTCACAGAGTTGGGTAGAGAAGAGAAGGGGGAGGGAGGAGACAGAGGCGACCTGGTGGAGAAAAAGGACAGTCCAAAGGAGGAGAGAGCAGTCAAGCCAGTAATCTCACTCCCAAGTAAATATGGGTATTGAAGATTGGCTTTTTGAAGGTACAAAATTGATAACAACTACTGAAAAGCAAAGATTAAAAATGTAGAGTGCAGGATGGATTTTCAAAAATACAATATTAAAGAAAAGAAGAAGAAGAAAAAAGTCACAAAAATTATTAAAATACATATATATATGAAGTTTGCTTTAAATATAGGGTCTTTTTTGAAAAGTAATAGTAGCTTATAAAAATGAAAATTAAAGGAGTAATAGAGGACTTAAAAATTAAAAAAAGTTAAAAAAAGAAGAAAAAAAAAGAATGATCATAAAAATAGTAAAGATATATCTAGGACTTTCTCTGGTGTTGTTGTGGGCAGTGTGGGGTCAGTTCATTTTCAGATAGTTCCTTCGTCTGGCTTATATTTCTCAAAATCTATAGGCCCCTTCCTATATAGTCGGTACAAACGACAGGGTTTTAATCTATTGTATCTGTCACTTCCAAGGTGGTTCCCTCTGTTTTAGCTTCTTCTGTTTGCTGGTCTCTTCAGTGTCTGATTTCTACCCTGACACAAGGGGGCAGTGGTGGACACTTTTTTTAGGCTCACTTGTTCAGTCACGCTGTGGGGAGGGAGGGACGCTGCAAACAAATAACACTGGTGTGTGCTCGCAGTCTCTCAGCCACACTGGGCCTGCCCCTGCTCACAGCGCACACAGCTCAGGCTCTAGGTTGGTACGCCGGGAACCGTCTGAGGTCGGCCCCGGGCTGCATCCACCTCCCAGGTCTAAGCCGCTCAAGTTCAGGCACTCAGGTAGTCCTCAGAGGCGCAGACTCAGTTGGGCCTGCGTTTTGTGCCCTTCCCAGGTCCGAGTAGCTCAGGTGTTTGTCTAGTGCGGTTGCTGCGACTTATTGCCTCTCCCGTCCCTAGTGCTTGGTTTTCTGTGTATACAACTGGCACACCGTCTCAGGCGGATGATGACTGTCCAGAACCCCAACAAGTCTTAGTTAGCAAAGGAGCTTGCTTCCAGTTTGGTAGATAATGTCTCTGGGGCTGCGGTTGCCCCCTTCCGACCCTTCCAGCTCTGGCTGCCTGTCACGGGAGGGGGATGGTCTGCAGCCGGCTAATTCTGTTCCATCCTTTGTTCTGCGCGCAGTCTTGGTGGTGTCTTATGTTAGAGCCTTTCACGTGGTAGCTATCCCACAGTCTAGTTTGCTAGCCCAAGTTAGTTCGGTTAGTTTGCTCTGATTACCCTCGGGGCATTCGGGTCTGATCCTTACTCTAAGCAATGCAGCCTGCACCTCCCTGCCCAGCCCCAGCTTGCTAGTGGCAGATGCAGGCATCTGCGCTGCTTCTCCACTGCAGGAGTTACCACTGGGCTCGTAATCTGTGGGTTTTAATTATTTATTTATTTTTCCTCCCTGTTATGTTGCCCTCTGCGCTTCCAAGGCTCACCTGGGACTTGGCAGTGAGAGTGTTTCCTGGTGTTTGGAAACTCCTCTCTTTTTAAGACTCCCTTCCCAGGACGGAGCTCCATCCCTCCTTCTTTTGTCTCTTTTTTTGTCTTCTATATTTTTTCCTACCTCTTTTCGAAGACAATGGGCTGCTTTTCTGGGTGCCTGATGTCCTCTGCTGACATTCAGAAGTTGTTTTGTGGCATTTACTCAGCGTTGAAATGTTCTTTTGATGAATTTGTGGGGCAGAAAGTGGTCTCCCCATCCTATTCCTCTGCCATCTTAGGACTGCCTCCCCTATTTTTTCTCATTTAAAAACCTATATTTTAAAATGTCTAATACTTCCCATGGGACATTATGATTAAATGGTCTGTGTATAAGTTTAAAAGTAAATTGTCTTATACTTAAAGGTTAGTTTCATCTAAATTAAGACATAGTAAAAATGGAGATCCAACCAGTCCATTCAATAGGAGATCAGTCCTGGTGTTCTTTGGAAGGACTGATGCTGAAGCTGAAACTCCAATACTTTGGCCACCTCATGTGAAGAGTTGGATCATTGGAAAAGACTCTGATGCTGGGAAGGATTGGGGGCAGGAGGAGAAGGGGACGACAGAGGATGAGATGGCTGGATGGTATCACTGACTCGATGGACATGAGTTTGGGTGAACTCCGGGAGTTGGTGATGGACAGGGAGGCCTGGCGTGCTGCAATTCATGGGGTCACAAAGAGACAGACATGACTGAGCGACTGAACCGAACTGAACTGAATAATGCCCCAGCTCTTGTTTAATATTGTCAGAGAAGAAGCATGTGTGTATGCTTAATCATGTCTGACTTTGCAACTCCAAGGACTGTAGCCCACCAGGCTCCACTGTCCAGGGGATTCTCCAGGATCCACTGGAGTGGATTGCCATTTTCTCCTCCAGGGGATCTTCCCAACCCAGGGATAGAACCCACATCTCCTGCATTGGTGGGAGGATTCTTTACCATTAAGCAAGCTGGGAAGCCCAAAATATGTTGTTTGTTTAGTTGCTCAATCGTGTCTGACTCTTTCGTGACTCCATGGACTGTAGCCTGCCAGGCACCTCTGTCCATGGGATTTCTCAGGCAAGAATATTGGAGTGGGTTGCCATTCTTTTTCAAAAAAAAAAAGAAAGGATAGGAACCTAATCAAAATTTTAGTAAGTGTTATACATGTTAATGCTTAAGAAATACATAAGTACTACAATAAATATTTCATTTTATATTGTGAAGACATGAGATTTACTTGTGTGGAAAGAACTGCAGCTTGTGATTTACAGTCAAGTGGTGGAAGGAGGGTTATCAGAAATAGGAAGGAAATTTTTAACACCAGACATGGACAGATGTGACTTAAAACACTAATAGTGCACTGATACAGTGGTAGATGTTCAAGATGCGTGTGTATGAGTGCATGTGTTTGTGTGTGACCCGGGCCAGCTGGGTGGACTTTTCTGTGTTCACCTAATGTTTCCTGTGAATGTCTGGTGCATAATAAGCACATGGAAAATTCCAGTTATGCTCAAATTGTTCCCTAATATATCAATCATGTTGGAACAAATTCACATTTTCAAAACAAGTGTTGTAGCCAAACTAATTATATTTTATTCCCATCTTAACATTTGTCATTACATCTATTTCTTCTCCCAATTTTGAGTCTTAATGCTGCAAAAGAAGTGCCCTCCTCCTACATGGAACTTATTCTTCCAACTGTGTTTTCATGGTAGTTAAGCCAGGGGGTCCCTGTCTTTCAAGGGGTCTGACTTCAACACTTACGCCTGCTCTCTTCAGCAACTGGATGGAAAAAAAAAAATGTCTCTCCTCTCACAGTTTCTCCTTCTGCTCAAAAATGGACAATTTTTCTTCTTTTTCTGTCGAAGTCCCACTCTTTACCCCACTGTGTCCTGCGTCTAATCTCCAGTTTCTCCTTTCAACTCATAAACATAAGATGAAGGCTCCGTGTCTAGAGCCACCATTTCTCTTCACACCCTGACAGACTCTTTAATTCCCCATCAGCTCTCTTGGCAACAGCCTCAGTGTTGGCAGATTCATCCACTGTCTTTCCACGTTCATCCTCCCATTTCTGTAAAGCCTCTGATTGCTGATGGCTGTTTCATTTTCCCGAGGATCCCATAGCATAGCACCACAGACTGGGCAGCTGAAAGCTGCAGAAATACATTCACTTGCCTTCGTGGAGGCTGGAAGCCTGAATCCAGGGATTGGCAGGGGCGTGCTCCCTCTGACACTCTGGATAGAGTCCTCCTGCTTCTTTCCAGCTTCTGGTC